>NC_141818.1:12889551-13501718 GCF_982586985.1 Callionymus lyra
ATGTCCAACATTTCTACTTTCTTTATCTCCCTGGCGTCTGCTGACTTTGACTTTTGTACGATTGAATTTTTTTGGCCACATTTTTCCTCTAATTTGCTGAGAGTCGGATTGATATTTCACCGCATGCTAACAAAAAAAAACACTTATTCAGTTTTAATTACCGAGATTTGAGTCGAAGAAAAACGACTGAGTTTCTGTTTCTGTCAAATCTTTTCACAGACATTTTAATGGGAGCCGCTTAGGAGGAGGTGGGTTCTAAGCCCAAAGCAAAATGAGGAGAAATATGTGGAGTTTAAATGTTAATTATCGCATCTCGGCTTGACCAGTAAATCCAACAGCGAATCAATGAGAGAATAAGCTGATTTAATAAATGGGGGGAAAAAATCCAGCTTGTTTACAATACATTCATCACATGGTGAAAATGGGTTCATTTAAATGTGAACTAATGTAATAAAAATCTATCGGATTATTGTTGCAGTAAAAGTGCTGCTCATTCAAAGTCAGAGATAAAGAGCTGTTTGTCTGAATGAGACTCTGGCTGGAGAAAGTCGTCGCTGACATTTTACGAAGGACATGGATATCCCTGGGAATAAAGGTCCCGATACCATTTCAAAGAGCTGATCATCACTAAAACCAATCATTTATTCTTTAAACTGAAAGTTGCTTTAATTTCTTAAACTCATACCATGTAAATAATGAACAGGTTGAACTGAAAACCTTATCTATTCATTTTAACAACTATATTAACCCTTGTGTTATCTTTGGGTCAAGATAACAAATGTGTTTTTGGTATCCCTTGTCTTGTCTCTGGGTCAAGGCCATTCAGTCACCTTGACCCAGAGACATCGACGCAACAAAAGCTGGAGATGTAACAATTAACTACACAGGTGCCCTTGGGCAAATGACAAAAGCAGTTTGCTGAAAGGGCCGAAGGTAAACATCTCTTCTGAAATTAAGTCATTGCATAAAAATAACAATACAAATAAAAATATTTATTTCTCTGAAGATTACCTGGATCCAGGGCCATCTATCGTTCTCAGCGGCGGTCCAGGCGTTGACCAAACCCTTCCTGTTGAGCCGTGCGAAGTACGGGTACCACTTCTGAAGTCCAAACAGAGCGCGGTGGGTTGAGGAGGCGGTTATCTGTTGGTTGGAGATGATACCGCCCTCCATGCCCAACGGTCCGGAGCATTCTGACGGAAGAAGGAGAGAGAGATATTAAGATACCTATGAACTTTGTTTAATTTTGAACAAACTAGTCATGTGGAGCGAAGTCCATAGATGAAAACCAGAAAGACATATTGTTTCAGATCAGTCTTCTTGACGAATGGTTTTTCATGTTTCCTGCACGGTGTCATGTATTTTGCACTGATTAAAGCAAGAACATGAGGCCACTGGAAAGCCAAAGTAACTTGTTAATTTCCAATTGTTTTAATTTCTGCCGGTAATAAAACAAAGATTAGAATGGTTCAAGAAAAATACATATAAAATATGATTTGGAATATGTAATAGTGATACAGTATCATGAAAAAGGTATATTCTTATTTCAAAATCAACTAAGATGTGTGAAGGAGATGCTTATGTGAAAGTGTATAAAGCCGCAGTTCTCCAAGTGTCCACTTGAGGCTTGGTGTAGAAAGCAAGAGCTTGTGTCAACTGGCGTCAACTTTTAGGCCATTAGAAAACACATTAACAGCATATTTAAATAGTTTACAGTCTCTGTCCATGGGCAAATTGTTGTCTGTTTATTGTTTTTCATGAATTACCATAAGGGGGCGTGGTTAATTGAGAAGTGAGCAAGTATTATTCACTATAGCTTCGACTAAGTGGGCATGGTTTCATTCCCCAATAATAATTCCTCACCCACACATAACTCCGCCTCCCGTCCACGACGCCCGTGACCACTGATCAGCTTAAAAACCATGGTTTGGTAAAAGACAGATGACGTACACTACGTTTACACATAATGGTGAGGAAAATTAATAAAAAATAATAATAATTACACAGTGACTTGCTGTGCGGCTTCATAGTAAACCCACATTTTGCCCGATTTTTAAGTGTTGTGTACCACATCAAATCGGTTTGTGGTCAGTTAGCAATAATATAATAATTATAATTAATGTATAGGGTGTATCATGGTCTTTTGAGAAAAAATGTGTAATTTAAGTTTGCCTTATCGCCAGAAAAATACAGTAATGAGTTCTGTGATTTATTAGTTAAGTTATGCTGGCTACAATTGAGTAGGTCTAGAAAAAAAAACGTGTCTGATAACTACAGGAAGGGCTTTGTTGTGATGGGATTAGGAGCTGATTGAATGGAGACAAAACTCTCTAGTGCAACAGAGACATGGCAAAGTCATGTTTTTTTAAATGTTTGGTTTATTATGACAGTTCTATCGCAGACACATTTCCGATTTCAAAATAAAATGAAAAAAGCTCAAATGAATTGAAACTTTATCGACATGAGAAAACAACGACGTAGCTGTCGCGAGGTCGCCTGCGGGGGAAGCCCGAAGCGATGGTCACCTGCAGCCTGTCAAGCCGTCGCCATCATTTACGACAAAGACTTTTTTTCTAAATCGTCCGCCGACACGTGCGCTTTCACATATACACACACACACATTCCAGGGAGACAATAAATCCTGAGGAATGCTGAGGAGACTTTCACCGCGGAAGAAGAATGCCGAGAGTCAGCGAAGAAGGAAAACAATGAAATCATCTCCAGCAGGACTTAAGCAGCTGCTGAAACAGTGAGTTCTGAGTCTGGGTAATATCTAAGGACAATCCCGCCGCCCGGGGATCGACTCAAAGAACGCACACACAAAGCTCCCTGTATGTATTTGAACGCTCCCTGTGCTAATATGTTGTCTCTGGCTTGGGCAGGTGATTGTTTTGTGTGATTCAGGCTTCCTGAGAAATGATGCGATAACGTGGGAGGACCTGGTTTTCAGCTCCTGGAGCGTCTTTTTTTTCCCCTCATATAACAGTCATCGACGTTGTGTGTGCTTTTTGAGTTTTGTGAAGGATAAATGACTAGAATGTGAGACCGCTGCCTCAGGGTCTGGAATATACTTTCAGACGGAAGACAATGAGAAATGAATGTTTAAGTGGAGTGTGTGTGTGTGTGTGTGTGAACTCTGAAATCATATTCCAAGAAGTGGAATTAGATCTAACCAAACGTTAACTTAATTAATAATCTTATTATTTTCATAGCTTTCCTTTGATACACGGACCAACTTATCACTGTTTGTTTCAGAAAATCTTGATGACTTCTTTGCTCATTCAAAATCTGTTCTTGAATCACAAGGAGAATTTAAATCTTAAAAAGTGACGTTTTAATTCCTCGAGAGCTCGCCAAAAATCAATGGCACGAGAAGCTGAAATGAAAAATGATTTGGGGTTAAAAAAGGGATAAAAGTTCATCGAGGAACATGCATTTTATTAAACCGAGTCAGACACTACGATTTTTAGTTGACTTCTTTAAAAGTGGAAATAATGTCTGATTTACAGGCTGACAGACACATTTTTAAACACGTCTGTGACCTTTTCTAATGATAGTTTTGAAATATCAGATGTGAATATTGGATTTTAGTAGAATTCAGATTGGATTAGGAAATGATTAAAAAGGTTAAGAGAATTAGTTTCTGTTCTAAAGTTTCATACGTTTAATATCTTTTGAATATGGGACAGAAATCAATGAGCATGGGTGACACTTTTAGTTCAGTCTCTTAAATTGTATTAAGCATAGCTGAAAAAAAATGTAGAGATATTTTAAACCCTCTTATCGATGTAAGAGAAAACATTTGCTTTAAGATATCATTTCTGCCTTTTAAAAAAAAAAAGATTTTACTTAATAACTAGTGCAGCACAGATATTAAAGCAAATGTGATCAGAATTCCAATATTCCTTATTTTCTACTCACCCTTGTGTCGACTAAAGTTGGGATTATTATCAGAGTAATCTGTTCATTTGTATTAGAGTTATAGACAAAAATGTTTGTTCATTTTAACGGAGAAACTCAAGCTCAGTTGTGGTCTTCATCTTCCTTTAGAACGACAAACTTCAAAACATTGAAATACCTCCATAAGTCTGTATATTTAAGGGTTGTTTGTAGAGGTAGTTATCAGTCTCTATCAGTTCCTGCCTGACGTCTTTCCTCATTGAAACACATGGCAAGATTTAGGCTGCTAGCTTAGCAACGTCTGCTAAAAACAAGCTTAAATATAGACTTGTTTAACTTTTTTCCAGTACAATTCCTTATGTCGAGGCTTCAATACGAGATGGACGTTAAAGACGAGCAGTATGGAGATATTTGGAAGTTTTTAAGTTGGTCTTTTTGAACGAAGACGCAGATAACTGAGCTACAGTCGCTACATTAATGGATATACATTTTTGTCTATAACGTTAAAAAGGAACATAAACTGAAAATAATCTAACCTCCTCGTCGACATGAAGGTGAGGAGAAAACTCATTGTGAATATTTATTTAATAAACAATACATGAACAGAAAAGTTCCCAAAGAGAAATAAGCCAATTTATCACTTAGCAACATCAGTGCTTCTCAAATGAATTGGCGGGAAAATCCTGCCTTTAGTTTTAAAAAAAAAAAGAGTTTAACCATCATTTTTTTTTAAGTCTACAAGTTTCAGAGTATATCAAGAAGCAATGGATCATTATTCACAAAACAATCCCTTTCCATTCAAGTCTTCAGGCAGTATTTATGACTCGTCATCGATCAGTTTCACTCAGACATGAACGTTTGTAAATCAAGAGTCCGGTCGAGAGATTAAACTGACGGAGTATCTAAAAGTGTGTTGTCTCTCCTCCTCGCTGAGCAATCTTATTACGTAGGACCGAGGGTTAGGACCGTTTACACAAGCCAGCGAGTTAATCATCGCTGGAACTACATAATCCCTTCATCTGCATTCTCTCAATTATATATTTGGTTCACATCAATACTACAGCGTCTCTTGACAGGATTGGACGTCAACAAACCTCTCCCCACGACTCACGAGGCATCATTTCAATTTTTTTTTTTTTTGAGTTTTAATAAACTAGATTAATGTTGCTTTGTTGATTTTAAAGTTTTTAATCAAGGATGCTATATATATAAATCGCGATTTACCTGGAGATCACCAAGGAATTGTGGGTATCGCATGACATTCACAAACGTCAGGTAAAAGCCAATCATCCATCCCGATAACATAGTACTTTTCTGACACTAAAACTGGACTCATACCGAAATTAACCTAATATTTTGAGTAAACAAGTGCGTTTACATGGAGCAGTGTGCGGAAATGTATTGCCCTTTTGCGCACTCGATTGGCACACTAAAACGGCCATAAATATTGAGTGTGGAACGATGGGACACTTTCAACCCTCAATGGCTGAATCCTAGTGACATGGATGATGCTACGTCTAGAGCTACGTCGCTGTCACTGACGACGTGTCTTTTGAGAACATACTGGCATAAATGTCTCGAGAAAAAAATTAATTTTAACTCAAAACAACACAACAACAATAATAAATCGATGAAACACAACTTAAAATAACTTGTTTCAATTGTCGAAAAGCGCTGTCAAGTGTCGGCGATAGTGTTTCAACTGCTGGTGGCGATCAGCGTTAAAAAGTAGTAGAAGAAGAAACTGTTGAGTCATTTCCCTTAAGTGTGTAGTGACATTGTTGGATTTGAGACAGCATTATTTGTCAAAATGTGCACACTGCACAAGTAAGTGCATTACGAGAAGTGTTTAATTTTAGACACAGCAGTAGTTAATTGTGTATTATTGTAAAATTGTCTTATTAGGTTTTGCAAGGAGCATCAACATACATTGTATATACAAAGAATAAGGGCGTCCCAAGATATGAACATACCTTTTCCGCCAATAAATATTTTATTTATTATTATAATTGTTTTTATAGTATATATTAAAATAAAGTGTGTGTAAAAAGCACTATTAGGCGCATGTTGAACGTACGTGTATGACTGGTTGAGCGTGCAGAAGAGTGATTTTGCGCCAAAAAAAAGAAATGTTTTGAGTGTACAACAACCAAGACACACTCGCTCATAACGGTGGCAGTAATCTTACTCCATAGCCGTCCGCCATGACGTGACGTGCGTTGTTAATCCAACCCCTGACACAATGACGCAATCCCGCCCACGTGGCAGCTCAGTCGGCGCAGAGTCATGAAAGTGTTTGTAAACAAGTCACCCACCAGGTAATGTTCATATATTAGGCGCTCCCGATTATAAGGCGTCGTTTTTTTGAGACATTTAAAGGCTTTTGTATGGACTATTATGTTAAAAGCATTTATTATTTTCGTGTTGCAATTAAACCTCCGGACACAAGATGGCAAAAGTCACGGCCTCAGTCAGGAGTCATGTGGTCAGTAAATTCGTCAAGTACTCGGGCAATACTACAAATAAACCCTCATTTCTACAGTATCGCTTTATACCGTATCGTTGCCCCTGTATCGTATTAATGCCAACACACAGACCTCATAAGTAATTATCAATATATTTATAAATAAATATGTTTTCAATTTTTGTAGTAGCGAGTAGCTTACATTCTGTAAAAGTGCGAACACTTCTGTGTTATAAAAAAATCACAGTTTGGTGTGAAAAATACAAGTTGCAATATTCTCCTTTTTTCAGCTTCAACATGATGGTAATGCGACCACTTTGCTACAGGGTAGCCGGAGCGGCTTGGATACATCACACTCGGTGTGAATTTCCATGTCATTTACTGACAAAGTGCCTCTGGTTTGTTGAGACTACAGGGCTGCGAAGTGGCAGCGACATTGAATCATATTTGCGTGTCTGAGTTGTACCTCTCAGGCTGCACTCGGCGTAAGATATTCCGCACGAGTGTCAAGCCTCGGTGGCGGCGCCCGAGTCCCTCTCACCTTCGCGGCGATGATGTGCCCGACTTAACGAGCCGCCTGCCAGTCGTCCGTCAGAGCGGCAGAAGCCGCCGGCCCACAGGCCTTGGCCTGCTGGCCCCTGAGCGTAAATCAACCCTCGCGACAGCGCTCATCACTAACACCAGCACTAGCATGATGTGACAGCTGCATCCATCTTACAGACGCTCTACCTACAGCCCGGGCAAATTAGCAAAGCAATACTAATGAGAGTGGTGGAGAGGAGGTGATGAACACACGTGTGACCATGTGTCTGTGTGTATTCTAGTTGTATAAGCTAGAACAAATATCATGATATGACTGAGAAACATACATCTGATCCTCTTCTATACATGCTTAGAAGATGATGTACTGTACGGGATTATATGTGTAAGATGGCAGCAGGGGGTTGTGTTTGACTAAGTATGACGTCCATAGAAGATTTTCTGCATTCAAGACTGACAACCTTTTAACACATGCTACCCACGAGGGATGTTAATAATTAACTGACAGCCAATTAATTCATCATAAAACACGTCATTATCATGAATGTGGTTAAGCTGATGTGGGTATTTAACGTCTGCATCATGGCAGCTTACACACGTATGCATGTATTACTATTATTGTGTGAATGCTGAAGGCATACAAGTAATCAAGTATACGAGTAATAAAGTATACAAGTAATCAAGTTTAGGAGTAATCAGGTACACAAGAAATCAAGTAATCAAGTATATGAGTAACAAAGTTATAAAGTATACATGTAATCAAGTAATCAAGTATACAATTAATCAAGTTTAGGAGTAATCAAGTATACACGTAATCAAGTATAAGAGTAATCAAGTATACAAGTAATCAAGTTATAAAGTATACAAGTAATCAGGTATACTGTAAAGTATACAAGTAATCAAGTATACAAGTAATCAAGTTTAGGAGTAAGCAAGTACACAAGAAATCAAGTAATCAAGTATATGAGTAACCAAGTTATAAAGTATACATGTAATCAAGTAATCAAGTATACAAGTAATCAAGTTTAGGAGTAATCAAGTACACAAGAAATCAAGTAATCAAGTATGTGGGTAACCAAGTTATAAAGTATACATGTAATCAAGTAATCAAGTATAAAAGTAATCAAGTATAAGAGTTATCAAGTATACAAGTAATCAAGTTATAAAGTATTCAAGTAATCAAGTATAGTGTACAAGTGTAAAAGTGGTCAAACGGTCAAGTAGTAATGTGGTCAAGCATACAAGTAATCAAGTGGTCAAGTGTACAAAAATGTGTAAAAGTGAACAAATATACAAGTATAAAAGTTATTAAGTATACAAGTTCTCAAGTATACCATATAACTATACAAGTAATCAAGTATGCAAGTAATCAAGTATACAAGTAATCAAGTTATGAAGTATAAATGTAATAAAGTATAAAGGTAATCAATTATACTAGTAATCAAGTTATAAAGTCTACAAGTAAACAAGTATATATGTAATCAAGTGTACAAGTAATCAAGTATATAAGTAAACATGTATCAAATAAAATAAAAAAAGGTTTTAACTTGTTTATTACATGATAATAATTGTATTGAACAGACCCAAAACCAGAGTTCTGCTAGTTAGAAAATAAACCTATGGACCAATGAACCCATTGTTGTCATAATTGATCCTCAGAGCTGAAGTACTTCATTAGGTCAGCTGGATGTCAAGTAAAGATACAACTACTGTTACTGGTGTCGAACAAAACAGGAAACCCCAAAATGAACATCTTTTCATTCATGGTGTCAAGTAACATATGAATGGAGAATGTCATGGAATAGGTTATGAAATTTATTTTTCTATTTTCTCTTCCATTCTATGTGTTGGCACTGACTGTAACGCTTCAGCAGTGCTGAGGTTTGAAACAAGCTCCGACTCGTGTCGGCCAAATTGAAACTTGATAATGTGAGGACATTCTGAAGAAAAACCAATAAGTGACGAAGGCAGCAAACATCAGATTGATTTGTTGGCAAATGTTATTTTGTACTGGAAATGATTTGTTATTCAGTTTTTCTTTACAGAAAAAAAAACAGCTTGGAGTGGAAATGAACCATAGCTGGACAATTCAACTCAATATTTCGCATTGTGTTCTGCATCCTGATTGGTTAAGGGAGAACCGCGCATATGCATTCTTTGTCCTGATTGGTTAAGGGAGAACCGCATATGCATTCTTCGTCCTGATTGGTTAAGGGAGAACCGCATATGCATTCTTTGTCCTGATTGGTTAAGGGAGAACTGCATATGCATTCTTTGTCCTGATTGGTTAAGGGAGAACCGCATATGCATTCTTTGTCCTGATTGGTTAAGGGAGAACCGCATATGCATTCTTCGTCCTGATTGGTTAAGGGAGAACCGCATATGCATTCTTTGTCCTGATTGGTTAAGGGAGAACTGCATATGCATTCTTTGTCCTGATTGGTTAAGGGAGAACTGCATATGCATTCTTTGTCCTGATTGGTTAAGGGAGAACCGCATATGCATTCTTTGTCCTGATTGGTTAAGGGAGAACCGCATATGCATTCTTCGTCCTGATTGGTTAAGGGAGAACTGCATATGCATTCTTTGTCCTGATTGGTTAAGGGAGAACTGCATATGTGTTGTGCGGCCTGATTGGACCAGAAGTCCGGTGGTTCTGCTTCCAAAAATAAACCATTCAAGCCAAAAGAAAGAAGTTTTTGTTACTCCGAAGACTCCTGTGACCAGTTTCATATAAAACTATCTGGACGTCGAGTTACAGATGCATAGGAACGAAGTTTGGGAACTTAGTTTTTGAAAACCAGCAGGTCTAACTACCGTCAAGACGCCAGAAAGGCCGAAAACGAGTTTAGATCTTTGGTTACATTTACTAATTTTGTACTAATAAGAGAGGATTGTGAGACAATGTGTAAAAGTGTGTGGTTAGAGGTTTTAAGGTCTCAAAATAAATATAATAATTGTAAAAAAAATAAAGCTAATAACTGATTTTGCGGTCTATTTTTATAACGTAACCCTACTATAGTTTAAATTCATTATAGTTGCTCCTTCTTGATAAAAAAAAAAAAGTACAGTGGTTTGAAAATGATGCCGTCAGGCTGAGAAACGTACAGCAAACAGTGATGCAGCAAGTGTTGTGTGTGCAGGACAAAGATGCAACAAACAGAAGAAAGTATTTGCATCTCAAATGTAGGGCAGGAACTCTTTGTCTCGCTCTCTTTCGCTCTCTCTCTCCATCAATACAGTTGTTTCCATTGAGACGCTCAATTTGGATTTGCTTTTCGCCTCGTTTCTTCCCTCAAACGCTCTCATTAACATGCATTTAATAATGTTTAATGCTCATTTATAAACCTGTATTTCATTAAAAACTATGGTTTTTGCTCCACCACAAGTTTATTGTTGATACCGACACTCAAATCCATCCCTGCTCAAAACTTTTTCTTGGCTTACTTTATTCCTGCGCACCATAATCTCAACTGCAGTCGCCAAAGTCATAACACTCGTCAAGCCAATTTTCTCACAGCTTTAAAAAAAAAAAAAAAAAAGATTTGCAGACTCTCCTCTGTGAGCATTAAGATTTATCTTCCGGTAACTGACTGAACCATCATTGTGTGAACTCATCTGGCAAGAACTAGGAAGAATTTATTGCCGCTCGGCGCCAATATTCATTTTAAAGTAGAAATAGTCACACCTGCCTTGGTTTCTTATTGATTCAGAAATAAAATCTGATGATTCTTTGCAATTATTTGTAAATCGGCAAGAATACCCACGGTTAATCGATCAGGTAATGATTTATATTTGATGTTATTCATATTTAACATGAATATGAATTCCAAGTAACACAATTTAAAACTCGCCTTTTGAATCTAGATTAAACAGTAACACTTGTTTTGTAGTTCTCTTTTAGAAACTTTTGAACTTTCGTATCTTTCTTATCTTTAAAACAGAAGTTTTACAGTCGTCTTCTTTACTATTATGTTATTATCTGTTTGTAGGTGTCCTTGTGTGTCTTGAGAAGCGCCTTGAAAATAAAATGAATTACTATTATAATTATTACAATTAGATTTTTTTATTTTTATTCTTTTATATATTTTATATCTTTTAATATTTCATTAAAGGGCAACTAATGTGAAACTCTCCTGACTTACTCTCATGTTTCAAACATTCAAGTCTTTCTATCCAAGATGCAATAAGTCCCTCATCATGACCATGTTTTGAACGTATTACTTATAAATAATTATATAATTATAATATAAATAATACTTATAATAAAGTTTTCCCTCGTCTGAAATCTTGGCGAACTATAGGTTACGAGAGCAAAGTCCATTATGACATGATAATAGCTTCACTCCTCCTCCAGCCAGCTGTAATCACGCCCCACTTTGTTTATACAACGAGTACCTTGGAGATAGAGAGTCCCGTGATTAATGACGCGATGGTGACAAACCGCAATCTTTGACCAATCACAGCAGAGTAGGTGTGGCTGTGCTAAACAAGGTTACATCCCCAGAAAAAAACAAAGTGTATTTAGTGGGCGGAGCTTAAGCACATTTTCTAATGTAAATATAACTATTACAAAATTATATTAATAAATGTAACAACAAATGCAACACAACATGCTTGTTATTTGAGTTACAGAGGGCTAGACCACAGATTGCGGGTCAGTAACCAAGATTGAGTGTGGCGGATGTCACTCTCTGCTCTATACGCTCTATCGCTTTTGAACAGTTTTTCTATTGAAATCTCACTTCATTTTTAAACTAAAGGGCACCACCTACTGATTAGGTTTGCATTTAAAGACATAACATCAGAATTGGTGTTAGTAAAGGTGCTAAAGTAAGTGATGAAAATAAATAATATAGTAGAAAATCAGACAGCATATTCAGGGAACATAAAATAAAAATCAGTTTCATAAAAATGACTTTTTGAAACCCCAGATTGCATTTTTAACTTCAACAAAAGTACTGTAGAAAGAAGTTGTTTGTAGATACAAACAAACACCTACTCCTTAAACCTCCACTTCATTTAAAGTCAGTGTCAAGACAGAAAAAAAAGAGTGTCGCCCGCACACGTATCTCCTCATCACGAGAGATTAATAAACACCGGCACGTTTCCTTTCCTTCACACTGCTGACTGGCTAATCTAATGAAATAATTTCTAGAGTGCTTGAGTGGCTTCGAGGCTCTGAGTCCATTTACACATTAATCCTAATCTGTTCCTGGAGAGAGCAGAGAAAATCCCCATAACAGCATAATAAACACAGGAAGTCTTTGAGGCGGAGGCGAAAAATAAAAGATGGTAAGAAAGTCGCTTCGCTCACGTCTTCAGCCACTTGGACAATAAACACTGTATGGATGAAATTAAGTAACTGTATTAGTTAAGAGCATCTAATGTGTTACCATAAACCACACCCACTCTGCTGCGATTGGTCAAGCATTGAGCTTTGTCACCTCCCGTCATCAATCCTGGAATTCCCCTCCAAGGGACTCGTGGTATAAACAAAGCGGGACATGATTATAGCTGGCTGGAGGGGGAGTTAAGACCATTATTACGTCATAATAGACTACGCTCTCGTAACCTCTTGTTTGACGAGAATTCAGATGGGGTGACTTTATGAAGTAAAAACTTAAAAACATGGTCATGTTGAGAGACTCACTGCATCTTGGAGAGGAAGATTTCAACATTTGAAACATGTGAGTGAGTCAGGAGAGTTGGGTTATTAGTTGAACTTTAAACTGCAAAAAAAGAAACTAAATCAACTAAATTAACTTTACGAAATGTTCAAGAAGCTTTTACATATAAAGTAAAAAACCTGTTTACTTTGTTTCAGCTCATTTTCATTTCTTCACACTTTAAATTTTAATACTTTAATTGTACACTGACTTGACATTTTTAAAACATTTTCAAGTATAAGTTCAAGTTCATTTGAGAATAAAAAGAACTTGAACTTAAGAAATCAAGGCACCATTCAATCATATGCTATTAAGGAAAGTTAACCGTGAGAAGTTGTTCGAGTGCACCACCAGGAAACACAGGTGAGATCAGGAACTGCAGGAAAATGATGGTAATCACGACGGGAAAGACGGCTAATCCTCGTTGGACAATTGAGGTTTTGAAACAACCGATCCGACAGAGGGTTGGCAAGGTTCCGCGGGTCGGCTATACTTGAGGCCAAAGAGAAGGACCCCTCGGTGTCGACATGGTTTACAGGGACATTCGCATGATACCACTCTATCTTTCCCTTAATAATATAATAATAATATCATTACGCCTAAAATTATTTACGTCTTCTTGCTCAAACACAATAAATAAAGGGTCATTCAGATTCACGCTCAGCTACATTTCTTAGTCATTTATCTAATAATAGGTATTCTTTTAATAGTCGAAAATAAGGCACATACACGATACAGCATTTATTATTGTGAATCGCTAAGATCTTCATCTCTCGGCTCTGATACAGCTATCAATTAAAATTGTTTTGAAGGAAACATAATGTAGTGTGACATTACTGTAGATGATTTACTGATCGATAAATGCATTAAAAACACATTAGACAGAAAGGCGACACCACACGTCGTACTGATTTAACGAACAACGAAGAATAAAATACATTTCCGTCGATACGCAGTATTGAATTTGACAGGAAGCTGGTCTTAAACGAGCAACCTTAAACCAGCAGTGTGACTATCAGAAGCACTTAGTGCGACACCAAATCGATGGGAAGAAAAAAAAAAGGATAATAAGACAGAAGTGCACGATAGGTAAATAATAGAAGAACTTACTGTACTGGCAGTTCCTGCCCATGTACTCTCCCGGGCACTCGCAGGAGTAGTTGGCCACCAGATCAGTGCACACGCCACCGTTCTTGCACGGGTCCCTTTCGCAGTCATTGATATCTGGAATCGACAAAGAATGAGTTTAAGGTATTACAATCTTCACGTATTGAATAGGAAATAGAATGTGCAGGAACTTTTTGTTAAATTCTATGTTGTTGGAAAGGGGGACGTAAAGTACATTTAATCATGATCTAGTTTTTTTGTACTTTCACAGTAGGATGAACTTTTGAAATACAATGGAAAGATTACACAAACTTACTGTAAAATCAACTCATTTTAAGTACTTATTCATTATAATAATATATGTATGTATTTATTATTTATATTATGTTCATATAAAAGGTAGTTCAATCTTCAGGATGTATTGAACAGGAAATAGTACACACAGGAAAAAAGTATTTTCATAGTACACACAGGAGGAACATTATAAATACAATAGAAAGATCATAATCCTTGAAAACAAAATATATATTTTTAGTTTAGACTCCCTGAAACAAACCACAATCATGAATACACAATTAGGAATTAAATTGTAAATGAAGTGAAACATTAGAAGTCCAGTAGTGTTTGTGAGGACAATATATGATAAAAAAAAAAAAAAACCTAAAGAGGACCTAAAGAAGTATAAATTAATTATTAAGTCAAGTTAGTGATTACATTAAAAACTGGATTTACTGTCACTATGAATTACTGTGTAATCAACTCTTTTTTTTTAATGCTTATAAAAAGGTTTAATCTTCAAGTACTTCAAAAGTAATTGAAAATAACAATAACAACTTAGATAAGGTTTTTGATTAAGGACTTGAATTAAATACACATTAGTTGTTTTCCTTGAAAACAAATCCAATAAGTAGAAAATAAAACCTGTTTTTTGGGGGAAACGTGGGGGCCAACGGTGCAATTGAAAATATGAAAACATTAAATGTCAATATTGTTACATTTGGAAGAAAAAAATATCTAAAATTAGATTGAAAACAAATAAAAAAAAACACAAAAACGTGTCAGATTGAATTTAAAGCAAAGTTAGATCAAACAGCAGAGCAACAGAAAGACCCCCCCGGCCTTGCCCCTCAGTCTGCCAATTGAGTTTAAGACCCCTGACAGTCATGAATAAGTCTAAGATAGTCTTCACTGCTGCGGTATAATCGACAAGTCCTGCAACACCTTTCGAGCGTCGATAAACAGAGCAACAAACAGAAAACAACCAAACGGGGATAAATAATTCACACTGTGAAGAAACTACACACGTGTTATTAAGAAAGAAACTGGCTGAGACGAATGAATAATTCATATTTTCTATTTATTCCTTTCAAACATATTCACCTAACGATGAATCACAGTGTTTTGATTTACTGTATAATCAAGTCATTTTATTTATTTTTCAATTATTAAAAAAAAGGGTCTAATCTTCAAGTAGTTCACTGGTAATTAAAAAAACAAAACCCGCGAAACAGTTTTTAATTAAGGACATGAATTAAACACACATTAGTTATTTTCCTTGAAGGGATTATTATGTTTATTATATGGTAATTCATAAAGTATTTGTGGATTAAATTAGCATGTTTTTTTTTTTTTTGATTACTGCAGCAGTTTTAAAAACCTGTTAAACAATAATAAACACTTTGCTTTTATAAATCGTCTTTAAGCATATTCCGTATTATTGCCTCAAAAATGTTAAGGTGAAGGAAAAAATGACAGCCTGGAGACCAAAAGCCCTACTTAAGAGGTTTTGCCTTTTCCGCTGGGCCATCAGTCCCGGAGAGGGAAGCATTAGGAAGGTGAGACTGTAAAGCCTTGTGCTGATGATTCAAGTGGGAGATCGAAAGAAAAAAAATCCAACTGGCTCAGAGAGAAAATCAACGAACACAAGAGGAAAGCAGGAAAGGTAGAGGAAGAGAGATAGGAATATATACCTAATCATACATTTGGTATTTTTTCGGGCAACTCATTTTTTGGATTAAAGTGTGTCTTAAATAGATGTCGGACCTCTATTGTACTCATCAGTATGTTCTACAAAACTCTCTTTTCGTTTAAATATTTTCATCAGAAAACGTGGAATTCATCGCAGACGTGTTCATCCCTTTCCACACCTCTATTTAAAAAAGGCCAATCATATTGAAATGAACCAAAACCAGTGATTCTATTCTGAGCCTTCTGGAAAAAAAAACTCTGTTGTAAGTGAGTTCAGACGTGCTCTGGTGATTTATTTGAAATGTTTTTTTTACATACAAGGTTACTAACATGAATACTGTATAAACACAGACTATCACTGGCTTGTTAGAAATCCAACTATCCAACTATCCATCTATCTATCTATCTATCTATCTATCTATCTATCTATCTATCTATCTATCTATCTATCTATCTATCTATCTATCTATCTATCTATCTATCTATCTATCTATCTATCTATCTATCTATCTATCTATCTATCCATCTATCCATCTATCTATCTATCTATCTATTCATCTATCCATCTATCCAACTATCTATCCATCTATCCAACTATCTATCCATCTATCCAACTATATATCCAACTATCTATCCAACTTTCTATCCAACTATCTATCTATCCAACTATCAATCTATCCAACTATCTATCCAACTATCTATCCATCTATCCAACTATCTATCCAACTATATATCCAACAATCTATCTATCCAACAATTGATCTATCCAACTATTCATCCATCCATCCATCCATCTATCCATCTATCCATCTATCCAACTATCTATCCAACTATCTATATATCCAACTATCTATCCATCTATCCAACTATCTATCCAACTTTCTATCCAACTATCTATTTATCCAACTATCTATCCATCTATCCAACTATCTATCCATCTATCCAACTATCTATCCAACTATATATCCAACAATCGATCTATCCAACTATTCATCCATCCGTCAATTCATCCATCCATCCATCCATCCATCTATCCATCTATCTATCAGTGAGCAGTGATGAAGATAATGACAATTGTCTGATTGTCTGTGAGCTTCATCAGAAATTATAGATATTTTTATTTATTTTTAAAAAACATGTGTATTGTCCACAAATAGTCATTGCAAATGTGCACGCATGTGTTCACGAATAGCGCAGATTTCCCGTATCGTGTACTGACACTAATCATGAGCAAACGTTACACAATGCGCAGCAGTTTTCTCGTGCTTAGCTTCGCTGTATTTTACTTTCAAGCATTCCCGAATGTTGATGGAAACGGCCAACATCGACCTAAACATAACAAATGCTACAAACAAAACCTATCAAAATTAAAAACAAAGTTTCCGAAAATGCAGTTTAGCTTGAAAACTAGCGGAACTCCACTACATATCGGAAATCCCTGGCTCTCGTAACCTCTTATTTGCTGAGATTTTTAACATTAGTTGCCTTTTAAATAGTTTCCTTCAAAAAATAAGTATTTTCGAACTTTAACATTACTGCGATGTTGTTCCTCTCACTGTCCACTGCAATGCTCAGGTGAGAGATAGGAATATATACCTAATCATACATTTGGTATTTTTTTGGGCAACTCATTTTTTGGATTTAAGTGTGTCTTAAATAGATGTCGGACCTCTATTGTACTCATCAGTATGTTCTACAAAACTCTCTTTTCGTTTAAATATTTTCATCAGAAAACGTGGAATTAATCGCAGACGTGTTCATCCCTTTCCACACCTCTATTTAAAAAAGGCTAATCATATTGAAATGAACCAAAACCAGTGATTCTTTGCCTGATTATTCTGAGCCTTCTGGAAAAAAAAACACTGTTGTAAGTGAGTTCAGACGTGCTCTGGTGATTTATTTGAAATGTTTTTTTACATACAAGGTTACTAACATGAATACTGTATAAACACAGACTATCACTGGCTTGTTAGAAACATCTAGAGCTGAAGTTTATCAAGAATACAAATGGATCTATCTATCCAATTATCCATTCATCTAACTATCCAACTATCCATCCATCTATCCAACTATCTATCCAACTATCTATCCAACTATCTATCCATCCATCTATCCATCTATCCATCTATCCATCTATCCATCTATCTATCTATCCATCTATCCATCTATCCAACTATCTATCCATCTATCCAACTATCTATCCATCTATCCAACTATCTATCCGACTATATATCCAACTATCTATCCAACTTTCTATCCAACTATCTATCTATCCAACTATCAATCTATCCAACTATCTATCCATCTATCCAACTATCTATCCATCTATCCAACTATATATCCAACAATCTATCTATCCAACAATTGATCTATCCAACTATTCATCCATCCATCTATCCATCTATCCATCTATCCAACTATCTATCCATCTATCCAACTATCTATCCATCTATCCGACTATCTATCCAACTATCTATCCAACTTTCTATCCAACTATCTATCTATCCAACTATCAATCTATCCAACTATCTATCCATCTATCCAACTATCTATCCATCTATCCAACTATCTATCCAACTTTCTATCCAACTATCTATATATCCAACTATCTATCCATCTATCCAACTATCTATCCATCTATCCAACTATCTATCCAACTATATATCCAACAATCGATCTATCCAACTATTCATCCATCCGTCAATTCATCCATCCATCCATCCATCCATCCATCTATCCATCTATCTATCAGTGAGCAGTGATGAAGATAATGACAATTGTCTGATTGTCTGTGAGCTTCATTAGAAATTATAGATATTTTTATTTATTTTTAAAAAATATGTGTATTGTCCACAAATAGTCATTGCAAATGTGCACGCATGTGTTCACGAATAGCGCAGATTTCCCGTATTGTGTACTGACACTAATCATGAGCAAACGTTACACAATGCGCAGCAGTTTTCTCGTGCTTAGCTTCGCTGTATTTTACTTTCAAGCATTCCCGAATGTTGATGGAAACGGCCAACATCGACCTAAACATAACAAATGCTACAAACAAAACCTACCAAAATTAAAAACAAAGTTTCCGAAAATGCAGTTTAGCTTGAAAACTAGCGGAACTCCACTACATATCGGAAATCCCTGGCTCTCGTAACCTCTTATTTGCTGAGATTTTTAACATTAGTTGCCTTTTAAATAGTTTCCTTCAAAAAATAAGTATTTTCGAACTTTAACATTACTGCGATGTTGTTCCTCTCACTGTCCACTGCAATGCTCGGGTGTTTCATTCGTTGATCAATGATGCTCAGATGTGAGTGTAGAAAAAGAAGGGTAAAAATAACCACCCAAAAAGACAAAATTCAATATATCTCCACCTGCTTCTCTCCTTATTAAAGCTGATGGGAGACTAACGTGATCCACTTGTATCCCCGAAGCTGCAGCGACGACGACTGTGCTACACGCTGTAATACGATCCCGCCGCCTGACAATACCCAACTTTTATTGAACCTATAAATTTTCACTTTATTCGCTGGAGCCGAGCCAAAACAATGCTGATTCAGCACATGCTGTATTTTGCGGGGACGTGATGGACTGTTAGTCTTTACAAGGTGTTCACGCCGTCCTCTTCATGCCGCAGTTCCACATAAAACCAAGCCGACACACCATTAGACATACATATTCAGACTTCCTGCTTGGTTGTGCCGACAATAATGGCCGTAAAATATGATCAGAAAAAGGAACTTTTGCTGAGATGCTGCATCGGACAAGAAGCAAAGGAAATGATTGCCAATGATAATGGGGATTATTATTATGATTGTTGTTCTTGTTATACAAGAAAGATGTTTATTTGCACCGTTTACGTTTCTGTACATTTTGTGTATTTATTGCTGTGTTTGTTTATAACTAGTTTACAACTATTTACCTACCTTGAGGTCAAAATACAAGCAGTAACTCTGTCCTTAAAGCAGAAAAATGTAACTTTTAACTAATTTGTTTCTGGCTCTCCAAATGTGTAAGCAGTGTCACTGACTCGTGTCTCGGAACCTCAAGCGCCATTGCCACATACCACATATGAATTTGTTTACAGAATAAGCGAAATACGTCTTTTATTGTGTCATTTAATCTTTCTTTTAACTCAAAAAAGTCTTTCAGTACTGCATAAAAACTGACCGATGGTGGTCACATGACTCACCAGACTGAGTAAAGAACGTCGTTAAAATAAAAGCTTGAATCAAGGCCGGACAAAATCCAAGACAATATGGAGTTTCAATATTTTATCTCTCAGCTTTAAATAAGCCTTTTTATCTTTATTTAAAGGTACGTACTTCCACAAACCGGTAAATACTGCCATCTGGTGGCAGGAGGCCATCAATTTGCCACCAAAATGTTCATACTTGTGATGCAGAAAAACAACACAAGCTCAGAGTAGCAGAGGTTTTTTTCCTGAAAAGTTTTTGTTCCTGTCACTTCCCTGCTTTCTGCCTTCTAAACAATTCTATATCCTATTATACACTGAAGCCTAAACTAAAGCTCAAGAGGCAGAGCCAGGTCACTGGAGAAAATTGAGGGCAACAGACGGATGGAGTTAACAAACAAGTGCTTTTGGTCAGTATCTTACAAAGATCTCAATGTCACTCTGAACTATTGCCCCGTGCGTTTAAGCTGCTGTTACTTCCCAAAGTGTCTCAGCTGGACATTAATGAGGGCGATGAATAATGCTACGTGTCATAAATTAAAGTCATCTCTGAGGAATAGTCGTGGCCGCAGTGCATCCCGGACGCCGGACCGTCTCGGATGTGGACTCTCCACTGCTCTGACCTCTGGCAGATTCCCTGCTGCTGTATCTGCACAAACACAAGGTCTGCACTTTCTACAGAAGATGGATTTAAAACGCTGCTTTTGGACGACGTTTTAACTCTTAACCTTTTTTTTATTGAAAAGGTTGTTCTTTTTAACGCAGACATTTTAGGTTTTATCTATACCTACTGCTACGAATTCCCCAGACATGACAGGGTGGAAATACGAAATGAAAAATGTGTCCCCAAATTGATTTTAAATTAAATTGTTTAATTTATCTTACAATTTCCTGGCTCCGAAAGAAACCGACTCGGGACTACTTGGTTATTTTAGAAATCTTATAATGTTGCGGCTGCAGTAGAGGACGTGCGCTCCCTGGGCTTTGAAACATTGAAAAATCTTAAAATGTAAACACAATTTGTAACTCAATACATTTGTTTTTAACCATTTTACGTCTAGGGCTCGGTAAAAACTACAGTTGAATGCAGCAAAAATATTTCCGAAATGAAGCGTTCTTCTCAAAATATTTTTATTTTAACTATTTTTCAATAATTATTTTTTTTAATGATAAAGAAGGTAAAACAAATCAGACATTAAATAAACTAATAATACAAATGAATAAATTATATATATATATATATAAAAATGTTATTAAATTGAATTATGCTGTGGATTAATATCTTTTAGGATTGATCAGTGACATATTTACCTAAACAAAAACAAAAAACACAGCAACATAAAAAAAGCATAATATGTTGTAGTGCACGTGTAATAACACCTCGTTCCTGACTTTCCTGCTTCCTGATGAACGTGGGGTTGCGATATATTTCCATAGCATTTGCTCCTCTACTATAGTTAATCATCTCGCAGCATATGTACTCTGGTGTGACCACATATTTATTCATAATAAAGTCGGATGATCCCGAACGCTGCCTGGATGTATAGTGACCTTTTCCATCCGGGCTTGACCTCTGTGCTCTTTGATCGACAGGATGAGGGATGCTACAATTTGATTATGCAACCACATTATTAACATCTGACCCCTAAACACACTTCACTTCCCTGAAATTAATTATTCCATTCTTTAGCTGCAGCAACGTGGTCTATGGATACTATACAGTGAATCCTATTGGGAATAGGAATCGTGGAATATATGGAGAAGCTCCTGCTGCAGTTGGAAGAAGCTTTATAATAAAGCCTAGAAGATAATATTATATTACATCGACCTGTCTCTTATTGTTAATATATAAGGGTCTTAACATACTCTAGGGCAATGGTCCAAAAACCTTGTGACCCAGTACCAGTACATGAGGCCACAAACAGAGACATTCAGTTCTAACTTATATAATATTGAATATAAATAACATCTGGAATGTGTTTTATTTTGAAAAAAGGCTTTTCTTGACAAGTCAAGATGCTTGTTTCCGTCAGGTGCCTGTAAACTGCCAAACATGTGGAATGCAAACTCTATATCCATCTTGTTTCCGAGAAACCATCCATTAAGGTGAGATGTACTATATTCACCATTTTATTTTTAATGTTTTTTTTCGTGTACGAACTTTAAAGCCAGTCCGTTGGGGTGGAAAAGCCAATATTAAACCATTCCCTGGTGCGAAAGAGGTTGAAGACCCCTACCGAAACTAATATTATTTAATCTTACAGCAATACTTGGCAGCCTTAAGGGATGGTTGAAAGTTTGTTTTAGGTTGAAAGTATCCCCTATAAATCCCCCTATAAATTTATATTTTCATTATAGTGTAAGCTTGAAGTGCGTCTGGGAATCTGTGATTTATTTCAAGGAAACCAGACGGTCAGACTGAAGCCTGAGACATATAACAAGGATAAAGAGGCTGTAGTAATGTTGCACAAACGGAAGAAAAATGGTTATATTTGACTGTTTTTTTGCTGCTAAAAAGGTTAATGTTGGGGAGCCCATAAACATGCATTAGCCTCTCAAGTCTGGCTCCTTCAAAAAAAAAAAAAAAAGCCTTCAATGATTCGTCTTTCAATGTACCTGGAAAACTTTGTTTTCTACTTTAGTCGACAGTTTCTATTCTATACGTGTGCAGCAATCCATGAACAATCGTGAGTCGGGAGGCTTCGAGATAATCCCTTTATATACATGCGGGTTTGATTCTGACGTCCAGGCTCGAGCTCGTCGTGTCCAAATGTAGGTCTGACCCACTTGAAGTGTTGCCCATTTCTGATTTACCACCTGAGTCATACATCATGACTCAAGGGAGTAACAATTAAAAACAGGAACAATGAATCATAGAAGACGGATGAGTGGGCGCGCGATGGTTTGCTTTCCAATAAAATAATGAGGTTTAATAATCGAACCTTGAGTCAGTGTTTGTTGCTATATTTAACTGTCCGCCTGATCTTAGTGTCTTATTGTCCCAAAGCACTTGATGAAATTGCTTGAAAATTAGCATGTAGGCTACTGACATAACAGCGGAGGTTTGAGTGAGGAAAACTAGATCAGGTTAAGGGAAAGGGGGCACATAGGGGGCCAAAAGACCCCCCATGAAAATGTATTTATGTCAAAATGTCTCTCCCAGAGCTCCAGAGCTGATGCTGGATCCAGGATCTCCACCATGTCAATGTATCCAGATTTCTCTCCAACACCCTCCACCAACTCTTCTGCCCTACTCTGTACTCTCATCTTTTCTCTCTCTGTATCATCCCTCTTTTCTCCATCCATCTATCTTCCCCCATGAGACACCCATTACGATTGGTCAATTGGTTTTATAGCATATTTAATACATTTTAAATAATGATGTTTTCATAATTTCATCTCCATTTGCGTACTTTAAGACCCACTTTTCTCTGAGCATGTTTCTATTTCAAATATGACATTTATACCTGTATTATTTTTTATTTATTTATTTTATAATTTAAATAATTACATCCTCTGTCATATAAATGTTCGTTTATATCTTTGTAATTTCTATTTAAGTTGATTATATTTTCCTCAGACCCTTAATAAAGCAACAACATACCTGGCTTATCTAGCATTGCCAGGTATTTAAGCATAATATTCTTAAAACGTTTTTATTTGTGCAGGCTTTTCCCTGATTTTCCGGGACTCCTGTGTTTGTCTTACGTGTCTTGGCCTTTAAAAGAACATATTTTAACTGTGTATTGCTTTGGATTGATAAAGCGCTTTGTGACCCTGGTCTAGAAAGGCACTTTAGAAATAATCTTTACTTACTTACTTACTTTGTATGCTTTTTACCAGAAAAGAAATGGGAAGCAAGGGTACAAAAATATGGTAAGATACCTTTTCCGTATTATAATATGAAACACACAACCAGTTGAATGTACAGTATGTAGAAAAGCAGAAGTTATTTATATTTGTTATATATATTACCTGGAGGAAGATGCAGCTTGTTCAGTGCAAAAAAAAGAGCGAGGTCACTTTAAGTCTCATCACAAACAACAGGACTGACAGTCCTTGATCGTACTCTTGAGAGCCAAACACCGAAAATGCAATCACAAAAAAAAGAGAAGATGAGAGATGAACTGTTGTAGTGACAGATCAAGTACTCTCTCAATGACAGGATACAAGAAGACGATCCCTGTTGAAGAAAGCAATTAGATAAAAAACTGTTTCTAAATAACCAAATGCTAAATTGTATGTGAAAGTGACAATAACAGAGTGATCTATTATTTGGCTTTTTTTTTCTTTTTTTTTTTTTAAGGTTTCTCCTAAATCTTCGGCTTGTTTTGTAGCCAAGGTTGTGCCTGACAGGTCTCGTCCCGCTGAAATATATGGAGCCTACACTAAAAGACAAGTCCTGTCTCTCAAAGTTCGGCTGCAGACAGACAATACGACACGGAAGTGCCTGTCTCCATTTTCAATCTATCCTGTCAATCTGTCTTCCAGCCACCGGTGACTCTCACCACATAAGACATGTTTCCTTTCCCGGGCTGTGATGAAGTCAAAAAGATCAGTCAAGGGAGAGAAAACCAGCGAGTCCTTGAGAGGTTCCGCCTCGGCCCTTAGTCAGGCGCATCACGATCGCCCATGAATATTGATCGTATTGATCTACTTATCTGATTGTTTTATTCCGCTCATATGCCGGACAACCATTGAACATGCCGGGTTCTTACAGGGATGTGACAATGCATGAAACTGGGAATCATGGATTAAGAAAATATGGCGATCCAAGGACACGCTATTTGAAGTGGAATTAACTCGCGGAGAAATTATTCACAGCTGCATCTGGAGGCCCTTGAGAAATAGAAAGATATATACGCCGAACAAATTTGAGTATCTCTAAAGTCTTTATCATGAAGATGAGTACGAATAAATCTAAAATGCATAACTGCAAAGGAAGAAAAACAAAATCAGCAGTATTTAGATCAGGAATTTGAAACTTTCTCCATCAGATTAATGTCAGAGGATTAAGGAAAATGTATCATTAAATTAAATGATTTTAGCTTTGATGATATAGATCAAATGGAACAGGTTATAAAAAAACACATTTTAACCGAAACGGTGTAAATTTAGAGCGAAACACACAAAAATTGTTAAAAATAACATGAAACAATAACATATAAATGTAATATGCACCTAACAATTTTTAGTATCTATCTCTAAAGTCTCTCTTTATCATAAAGATAAAGTAAAAGATATAAAATGGAAAATCGCAATGCAAGAAAAGTAAAATCTATGTTAATAAGATCAGTAAATTACAAACATTTCTGGCCAATCATTACTGTACGTCTGTCTATTTGACGTCCAGGTGTTCTATGAGGTCTCAAACTTATGCATCATATCAGATGGTTGAGAGACAACAATCATCACATGAAATCCTTTTTTTTTAACTTTGATTTAAGGAGCAGATACAAATACACGTAAAAAAGCCAAAAAAACATAAAGCAACAAAATAATAATCATATATGCCCCCAATTTGAATCTATCTTTAGCATAACATGTAGTGAAAAATGAATCTAAAATAGCAAAATTCAATGAAAGATAAGCTGCACTATTTAGATCCGGTCTCTCAAACTTGTTATATAGTTTTATATTAGGTCTGAAACTGAAAACGATAATTAAGGGATAACTCTGTGATATAATAATCACATCAAACCAATGTTTTTACTCTACGGATAAGATGGGACAGACAACAAGAATACAATCAAAATGAAATCAAAATGGTCTTGAATTAAAGTGAAATACAAAAAAAATCCCTAAGCATCAAAATATAAATCATATTCAAATTAAATATAAACATAAGAGCAGCTGCTGCTGTGAATATGTTCTCACCATCACACCAACTGCCAAACATCCCAAAAGTGTCTTTAATGTAAGGTAATGAGTGACAGAGACAGACTTTGTTATTTTGCTCGCACCTTTTCCTTCATTAACACCTTTATTTTCTGCTTTAGCAAGAAGAAAAAAAAAAGGAACATTAAAATGTCAAGTCGAAAATTATAGCACTGATCACGAGTTTCTGAAAGGGTTATAAGCTAACCTAAGATCAATGGTAGACACTCACTCTAGCCTCTAGTCCAGGGGTCACCAACCATTTAGATATCGCGAGCTACGCCAAGGCCACCAAGCTACTGAAAAATGTATACTCCTTTTGCAAGAAAAAAGGTTAATATCCAATATATTACTAATACTATAATAAATAGATCACAGACTTGTTTTTGCTTTTTTAATGAGAAACTCTTGAGTTGTTTCTTGGTGAAGGTGACCCTGAGACCCAAAAACAAATGTGTTTGTGGGTCACTGTGAATGACCTCAAAACATATTTGTTCTTGGCCACCGGGTCACCTTGACCCAGAGGTAACAGGTCGACCTCATCTGTTGTAACATGACAAAAAACTGTTTCCTTATAGTTATCATTTGGTCATGGTTCCTAAAAGCAAGTCTGAAACTGATCCGGTAAAAAACTATATTCACCAGCACTTTTTTTCCCTTTCTTTTTTTTTTTTTAAAAAGAAAGCAAGCACAAGCCCGGAGGCTCAGAGTGACTCTTACACATCACCTCGGGTTTTGAAGATGCCTTTATGCTTTGGCCAACAGCCAAAGAGTCCATCCTCACGGCTGTGGTCGCAGGATGACAGCGGAGCTCAAGGGGACCTTAAATAAGCTGCTCTGGAAACAACTGAGAGCACTCAGCAGGGGGCGAACCAAGTGGAGCTTTAAAAGTGAAAAAAAAGGGGAAGAGCTAGCAACGTATAGATTAAAAACCCTTCTGATGTTTCTATGAATATCTTATGAACTCATCAATTATCTTGTCCACGTACAGTACATTTACAATACAGTGGTGGTTTCATAAGTATGGTGTAATTTAAATACAATACATTTAAACACATTTAAATAAGTGTGATTAGGCTAAAATAAAAAGCAATTAAAGGGTTAGGTAATCAAAAATCTGTTCTTTTTTAGAGTTATAGGCAAAAATGTTTGTTCATTTTAATGTAGCGACTGGAGCTCAGTTGTCTTCGTCTTTATCTTCGTCCAAAAGACGTTGACGAAAATAATTGTTCCATACATTTTTTTTAAGTATATATTTAGGCTAGTTTGTAGCAGGAAATGAAAAGAATTGCAAGTGATACAGACAGGTAAATATCACGAGTGCTTCCAGCACGCATACATTTTACTAGAATTGTTGCATTATTTACCCAGAGAACTTCCTGTCTGAATCTTTTGTCGCTTCTTATTCTTAATCATTCTTCAAACTTCTGCTACATACAAGTCTATAATATAGACTCTAGTTGTTTCGAACAATTCCTTAGTCGAGGCTTCAATGAGATGGACGTTACAGGTATTTGAGGTATTTCTATGTTTTTAAGTGTGTAATTCGGACGAAGATGAAGACAAAGACAACAACTTGCTAGGTTCAAATGAAAATACATTTCCGTCTATAACTCTAAAACAGATTAATCTGAAGATAATCCCAAACTTTAATCGACATGAGGATGAGAAGAAAATGAGTGAAGCTTGATTTTGGGGGAACCTACCCTTTAATATAAATAACCAAAGTATTTTAAGAATAATACATTCATGGGTTGCTTTAAGAAACCAAGATTTATGTTTATTTTCGACATTCTAAATACCCATGTTTTCCTTGAATAGCATATTTCAATTACTTGTTTTAATCAGAATCACTACTCGTGGAGAAAGAAAGCATGTTTCGGTTGGACAAACAGACCTTTATGACGACCTGGTTAAACCTCAGTTTGCAGAAGCTGCTCTTCTCTGTTCAACCTTCACCACCCTGAGAAGAGCCATGCAGTGCTCTACAAAATCACAACGCAGTCTCCAATCCCTTTTTTTGTCTGTCCTAGAGTGCCGTCTCTCTCAGAGAAGTGGCCCGAAAGCTATACTTTTCAACTCCAATTTCATCTCAAATGTGACATTAGAGTAGCTTTTAGTAGTGGAGCAGATACAGAAAAAAAAAAGAAAAAAGGTCGGGCAAATTTGCCAGCAAAGCACCACCTTGCAGGAGATAAAGGTCATCTTATGGTTCGGTGCAGCAGTTTCTATTCTAAAGAATCATTGTGCTTACTCAAGGCATGTGGAAAAGGTTATAGATCAATTAAAATTATCAATGACAGGCCAGACTAGCACAAAATACAGATAAAAAATTGATAGAAGGGGAGAGCACATAGCACCTAGTGAATAAATAATGTCAGTAACTGACACACGATGGTTTGAAACCACCACAAGGAAAGGAGCAGTTTATCTTCTGGACGACTTGATGGACGACCTTCTGGCAGTGATTGCCAATGTGGTGATGAAACAATTTGAGCTGCTGGTGTACAACTAGAGAAAGCTATACCTTGTGTGACCAAAATAAGGTCTTTTTGAGATTATGACTTATCCCGCTCACGAATGTGCTGCGCACAGTAGCAAGAATATTAGGGCAACGCTAAAGGGAGTCTGAGAAACACATCTTTCCATTAGCATCAGCAGAAATGAAAGAAAGACAGATGCACTTCTTCATTAGTTGGAGACGGTGGGTTTGGCTGTGTAGCTGTGGTGCCTTCTTAGCTGCCGGTAAAATTCCTTTGGAACATATTCTTCTATGATTTTTCCAGAGCACTTCACTTCCTGCAAATGCGTCTTTCTGGCCACAGAGTGGAAAGAGAGGGGGGAGTTGTTTCGAGTGTTGGTCAGTGTGGTTTATGTCAACTGGATGCTTGCCTGGAATCTGGATGAGGGTAAGGGGCTTACAATTACATCCTGCATCGGATGTAAATTGGATTCAACTTGGTGCTACTTGACAATTTGTTGCAGGGTTGGCATTGGATTTTTATAAAACTGTAGTTTCTTGAACCCCCTAAATATGTTTCAGAAGAACAACATGACTTTTATAAAAAATACCTTTTGAGACTTTTTTTCAGGGATACAGTAACTTTTATTAGAACCAAACCAACCGTTTGTGCCATATACTGTATATATAAATGATGTAAATAGTTGAGGAAGTGTGTATTATTCTTGGGAAAGAAAGAACGGCATATTTCGAGAAAATATTGGTTGGATACACTATTGCAAAATTGCTAAAATGAATGAAAGAGTGAAAAGAGTTATTTTTTTTCAGCTATAATGTGTTGATTAAATACTATCTGAGATGTTCTAAAGAAGTATGGCTAAAGATAAATAGTAGAACAATAAAAGCGCATTGAGTAATTGTTCGAAAATAAATGTGGTCTATAAACGACACTGGAGTCAACTTTGTTACCCTTTCACAGGTGCTACAGAGGTAACTTATTGGGCTCAAAATTACTGCCATGTACTGCTTTGTGTCTGGACCAAGCCTTGTTTTTTTCTTAATTCGTCTGCAAATTCCCAAAAAGGCAGAAAATAGTTGCGTGTTAACTACCCACTTATTATTAGTGCTAAAATAGCGTGGTTATGCTCATTTTTTCCTGCATCTCATTCCAAAGAAGGTTTTGAATTCATTTACATATTTCAACATATTCACAGTTTTTTAGCATCTAAGTTCCTGGGCAATGCCTGGTACCTCAGCAAGTATGACATATGTTCAAGTAGGACGGTTAGTTCATGCCTACATCCAGATTAGCTTATGTAAAATAACTCATCCGGCTGTGTATTGCAGTACAAGCCATTATAAGTTTGAGAAAACTAAAGTTCAAAAAAGAGGAACAATAGGTGGTGCTTGAATCAATGTAAAGGCTGAAACTCATTAGGATCATTTGTCTGGTGAGGACTGTTTTAAAATAAAATATTAATCTTGAACAATATGTGCCCAAAATGTGCCCAAAACACTGCCCTTAATGTGATTTGGGCACATTGTGGCCATCTATGCAATTTGCAGGATAATACGAAAATTGTGCTGTTTTATATTCATAATAAAGCTATTAGAGACTCTCAGACCTGGTTTTGGACGCTCGACTGTCATGGTTTGTGTTTGTAAAAGACAGATTTAAGGTAGAATGTGGAACATCTTTCGAGAAATGAATGGTTACCATCTCAAAACGGAATAACAGTCACTTTTTTAGTTGATCACAAACTAATAGACAAAAGAGGATTTCAATAACAATGATTCGGTGCAACCTGGACACATCGTCAGTGATGGTCCTGGGGGGTCATAGGGTGTTTCCGGTCTTACATCAGACTTGGTCCTAACTTCACAACTCTCAGCAGCTTCCATTATGATCTCGATGGCTCCTCACCTGTGCAGTCCGCGAATCCCCAAGAGTCCTAGGACCCATTAAAGAGACTTGTCTGCGAAGCCCATGCAGCCCACTTCAATAGGCCCCGCAGCGAGCCATCTTTTTCGACACTCAGCCACCAGTTTAGCCTCTTCCTTTCCTGCGCTTCCTCCATTCGATCCTCCCAGGGGACAGTTTCAACACCACCTGCTCGCTCGCCGCGGACATCAAGACCATGTCCAGTCGAAGTGATGCTAATGCGACGACATCAAAGAAAGACCCCTGGGTCTTTCTGGGCATTTCAGTCGGTGCCACAAAAGAAGCAAAGTTTCAAACAAAGCTCCTAAACTTGGGAGCCAACAGTTATTGTGTATCATTTCATGAAAAGAACGTACAAACTCCTAAACCAACCAAAGAAATCCATCCTCCATTTCTTCAAGGTTTGTCCGAAAATGGCTACCTGGTAATGGACACCATAATGTATTTCCTTTCAAAGTGCAAAAGAAAAAAAAAACACTCTAGCACATACAGGACACCAGAATATGAATGCAGTTTGTGTTCAGCTAGTCTACCAGCGCATGTGCTTTTAATGCTTCCTACAGCCTTTCATGCACAACTCATTATTAGCCGCAAAGCACATCCTCTGTGTGTAATGCAGCCTCGAAGATGGCCTGGAAGTGAGCAAAGACTGAGCCATTAAGGAGTTTCTTCTCTCTTTTGCGGATGAAAGCGAAGTCTAAGATGAGCAGCAGGTGCGAGTGACACGTACAAACCATTGTGACGGATGCAATACTCGGACCAAAGCCGTAAACAGAGTGTGATTGCAGTGCGGGCTGAGGCAGGCCGACTAGCAATTATCAATACGTGATCTGTTGCTGAGCCGATGTTCCACGTACAGTGTGAGGCTCTCTACGATCAATCAAGCTGATGGAATATTTCGCAGAGAAACCTGCAGGTATTGATCACACAGCAGAATAAGAAAGCTTTTTTTTTTTTTTTTTAACCAATTCAATTTTTCATGCTGGAGTGAAAAGCATGGATAAAAAGTATATAGGAATACAGCCTATTCCCCACAAACCAGTGATTTCATTAGGTTTTATCAATACACCAATATACTGTGGTGTATTTTTCACGATACTGTATCAATATTCAAGAGCCGTGTTTCAATTTCTTTTTCCTTGGTTTATATTTTCAATAAAGTGTGCGTAAAATAAAATAATTAAATGTTTTAATTCATAAAATAGGTGTTTGTTTATTGTTTACAAACATTATGTCCTCCGCAGTCAAAGGAGCAATGAAATCCTGTGAGATCCCAGCAATCACTGAGGACGAGAGGATACGTACGACTGCAGATGCTTTAAAAGCTGATGTTTGGACCTATTTCTTCGTCGAGAGTCATACAGTTTTTTATTTTTTTAATACCTCAACTCTAGAGTCAACTTATCGGGCAAAGATATCGAAGATATCGTTGTTTGAAATGTATCGTTTCATTGACAATGTATCGTATTGACAATACACATCCTAATTTTCATCCATTTTTAGTTAGCTCACAGCTTTTTTAAGATAGCAAAACCATATTTTACGATATTTCAGAGCTTAAATCCATCTGCTCTGTTTTGAATTTAAACAGTTCATTTAATGTATCAGCAGATGTGATTATAATGAAGGGAAGGACAGAAATGGTTGAAATTACCTTGTGTTAGTTATTTCCTAAAAAGAACCATGGATGTTAATATTTCATTCAACTCAATAATATCTAGTTACCACTATATTAAAGTCTTCTTAAACAGATTTTATCATTTAATTGCATCAGCGTGCTCGATATGAGGATTAATTGCATTTATAGACATGCGTCTGTATCAGTGTTTCCATCTTTGTCACCCACGGTTTTTCCAGGAAACTCTCAGCGTGCATGCATATGAAATTTATTTTCAACAATCACAAAACATAATCATGAACTGAAGCTCATTAATCATTAATGTGTGTTGAACATCCACTTGTCTCTTAATGTTCTGTCAAAACACAAGCAAATCATTGTTATTGAAATCCTCTTTTGTCTTTTATCTTCCTTACAAAACACTTCCCTTGTCTACCTTTCAGCTCCGTAATGATACATCACACCATATAGTTGACATATCCCTCCACTTAGTGCGTTCAAACCTGTGGGGATGAAGACGTATCACGGAAACAAAGCTTTACTGAGCACATAAGACGCTCCATCGCAATGACAAGATTTGGAGATTTTTGATATCAAAGACTCCAAGAAAGAAGTATTTTAAAGAAGACTTTTTTTGTGGGGCTGACAAAAATTCCAATAAAAAAAAAGATTGTGTAGCTTTATTGTGTGGGGGTTTTGTGTCGGCTAGTTGAACATCTAGCTAATGTCTAATGTTATGTTCACCCTCTCTTCACAGAAGCCTTGGACTTGGAGTGACAGAACCAGTCAGTGTGAAGCGATGAAACTTAGAAACCCAGTACCTCTGTGTTCCAACATCGTGTACAACATCAGACCTATTTTTCACTTCTGGAGACAACATCAGCCTGGATGGAGCTTTTTGTTGTCCAGGAAAGCACTAGAAACACTATTCCTGTAAGTTTAGAAATAAAAATGAACTGGAAATGTGCTAAAAATGTGTAAAAAGTGATGTTGATCTTGATGGAATATCATTAAAAAAAAAGGATTGTTCTATATCGAAGTAAAGGTATGGGTACTACCTACTCATAATCTGTCTAATTTAAGCTTGGTTAACATTTCGAGCTAAGTCCTAAATCCGATACAGATTTTAAAAAAAAAGATTGTGATACTTTGACCTCCGATATGTTTCATCGTTTAATATCAATATTATTAATGGTTTAATGTCTTGCTGCCATTCACAGATGCAGTTAACTGTAGAATAAAGCAATACATCATGACAAGCTGAAATACCCAGGTGAAATTAGTAAAATCTCCCCTAACCATGTAATGTAATACATATGGTTTAAGTTTAATCAAAATTAGACATAATATAATTTTATTGTTGTGTTCTGACCCCCTTGTGGAACCTTTACCTTTATCTGAAAAAGTTAAATCCTTAAAAACTTAACATAGTACATGATCTATTTCAATATTAAGTGTCAAGCAGTTTGGGAGTCTATACGACATTGACGTCAGTGGTACACACACACTATCATACTTACTATTTTATATATATATATATATATATATATATATCCCAAGTATCAGGATGTGTAGCGTATAGGTTCTAATAGTAACCCCTAAAGTGATCTAAGAGTAAATGTATCAAGTTGGACAAGGTCTTACCAGGAGAACACAAACCTCTCCAATGGTTGTATTTTACTTTTCTAGTCTCTTCCAAACTCTCAGTCACTTCCTTGAACTCCTACTTTCAAAAGTGATTTACTTCCTGTCAGCTGATGGACATTTATTCACTGCTCAAGGACAGTATTTGTGTTTGAGACGCTGCCAGATCAAACAGATAAATCATCCTCCAGGGAAATGTGTAAAAAGTAGGGGTGCAGAGGTTTTACGCTCTGACTAATTCATTATTCTGGGCTCTCGTTTTTTTTTTGTCTTCGGAATATTGATTTCAATATTTCAAGGTTCTTCTTTCAGAGAGTGCTCCGACTTACTGTGCTGACAGTGGACTCCACTGAAGCCTGCAGGACACTTGCAGATGTAACCGATGAAGGTGTCGCCTCTGTAGGACTCACTGATCTCGCATATTCCTTTGTTGTGGCACGGGTTGGGATGGCAGGGACCTGTGTGTAAGGAAAAAAAGAAAGTTGGTGAAAACTGAATGCAAACTACTGAGACACTCTTTTCAAAGACAAAACATGTAAGTAAGTAGGTTTTATTTTTAAAGCGCATTTAACAGACCAGTGTCACAAGGTGCTTTAACAACAAAAGGATACAGTTGAAATACATTTAGAAACGTTGGTTTGAAACAAATCGACAAACATAGCAACCCCAAGAAAATCTATAAAAAGCTTGCACGAATAAATCAGTCTTGTTGATGTTGTCTTGATGTTTCTTGAAGGAGTAGGTACATATGTTTCAATTAAATAGTCTACTTTTTTGGGATAGGGTAAGGATAGGGGTAGGGATAGGGATAAATATAGGGATAAGGGTAGGGATAGGGATAGGGATAGGGATAAAGATAAAGATAAAGATAAAGATAAAGATAAAGATAAAGATAAAGATAGGGATAAGGATAAGGATAAGGATAAAGATAAAGATAAAGATAAAGATAACGATACAGATAAAGATAAAGATAAAGATAAAGATAAAGATAGGGATAAAGATAAAGATAAAGATAAAGATAAAGATAGAGATAGAGATAAAGATAAAGATAGGGATGAAGATAAAGATGGGATGGGGATGGGAATGGGAATGGGAATGGGTATAGGTATAGGTATAGGTATAGGTATAGGTATAGGTATAGGTATAGGTATAGGTATAGGATAAGAAAAAGGATAAAGGATAGGGATAGGGAAAAGGATAGGGATAGGAATAAGGATATGATTAGATAGGGATAAGGATAAGGATAACGGTTAGGGTAAGGATAAGGATAAGGATAGGGTGAGGGTGAGGGTGAGGGTGAGGGTGAGGGTGAGGGTTAGGGTTAGGGTTAGAGATAGGTTTAGAGTTAGAGTATGGGTTACGGTTTAGATAGATAGATAGAACTTTGTTGATACCTCAGGAGGTCTCCTTCGGGAATTAGGGATTAGGCTTATGTACCCACAATTGCAGGTTTAGATGTTATATTATCAATGGTTATCACCATGCACAAGAAAATGAATTACATTTTAATATGAAGACTTTGTGAGTCATGTTTTTTATTTAACTTGAACTTATGTATTATTGGCCTTTTTGTCATAAAATATCTTAATAAACATAGTAAAAAAAAAATGTCTTGCACGTTGTTGTGGGATTTATACTCAACAGATATGAGGTCTTTCAATTTTAAAGTAGATCAGCCCGGTAAAAGTAATGTGCTACTGTAATAGTTTTTTGTTTAATGTGTTTATGTTGACCACAAGAAAGCAATGTATTTGTTTTTTCGATCACTGCGGGGGCCTCATTTATCATGTCCATTGTTATCCATTCAATATTCTGGTTTACAAAACACAGGGTGGATTTGCCTCCATTTGGGAATTCACCCTCCAGTGTGTTAGAGAATTTCATAAATAAAAGAAGGAGGTGATTAATTATAGTTGGACCTGTGCCGTGCTGGCTCCTTTGTTTCTTAATGTTACTGTAGCCGGACACTTGTTTGCAACCGGGGCCTTTTGGAAGCATTACAAGTTATTAAAGGCAAATAAACCTGACACGGTCATTTATTAGTTCAGAGGCAGCAGCGCCCATGGAGAGGTGCCATCCAACACCTCCAGCAGTATCTGAGCTAACCAGCAGCCTGAGTGTGTAACTGGGCCTTGAGGCAGTTATTGTTTTCATAACTCAGAGAGCTGCCAATAGGCGCCTCATCTTTAAAACATCACGTTTCACAAGTATGTGCATGTTGTCAAAAATTTTAAATTGGATGGGAAAAGCCTTTTTTTGTGATGTTAATGTAAATCTGTTCAGCTTACAGGATGATAAGAGACAAATTCAATTATAGCAGCATATGCATTGAAATTGCAGAAGGCAGTTTTAAGTGTAATATTGAAGTAGAGATTTATCATCACAAATAATCATTGATGAAGTTGGACGATTATTTATTCATTATTAAAAAATGTTTTATTAGATGGGGAAACTAACAAACAAACATTGGATGTTGGTTTAAAAAGTATTTTGAAGACGCATTTGATGACGACTGGTTGAAGTGCTCGGTTAGATTGCAGCAGAAACACATTTTAAATCTAATAATCACAGACAAATTCACAGATATCATTGTGTAAGTCAAAATCGGGATCAGGATTGAAACAATTTCACACTTTGTTATACTATACAAGTCATTGTGTAGTCAGACCAACAAAAAATTTGATTAAATTGAACAACACTCCTTCCCTGTAGGTCGGGCCTGCAGTTTATAATGACATTACATGAATTGATTAATACATAAAATTATTTGAATAATACATCTTTATTTAATTTTTGAACTGTAAAAAATTCAAACCAACAATGACATTATGGACAATAAAACGAATACTTGTTAAAATGACACAAAGTAAGTGTAAAAATATTAGGCCATACGAAATAAAGTGCAAAGAAACTGGAAAGTTTTATATACACCAATTGAATATTTAAACATATATCTTCTAATATAAAAATAAAACACTGTGAAAAGCGATTAATCTCCAATTTTCCAGTAATATTCATTCATTATTTTTTGACATTATTCTTTTCTCAAATATTAGCTGTATTGGTTTTAGCTGTATCCAAGTCAATTGGCTCACCAAATTGAGACCCGGACTCAACCCCATTGTTTTTTTTTTTTATTTAAATTTTGTAAATGACCTTTTTTACCTATTCTCTCTCAGCATGTTCCCTCCTGTGGTGCGACAATGATTGCATGGTTTACTTAACAAAATGAATGTCCACAGGGGGTTTCCAGCCAATCGGCTGCCATGTGAGAAATGTGGTCGAAAAACCAAATGGCTGCTCTCTGGGACTTCTAGTGTTAAAATCAATATTGCATTCTACTAAATCGCAATGTCAATTTGAGTTGGGAAAAATGTTTTCCGTCTTAGTAGGAGATCTTTTTGTGTGTGGATTATTTCAGTATTGTTTTGTGTAACCCTAGTTCAAAGTTTGAGACTTTAACATATTTAAGTAACAAAATTGCTATTATTTAACTTTATTTCTCTTTAAGATCTTAAGAAATAACCTTAGGTAGAAACACAAAAAGCTTTGTCAAAACATTTCAACATTCATGTACACAAGTGAACGTGATTGTCTTGAGCTATTGTTGTAAGAGGGACATGGCGAGTGAGCCCGACATGGACGGATCAGGAGAACAGAGGGAAAACTTAAAAGCGAGAGCCACGCTGACAGGGAGATGGAGGAGAATAATCCAGGGATGCTTGTTCCAAAAATGATGGAATCTTACAGTGGAAAAGAAGGCATCAACTATAAGAGCTACATCGACTGAAAACCTCAGCTTTTTCCAGCTTTAAAATGAGATTTTATTCATAGTCATACTCCTTCACAGTTTGTCTTTAAATAAAGTGTCTATAAAATAAAATAATTTGACTATTATTATTATTTTGTTTTATTTGATTTACAATTAACATGCAATTATTGACGGCGTTCATTTTTGTGTTGCAATTAAGATTCCGGACACTAGATGGCAGCAGTTATTAAGTTGTGTTTAGCTAAAGGAAAAAAAAATTTCGGCAATGACTGAGGACGAGAGGAAACAACCACCTTTAACTGCTTTTAAAGCCGATTTTTGGGCATATTTTGGCTTTCAGTTATATCACTTTAACCAAAAGAGAGTGCAACAATTGCAAGACGTGAATAAAATTTGGTGTCCCCTAAAATCCTTCTGAAAATTATGCAAGTGTGTCAAAATATCTTGCACTGAATATATCTAATCTTATCTCATATATGTATCTTGCTCTAGTGACTACACTTAGAGCTGGTAAAAAAGGAGCTCCTGATTGTATATGCCGACTGCATGGCCAGCAACTAAAGGCAAAAAGAAAATATATAATGAACTCCGACAAGCAGGTTCACGGTGGAATTACTTTGCCTCTGGATATAAATGACAAACAAGGCAGTGCTGTCCAAGTCATGTTATTTCAATGCAAAGACTGGGATCAGTAATAGCAGTACATTGGCTAATCAGCTGAGCAGAGGAATGTATAATAGCTTTCACTAGGACTCTCTCTCTCTCTCTCTTTCTCTGAGGGAGAACCGGTGACACGATTCAGGGTTGTTTTGACGTGACAATCTATAGTCGCTCCAAGTCCTGACAGCCTCCCTAATGGAGAGTGCACAAGGCAAAATAAGCCAGGGGAGGAAGAGGTGGGAAGAGAGAACCACAGCGGTTTGAAAGTGAATTCAGAGACAGATATCAAAAGGAGCTCTATGACAGCTACATTAAAGAGGCTTTTTTTTCTATTATATTAAAGATCGAAAAACAACGATATTTTCTCACAAGAGCAGTGATTTATGAGCCTGCATGACAATCCGGGAATGAGAAGCTTGAGTTGCACATTGTTTCACGCTGAAAAAAGACAACGCCCACTAACAACATTAGAGATTCATTGAATCCCGGTGACATTACCTCATTAGCCAGTATGGGAAATATTCCGACTCAGCACATTCCATCAGAAAAAAATGAAACAGGTAATGATGCAAACTCAGTTGGCTAATAAGAAAACACGGTGGGAATATTTACCCAGACTGAGACAAGACATTATCATGCACGACGTTACCTCAGGTGTTTAAAAGATTGTTTGAAACATTTGAGTGCTTCACAGTAGATCACACGAATTAAAATCTGAATTTGTACAATGTATTTTTTGATACCAAGACAGTCAGTGGCCATGAACCAAATCAAAAGAAGGGGAGAATAATAAAGAACCTTTTTAATGAAAGATAAAAGAAAGAAAATAGGTCACTTATTTACTTATATAAGTGTGTTACACAAGAAAAAAATGTTGTATTGATGGAAAATAGCTTGAGTTTCAAAGGGTTGCTTGCTTTGAGTTGACAACTTAATGTATGGAAAAGTCTGAAAAGGACGCATACCAGGTTTACTTGGACAGGCGATCAGGAAAATCCTAACCTTTGTATACTTCTTTCAAGAAATTTGTTCTTGTATCTCGGATCATCAATAACTTACGATGGAGTATAAAGATGCAACAGCAACAGACTTGCTTTAGAGTGAAATCAGTTTATTATTTGAATCTCTCCTTGTAGAAGTAAGAGTTCTAAGAATTACATTTCCTAACCTGACTCTATATAAATATATAAAAGCTCAAACATCACTCATGCAATGAGTGAAAGACATGTTCCAGGCCACGGTGACATGGATAAAAACAGATCACCACTCGAAAGTCAAGCGTCTGTCAGTTATTCTCATTTATGTGAGAGTGTGAAACATGTCTGCAGGCAAACACCAGAACCTTTTTTTAATGTGTGTGACTGTCATCTGCTACTCTGGCAGACAGGCCAGCAGGCAACCCGACAGCGGGACTGTGCTGAGTCAATTATGAGAAAATTATAGAGAAAAATAATGACACTCAACGTTGTTAGCCAGCCGCTAGCTTAAACGCTCGCTGTATCGCCTGACTCCTTCAAACATCACTTCTTTTTCCTTCTTTGTTTTAGGAGTATTACATTTCACAATGTGTTGTTGAAGCAGATAAGAATGAGGTATTAACACACACTTGACTTCTTAAGAGGAATATAATTAAGAACTGAGCCTCTCAAAGAAAACAATCCCACTGTAATGTCTACGATCCGAGAGAAAGGTCTCACAGAGTCGATTCAAATGTGGGGCACTGTGTCCCTACACTAGAGCTCATTTACCGCTTTACATCACCGGGGTCATCAAGGGTTCACGACCCATTAGACCCTTGAGATGTTTCATGGTGAAGGTTTGTGTGGATCCAAGAGAAATGGGTCATTAACCTTTAACCGTGGACTATATGGACGAGGAGTGCGAGAAGAAATACATACACTGATACACTATATGATGATATCAACAGTGATCATTTTGTTTATATATATATATATAGTGCAGTGTATAATGTCAGTACTTCCTACACATCATAAGGAACAACTTAATTCCACGAGATATCAGCGATAACTGAGGACGAGCGGATAGTATACAGCCGGCACCAGCAACCGTAAAAGGATAGAGCAATCACAGAATGCTACTAAAATTGTGTGTCTCCTAAAACAATTGCAAAAATTATGTTTTTTTTAATCGAAATTTATTTCGTATCAAATAGTAATGTGGGCTAAATATATCGTATCATAACATATTCTGAGTTAAATATATCCAATTGTATCATAAGCGGAATATATTTCAATGTATTGTGAGTTGAATATATTGTATCGTAACATATTGTGAGCTGAATATATCGTATTTTAACCAATTGTGAGCTGAATATATCGTATTTTAACGTATTGTGAGCTGAATATATCGTATTGTAACGTATTGTGAGCTGAATATATCATATTGTAACATACTGTGAGCTGAATATATCGCATTTTAACGTATTGTGAGCTGAATATATCGTATTGTAACGTATTGTGAGCTGAATATATCATATTGTAACGTATTGTGAGCTGAATATATCGCATTTTAACGTATTGTGAGCTGAATATATCGTATCATAACATATCTTGAGCTGGATATTTATTGTATCGTAATATATCGTGAGCTGAATATATCGTATTATAACGTATCATGAGCTGAATATATAGTATCGTAACATATAGTGAGCTGAATAAAACCAATATTATCATGAGTTAAATATATCATATTGTATCGTATTTCGAGCTGAATATATCGTAACGTAACATGTAGTGAGCTGAATAAAACCAATAGTATCATGAGCTGAATATACTTTATCATAACATATTTTGAGCTGAATATATTGTATAGTAAGATATTTTGAGCTGAATATACTGTATCATAACATATTTTGAGCTGAATATATTGTATCGTAAGATATTTTGAGCCGAATATATTGTATCGTAAGATATTGTGAGCTGAATATATCGAGAGATTAGTCTATCGCTAAAGCCTTTGTAAGGATTACATCAGATTGAATACATATACTGTATGTGTAAATATATGGTAAACCTAGATTAACAAGGAGATTTAATCCATTTTAAGACATTAGATATTTTAAGTTAAGGTCCCAGTTCTCTAACCAACTTGTTTAACATTTGTTGAATGCAAAAAACTGAAATCTAAGTAGGTGTTTTACTTTAAGCAAACATTGACTTAAAGGTGGACTAGAAAAAGTTCTTGTTTTAAGACATCAAGACAAAATGAAGCCTGGCTTACTTGTTTTAAGTTTAAAAGTCTGTGAATGTAGTTAGAATGATTTTCTTACATAACAAGACTATTGTTTTAATTCAAGGAACGAAACAAGTGTATATTTTCCTCATCCTAATGGTATTATTTTAACTCTAAGAGCAATTTCTGTCTTCAAATATCTTGAAACAAGAGTTTTCTCTAAACTTGTCAGGTGTTATACGGCTCAAATAAAGTCTAATCAGACAGTTTTTACTGGAAACAAGATTTAAACACCGGCTTAGATTTCTGTTTTTGCAGCGTAGAATCCCCAAAAGAACATATTTCACAAGTCAGAGGAGTGTGAAATTTACATGGAAGCTGTGCAGCTCTGAGAGTGCAGTCAGCCAGACCACAAAGAAATCTGACATGGCCTAATTATGTCGAATCTATTTTAAAACATGTTTTTTTTTTGGTTTTTTTTCTACATGATAGCTTCAGTGGTTCAGGGGCTCATGGTCACTGCACCCATTCTTCAACCCCTTGGTATGATGAAGGTTGGCACCGTGGCACCCGTATTACATCAGTGATCCCAGCAGGAGGCTAAGAACAGTGGAGCTTTTAGAGAGTTCCTGGTCTCCTGTGCCCTTGCTCCTCTGCCATTTCAGCACATCCCCGTCCGACGGTCGGACAAATGCACTTAGACTCCAAAGTAGCAAGAACAAAATGACTTACAATATGTCAAATAAATATCCAAATTGTGGCGGTCACATTGAGGATCAGCATTAGTCTAGCTCAGGGAAAGACAGGAGGGATGGAAAAGGAGACTTGTCAGAGGCAAATGCCAAGGAAATGTCAGAGCTGCATTCACGCTTCACTTAACTACCCTCCAAAGTTATCTGACGTCTGATTCCACTGGATAAATGAGAGACTCCAGTATATGGTAATTTATTTTTTTTGGGGGGGAAGCAATTATTCTTTTTGAGAGGATGCAAACCTCTCAAGATGTCCAGAGTTTTCTGATGGGCTCAGCAGGGGTGTTGTTTCATCAAGTACGACTTTGTGATCATTTTGTCAGGAGTCAACACATCATTATCATATATTTTGTTAAATGTCACATTTTGGCAGCTACTGTGGTAGGAACGAAGTTTAAATGCTGAACTTTAGCTTCACTTCAACTGTGAGAGAAGAAATTTAAAAAAAAATGTTTCCATTGGATTTTATGATTTGAAAAGTAATTAATAAGTCATTTTTTCTAGCCCTTTCGGATCTTCCCAATAATCAGACCATTTCAAATGCTTAAAAAAGTTATTAAGATGAACAGTCATCAGTCAGTGATACATTTCAATGTTGAGGAATGCGTGATTGAAGCGGCAACGTACCACAATCGTCAATAAAGTTGCGAGGTTTTGATGTAATGTTCATACATGTGATAATCACGTAGATTTAAACATCAGTTGATGGTGGGCAGACAAACGTCGCCGCCATCTTGTTAACTCACAGTGCTAACGCTGGGTCCTTCCAGGTAATATATTATCGAGGAATGTGAAGTGCTTTAAATAGTTAATAGCATCATAAAGTCTTGATCATGGGATTAGCCCCTGGTTACGACAACTTGGCACCGCATGTTTTAATACCCGGTACGACCGATGCAGTTCCTCTAAAGAACAAGGGTTTGGTACTCAGCACTACACATACCAGCCAATACAATCTTGTCATTAACTGACTGCTTTTATTACCTCATGACTGATGAAAAATGTGCCTTGTTGTGTGCAATAGAATCTAGATTCTAAAGCATGGTAGTATTCAATCGAACCTTTATCGAAGGAATCGTAAGCGAAATCGAATTGTGAGGGAATTGCCAATGCACACCCCTGCTATTTGTTTTTATTATATTAATATTTATATACCTGATAGTTTCCCTCTTATGATACCTTTGTTAACCTATATGTCAACATTTTAACTTAATTAATTTAATTAATTTAGATCAGTCAAAGTACAAACAAAATCTTTATTATAGTGGGTATCATGAGTAACTTGGTATGTCCCTGTCCGTCTCTGGTTACCGTATTTTTCCCACTATATGGCGGACCGGATTATAAGGCGCACCCTCAATGAATGGCCTATTTTAGAACTGTTCTCATAAATCGGGCGCACCGGATTATAAGGCGCATAGAATTAAAAGATACACTCAAATGTTTGACTCGGGTTGCGTGTACAACAATCAAGACACACTCGCTCAAAGCGGTGGCAGTAATCTTACTCCATAGCCCTCCGCCATGATATGACATGAGTTGTTAATCCCACCACGTGATGACGCAATGGCGTAATTCCGCCCACGGCGTGTTGGCTCAGTCGGCGCAGAGTCATGAAAGTGTTTGTAAACAAGTCACCCACCATTATATATATATATATAAAAGGCGCTCCGGATTATAAGGTGCCCTGTCGTTTTTTTGAGAGATTTAAAGGCTTTTAAGTTTGCCTTATAGTGCAGAAAATACGGTAAGTCTGTTTCGATTGTCAAACCAGTGAAGTACTCTAATCTCATTTCTAGTTCTGAACCTGCTCAAGCAAACAAATAAAGTTGAAAAGTAAAAAGTAAAAGTAAAAACAACAGACTCTTCAATTTACTTCAGATACCAAACGGTCTGTTCGCACACATGGATGCATACTTTGAAAGTGATCTATGAAATCAGACGGAAGAAAGCAGTGATGCAACCCACAGATCTGCAAAATTCACTCTAATTTACATTCTTTCGCCAGAATACCTGACCTTTAAGGCATTCCAAGTATTACCCAACCTGTGTGCACAACATCATGAACAGCTTTTCATTTTAGATAAAACAAGAAGTTTAAGTCACTTTCTCACTTTGATGAAAGACGTTTTGTCTGCCAGTATAGAGTAAGAAGTTATACAACTCAAAAAAGCGTCAGCGTCGGAGAAACAAAGCCTCTGGGTATTTTCTATATTTTAGCAGGGGAAAGATTAGGGATCGTTGAAGGGCTGATGGTGTAAACACCGACTCATTAAAATGTATACTGTTAGCAGCAAGCACCGGCTGTGACAGGTAAGTAGACTGCCTGACACTAAGCAAAGAAATATGTTTTACTTTCTACACTTTCCACATCAACATGGATAGAAGTGAGAGTTAAAGTGTAGCACAAAGTGATCTGATTATGTGTCGAAAACATTGTTGTGTTGCGTTCCTCACGTTGAAAACATGATACATGTGATTTAAAAATAGACTCAAAACATGACATATAGAGAGTGTGGACATTGAAGAGATGATGTTTCCAAGATAGAAAAAGACACGATCCCATATCAAAGCACACGCTGCACAGAACACTTTCTAAATGGATGACAGGTTTTATGAGACATCCCTGTGAGCTCTCAGGCGGATAAGCAAGAAGAAGATGAAAGTGAAAACGGCTGACTATCTTCTAAATAAGAGTACACTCAGTTACTCATTATACCGGATTGAATTTTCCAGTTAAAACACTTCTCTGCACACGATGAGTTGGATCAGCAGCGTTGAAACCTGCGAGCAATGTTGCAGTCGTCCAGGACTAATGTCTCCGATTTGGTTTTGGATAATGTGACACGGGGTAACGCGGAAGGAAAAATAGTTTTTTATCAGGCGAGAAGCAACATATACACTCCACGACTCCACGAACGGACTACAAAAGAATCACAGTAAACCTCTTCAGAAGCATTTTCTTTTCATTTGCAGCCATACCCGAGACACAAAGTCACTTTAAACACTTTTGTGCGCGATAAGAAGATCCATTATAACTCTGGAAATAAAAGTATTAACAATGGTTTTATCGGCTTTTAAGCAATAAAGGGAAAACAAAATCCAATATGTGTCACATTTGTAGAAGTAAGTGTTGTTCTCCAATCTCTTACATTCAATTTTCCTTAGAAGTTTTTAAAAGCAGTGGAATCTCGAAAAAGGCACCAAGTAGATTATTGCCATGTAAAACTAGGGGTGTTTAATGGCAATAATCTAGTGATATGATACATACTGTATCACGAAACAGGGGTAACAATACGATATATTGCGATATATAGCAATACTATTGGAACACGGATATATTTGTAGTTTTGTCAAATACTTGACTTTGGTGTTGCAGAATTTACGGACCACAAGGCTGATATCATTTGGTTTTAAACCAAAATATTCAAGAGCATCAGCTAGAGTCAACTGTATCCTCTCGTCCTCAGTCATCACTGGGATATGCTTCCCTTTGCTTTGGAATAATAATGGACCTAATAACTGCTTCTATTTATTGCCTGAAAGTTTAATTGAAACACAAAAATGCAGTGAATATTTGCATGCTAATTGAAAATATAAACAAATACCTTCAATAAAAAAACTATATGTTAAAAATCAAAACTGATTTGAAAGCTAAAAAAAAGTATACAGTGCTAAAGAATATCAATACAGTATTGTGACAAAAAGCAAAATAAAGTGATATATTGGTGTATCTATATTTTCTCATACCTCTTTACATTTTTATTTTTACATTTAAAATTCTATCTTCATCCTTTTTTTTCTTCAAAAAGATTGTTAGCTTAATCATTAAAGTAATGCAATGACACCCATAGTTCCTGAGCATCTTTTTTAGCAATAAATGACAACAAATGTTGGCGCCAGAGCAACGTGGAGATTATTTTATTCATTTAATTTTTAGCTGTTAATTTTAAATTGTCTTTGAATGCATCACGACACTTCTAGAACCCAAAACAAATCCGTCAAATCCGTTTGATTCAAATGCTAATCCACCAAAACGTCGTTGTCTGGTTCTTGTCCCATTGTCATGAAAATCGTATTGAAATGCAAAATTAATTGTGGAGGTTATTTTGCAAACAGACGGACGGACAGATGTTGGAAAAATGTAATAATTGTTTGAGACTGGAAAGTTTTTGAAAATGTATCAAGAAAAATAGACACCGGCTGTGGAAACAATAGCTGGAAGTCTTTCGTGACTAATGACCGGTTGTGTGGTCTAATGTGCCGCTTTCCACATCATTGTGTCCTATTTTCTCTCCCGGTCCAGTTCCAGGTCAATAGTCGCCAGTCACACCTAATTTAGGTCCATTTCTTATCTCACAATAACTTCGCCTCCATGATTCTGCTGACATTAACACAGATAGAGGCTGAAAAAAACACAATATTAGATGTTTTAACAGCAGGAATTCAAACAATGGTTCATAATTAAGACCTATTTAAATCTTTTCAGAAAGTGGTTAACACTTTACTCAACGCCGTGGTGCCAGAATCTCAGTAGCCAGTCAAACAATGACCTTGAGTCGGAACCGGAGATACAATGAAAAATCAATTACAATACCGTGACACGTGAACACAGCGTTTCAACCATCAGATCCAGCGAACTCAGACAAGTGAAACCCCCACAAAGTGACCCAGAAAAACACAGACACAGACGTATTCACACACATATTCACACAATACAGATTAAAGTCAAATCCTTCGAAGCTGAAGCAAAAGGACAGGGTATCTTAACGTCTTAACGTAAGACAACAACAAAGTGTTAAAACAGGCGAAGGGGAAAGTGTTTCGCAGAAAGTAGGGTTCATATTTCAAACAAACGTTAGAATCAAAGGGTAGAAAAAAAACAGCTCTGTGGTGGAACATCATGTGCTGCTCAAGGCAAACTCCTTTGTGGAGTCGGTACATTCTCGTTCTGACTGCATGGGGTTTCTCCTCGCACGCATTCCGAAAATACATATTTGGGTCAATAGTTATCTCTTAACTAATCTAATCAAATCTCCTTTGTGCCGTCTGTGTTTTTGTCTTATCTCGGAGTTCTCTTTTTTATCTTGTCCTTTACAGAGGTTTACAGTATATTTTCAAGTTTTATACGATCATACGTTTGGAAACATTCACCAGTTTGTTTTCTTTACATCATATTTTCAACAGAAATCAAACAATTACTTCCTTTTTTTATTTTACGGAACAGATTATTTACTTGTTATTGTGTTTATGTATTATTGATGTTATAGAATGTCAACTCTATCTATGTTTTTTGATTACATGTGTCATGTGAACATTATGTTTGTCATGTGAACATTGTTTCCAGTGTCAACACTGCGTGTTGTGTGATCATTTATTTAAGCCGTGTGAACATTGCGTTTTTCATTTGATCATTTGTGGGTCATGTTCTCCTTTATTAACATCATGTGAAAACGTTGTGTGCCATGTGAACATTGTGCATTATGTGAATATTATGATATTATGTGTGACATTATCTGTGACCATAAATGATGTGTGCCATGTGAAAATTGTTTGTCATGTGATAATTTTTGTGTGTCTCTCAACATTATGTCTGTCATGTCATCATTTATTTTATCATGTGAACATAGTCTTTGTCATTTGACCATTAATCTGTGTCATGTTATCAATATCATGTAAACATGTTGTGTGTCATATGATCATTCATTTTATTGTTTATCTATTCCATCTAAATATTGTGTTTTTCATGTGATAATTTCTGGGTCATGTTATTATTTATTTACGTCAAACTTGTGAATACTTTGTGTCATGATAACATCATGTATGTAGTGAGTCATGATAATTGATTTGATAATGTATGTATGCCATGTGAACAGTTTTTTGTCATGTGATCATACTTGTGTCATGTGAACGTTATGTTTGTCATGGTAACATCATGTATGTAGTGCAAATATGTGTGTCATAGGATCATTTATTTGATAATGTATGTATGCCATGTGAACAGTTTTTGTCATGTGATCATTATTGTGTCATGTGAACATTATCTGTGTCATCTTAACATCATGTATGTAGTGCAAATATGTGTGTCATAGGATCATTTATTTGATAATGTATGTATGCCATGTGAACAGTTTTTGTCATGTGATCATTATTGTGTCATGTGAACATTATTTGTGTCATGTTAACATCATGTATGTAGTACAAATATGTGTGTCATAGGATCATTTATTTGATAATATATGTATGCCATGTGAACGTTTTTTGTCATGTGATCATACTTGTGTCATGTGAACACTACGTGTGTCATGTGATCGTTTATTTGATTATTTTGACTACGCCATATGAAAATTATCTTTGTCGCGTAATCATTCACTTGTATCAGTTGACGATTATTTCTTATATCATCTTATTTATATTACCTTCGTCACGTGACCATTTATGCGTGTCATGTGTTTGAACTTGGTGTTACTTATTTAACTGCATTCATGTTATTATTAATGACGCTCCAGCTAATTGCTGTATATTTTATTGTTGACCATGTAAATGTAAATTGTTTGTACATTGCTTAGTTCTTTGAAGTCTTTTTATATTCTTCGCTGGAGTAATTTCTTCACGTTTTCAAAATGAGACCACCTGTAACGAGGCGCGCCGCTGCCATGATCAGCGGAACAATTCAGAAAATTGAGTTCCAATGTTTTTTGTTTTTTTCTCTTCCCAAACACACATGGAGACGGAAATGAATGTACAATCAGTTTACGAAGCATAAAGATTCCCCACCTGCTGCCGTTGGATGCTCACCATCTGCCGCTGTTGACGATCACAAGGAAAAAAAGAGGAGGGGGAAAAAAAAAAGAAAAGAAAAAACCACGTTAGCTTGACCTCAACTCGCACACGTGTTCCGTGACGATGAACACCATTCAACACTTAATTGGGCTGCCACATCTGCTACCTGTAGATCACAGAATCCTCACTTCTGAAACACCCCTTTTTTTTTACTACGCTGATACATGGCACTGTCCTGGTCGGTGGCCTTTGACTAATACGTGTTCATCGTTCTGGACCAGAGTAGGATTAGTCCCAGTGGCAAACACGCGTGCAGAATCCCAGACTCCTCGGCTGGAATCCAGCCGTGATTTGGCCTGTCCACCTTCATTACGGCACCTCTCCATCTCCATCATGGCTCATGAATTTGCTCTCTGCAAAAAAATTAAGCCAAGAAGTTGGATGCAGAGGAGCAAGCAAGGGCGTCGGATGGACACGGACGGTCGTCGTTGACTGCGTTAATCCTCGTCTGGCACGAGGACCATTAGAATAAATGATCCAATGTTCGGTGTGGATAAACAACAGTCGCTCATACAAGCCTAATTAAAAAAAAAAAGAAAAAATAAACAAGCCTATTACTCATCAAAAGCTAATGATACAGCCCAATAATGAGCACGAGCGTCTAATGAACGCATGATTCAATGTCATCTCCATGTTTACAACACTTGAATACTAATCGCGAATGCAGAACGCAAGTTTCGGTTACAGACACAGACATGAAATGAAGCGATAAATCCATCGCCCCGAAACTAATCAACTTAAAATTCTAATCTTAACTCTCGACCACTGCAGGATGGATTTTCTGACATTTTTTCTCTTCCGTCCTTGAAAGTGAAGGACAAAGAAGGAGGGATAGACGTTGTGCAAGTGGGGTTCGGCTCTAAAAATAAAAAAAAGAGGATAAAATGAAAATGATTTTCTAAAATAGGGTTTTATAACAATGTGTTTAAACTGCTGCATAGTTCCATTGAGCAAGACTATAACTATTAAAAACACTTGAAAAAACATGTTAAAACTGCTATTTTAATAAAAAATAATGCTATCAAATGATCACAAATTGAGTTAAAAAGGTAAAAACCTTTCTTTATATGCTCTGTTATTTATTGCTTTTCAGTTTAGTTTCTAAGTATGACTCATTATATCACAGCTTGTATTGTTTTTTTTTTTTTTTTAAACCTCTCATAGGTGCACGTTTGATGTCCAACACTGAGTAAATGTTGTTTAAAGTTAGAATTGTTTGCAAAGTTTAGTTAAAAAAGAGAAAAATAGTTGCTGTGATGACTGAGATCTATTTGTTTTAATTTATTATTATTTGTTTGTTACTTTGTTTCAATTTTATGCAATTCACAATTGATTTTTTTTTTAGCTTTTTTTTACACTTAAGGATAAAATCATATTTAGACTTAAGTAAAACATTGTGAACTTTTACTTAATTTCCAACACATATTGGTTGTGATGTGAACTTGGCGTGTGTCTCACATGTCAACTAATCTGGATCTTTACATATTAAATATTCTCATCGTCATAACAATGATGTTTAATATAATAACGCTTAAGGAAATATTAATGTGTTCGATGACACCAAAAAGGCAGGAATAAAAGTACAAATAGAACGCAGTGATGTTCTTGATGAAATTTCAAATAATGAATACAATAATACGACTTAAATGATAATTTACTTACATTAATTTTGAATGTACCAGAACAACAACTAAGAGCTTGAACTTAGTATTGATGAAAAACTGTTGTTAGACAATAGATTGTATTTATTTCTGTCTCTTTGTCACTGGTGAAGCTTAATAATAATACAATAAATACATAAAAAAAACACCGTGTTGAACGTTTAAATTAAAAGGTAACTTGATCTGAACTGGAAAAAAAAAACATGTTTAACATTAGATGCTTTCTTTGCATTTTCCCATGAGAAAGAATAACAAGACGTTCTTCACTGAACTAACTGTGGTTTTACTCTCTTTGTAATTGTATGTTTTGTGATACTGTTGTTGTCAAAAAACAGGTGTGACACCACTGGTGTGTAAAGCTAAACTTCAATGACAGTTGGTGACGAAATAATAGACTAAAGCGTGATTCAACATGTCATAATCAAACACAGCTGGAACAGGTTTGTAACCTAAATCTAAAGCAGTCGGGATGAGGATCAGTACAATTTTTTAGTTTTGACGACATGGCGAAAAACCAAGTAGCTATAAAATAGAAAAAGCACTTCAGTCTTAAGGCCTCACTGCTTTCTTCGACTCTGGATGCCCCAACTGTCAAACATGATCGTGTCCTAGCCAAGAAAAACAAGTCACAGATTCAAGAGACTGAAATCCGTTAGTGTAGCATACTAAGTGAGACATTTACACACACCTTTGGCAAAAACTGACTTAAAAAAAACGGCAGTTTTTGTGCAACCAATTCCTTGAATACTTTTCAAACGTGTTGCTAATAGGCACAGCTTGGTGACGATGTTTTGAAGTTATTACTCTCGTATATAAATCTCAGCGAACAAGAGGTTACGAGAGCTGACTCCATTATGACGTAAAAATGGTCTTCACTCCTCTTCCAGCCAGCTGTAATCACGCCCGCTTTGTTTATACAACGAGTCCTTTGGAGATGGAGACTTCAAGATGAATGACAACGTCATGAAAAAGCTCAATGTTTGACCAATCACAGCGGAGTGGGCGTGGTTAGCGTAAACAAGATTTGATCTTCAGAAAGACTAAGCATTTTCAGTGGACGTGGCTAAAGCACATTTTCTAATGTAAATATTTCAATAAAAAGATAGTTTTGTACAACAAAAACTTGCTGATGAATACAATAGAGGTCAAAGACCTACTTAAGAAACACTTGCAAGTTGCACTTAAAAGAAAAAAATTCTCAGAAGAAAGAAAAAAGATGTTCACACAACCGGCGTGGGTTGAAACACCGAATCTTCAGTCACACAGTTGTGTGCATCTGCGAGTAAATGAACGCACAAGTAGCTGTTTTCACTTTCACCTAAGTGTCATTACAGTAGCTGCAAGTGTTTTGCTCCATATCTCGTAATGGTATAAACAAGTACATCAAACAAGGACAGTAAACAAGTGGTGTAGCAACAATTCATGTTTCCATGGACAGTAATATAAGTTCCTAAGGACAGTTTAATGAATTTCCAGAAGTGCATAAATCAAACTGGACCGCATGACAGGTTGAGTGCTGACCTAAGTAATATAGTGGTTATACTTAGAAAACACTGACTGTACAAATATAAACATAAGTAAATCCATGAATAAAGTGAGGAGCAAAGGAAAAAAGGCGAGCACGAGGACGGAGAAGGAGTCAACAGCGGTAGCAAATAATGTCTTTTAATGTCTATCATCAACCGGTGGCAGAGCAACCGTTTGTGTTGTTTGTTTTAAAGCCCGGAGCTGCAGCAAATCAAAGAACTTCAAAGGCCCAACTTAATCTGCATTATTTAGCAACACGAGTACTTCAGATGTGAAGCCAACAAGCTACAAATGAGCTTATGTAAGACATTAGTCAAGTTTCAAGCCCACTCACGTGTACCTGGAGAGACTAGTAAGTAAACCGGGAAACAAACATAAGCTAAATGGGAGAAATCTGTAATATGGACTTATTTAAAGTCCAAACTAATAAAGTTGTAAAACATGGAAGGCTTTGGATGACTTATTAAAATGGCCTCTCTTCTTCCGGAGGAGAAGGTCCTCTCCAGCATGATAAGCCATCCCCGGACATATTGGTTTAATCTGACTGACAGCCAAGGGCAGTAATAACCGGCCATAATCTAAATGGGAAGCAGCCAACCTGTCCAGCAGCAGGCTGATAGAACCCCAAGGTGCTGGGAGCAGATAGAGCTGCCGCCGCCGCCGACGACTCAGAGCCGCGGTCACCTGGCTAGCTGTCTCTCCGAAATGGGGGCAGGAATGTGTAAGAGATACACGAACTGGTGGAGGTTCTTGATGTGATTAAAATACATTTAGACTCGAGCTAACCCCGGGTACTAGAAGTTTGTAAAGCAAGTTTGAAAATTGCTTAATGCCTCATGAAATCTGGCCCTTAGTAGATACACCAATATGTATATATATGTATATATATATGTATATATATATGTATATATATATATATATATATATATATATATATATATATATATATATATATATATATATATGTATATATATATATGTATATATATATATATATGTATATATATATATATATATATGTATATATGTATATATATGTATATATATATATATATATATATATATATATATATATATGTATATATATATGTATATATATATATATATATATATATATATATATATATATATATATATAAATAAATTGTTCACTTTATCAATATTTAACAGCACTATACATTTTTAATTCACAGATAACAGGAAAATATTCACAGTGTTTGTTCATTTTGGTGTTGTCCCGCAAAAACCCGGGCGATGACTGAGGACCAGAGGACACAGTTGACTCCAGCTGCTTTTAAAGCTGTTATTGGCTTTCAGTTTTATTAAATCAACCAAAAGAGAGTGGAACAATCAATAAAATCCATTGTACCCTAAAATGGTTCAGAGAATTATGTGTGTATTGAAATGTGTTGGAATGGTTGTCTGTCTTTGTGTGCCCTGCAACAGACTGGCGTCCTGTCCAGGGTGTCCACTAGCTCTCGCCCTATGATACTGGGATAGCAATTGAATGAATGAAATATGTCGTATGGAATCGTACCGTGAGTTCAATATATTGTATTGAATTGTATTGTAAGCTAACTAAACCTTTTGAATCGTATTGTAAGTTAAATAAACCATTTTGAATCGTTTGTAAGCTAAATATACTGTATTGAATCTTTTCGTAAGCTAAATATACAGTTTTGAATAGTTTGTAAGCTAAATAAAACGTTTTTTATCTTTTCGTAAGCTAAATATACAGTATTGAATCGTTTCGTAAGCTAAATAAATTGTGTGGAACATCTCGTAAGCTAAATATACCCTATTGAATCTTATTATAGGTTAAATATACCATATTGAATAGTTTGTAAGCTAAATAAACCGTTTTTTATCTTTTCGTAAGCTAAATATACAGTATTGAATCGTTTCTTAAGCTAAATAAATTGTTTTGAAACATCTCGTAAGCTAAATATACCCTATTGAATCTTATTATAAGTTAAATTTACCATATTGAATCGTTTCGTTAGTTAAATAAACCGTTTTTAATCGTTTCGTAAGCTAAATAAATTGTTTTGAAAAATCTTGTAGGCTAAATATACCATATTGAATCGTATTATAAGTTCAATATACCATATTGAATCGTTTTGTAAGCTAAATAAACCGTGTTTAATCTTTTCGTAAGCTAAATATACTGTATTGAATCCTTTCGTAAGCTAAATATACAGTACTGAATTGTTTTGTAAGCTAAACATACAGCGTTTTGAATCATTTCATAAACTGAATATACTGTATTGAATCGTGAGCTGAATATACATCATGCAATCATATCGAAAGTTGAATATACCGTATCAAATCGAATTGTAAGCCTAATAAACCAGATCGAATCGTATCATTAGCTGAATAAGACGTATTGAATCATGAGCTGAATACACATTATCGAATTGTATCGTGAGCTGAATATAACGTATTGAATCATATCATGAATATCATTAATATACTTTCCTGACTCATATTGTGAGTTTAACATACAACATCAAATCATATCTTAGGATGAAAATACCGTGTGATATCATATTGTGGGCTGAATAAATGGTACCGAATCATACCTGGAGCTGAATAAACTGTTTGGAATCGTATCGTGAGCTGAATACATCATATTAATGATGAGTATATCGGTACAGCCATAACCCTTAGAGCAGGGGTAGGCAACCTGGTCCAGAAAGAGCCGCAGTGGGTGCAGGTTTTCGTTCCAACCATTCAAGAGGACACATTTTGACCAATCAGGTGTCTTAAGAGTATAATCAGTTGATTTCAGTCTGGTGTTGCTTGTTCAGCTGAAACCTCATTGGTTAAAATGTATATGCTTGATCGGTTGGAACAAAAACCTGCAGCCACTGCGGCTCTTTCTGGACCAGGTTGCCTACCCCTGCCTTAGAGGGACTACTAAGAAGCACTAATCGATCTCCGTCATAGACTTAGTGGAACCGAATAGACATCACTAATCAAACACCCCGAGTCCGAGCATAATCCAGTTAGCATCTGCAGTGCACCACTGATTCTAAAGCTGTCAGGCACAGCGGTTTCAAATTGACGGTCTCACAACCTAGACTACTCATTACCTGCTTGAGTCATAACGTACTTTATCCGAGCCCAGAGCCTGTTCTCCACCTCCATCTGTCCAAATTGTATCAATGGAACAGCAGCTAATGAGGAGACACCCACACATTACTGTCAAAAAATACATAAAAAAAGGCAGTAAACTTGAACCCTGGATTCAAAAAGAATGGCAGCTAGTTAGCACAGTATATCAAAATATAGCCGATAAATCAAAATATGTAGACCATGATTACAGGCTGATGGATGTTTTGTCAGCTAGATTTATGTTGGGAGTTTCTTTGGTCTCTCCTGACACATCGGGCTTTCATGTGTGATGGGAGGCATTTGTGCAGAGAAATAAACAAATGAGGTAGAAAACTAGAATTGCTTACATTAGACATTAGCAAAGGAGGCCTGTATCTTACCCGTCACAGGCCTTTGACGTGTAAGATACAGTTTGTTGAGACTCTAATGAGGTCAAAGTAGAGCATGTAGAGAATGTTTCTGACAAATAACGATTGTATTTCATATGTATTACTTTATTAACTCTAAATAAACTTTCTTAAGTTCTTTGTTTAGGATTTTATTTTCCTTTATTACTTCATTTGTCTTTGGTGTGAATATTTCTTTCCCCTAAAACAATTTGAGTGAATATTGAGATTATATTTAAAAGAGAATATACTTTTTTTCAATTTCCTTTTTTATAAATGGGTTTATAAATGTTTTATTGGCTTGTGTTGGTTTATTTTATGTGGACTTTTATGTTTTCTTTTCTTAATTGTTTTTTTTTTTACTTCAAATCATGCCAGCCAAGAAATAAAACATATTAAAATACAAACCAACAAATTAAACACCATTTTTTATAGTTTTGTTACAAAGATAACAAGACTTTAAAAGGTACTCAAAAATCATTAAGCGTTGCATTATGGTCCGCCAATTATCTCAAACTCTAAACTTCAAATTGGCGTCTCTTCCCACCACTAACCAGTCAACAAACACATTTAAACAGGCGCTATCGTTTTTCTTTACAACAACCTTCTTCCAAATTGTTTTCTCTTTTTTTTTTGACAGCATCCCAGATGGTTCACTGACAAAAACCATCTGGTGCATCACTCTAGGGCCATGAAGGTTAATTCAACATAATCTAGGATTTAACTGTTTGTTGTGCTGTGCACTTCACTTCAATGATGAAAATTTAGCTCAATTATCCATCACTTTTATGCAGTTTCACTCCAAAAAAAAGAAATTATGCTGCAGATGTGACTAGAAAATTACTGCAATGCCTGCTCTTTCTTAACTAAATTTGGTTTAGTTTTCACAGCTTCCATTTTCAAAAGGATATTTAACATAATGTTGATATGCTATCTATACAATCTTTAATCACACTTGTTTCTTTTCTAACTCATATTTTGGCTGTAGGGTAATGTTACCTTGTTAGTTTAATCTTAACCCTTGTGTAATCTCCGGGTCAAGGTGACCCGCTGGCCTGACCTCACATTGACCAAAAGGCAACACCAAGGGATACCACAAATGCATTTGTTTCGCGGCTCCGGTTCACCTTGACCCTGAGATAACACAAGGGATAACCCTCATTTTAATCATCCGTAAAAATATTCTGTATATAAGGGATGATACAACTTTGAAATGACACTAAAAACTCCAAATAGATCCTTAGATATTTGAACGTTTCGAAGATAAGTTCTTTAGTTTCATTTGGACTTACAGATGACACAAACTTTTTGCTCAAAACTAAACTAAAATGGTAAAACTCGACTTGAAAAAACAAAGAATTTGCCGTCAGTTTTATCGTAAGGTAAAGTGGTAGAATGGTGATAGCTTTGATGAACTCCTCTGCAGAGGTATGTTGTGTGTTAGTGCTCTTGTAGTTGAATTCTTTACCTTCTCCAGGTTATAAGGAAAGAATTATACTTGGGACCAGTCCACCACAACACAAACCGTAGAAATAAAGACAACACCTCAAACGCACTCCCTGACCAACCTGACAACTTCAATTAACCTTTGTTGGTTTTTAGGAGGTGGGAGGAAACAGGAGTGTCTGGTAGAAAGCCATCCCTGGAAGAACAAACAAACTCCTCACATGAAGGCTTCACCACAGTCTTTTTTGTCAGCCACCAACAAACTCGATGGTTATTATCACACATTGCGGGTCCCGTCACTCAAAGAGTCGTGCGGTCTGTTTCTTCCTATACTTAATAAATTGTCGGAAACTGATAAAGCCATCAATGATCGCAAAGCAAGGATGACACTGAGCTTCTTCTGTCTCAGTATCTGTTAATCTCATCACTTCCTCCCATTTATAAAAAAAAAAAAAAAAGGAAGTCCAGTAATGGAATGTATTCCCGTTTAGCAGCGCTGCACCGCGAGTGACAGTCAGCTGTCACTGCTAATGCTCCAGACCAGACGCCACTCTCTGGGGCTGACAAATCCGGTTTGCGTCTTGTCAGCTGTCTCTTGTCGTGAATCTCAAGCAGAAAAACTTTTGTTGCAGAGTTCATGTTCCCTTTGCTTTTGTCGCTTGATATGAAGGTAGAGGAGAAGAGAAGTGCATTTTTTAAGAGGAAAAACAAAAAACAATCCAGCCCGGATTTTTTTATATTCTCACTTTTATGTTATGATTCTTATTTCATATATTTTTATTTCATTCTTTTTATTATAAACTGTCGTCAGCACAAACCTCACAAAAAAGAATAAATGTAGATTATGGGGCTTCGTCATATTACTTTGGGGGCCTGGTAGTACTACATGCACACTATGCATGGCTACCTAGTATCTCTCTGCAAGTTTTTTTTAGTATTTCTCTGCAAGGATTTCTAGTATTACTATGTAAGACTTTGTATTATTACTCGCAGGGCTTCGTGGTGTAACTCTGTGGGGTGTCATAGTATTACTCTGTGAGGATTCATAGTATAACTTTACTAGGATTTGTAGTATTACTTTGGGGGCCTCATAGTACTACTCTACATGACTTCCTAGTATTACCCTGCAAGGCTTTGCAATTTTACTCTTCCAGGCTTTTATAGTATTACTCTGGTGGCGTTGTATCATTACTCCACTAGGCCCTGTAAAACTCTTCCAGGATCCTTCGTAGTATTACTCCGAGAGGCTCCACAGTCAGTTGTCTCACGTAGTAATATTAAGTAGGCCCCAGAGTAATAATACACAGCCTCCAGAGTAATACTATGAAACCCACAGAGTAATACTACGAAGCCTCCAGAGTAATACTACAAAGCCCCGAGAGTAATACTATGAAGCCTCAGGAGTAATACTACAAAGCCCCCAGATTAATACTATGAAGCCTCAAGAGTATTAGTACGAAGCCTCCAGAGTATTACTACAAAGCCCCAAGAGTAATACCAAGAAGCATCCAGAGTAATACTATGAATCCTCCAGAGAAATACTACAAAGGCTCCATAATAATACTATGAAGCCTGCAGAGTAATACTACGAAGCCCCCAGAATAATATTGTAATAAAATAATAAACAATATAAATGCAATTAATTAACATCAAGGTGTTGATGAAAGTGTAATCAATATAAATAAAAAGGTAACATTGTTTATATACTGTAGTTTTCCAAGTATAATATACACACAACCTCTTAATCACTATAATCAGAGAAGGATCCGACCAATTGTGGAACTTCACGACTACAGTCACAACATGGATTCTCACCAGAAAGTGTCGACAGAGTTAATATTAATATGTAAGGCTTTATCTCTAGTGAATTCAGTCAGTGAACGAGCGTCAGTGTTGAGCCCAGAGACTAACCTTCTTTTCTATGATATTACACAACACTGACCAGACAAGCCGGCACTCGGAGCCATTATCGAGAGTAGAAGCTGAAGTAGAATATTGAGTACAATATTTAGTCGGAGATAAACTCATCTTTTTTTTTTTTTTGCGCAGCCATAGAAAGTGGATTAACTGCAAATTAATCTGGACTATGCAGTCGAACACGGGGCTCGATAACAGATGCTCACACCTCCCACCTGCACTGGAAACTGTACGCGTGCTTCATTAAATCCTTCTTGTGTGGGAGGAAGGCAACGTTCAAATGACTCACACGTATGAAGATACAAAAGTCACAATAGCTGCCCGTTGATGGTCGGATTAATGAGAATGTTAGAGACGAAACGGTGCAGAAATGTTGTGCACTTTAAAACAAATAAATCTCCGGTAATGTATTTATTTTGGCAGCTCAGTGTTAGATCCGCGAGTGAATTATTACACTGTGGAAATATAAATGTTCTTTCCAGCGTTTATGTGTCTGCATATCTGTTGCCGAAATAACAGGAAAAGTATTACAGCTATTCCAATAAAACTATAGGTAACATTAGAAATTATTGGTGATAAGATTACCATCTGGAATCATGCATCTTTTGAAGGATTACAATACATAACTTGACTCACTTAAACGATTTCCATGTGAGGTTTAGAGTTGTTACAAGGTCAACTATTGAATGCTGTCTAGGGACCAAATACATTATTACATAAATAGAATATCAAGAAAAAGGTGTATATGCAGGAGATTGACTTTGTGAAAAAAAATCCTAATGTGAGCTGCTTGGTAGCTGTCTGCACTCTTTTAGTGCTTTTCTAATAAGAGTATAGTAAACTTCAGACGGTCCAATTAGATATACAACTTTTTTTATTTTATTTATATGCAAATTTTAATTCTGAATATTTATTATTTTGGAGAGAATCACAATATTTTTTATATATATATATAAACATATATAATTGTTAATTGTCAAAGTTATGTAATTATAACAACATTTTAATGTGTTTTAGACATTTACGTTCAAGTATTGGCATTGTTTGAAAAATACCAGTTTGGCAGCTGTATCGAATAAAACCCAAAGTATACCAAAATCATCTTAAGCATATGTAATTGTTTTGATGCAAAAATAAGCTCAATTTAATTTCATCAAATTTCATTGATTTTTGTCACTTTTTACTATCCCTTTGGACAATGTAAATGTAACATTTAATTGTTGAAGATAATGTTTAAAATTTGCACAATTGTGGCGAAACAAAACTATTAGTTGTTTGATTCCTTTACTGGCTATTGCAATGAAAATAATTATGAATCTGGTCGACAAATTTGATACCGCAACTAGGGCTTAGCAGCAAACCTTTTTGGCACCAATCAAAATTCTTGGGTAGTATCGATTGTCTATTATCTACTTCATCTTTCGGTGACAATTTTTCATGCCCAAGCGTGATAAAAAACTTTCAGAAGAAAAACTGAGGCAGTTAACATCAGATTAATTTGTTATTCTTTAGCAAGTGGTGCTGAAAAATGTGTCACAAGTGTTGTACTATGTGTAATGTTATATTCTTAAAATAAAGGTATACAAAAAAAGTATTGTTCAGTACCCGGTATTAACATGTACTGGTATCAATGAAGTACTCTATAAAGTATTTTCAACATCCATTCTTAATCTAAATCATCTGAGGCGTTAAAAAACATTTTTGGTTTCTGTTCCTGGACCATTTACTTCAATGCAGTTCAAGTGATTTTTGATGTAATTTATTTGGACAACGTTATTCCCAGGCTGTTAAATTTAGGACAAAGAATGAACTTTTCTTCACAAGCTTGTAAAGTTTACAGGAGACTCGAGCTCTAGTTGGATTCTAACGAGATTAAACAACCATTAAACACGATGATTAACACGCTCACGGTAAAATAAGCGATGTTGTTGTCACGAGTGCGTTTCATTAACATAAAAATGCATCATAAATGTCGCAGGATGTGTTCGGAGACTCATCACGAGCAGCGGGAACGATCAATCAGAGGAATTGCTATTCCAAACATCCAAGTAGAAACATCTTCCAGCTTGTGTGAAGAAAAAAAGAGGGCTTTAGTTAAATGGTCAATAAACATCCCAGAGGCTGGTTCAGACGCTTTTTGAAGCAGAATTGATTTCGTTTTTTTTTTTGTCTGTTCTATGGCGTATTACGACGTGTCCGCAAATATATGTTTCCACTGGTGCATGGCCAGCATTGATCATAAATGTCAGATACAACAGTCTCAAGAGCAACATGGCAGATGCAACCGACTGAAAAGATTCATTAAAATTAATTTTTCCCTACCATGTATACATCGGTTTAACTTAAACCTAGACAACGTGTTTGTTTTTTTGATATACTTCTCAAGTTCACTTGTTAAGTATTTGAATTGTAAGAATAGCTTTATGTATTATTATTATTTTATATCTTACTTTGTCTTACTGTTATTTATTTAGAAGTTATTGGCAATTGTCTGGCAATACCATACGCATCAGGATACAGGGACAACAATACAATATATAAGTAACATTTTATAGTATTTTCCGAGTTCTTGACTCTGGTGTCATAGACCACGTGACTTTTGACCAAGTCGTTACTGCTTTCATTGGTTTTGAAACCAAAATATGTCCGAACATCAGCTTTAAGAGCTGCTGAAATCGACTGTATCCTCTAGTCCTCAGTCATTGCCGGGCTCTCGCAGGATTTCATTGTTTCTCTAGCTGCGGAGGACGTAATGACTGCTGCCATCCAGCGTTGTGAATTTAAATTGCAGTACAAAAATGAACAAATTCGTGATTAAAATAATTAAACGTTTTAATTGATAAACACTTTAATCAATAGTAAAAAAAAAATAATCTGAGGAAAAACATCAGAAAACTGATGAGAAAAATTATTGATATTTGCCCACACCCTATGTTTACTTATTTTATTTTAGCTTATTTATGTTTGTTTATCAACTTCCCAGAAGCTATACAACATTCGATTTAATTTAATAGTTTTATTTTATTATATCAGACTTACTGAACAATATTTTTTTGTGATAAACTTACTATGTTTGTAACCACTAGGGCTCAATTCTTGTCTAGACAGGGCTGCACGCTGGGAAGGTCTTTTTAAGGTTTTTTAGTTTTCCTTCATTCAAATATGATTTTGATCATATTGCTTAAGGTTTTTATGAAATATTTATCAGTTTCATTGCTTGATGTTTCACTTCTGTGTAGTGCCACTGTGGACAAATCTTATTTTAAGTATTTTCTTTTAAATCTGATCAATCTTTACTATATATAGTATGTAAAAAAAAACATTTGATGTGATGATATTGTTAACCTAACCAGCTGTCACTCATAATACAACAAAAAGACGGCGAAATATCGTCATTGCCGCAGCAATTTTACCATAATCTGCAAGTTTGAGATGCCTGTTCCAGAATGCAGGAAATATGTGAAATAGATATCATTGTTTCAATAAGTTTACGTAAAATGAATAGATTATTAGATACGACAAACATTAAGGCATAGTTATGTGGTTTAACTTCTTCAAAAGCAAACACTGTGTGGAAAAAAACAAACAAACAGCTGGTTACACTAGTTTAAAAAAAAAACAACAACAACTCATTACTCTTGTCATCATAAAACGTTGATTCCAGAAACAGGCTTGCCATCTGTTGTTGAGTGAGTTGATTCACACTTCCATACTTGGCTCACGACACCTCTACAACATTCATCTACGATCTGGCGTAGGAAGGTGCAGGAAGTCTACACTTCTGATTCTGAACTAAAAAGAAGAAAAAAAAAAAAGAAGTGCAGACGCGGCTGAAAGCTAATTCCCCGGAGCATCATATCTGAAGTGTCCTTGAAGCTGATTGAAGATTTAAGAAATACAGGACGTTCAGTGAACTAGGTCGAATTAAACACGTCTTTCGCAAAACTCCTGCTTTATATTCAAGCGAAAGGACCTGTGAAAGTAACCCAGTTGTTCAGGGCTCACGCAGATATTCTGCCGACGACGCTCCAACATTACTGACCTAAATAGATGATGAGCCACATGCTGGGGATTCAGAGATCAGCATAATGCAATTAATTGGACGGGATTGTCGACAGTAAACATTTATACGTGTTAAAACAAAGAGATTAACAGGGAGCAAATAAAGTGTGACATGATTTCACTGCTGCTCCACAAATGATGGCTTGAAAAAAAAAATGCATAGTCGAGTTTTTTTTTTTTTCATGCCATGTGCGGATTTGAAGTGTAATTTGCTCACGTCAAAGAGTAGCTGCAGAAAAGCCTGACTCATTCAACTGTATTGCACATTGTTATGGTGGAATGGGAAGTGGCCTCGGCTCGTCCTAATTGGATGTAATAGCTGGAGGGAATATGCCAGCTCCGGCCTGAGGGAGGGGAAAACAAGGGAAGGGATGTTTAAAGAGGGCTGGAAAAAAAAAATGGTAAACATTCACTAAGATGAGAGATACTTAGCAAGTCCAGATGAAGTCATATAGTAGAAGAGGAGAGAGAGATGGTGTGATGCATTATTTATACCAGAGTTAAAAAGGGATCGTCTGTGTCAAACATTAGTTACTTTTTTCATTACATGCAACCTTTCTCACTTTCACACCCAGTCAATAAACCGTTCCATGAACTTCATAATATTGACACATGATTGACGCCTTAACATGAGTTTCCTCTTTTAACAAAACATTATTTATTCATGATACTGTATCGATATTCAACAGCACGGCAATTATTATTATAGTTCATAGTTATACTCATTTGGTTTATCTTTCAAATAAGTGTGTTTGAAATCATAAAAAATAAATCATTCATTTATAATTATTATTAATATTTTGGTGTACTAGTTAAACATCCTCCTCCGTAGCTTAACAACGAATCCTGCGTGATCTCAGAAATGACTGAGCACGAGAGGATACAAAACAGCCAGCAGCCGCTTTTAAAGCTAATCTTACAGTAAGTATGTAAATAAGTAAGTAATGTGTTATTTCTAAAGTACCTTTCTAGACCAGGATCACGAAGCGCTTAAACAATCAAAAACAATACACAGTTAAAATATATACTTTAAAAGGTCAAGACACATAAGACAAACACAGGAGTCCCAGAAAGTAAAAGCCTGCACAAATAGAAAAGACTCAAGATGCTTCTTAAGACTGGGAAAGATCGTTCCAAAGCTTAGGAGCAACAGTCTGAAAGGATTTCTCTCCTCTGGTCCTGAAGCGTGTTCAGGAACCATAAGTAGATTCTGATCCACAGACCTCAGAGCCCGAGCTGGGGTGTAAGGCTGGATCAGATCACTGATGTAAGGAGGAGTCTGACCATGAATAGATCTGAAAGTAAGAACCAGAATTTTAAAAATTGATCCTGAAAGAAACTGGCAGCCAATGCAGAGTTTTAAGGATCGGAGAAATGTGAGTTCTTCTACTAGAGCGGGTCAGAATTATCGCTACAGAGTTTTGTATTAACTTGCAGGTGAGACAGCTCCTTCTTGTTTATACAAATGTACATGACCCATTTAAAACTAAAACATACTGCCTGAAGATAATCATCTTTTTCTTGACTCGTCCAAATCCTTAAAATTGACAAAAGAAAAGTTTATATGGGGAGAAAATGATTCATTATTCATTAAAATGAATAAATCATACACTATTAAATATTGTTTTATGCTGATATGAGTCATGGAAATGTCTATAATCTATAAAAAAAAAGTAAATCCAATTTGGACTTTTCTACTGAATCTCAACTAAGATGAGCTCAAACACAAAAGAGGCTGAAAAGTACCACTAACACACTGTCAGAAATCAGAAACGCTGATGGTGCATAAAATACATAGTGTGGAAACTTTTTTTCATCAGGAAATCGCCAATTCATTCCATCCTCCTACGCATTTATTTAAATGAACACTCAATTTCAGAAGTGGAAAGGTAATCTTTAAATAGTAGTAAATCTCTGTCACCGTAAGAAGAAGATGTTGAAAAGAGCAAGAATCCACAAGAGTAAAAGAGAAGCGGGCGTTGAAAAAGAAAGAACAAACAAATCTAAAATCGTCTCGACTTATTTAGTTTCTTTGTTCTAAAGGTCTTCACTCAAGAAACAACCAAGACCCCAATTCTGCCCTCCGTCTCCCTCATTACTGGGAGTCTTGTCTTGGTTAACACAGAGGTGCACGGAGGGGTTCGGTCTCGGGGTAGGATCGATACTTCTGCTCATCATGGGCCAAAAGCAGCCATAATACACTCCAGACCAGGGCTTAGATGATCCTTCACCCTTACGCCGTGATTTTTCTGAGGTGAAATGAAACATAAATCAATGGAAACTATACATATTGATCGCATGATATGGTTTTTTATTCAGCATATAATTATAGTCAAGATTAAATGTCTCAGTTTTTTAATTATATTTTCACTTCCCATTCGAAGATCCAACCACAAAAGCACTTGAGGTTCAGAAGTCAATAGTACAATCTTCCTCGCGCTGACCGCAACACCTACAATCCTAACCACAGATGGGACTTAGCGCTTCCTCCAGTATAACATGATTTATATTTCTGTCGAGGTCTGTAGGTTTCTGGCTCAGATGCATGTTGTTTTTTCAACCGAGAATTCCGCCCAAAATGTAGTCAAATAATAGGTAAAAAACATACTGATACGCTGTAGGTTGATACGGTCATGAAGTTTACTTTTTCATCCAATATAGCTGCTAGAAAATCAATCTCTAGACCTGTTTTCGCCGCTGAAAGTGGAAGCACATCGCGCTTTACCTGAAGCGCCGCACCGTGCCAATCAATGAGAGTGTTTCTAGAAGACGAGCTGTGCAGGAAATACACTATTTTTTGTCGCCGACCGCTTTCGCCCTTGTCGATCCAGAGTGGAGTGGAAGCAGTGATATTTTTTAAAGTGCAAAACTTTAGACGGTTACCATTTTTGAGCTGAAACAAACAATACTTTCTTTTAAAAGTGAACAAGACAACGAAGACATTGGAATGGACGAGTCAGACTTGTTGTCCTCGATATAAATGGAGCGGGATGTTGCAATTCTTGCGGGATCAAGTGATTACTGGAGAAACTGCGGCCCAAGTGTGCTACGGCTTAGCGCTTTCGTTTTCGTGGCGCTTCTTGCTCTCAATGGTAACTCAGACTTTGGTTACCATCATGGATAAAAAGTGACACATCACTTGTAATAATATCAATTTATGTGACTAATCTAACTAAAAGAAAACAGCGCTTTAGTAGATGTTTGAGACATATCCGGCTCATTTACACTCTTATTTTTTTCGTATTCCCAACAGGGGCCACCACAACAAATCAGCCTCCTCCTCCTCCTATAACCTATTTTGTGCATCCTCCTCCCGTCACACCCGTCTCCTTCCGTCAAGGTTATGCCTATTAGCAATGTCTCTTTCCCTCGAGCGAAAGCGTTAGAATACCGTAGCAATCCCGACAGTCGCAAATATCACAAAAATACTTCCTTTTTTTTGGGCTTCTCTGTAAAACAAATCCATAATCAGACAAGATAAACGTGTCATAAAACTTCCATGTCGAGTGTGTGGCAGCTTATTTTCCCCCCCCCGAATAACAAAGTTGTAGCTTATGTTTGAGTTCAGACTGCGTAGCATGTGCATTTATCTTCTTCTTTTTTTTTTTCTCGGCCCCCATCCCCATCGACTCCGTGCAAGCTCATTACAGTTGCCCTAGTTTGCTGGTGAGCCAGACGAGCGTTGCTGTCTCGCAACAAACTTGGACATGTATTTGTACCTTTCAACCCCCCCTCACACTCTCGAACACACACACACACTTCACGACAAGATCTTTCAATGCTCAAAAACACTCGAACAAGATCATCTCGATCATCACTGAGCTCGGGTCTTTCCTTCAGAGCAGATTAACATGAACAGATGGAAAAAGAAAAAAAGAAAAAGTGGGGGGAAAAGTACATTAGCACTTGAAAAATGTGTCATGAATTTATTCGCTTGATACATATTCATCGGCACATGAAGACATCCCAGTGACCCTGTTTGTTAAATGTTTACCTCGTTAGATCTCGGGCTTGTTGTGATAGTTGCCAATGAAAAGCGGGGATTATTCCAGCTAAACACACACAGTCTGATTCCAAATTCACGCATAAAGCAAGGGAGGCGGACGGGATGGCGTTCGTGCTCCTCCACTGTGTTTGCACGGGGGACGCCGATGCACAGAAACGGAATTTTAAAAAAACAATAAAGGACCTTCTTGAATCCAGATGGAGGGATTGTATTGATGCTGGGCATTTCTATGTTTCTAAAGCATCTACTGATTTATGAAAGATGCATCGACAAGTTAACCCTGTGACAAAAACAAAGAGGAAATTCCTCCCATCAGGGAGTTGTGATATGTTTTAACATAAAGTATCATGGTCCTTCTCTGTGCAGGGGGCCTGCAGTTCATAAAATTCTGGTTCTTACTTTCAGATCTATTCATGGTCAGGCTCCTCCTTACATCAGTGATCTGATCCAGCCTTACACCCCAGCTCGGGCTCTGAGGTCTGTGTATCAGAATCTACTGATGGTTCCTGAACACGCTTCAGGACCAGAGGAGAGAAATCCTTCTAGGCTGTTGCTCCTAAGCTTTGGAACGATCTTCCTCTCCCTCTGTGTTTGATGATCTATTGCTACTCAAGAAACATCTTAAGACATTTTTATTTGTGCTTTTCCTTGATTCTCTGAGACCCCTCTGTTGTTCTCGGTGTTATCTTAACCTTTTAAGCATATATTTTATTGGGTATTGTTTTGATTGTTTAAGCGTTTGTGACCCTGGTCTAGAAAAGCACTCTACAAATACTCATTACTTACTTACTTACTTACTATGGTTATTACAGTATATGGAATCAAATTATTTCTTTTTCAATCACAAGCTTTCTTTAACTTGACCGCGCTGGAATCAACACAACTTGAAAGTAATAATTAACAAAAAAGAAAGCTATGACCTTTTGGTCTGAGTATATCGTTGTATTTGAAGGAATGAGCGATGGATGATGAACGTCAAAAAAATGTGGGGATTTTAATTGGCATTCCATTAAATAAAAATGGAGCAGTTAGTTTGTGAGGACTGGGAGTTACAGCAACACAAAAACAGATACAACATAAGCAACATCAGAATGGAAGTAGTTGCACGGAAGAACTGTACACAAAAACTGTAGACAACTGAAGCTTAATGTCTATAATCTCTTTCCCATTTTGATAGTTGGTGCTTTCGGTAATAATAATAATAGTAAAAGCAATAATTATAGTAAAAACATGAGTGTGAAAATCAGAAGATGCTTCACCTGTTCATCATGTATGAATACAAAGGAAAAATTTCAGGCTGACCCATTGTTTCTATTTAAATCTACATCATGATTAAGTGGAAATGCAAATTGAAAATCGCAGACACAAAAGCGGACATAGACCATTTTTTACATTTTATTCTGAATCGCTGAATTTGGAGTATTCGGCAATCAAGCAGAAATACAGGGCGAGGCATCCGAGAGCTGCGCCTCATATCTGGGCGATACTAAATAAACTGGGTCACATGACGTGTGTCTTCCTCAGCATGTCAGCAAAATAAACTTTAGAGAAATAGTTGGTATACAGCCTGACTCTCTACAATATGTCTTAAAGAGTGTGTGAGAGTATGGTTGTTGCCGACTGTTTAATGAATTTTTATTTTCTTTTTGCCAAACAATAAGTTCATATATTTTAATGATGAGTCATTGTTTTTATATGTATTATATTGTCCATACAAGGAGGGTTGTAGTATTTAAGTTGTTTTTTTTGTTGTGTCCAAAAGTTAAAATATCTTATTCAAATCAATTTCGCCATCAATGAATTCAAATAATACCATCATAAAATACAAGCCTGGAAGATAGAGAAGGAGTTGCTTTTGTGTTATTTGTGTAAATGTTGTGTCGATAAAAAAGATTGGACACTGGATCGCAATCGCAAAATCTTTGTTCAGCCCTAGAAAAAAACCTTTTTGAACATCTAAAGTATAAAAAGGTTGAGAGAGTGAGATGAAGAAGAGAGTGACAGGGTGGAATAATGGAGGTGATTGACAGGAGGGGGGGGTTGTAACAGCAGGGATCTAAAAGTAACTACAAAGGATATAAGTTAGACCTGCCATAAGGAAGTATACGAAAAACACATGACAACATAACAATAGCGGAGAAACGGCGAGCAAAACGTTATTCATTACATTACATAACATCACCGCGACTTAACAGCATTAGAGCGTCAGATCAAACCAAGAATAGCAGGTGTGAGAAGAAGCTGAAGCACGAGTGGGTTCACTATTATTCTGCTTATAAAATAAACCTACTTTCGATCGGGAGATGACGCAAGAGTTATGAAACGGTAAAAAGTTGTAATCTACTACTTCTCTTCAGATACTAAGCACGTACAATTTAAATATTTATACGCAGGCAGCAAGTCGGTGTATTCCTGGGCAGGTCAGCGGAAAGTAGTGCAGAATGATTATCCCGCTTTAGTGGAGCAGGTGCTGACCAGGAGACGCCTGTAAACAGTGGTTTTTACCAAAATTGCTGACAGTCTAAGAAGATTACAGTATTTAGAATATTAAAGAGGCGCGAGCCAAAAAAAAAAGAAAAACGACACACTTCTCTCGACAACAATACTCTTGATGCTCGCTCGTGCTCACCCGGACTATTTTTGAGCGCTTCAAGTCCAGCACGCAGCAGGCACGCGCCGCCTAATTGATAACGCGTTTGCGAGATCAAACCACAGCTTTGGCCAGTCACGAGCAGGAGTGGCATTGATGTGTTACAATAATAACACTTTTTTTGTTTCCCCTGTTGTGCAAAGTGTTTAAAAAAAGACGATCCGTTCATCCCGGTTAAAAATAAACTCCTGGCTTTTCATGTGTTGATGCCGCTCGTAAGAGTTAATATTTTCCATTCCAAGAGTCCATTTGGAAATTAAACATCCTTTTTTTTTTTTTGGTTGTATTTTATTTGAAATCCGATCTGTTGAGCACACCTTGATCCACAGATGCAGAAGAGCACGGCCACAGTTATTAAACTTTTTAAATGCTGAATAATGTGGACACTCAGCATTAAAAGACAGTCGCAGTATAGATGCTTCGCCCCCTTTCTCTTCCATTGACACCTAAATAAAAGCTGAGCAATGACTTCTCCAAGAGCTGATCCATTAAAATGAGCTTGAGAGTTTGGGAGGAAGACGGGGGCCAAGTTAGATATAAGCGATGCCAACTATCCATCCTTCCATTTCTCCTCGGGTACTAAATAGAGTTTTCTACTCCTGCTAATTGGTATCGATCCGGGAAGAGACGAGCTAACTTTCACACATGGACGATCATTACCAACGAGCACCTTAAAGACTCGATAAATGTCATAAACCTCAAAATCATGAGGTTAATAAAAACCCCAAATTGGTGATGTTGTATCTTCAGCTGTTGACTTATGGTATATTATTTACTCTTGCGAAATTAATATGAACATAAATAGAAATGCTGAACAAACAAGTCATGGGCGGATAAAGCTTCTTGAAGCACCTACTAAATAAAGAAAGTTGGCGCTACAGTTTTAAAATGACGGTTTGAAGCATTCGATTATGGAGCAGAAAGTAGGTTCTGGAAAGAAGTATACAAAACTCTGCTGCGAGAATTCTGACCTGCTCTAGTAGAAGAACTCACATTTCTCCAAACTTGAAATCTATTCACTGGCTGCCAGTTTCATTCAGGATCAGCTTTAAAATTCTGGTTCTTACTTTCAGCGTTCCAGACTGTTGCTCCTAAACTTTGGAACGATCTTCCTCTCTCTTTGCGCTTGATGGAGTCTACTGACTCCTTCAAGAAACATCTTAAGACATTTTTATTTGTGCAGGCTTTTCCTTTATTTGACTGTAACTCCTGCGTTGTTCTTGGTGTTGTCTTTACCTTTTAAGTATATATTTTGTTGAGTACTGTTTTGATTGTTTAAGCGCTTTGTGACCCTGGTCTAGAAATTTTTAGGAGTTCTTTGCAGTAGATTTTAGGTAGGTTTACTAGGTTTTTCTTACTTTATTTCTGTTTATCTCTCCAAGACATATGTACCTTAATACTATTAATAATAAATTCCAAAAATCTGTGTATCAGTGAAAACATAACTGTCCATTTATTTAAATATCTTTAATTTCTGCACAAATTTTCATTCAAGTTCAAAGTTTCACAAATCTGCTACTGCTCATTTAAACCATAATAATAATATGTGTTGGTTATGGACAGCGGCACAAAAATGACAGAAATATAATTATAATTATTAATATTAATATAATAATATTCTCCAATATTAGAAAATTGATGTCTGCGATTTACGCTTTAATCCTTGTGTCCTCTCAGGGTCAAGGTGACCCGAAGGCGGTGGTTCACCTTGACCCAGAGTCCACACAAAGAGATTCAACAAACACATTTGTTTTCGGTCCCCCGGGTCACCTTGACCCAGAGACAACACAAGGGTTAAGAAATACAAAAACACCAGAGCAAAGAAGGACAATTCTTGGAATATTTTCCAACAATCAGTTTTTTTTCACGGACATCGGAGCGCGTTCGTGGATGTTTAATTCAGCTCGAAGAAAACTGCCGTACTGGCTCTTCCATCTCCCTCTATTCACGGTTAATCACATTTGGACTTTCTCTCACGCTCGGCGAGCCAGGGGAACAGAAGGCAACAACTGCATGTTGTGTTTACAAAGAGCCTCATACAAATGCTGCCCAGTAGACCTTTAAAAAATTGAAGGTGAGTGGTTAATATACAATACTCTTCACATTTAAGGGACATTTTTATTCACGCCGTTCATCCATTCCTCCTGCTACCCTTCAGCAGAAAACTCCCCGCGGGGGAATCTTCAACATCTGCACTCTGAGATATTTAGAAAGTTGTTCTGTTTACTCTTGAGCGAGTGGATAACATACTTGGAATGTCCTTCGCTGAAATAATCGGGCTGGCATATGGAGTGGTGCACCATGAATAAGTTAGAACGGCTTTAATGGATTAATTCCGACCAAACCAGGGTCAACAAAATCATTCGTGCAATAAACCATTCGTCATTGAGGAGAGTTTGGAACTGTTTTTTCTCTCTTTTGGGATTCTGGTTGAAGTCTGGATGTGCATCACAATTGTTAGAGAAAAAGGCAGTCAATGACATTTCTGGGTTATTTTCTCAAGAAGCGAGAACACCATCCCACACAACTGTACCCAAAAAGCAGACAGCGACACAATACAGGAACTTACAGGGAAAATCAAATCACTGAGCTGCAGATTTACAATACAATAACACATCGGCAAACTTCTCTTGTCACAAACTTGGGGAACGGTGTTGGAAATAATATTTACTCTTGGGCAGAACGCTGAGTGGGGGTGAGTGCTGCGGCTTCAGGACAGAACCGTGTAGAGATTTGTCCTTGTTTTCAAGTGAGTGTCCTTGTTGGTTTTTGAAGTTATTTTCTCTATTTGACATTCTCCAAACACCTCATAAATCCATTACAGTAAGGCTCTTCCAGTAGTTATCAGACAAAAAAAAACCATTATTGAGGACCCATTTCAAATAATTACCAATTTATAGCCAGTGTCACAAAACGTCAACTTTATTTGTTTTATATTTTGAATAAGGTGCACTAAAATTCCTTTTATTTTCTTTAAAAATAATATCAAAAGTGCACCTTATGCACCTTATGTAGCCTTATGTATTAGTTCTGCTTTTACTTGTGGACCTCGATTCTATTCTACGTGGTTCATGGTGTTCTAAAATCTGTCAAAATCATGGTAAACTAGTATTACTGTGCAAGGCTCCATAGGCTCCATACCAAAGTATTACTCCATCTGTCAACGGTGTATTACTCAGCAAGACTCTGTTGGTTAACTCCGCAAGTTACCGTATATATTACTTTGCTGAGGCACCGTAGTATGACTCTGCAAGACTCAGTAATATTACTCTGCGAATCAAACTAGTATTACTTCACGAGGCTCGAATTTGGCTCCAAAGAATTACTCTGCAAGGCTAAGTAGTATTACTCTGCTAGTCAATGTAGTATTACTTTGCGAGGCTCTATAGTATTACTTCGCAAGGCTCAGTAAAATTACTCTGCGAGTCAATGTAGTATTACTTTGCAGGGCTCCATAGTATAACTCCGCAAGGCTCAGTAGTATTACTCTGCGAGTCAATCTAGTATTGCATTACGAGTCTCCAAAGAATTACTCTGCAAGGCTCAGAGGTATTACTCTGCGAATCAATGTAGTATTACTTCACAAGGCTCCAAAGAATTACTCTGCAAGGCTCAGTAGTATTACTCTGCAAATCAATGTAGTATTACTTTGTGAGGCTCTATAGTATTACTTCGCAAGGCTCAGTAATATTACTCTGCGAGTCAATGTAGTATTACTTTGCGAGGCTCTATAGTATTACTTTGCAAGGCTCAGTAATATTACTCTGCGCGTCAATGTAGTATTACTTTGCGAGGCTCCATAGTATTACTTTGCAAAGCTCAGTAGTATTACTCTGCATGTCAATGAGGTATTACTCTGCGAGGTTCTATAGTAATAAGCCAGGCAGAGTAGTACTACTTATTCACACTTTATTAATTTACGAAACAGTCTAAACCCTGTACAACAATAACTTATGTATCTTGTAACAATATGTTATTAAAGCTTGAAAGTCGTGACCAAAACATACACCTATGTATCGGTGTAAAATAAATGAAAAAAAAACCCAGTAAATTATTTTTTACTGTATTTGTTATCCATGTAACTGTATGAACGTTGACCCTTATATATACAATATAATATTATAATATGTATGTTGTCATGAGTCTCTCTCTGAATTACAGTATCCACAGATATGTTCATTAATAGGCAAACAACCTGTCTCTGTCAGAGTGGAAAGCTTGTTTTTCTACATATGGTCAGATTTTTTTCAGATTCTTCAAATTCCTAACTGGCTGTCGAGCCAGTGGAACTCCCAAAAGGCAGCCGCCGCCTAATGAAAGACATCTCCGCCGCTTGTTTACTCCCCCAGACTTGAGTGATTACATAGTTAATCGCTTATTTTAGTGACATTCAATTGCATCTTAACGTACATTGAATACGACAAGGCGTCCTTGCTTTATTTACAAATGTGTCTCAAGCTCAAAACACATTTGTCATTGTAAAGATATACATTTCTTTGAAGAATGAACGCATGAGAAATCCCTATTGTGGTGTTTGGAACAGCTACAGCTACATCGCCTCACCAAAAATGATTTCTTCTTCCCGGTGTTATTGATCCGCTGGGTAAAGACGGACTCCCTCACTCATGACTGACACTGATAATAGATGGCGGATTCTGCTCTGACACCTCGCTGACAATTTAAAACCGAGCCTCAGCCGAGAGACAAATATCTTCAGGCTCTCGCAACCATGTTCATCGGCCCACCTTTCAACTCCCCGAAGATGTTACCATGACCGAGGCTCTCAACAAGCTTCTCACGAACAAAGGAAAGGGTGGATCCACAGTGTTCTGGATCCAAACCTGTTAAAATACAAACATTTTGCTTGGCTTACAGAAAGAATGTTATGAAAATCCACCCTGAAGCTGGACTCCTTCCTCCCTCTTCACTCCCATCAACACACACAGCACCCGCAAAATCTTCAACACACACTGTGAATAAGATCCGATTTCACACCAGATATTAGCTCTTTCAACTGAATAGCCAACACTTCTTTGAAATACGTTTCTGGAGAGATTAAAACAAGATGCTGTTCCTGCTCCACCACTGAGTTCTAATGACAAAAAAGTACATGTTGGTAATAAAAATGGCATAGAGATGACACTGTTTTATATATGAGGCCCAGGGGAACCCTCAGGGCAACTCCATTAAGACCATATGAATCCATGGCAAAGTCGATGCTAAGGGTCAGAGGCACTTTGACCTAAAAAATGGCAGCCTTTTTGGATGATGACTAAGGTCAGTTATCTCAGCATAGTGGTTAGAGGGGAGGATTTAAATGGCCGCGAACGACGTTGACTTAATAGCTTGGTAACATCTCCTTTTTTAAGGCGCCTGTTCGCCCAAAAAGTACTTATTGTAAAAAAGACAAACTTAAAAACACAATTATATTTCAAAGAATATTCCAAGAAATTGAAGACATTTAAAGGGCAACTAATGGGAAATCTTGGCGAATGAGAGGTTACAAGAGTGGAGTCCATTAAGATGTAATAATGGTCTTCAAATCTATATCCGGCCAGTTGTAACAACGCTTTGTTAATACAATGAGTCCCTTGACCTCAGGGATTAATGGCCCGTGGTGACGAACCCCAATATTTGACCAATCACAGCAGAGTGGGTGTGGTTATGTTAAATGAGAGTTTAAGGAAAAAGATGCTCATTTCATTGGGAGTGGGTAAATATCTTTATTAAAAGTGAGTTTTGTGCAAACAGATGTATCCAGTCTTTTTTCAAAGATAAAAAACAACTTTCTGACGATAATAATAATGAATCAGAAATAAGATAAATTGCCTTTTCTTACTGGAACAAATACTTTACTGACCTGTACTGGGTTCCACCCGGTGGTTCGGGGAAAATACTCCTTTATTATCTAAAGTTTTCTGAACGTTAACTATTTTCTAGCGGAAAGTTATGTTTACGTTTCTATCTGCCAGTCCTAGTTGAGAGCTCAGCCACGGAAGCTCATAGATCACCACTGACGTTAGATAACCTCTCTGCCGTCGCCACCCACATTACACAACATTTAGATGCATCATTTACTTTTTTAATGAATTCCAACTGGCGACACAGTATATTCCCAACTAAATATCAACAACGACTTGCGGTCGCCTCCCACATACGAGTCTCTGCGAGGAGCTCCAATTGTGAGTCATCAATCGTGACTCAGTGGGATGACTTAGAACCAGCATGACTCTCTGTGTCTCAATTTCCAGACGGTTAAGGCACCATGTGCTGTACAGTGAGTCTCTTGGATCATAGTTGACCAATTTATTCGATTTTTTCCACACTTTAAGAGGAATTAGTCAGTTAAAACATAGATAAATGTGGAATTATTATTGTATTTATACAGATAAACAGAATTTGGGACTGTATTGATGATAACACATTGATTAAACTGGAAGGTTACTCGTATGACTCAGGGGTAGCTGAGGAGATGATGGGTTGTGAGTTACTTCGGCTGCAGGGGGGGGAGACAGCTTTACTATCTGCCAACATAGTAATCAGGGAATGGATCATAAGAGAAATGTGCTGATGTGTGCGGTTTATCGCTTCTCTGGATTAGTTGGATACTACATTTAAGATCGCGAGAAGGCTCAACGAAAGATTTTTTTTTTCCACAACCTTCATGGCGACTTGAGCAAAATATTCTCCTTTATGTCTTCATCAACTTATTTGAGGGTGAATCACTTCACATCACACTGTCCTGAAAGGCTCCTCTTCTTCCCCGTGTCCTTGCTAAACCTCCATAAATGTCCCTCCGGTGGCCTCCCAATAAGTCAAGCTTGAAATGTGGCCTGCGGAACAACAGACGTCTGGGCCGCGAGCTCAGATGAATGGCACAATTTCCATTAACCTGCCAGCACCGGGACAACAAATAATCTCCCCGGAATATATCGCCGGGATTAAGGAATCTATCCAGTAAAGGAAAAAAAAAACAAGAAGAACGCCAGAAGCCGATGTTGTATCTATTGTCAAAGATAAATCCCAGCCTTTCCCATTTCTGATGCGCTGGGGGTTTGTTATCCCGGGGCTTCCTTTGACTCCGCTAATCTGACAGCGGCTTGACCTCTTCGCTGATTGAAGACGGTGACATTTAAAAGCAGCGGGGGCAGCGTGGAAGTCATTGTTAGTAAAAGTCACCTGTACGTCAACTACAACCTTCCATGGCCACTAAACGTAATGAGCTTTTAGACGGATCACCCCTTGATTCTTTTCGCCATCTCCCTTTTCCCCCGGTAACGTCAATAGAACGGGACACTTTTTCCCGTAACGAGCGGAAGATTTTCTTTCAATAAAAACGAGTCTAATCTTATCACGGATCACAGTTCAGCACCGGAGGATATTCTTCATCAATAGCGACAACAGGTTTGTTTTTTCTACTTAGCTCGACTTCAAGCATCTACTCGGTGTCACCGTTTCTAAATTGAAAATAAATAGTTGGTGAATCCTGCTTAATGGACTCTTTCAAATCCAATCTCAAACCAGCGAGTGATTGAACCCTGAGATAAAACATGAGGACGGAGTAAAAAGAAATGTTCAACAACTGCAGAAATTGGAAGCCACTTTAGATCTGATTCTGAAGAAGGTTAAGTTGTTTTTATATCCCATCGTTTATTTGCTTAGGCATAAATTACCAGAGAAACATTACAAAAATTGTATGAAAAATGACGGAAAATGAGCTAGAATGTACTCCAAAGCTTAGCCACACTTATACATAGAAAGTACAGGAACACACAACACATCTTTCCAACAACAAATTGTACATTGAGAATATAATCATGTATAACATTTGATCAGGTGGAATTTATAGTCGATCTCAATTATTGCCAACCCCGACTCAGGGTACTCCGGTGTCCCCCGTCTCACGCCCAAAGAGACCGATGGACTCCAGCCCCCCCGCGGCAAATAAAATGAATGGATGAATATTCTGTTTTGGCAGTATTGAGATCTCCCTGGTATCCAACAACTCTCAACAGGTCGACTCAAGGATCCTGACCAGACATCTGAAGGTAAAGACGGCTGCATATTAGAGAGAGATTTACTTCTAACTTCCACATTTGCTTTCTTGTTTTTCTCTTAAAACGCTTCTTGATAATATAATTCTGATCTAGTTTTGTTGTTAGAGAAGACTATTTGTATTTTCTACGTTTGTTTAGTTGAGATTTTTCTTACTTTCTTGCTTTGTTTTTCGTTTAATTTCAATTAAATATCAAAATAATTGCACCTTCTATTGTTTTCCTTATGCATTCTTTAATAAGTGGCTTTTGAAAACGACATGAGGTGATATATATATCGTGATATTTTCGGGGGGATTATCGCCCCCCTGTTCTATTCCTCAATCTTTGCATTTTATGATCAAATTAAATGGTTGAAGTCAGGGGCGGGAACAAGTAGGATCACCACCCGAGAAACTTTTTTTTAGTCCTGGAAACATTACCTTCTTTCTAAAGTTTTTAAATTGTGACGAAATTTCCAAACATTGCTAAAGGTTTTGTTAACTCATTTTGTCACTCATGAATACTAAAGTGATTAAAAAAGGAGAACTTGTCATTGAATCAACGCCAATATCTTTCATTTCAGAACAGAAACCTGAAACAAATCCACTGTTTTAATGGCTTCCAGATCACCTTCCCCCTCGATGACTTTAACGCTCTAGTATTTACAGCCATTGCATCAAGAGTCTGCGATTAAGACAAGAAAAAAAAAAAAGCGAGCACAAAAGCACCGGCGAGAGGAGCTACAGTTGCAGTCATGTGCTTTGTTCGGCACTGACAGGCGGCATCCCTAACAATGTGTGAGAGTCGGCACCAGCAGCAGCCCGAGCTGAGGAAGTGATGTATTGCACGCTCACTTGAAACAATGCAGCTCTGTTTCTTACCTTAAGGTAACGGCTCCAACTCATCAATTTGTCTCGGTATAAATAGCGCGAGAGGGACGTAGGACGTCTTCACCGGTGGGTTTTTTGTTTTGTTGGCAACAATGGGAAGTGGTGAGGCGGGGGGGGGAGAAAAAAAAACAAAACAACTGTAGTCTTCAAGGAATCATATTCTCTAATGATGTATTTCCCAGAGCAACAGCTGGAGGACCATTAGAACCATCAGTGAAAACCCATTACATCCTCCCGCTCAGAGCCAGATGGGCTGGTAAAGCTATCTCGCGAATTTACCTGGGACATGATTAATTGAGTTCAAGGGTGTATTTTTAACTCGCGCAGCCTTGAAGGCGACACCACGGATCCCCAGCTTTTCCCCCTTATCAGACGAGCCCACCGCGACAGGACTCGGGGAGCCCTCGGTGGGGTCCGGCGTCGGAGACCGCAGTGTGCGTCTGACATGTGCGACTCCTTAAGCGTGGATGTTGCTAAGAGAGTGTAGACAAAGAGGACGGGCATGACCCACTTCACTTGCTCCATGTTACACTAATCCCACAGGTACTGCCGAGGAAGATACAGACGTCAAGAGCTCGACTAGAAAACTGCCAGGGAGTTGAAATCCTAAGGACGGAGTGGATTGGTCGCTCACTTTTATCCGAGTCAAGCGCTTCATAAATGGACTTTAACTGTGAAATAATAGCCGTTCTACCACTTCCAGGGGTAATGTGCGGACGGGGGGCCACATGCGGCCACCTGGCTGTATTTAAGTGGCCCTCATGAGATCACAGTAGGACTTCCAAAATGGTAAATGTTTCTGATAGTAAACTATTTTATTATTAATATTATTGCGGTCATTAAAGATCTTTAAGCACTTTTTTTCTGTCATTTTTTGAGAAGAATTATGTTAAGAAGAAAATTTTAAGATGAAATATTACATAATACAACGACTTGGGCTTAAGATTTATTTTATGATCTCACTACATTTTGTTTAAATACGTTACATTTTCATATTTAAGGACCTTTTCCCTCTTCTCTCTTTTTTATGACGTAATTAGGTTTTTAGTTTGTTGTTATTGTCACAAAAACTATTAAATATATATCAAATTTTTCCATCATGTTGAAGGATTTTTCCCCCCTTTTTTCTGTCTTCTATCCATCTTTTTTGGATATCTTTTTTTTTTTTTCTGTTTTTTCATTAAATGTTTTTCAAATGAAATAATACAACGACTTGGGATTTAGAATTTTTTTTGTTTGTTGTTGTCAATAAAACTACTAAAAAAATATTAAAAAATGTCCCCATCATGTTCAAGGACTTTTTTTGTCTCCTATCCATCTTTTTTTGGGAGAATATTTAAAAAAATCGCGTTTTTGTTTCATATTTTTCAATTAAAATCCATTTAAAAATGAAATATTACATGTTGAAAACGACTTAAGATTTATTTTAATGATGTCAATTCAATATTTTTGTTTGTCGTTTTTGTCACAAAAACTATGAAATACATGAAGTTTCCCCATAATACTAAAGGACTTTCTTTCTTCTTTTATCTCTCCCTTTCGGGGAGACACTTTGAAGCATAGTCTTTTACATATTTTTAAATTAAATGTATTCAAAATTAAAGTTAAATTAATATTTAATGATGTCATGGTGTAACTACATTTCACATTCGCATTATATTTTACATATATATGTAGTTATAGATAATAATAAAAATGAATAAATCTACATTTTATAGTTGTCCCTTCTTTAGTTTTAACTTGATGGCCCCATGCAGTATATAACGTGGCCCCCCTGGGGGGGTGGGAAACGAACTGCCCACCCCTGATCTAGCAGCGAGTCGGTGCGAGGACCCGGAGGGAGCGGGGGGACACCCTGGACAGGAGTCCACTCGTTAAAAAAAAAAAGAAGAAAACGCGTCAAATTGAATAAACATCATCGCTGTCAATACGCAGCACCTGCAACACTCACCTCTCACATGCTCCGGGACAGCGGTGCCCAAACACAGCGCCAGGGAAAGCAGCAGCAGCATCAACGGTCCCATCCTCAATCCTCGTCCCGACTTCCAAGGTGATGAAGACTCAAAAAAAAAAAAAGAAAATCTCGGATCTTTTAAAAAAAAAAAAAGGCAAAAGTTCCCCCTTTTCTTTTTCGGAGGCGCCGCGAGATGTGAGCCGGTTGGTGTCCAAGTCCTTGTGGGATAAACTCCTCGTCCGTGTTGGAGAGAGTCCTCCGCGCGCGTGAGAAGAGCGAGTCCGCCGGTGCTGCGCGACACTGACTGCCGCCTCTGCGCTCCTACCGCAGTGCTTGAGACCCGGGGAGGTGAAGCGTCAGCGTCAAGCTAGGTGACTTCACAGGGTGAGCGGTTCCTGTTGGTTTCGTCAAAATAAAAGTCAAGTCGCGCGTCAACCGCGGAACTACAACCTTAAAAATCCCTAATATAGTGATATATCATTGTTTTCGATATCAAAATATTTTCTTTAAACACCTCTGGTTGCCCTTCTTTCTTTTTCTTTTTTGCTCAATGGACTGACTCGAGTTTTCTTATTCGCCCGCGACTTATTTTTAAAGTGCATCCGGGCTCCTTCGCAGACGTCAAGGAATCTTTGACAGATCGTCTGCCTGAGTGTATTTGAACGTACAGGTTGTGACAGTCTGTTATTAGTAAATAGATTTTATTACATTTTTTATTTTTTGTTTATTTTAACAAATAGGGGTTTTGTTAAAAACTGAATTTTTTACCAAAAAATAATTGTAATGGTTTCATAGCGTGAGAGGTGGGAGACATCCTGGATAAGTTGAGTTCATAAGAGTGAGACCCTATAGTATGAAGGACGATAAATGACTTATTTATAAATAAATGTATAAATAAATGTATAAATAAATGTATAAATAAATTTAGAAATAAGTGTATCAATAAATGTATCAATAAATATGTCAATAAACAGGGCCGGGTCTAGACAGGCATGTATGAGGGGGCAGCCACAAATCTTGAGGGGGCATTGTGCTCCAGCACCTTTTACCTTGTCTAATTGACAGTTTAGTTTGAGGGGGCACAACATTTATTTGAGGGGGCCAGGCCCCCTTTTGCCCCTGCCTAGACCCGGCCCTGTTGATAAATATCAATGTCAAAATAAATAAATAAATAAATTACTTCTAATTTAATTTTTGTCAAAGAATGGAGCTATTTTACATATAAATATACATTTTTTCATTTATACATTTTGACTTTTATTTATGTATGTATATATTTTTTTCTTCTATTTATTTAGGTATTTATACATTTTGACATTTTGTCATTTTGACATTTCGTTGTCAGTATGCAAATTAAGTGGGTGGAACATCAGTCTAAGGCAGTGATTGGTTAAACAGGCGAAACAAACTAAAGCAATCGATTTCGATCTCAAAACTATCGCTCCTGCAGCAACTGGTCCAAAGCATCGACGCTCCTCGAAGAGTGGAAGAATCTTTTCTGAAATCTTAGCAAACAAACTTGATAAGTTGCCCGTGTTGTTCATGTGCATGAGACTGATTTGAGACCAGATCCACACACCTCACAACCGTAGAAAAACCTTAGGCAAAACACTACTCCGCGGTCAATGAAATCACAATGAAAATGACTTCAATATACAGGTAAATGTAGAATGAGCTTAAAAAATGCAAGTTGCACTTCATGGGATGAATATCAGATATGTATCTGTTGTCTGTTGTCAAATACTGTGCGGTGTGCAGAAAAAAAAAATCTTTGACTAACTTAAACGGTTACCGAAATTATTTATATATGGATTTGTGGTTACAAAACAAATTATAAACTAAATAAAATGGAAGAAATTACTTCTTTTTTTTTTAATGTAATGCTATTTTTTTTAATTAAAAGGACTTTCCAAAACAACTTAAGTCAAAATATTAAATTTCCAGTAAAGTTTAAGTTAATAAAGATTCATAATCTCAAAATAAATTTTTAAATAAAGTCTGACAAAAAAAACCTGTAAGAAAATCAATGGCTATTTAAGTTAAACGGTTAACGTTTAATTGCCTTAACACAGGGGTATGAATAAAATACCCTTTAACATACCATAAAAACAGGTTCAACATTTATTTTAGTTGTTTACACAAGAAGATTTTAATTGCAATCCTTCAGAGAACAATTATAAAATATCAGGGGTGTCATTATTTGAAGATAGATAAGATCAAATTTATTGAAATTCATTCAAATGCAACCAAATGTATGCACTTTATTTAGTATATTTTTCTGTATTTAATTCCACTTTCACCGTCTAAAAAAATGTTTGATAGGAGGCGAAATAATACGACATTGATATTGCCAAATATTTTTACAACTTCTCTTCTAATCCAGTGGGAGAAAGAAAAGAAAAGGCCTCTGCCACTGGGGGTGATGTCATCATTCAACATCCCATTGTTATCTGTCTGACCTTGAAGTGTTCGGAAGCTCCTTGTCATGAATCATGAAAGATATCAAATGTCCTATGGCTTAATGTCGACAGAGACCTATAACTTTGTGCATTTGGTCAAGAATAATAAATCATCCCCAGTAGGCTTCGGCGAAGTTTGCTCTCCTCTCTAATGAGATGCCGTCCTCTACCACGACACACACACACACACACACACACACACACACACCATATCAGGTTACCGGGGCTTTTGTCTCCACAAGAAGATGATTCTTCATGATCCAATTCAAAGTTATTATCACTCAGTGAGTTTGTAAGCGAGAGGAAAACAAAAGGACATTTCAAGTGCCTCAATGGGATTTTTTTCAGTTAATTTATGATGGAAAAAATATGGGAAAAATATCAATACTATTTATGTTCCTGTGCTTTTCATCATCTCTGACGGCAAACGATCTTGTACAGAGACAAGGTTACGCTTGAAACTACCTTTGTGTGCCCGGTGTTTTGCCACAAGATATTCTAGGTTGTCAGCGAGGGCTCAAAGGGAACAGATTGATGGCGCAGGTTGTCAGAAGGTGCTAAACGAGAGACGATGGAGTCGGACTATTTGCAGAATGGAAGCAAAACGAGGGGGGCCAAATGGCAAGAGATGAATCTGCTCCCAATTTTGTTTCCAATCTGGGAGATGTATCTTCTTCGCGACTCCGTGGTGGTTCAAGGGAGGCACATAGATTGCTAGAGGAGTTACTTCGGCACTATATTTTAAGGGTTAAAACTCCACTTGGGTCCAGAATCTCTGGGTTGATAGTGCTGTGGCTGGCTTTATTTTTATGTTATACCTTAAAAGAAGGGTGTCATGAGTGTAAGTGTGCAAGTCATTTTTACTTAGATACATACGTACTTACTTACTTAATAAAATACTTTCACACTTACTTACTAGTACCAGTGTGTAAGTCATTGTGTAAGTAAGTATGTACGTAAGTAAGGCAGTGTGTAAGTCAGTGTGTAAGTAAGTATGTGAGTAAGTAAGTGTGTAAGTAAGTACGTGTGTAAGTTAGTAAATATTTAAGTAAGTACGTAAGTAAATACGTAAGTATGTAAGAAAGTACATAAGTAAGTAAGTGTGTCAGTAAGTTAGTGTGTAAGCCAGTGTGTAAGTAAGTAAGTATGTACGTAAGTAAGTGTGTAAGTAAGAAAGTGTGTATGTAAGTATGTAAGTGTTTAAGTAAGTGTATAAGTAAGAAAGTACGTAAGTAAGTTAGTGTGTAAATAAGTGTGTAAGAAGGTAGATAGGTAGGTCGGTCGGTCGGTAGGTAAGTGTGTAAGTAAGTAAGTAAGTACTGTATGTAAGTAAGTACGTTTTGAAGTGTGTACGGTAGTGTGTGTATAAGTGTGTAAGTGTCTAAGTAAGTAAGTAAGTTACAGTTATTTGTAAAGCTCCTTTCTAGATCAGGGTCACAAAGCGCTTGAACAATCAAAATTAAAACACATTTAAAAATACCTACAAATTTAAAAACTCTAATAGGCCAAGACATAAGACAAACACAGAAGTGCCAGAAAATCAGGAAAAAGCCTGCACAAATAAGAATGTCTTAAGATATTCTTGAAGGAGTCAGTAGATCATCAAACACAGAGGGAGAGGAAGATCGTTCCAAAGCTTAGGAGCAACAGTCTGGAAGGATTTTGTTCCTCTGGTACGGAAGCGTGTTCAGGAACCATCAGTAGATTCTGATCCACAGACCTCAGAGCCCAAGCTGGGGTGTAAGGCTGGATCAGATCACTGATGTAAGGAGGAGCCTGACCATGAATAGATCTGAAAGTAAGAACCAGAATTTTAAAATTGGTCCTGAAAGAAACTGGCAGCCAGTGAAGAGTTTTAAGGATCGGTGGAAATGTGAGTTCTCCTACTAGAGCCGCTCAGAATCGTTCACCCAAAATGTTAATTTCATTAAAACATATAACAATTCAGGAATGGTACTGGAACAAAGACAGAATAAATCGCACCAAAAAGGACAAAAGATCGATTGTGATTTCCATTTGTATGCAAAAGTTTGAAGAAACAAATCTCCTGGAGTGCTCACAGAAGACGAGCTGACGAGTTCACCCGCTGCATCTGCCATCAAGGTTGAAGTGTCTTTGAGCGGCGCCGCAGCTGCGTTTTCAAAACCAAAAAAATAAAAATCAAACATAAATTCTCATTTAGGTTCCATCTTTGGAATGACAGCGGGTGAACTTTGACCTTGACCGTCTCCGCGATCACTGTATACAGTCGTTAAAAACCGTGCGCCTGTAAATCAAAAACAGATTTACTCGGGCGAAAGTCCGCGGTACGATCTCATCTCCTGTTGTCTTTTTTGCCCTTGCCTTGGCTTGCTTTGCTAATAGAGCGCGCTCAGTCCTCAGTCCTCGCTCGCACACATCCATCCTCATCGAGCCCACACTGACCCATTCAGGAAGAGCAACAGACTGGAAAACACTCCCAGGATTCCTCTCTCCTTCTAGTTCGTCTCTCTTTAGGAACTATAGTCGATATTTCAAGTTCATATAAGGCTGCGCATCGAAGCTATATATGTGTGTGTGTGATATTTACTCTTTAAATGTAGTAGATAAATGTGTAACAATATATCAATAGTGACATTATGGAATTTACCAGAACATAGATCGAAAAAAATGTCTTTTTTATTCTTAAAATGTGTGAGGAGTCATAGCTCAAACCAGACTCCTCTTGAATCTCTCTGACATGTCAAAGTGAAACTTCACTTAATATTCTTAAAGAGAAACTCATGTCAAATTCCAAATCTCCAGACTCACTCACATGTTTCAAATGTTGAAGTCTACATTTTCAAGATCCTTCATCTTGACCATGTTTTGAGCCTATTACTTCATCTTTACCCGTCTGAAATCTGGGCGAACGAGAGGTTACGAGAGCGGAGTCCATTATGACGTAATCGTCTTCATGAACGGGATTGATGACGCGAGGTGACAAACGTTGATGTTTGACCAATCGTAGCAGAGTGTACGTGGTAATGGTGTATAAGATTTCATCTACAGAAAAAAACAGTGTTTTCAGTGGGCGGGGCTTAAGCACATTTTCTAAGGTAAATATTTAAATGAAAAGAGAGTTTTGTACAAACAGACACATACCGATAAAAAAAAGGTGTCTCAGCAAATAAAAAAGAGCGACAGTGGCGCAAAGATGTCCTTTAAGCGGTGCAGAAACCTTGAGCAGAACTGGACTCTGCATTTAATACAGGAAAAAAAAAATGATCCTGTGATATTTGGGTATAAGGACGTTGATAAATATGATTGGAGATGTTTTAGGTTCTATTCAATCGCTCACTTAAATAAAACAACAGTGTTTTTTAGTGTTGTAGACATCTTTTTATTTCAGTATCACGGTATCCATCCATCCATCCACTGTATCCATCCATCCATCCACTGTATCCATCCATCCATCCATCCACTGTATCTATCCATCCATCCATCCATCTACTGTATCTACTGTACCTATCCATCCATCTACTGTATCTATCCATCCATCCATCCATCCATCCACTGTATCCATCCATCCATCTACTGTATCTATCCATCCATCCATCCATCCATCCATCCATCCATCCATCCATCCATCCATTGTATCCATCCATCCATCTACTGTATCCATCCATCCATCCATCCATCCATCCATCCATCCATCCATCCATCCATCCATCCATCCACCCATCTACTGTATGTATCCATCCATCCATCCATCCATCCACCCATCCACCCATCTACTGTATCTATCCATCCATCCATCCATCCATCCATCCACCCATCTACTGTATCTATCCATCCATCCATTTATCTACTGTATCCATCCATCCATCAACTGTATCTATCTATCAATCGATCCATCTCTCCATCCATCCATCCATCCATCTACTGTATCCATCCATCCATCCATCCATCCATCGTATCTATCTATCCATCCTATCAATCCATCCATCCATGAAACATTTGCCAATAAACCCCAGTTATGACAAGATCAAGGTCCAAGTATCTCTAAAATAATAAAACAAATAGGTTTAAACAGCAGGTGGACAGTTTATGAGGCAATTATAAGTGCAGATTCATTTCACTGGTATTTTGTGGGTTTGGGCAGGTTTGGTACCACTTTTCTTTTCTGCCATGAGAAATATGAAGTTGAATACTCACTGCCTGTCTTCAGCTCTTCTCACTCACGGCTTTCAAATCAGATTTTTTTTTCCAGTATAATTCGAGGACATTTTCTGGCTTTGCCAAAGAAGTGCAGTCCAATAATATCCCGAGGCAGCGAGAGAGGGAGTGAGAAAAGAAGGGTGCAAGGAGGGGGCAGAGTTCAGGATTACCACTGTGATACTCCAGCAGACTGATGAAGAAAGCAGGGAAGTCCACTTTCAGAGGGAGAACAGCACTGAATTAGTCACTCTCGGGGAGGAGACAGTGGATTTATTCCAAAGAGAATATTGCATTGTGTCTTCTTTTACCTTCCACTCTGAGCACTGGGACACTGAGCAGAGTTATGTTTCCCCAGAAGCCTTCTCTATTTCTCTCCTCCTTCAGTCCCAGGCCATTCATCTCTCCGGCATCTTCTCCAGCGCTCCATCTCCCTGTCATCCTGCTGGTTATTATACATTCTGGGCAGCAGACACGCCAGATACTAACAGCGCCGCGCCGCTACAATGAGGTTTTGATGACGGCGCGTTTGCCATGTTAAATGTTTAAAAAAAACAAACTGAAAACTTGACAACAGATGCCAAAGTTAGACACACTCGTGACACTGCTAAGGGTGAGCACAGGGGTCTCAGAGTCAACGGACCACCAGCCGGTCAAATGTTGTAGAGACTGGGATCCATTCAGCTTTTTTCTACGCATCTTTAATCGCAATTTAATTAATGTTTTATTGCTTATTGTGGTGTAGATTTCTACATTTCTTTTAACAAATCTATTCCATCATAAAGTTCAACTAATGTGTTTATTTAAGTATGTCTTAATTAGACCTTTGACCTCTACTGTATCATCAGTATGTGTCTGTTGGTACAAAACTCTTTTCATTGAAAAGTTTACATTAGAAAATGTGATTAAGCCTCGCCCATGGAGATTAAACATTGTTTACCATAACCACACCCACTCTGCTGTGATTGGTCAAACATCAATGTTTGTCACCGCGGGTCATCAATCCTGGAATTCTCGACCTCCAATGGACATGTTGTATAAACAAAGCGGGGCGTGATTACAGCTGGCCGGAGGAGGATCGATGATATTACTACCTCATAATGGACTCTGCTCTTGTAACCTCTCGTTCGCTGAGATAGTGGTTTCGGCCCAAACATTTTTAAATTAGGGTAACAAGAGTTGGAAAAAAGATGGGTTCAGGCAAAGAAGTTGTTGCCTGAAATACATTATAAAATCAACATTTAAAGTCTTTGCATTAAGCTTCATGTTAATATTTACAGGTTTAACATTTATTCATTTTTGGTTCTATCAAAAAATCATGGACACATATCTTGATGATGATCTTAATTTTAATTGTTGATTTAAAGACCGTAACCTGTCACTTTTGTTGACCAAATGTAAAGTGCAATACAAATAAAACAATTATTATCATTATTATTAATGAAAATGGAATACCTTGAATGTCACCTTTATAGTTCCGACAATGTGTGCTTTTTAAAAGTCTCACAGATATTCAGAGATTGATGTACAAGTATTTATGGTTTTGTTGTTTTCGGTGTCAACATGGATAACAAATCGCGCCTGGATTCAAACAACACCAGTCAATCATTTGTCCGGCTTTATCGTCGCCGGCTAACCTCGGTCCTCGCGTCCATGTTAAAACATCCCAGATAAGTGCCGGAGAATATCTGAAGAGAAAGTGAGTTTACAACGATTATTTAGCCTTTGTTTTGAACTCGGAGACAAGAGCGATATTTCACGTCCAAACTCTGACTTAAGGGTGGAGACAAAAGTATGAGTTTTCTTTTGAAGGAGAGCCGGGGCAAACGTATCAATCAACACAATCACCGGTCGGCGCCATCGGTGCCTGAAAATACATTTTTTATCAGCCGTAATCTTTGAAGAATAGTGGTTAGAGGTGTCAAGTGAGGAGGAATAAACCTGTGGTGGACCACTCACAAATATTGGAGCTTTATAGATGTTGTAGATATCAAGTCAGGTTAAGCAATTTCAAATATGTTGTTGTGAGAATCTACAATGTCAAGAAAAGGGAAGATAGTTGATGTCATTTCTGGATGACTGATGTGGCAGAGGGCAGATTTTAACAGGCGATTATCATCACTCCATCTTCCAAACAGAGAGCTACATCCTTGAATACATTTCGTCAACACATGCTGCCGGAAAATAACTGAATATCATGTGACCTTTGACAAGCATTTTTTACAGTAGATCATTATATCTTGATGGAAAAAGCTTTCCTGTAAAATCTGTATAACTACGAAAGTGCAGCACTTCTAGAGAAATTGGATTTCTTTTTACTGTTTCAAATGTATTACCAAATATATTTATTGTATTTAAAATGCATTTTAACGTTTCTAAAACACGTTTAAATGCGCACAGAAATGTATGGCTGCCCCACCCCAAAAGGTTTTTCTTTATTTTAAATAATTTACTTTATTTGTTCATTAAAACACCGACATCTGTGTACGGTGGAAAAGCAGGGTTTGTGGAAAGCTGATGACATTTTTGAACAGGCAATAGACGGGGCATCTCATAAACTTGAGGGCGGGCTTCTGGTTGGGCAGCTTTGTTGGGGTCCAAGTCGGTTTAAAGACCAGTGTTATTCGTCGGAGAGTGAGAACGAATGATTATGAGAATGTTCAAAATAAGAAATGAACATACATATCATTAAATCTACACTTTTATTTTTAATGACAGCACGAGAAAACATTTAAACGTGTTCGGAAATATGTTGAAAAATATTTGGAATTATGTAAAAACATGTTTGGAAACACGTTTAAACGTGTTAAAAAATATTTCACAAATATTGGCAGTACTCGGCTTCCGCAATATAGATATAATTTAATATATAAATAGAATATAAACAGATTTTATTGACATTTTGGTAACATATTCGCCTCAGATGATGTGCGACACGGCATTTCTAAAATGAGACTAAAGGGAAGTCATTATTTTGGGGAGTTTCAAGTCCTCTTTTATTTGTGGCATGATTTTTTTTTGTCGACCCAGACAAAACATTAGCATCAGACAGTAGTTTTCTCCACAATGAGAGGAAAGTAGACGATAAATCACACCAATGACCATGACATACATGCACTAGATCATCCCTTTACAAGTCATTCTCTAAATTTAGATCCAAATACACAATAGGTGGAAACTGGTTCAGGTCATTTTCTACATTTGCAACTGTTGTGTTATATTTAAATCCGTGTGACTCACTTTTGGAAAAGCTTGTTTCATTGCCTCCGAGTACTCATTACACCTCTGTGTCACAGTGTGGTAATGTACTTAAAAAAAGATTTGCTTTAAGTTTCCCAGGCTCTCTGGGGTTCAACTTCGCAAGATTAAACAGACAGAAAGAGAGTTGACACTTTTCCATTTTTAGCAGACAAACAACCTTGACACTGTTGTTGTTTATGCTCTGAATTATTAAACAACACTAGGAAGGTGTTAGGAGATGGTTGTGAAAGCAAACATCAGTGTTAGTAAATGTCCACCAAGTTTTTTCTTGTGTATATTCCTGTTATCAAACCAGTTTAAAAATGTGAAATAGACATTTTTAGGACATTGATAAAATAATAGTTTGTAACTTTTTGTGTCACATGGCCGCTGGCTTTCTTACTTGGCTATCACATTTTGGTTTAAAATCATGCAATTAATCTGCTGTAATTAGCTTTAATCTCAGACTTTACAAGTTCGTTTTTTGCAAGTTACATTTTTTTCAGTGTGTGCGGCGTTGGGGTGAAAACAATGGTCGGTTAAACCATGATGTGGCCATTGATTGATCCGATGAATCGAATACAGTGTTTTTTTGGTGGGTTAATGTACAGTACTTTTACAGATGTTGTATTTTCTTATTGTTAGACAAAGAAACAGAGCAATATTTACCCCTGCTGGTGGAAACTAAATATTGCAGGCAACACTCAATTAGAGCAGAATGTAAATAACTGGAACTACATCCATTTAAAATATAATCAATACGTAAATAAATGACTTTAAAGAGGACATTTTCTTTTCTTTTATATGGATATATTATGTTATTATTTGAATCCCAATTATTTCCATCTGTTGACATCTGGAAATAAAGTGCTTTTCTTACTACAGGTTACTTAACAAAACAAAAAAGAATACGTTTGACATTCCTTTAAATCTTATAGTGTTTGAAGGAAATAAGTACTATAGACTTTTCAATCAACAATTTCCTGAACATGCGAGATAATTAATTTATGACCCGTCATCGATTATATTACTATTTCTTTTTTTTTTGCGAGACAATATATTAGGAGCTTAATCTAATCTGGCTTCACCTAAAACCCATCAGGAACGGACGAGTGGCCATTAAAACTATCATTAAAGATCATAGCTGACCTTGAAAGCGTGCAGATGCATTTGAAAGGATCTTCTGTAACAATACCACCGGTGAGAGTGTATTTATAGAAACGGAGGAGGAATGGCATTTATTGATGGATCCCTTTGAGCTCCCGGGGCTGAAAACTATTAAACAATCAATAGGTTAAGCAGAGTCAGGACGGTGACCGACATGACAGTTTCATTGCCCCCCCCCCCCCACCCCCCACCAGGATCGGAATCAATAGATCGACATCCTATGTGGATTTCTTCCATACATCCTCCCATCCTGTCCGTGTGCACGACTGAGGAAAAAATAAACATGTTAAAAGTGTTCCCTTCCTACGATATCAAGCTCAATTTTAACATAATCCTCATTCGATTCAGGGGCGTGTGGTGGTTGTGCCTCTGTTTCACCAAAAAGACAAATTTCCCTGCCCTTGCTTTATAAAAAGGGAAGTACTTGACTTTATTTTTAGTCTAATTTATGACAGTTTTTAAGCTGCATAAGCCTCCAAAATGTGTTGCTTTTGTCCCTGGAGATTCTCAAAGCAGCTGTGGAAACAAGATTTTTTTTTTCTCTTCAGGATAATAAAAACACCGCCAGAGGATGAGGAGCTGATGATTTAAAATCCACACTTACTCATGGATCTCTTGTCAATCCTAGTATTTGGGTTGTATATACTGTATGGATAATAGCGTTCATCAACTGAGCCCAGGGTTTCTACCCTTGCTTGAGACAAGTATGGCACTTCAGAAAATCACCATCAGACACTTGAGATACTTCAGTTAACTTCTCCTGATGGGAAAAGATTGTTCTCGTAGTTCATCCTCAAGTATGGCAGGATTTCTTCCTTTGTTTTGAAGGAACGCTTCAGAGTCGTGCTGAATGAGAAAGCCACCGTCAATCACTTCGTCATGACAATGGATGCTGAAATTGCTATGGAGATACAAACGAGGGATAAACTAAAAATAAACGTAGCTTTTGTCTGTGCACACAACTCCAAATGCGGTGAAACTCTGTATCCAGTATGTGGTGGAGATGCCACCCACCGCTGGTCACTCCAGAGACCACTCCATCAACCAAATTGGTTTGAAATTCTTTGGAAACTTTCATTTATTAGCGGATTCCTTGATCTTATAAACTTTTATTACATAACGGACATCAAGACACTAATAGAGGAATACAGACTATAACTACTCCAAGTATGAACTGAAAGGGTAAATGTTCCAAAACAAATGGAAAGAGAAATAACGTGGTTTTAATGAAAAAAAGTTAAACTGAAGAAAAGAAAAAGCTTTATTGCTTTCTATGATTTCATAAACCCTGTATTATGGGGACGTGGACAAAATAAGTGTAATTGTGGCCACATAATAGCTATAACGACATACTACTTCATAGTCAAATCATACTACTTCGTGACCAAGAAATTATAATGTGCGCCTTGTGTACCTTTTCTTCAACGACCTTCACTAAAACCCGAAATTGAAGCCTGCCCTGTGTGATGTCCTTACAATGTAGGTAAGTTTAATGTTTAAAGTGTTAAATTCATTCATTGATATATTCATTTTCTTCCATTTTTTCCCCTTTGTTGGTTGCTGGGTTGGGGGCTGGAGCCTATCCCAGTTTGTTCAGGTGAGAGGCGGGGGACACCCTGGACAGGATGCCAGTCTGTCGCAGAGCACACAACAGAACACACAACAATTCACACACACACACACAGATGGAAATTTTCCCAAGTTCTCAATCAACCTCTGTATGTTTTTGGACTGTGGGAGGAAACCGGAGTGCCCGGGTTAAACCAACACAATGGAGAACATATAAACCCCTGAAAAGAAAGGTCACAGGTGGCCTCCCCACAAACTGGGAAGCGAACCAGCAACCTCCTTGTTATGAGGCGATAACACTAACCACTGCAACACCATGCGACCTCAGTGGTAAATACCACTTTTAATAAACATTTTTGGGGGAATTGAATACACCCCGGTTGTATATATGTGTCAATGCCACTCATTGTCAATCGTTTAGCAAACTCTTAGCAAAGACTTTATACGGCTGTCACTGACGTCTTTTTATTGTAATCACAATTATGAAATATGGACGGATAAAAATGTTGTCAAAAGAATGTGTTATTTGTTAATAAAGAGAATAAAAAAAACTCAAAAGAAGAAACAATAGCAGTTGGTGGACTGTATTGGATGTAATGTTCTGTCGAGGGAGTTAGTGAAGGTGCGCTCGCACAATATACTTGTTTTCTGGCCACAAGTTATTATTATTATGTCATGCAGATGTTTTATTGTGGCCATAAATGATTTTATTTGTTATTTTACAACGTCATGTCCAGGGCTCAGTACTGAATAACAATCAGGCTGTAGGTTTTGTAGAAAATGTGAATAAAATGCTGATACTGGATGATACGAGTGTAAAATCTTGATAATTAACTTTATTTGTTTGAGCAATAAATAACGAAAAAAAAAGCATAAAATGAGAAAATACCGCCACATTCGCTCAAGTAATCTCCCTGGTGTATCAAAGAAACCTTAATTTTTTAAAGACAATTTATTCAAATTTTATTCGAGACCCTAATATTGGACGTTTAACCTTTTGTGATTACACGCTCATCCATCAGCGGAACAGAAGGTACCCAGGGTCTCTCAGCACCACCCACGTTTGGTTGCCATAGAAACCAGCCTTCACCCGTGGGGTGTGGGGGGGTGTACGATATAAACAGATAAACAAAATATGTTGTAATGTTTGTTTGTATCTCAATTGCACACATGCATCCTAACATTTTAAGCAGGATCAACAGAGTCTGTCAAAATAGCTTTCTGCTTAAAGCCATCAGCCCATTGCTAGAAAAGAAATAAAGACCATAATAACCATATATAGGTAGACATCAAGGGACACTTTGGATTCATCACTATCAAAAATATACAATGGTTGAAGTTGACGCCACGAACACTCGCACGCGTATCAACTTATACTTTGATATAAAGTTACTAAATGTTGGCAAGACTAAAAAGATAAACAGTTTGTTGTTTTTCCTCCAACATGGATCGCAAAAAAAGAAATGGATGTGTGTTTAGGCGTCGTATTTGAGAGTGCATCACCGAGAGTGTTTTCACGCCATGGCCGAGACCCAATCCAATTACTGGATTTTCCATGCTTAGAAAAAAGTCCACTGCTTGTTAAAAATGTCATCAGCGTAATAGCTTGATTTTAATCATCTGCATATCTGGCATATCCCTGTCAACAGATGAACATCGAATCAAACAAAAAAAACGAAATCATGTCATGTTTTTTGTTGCCAACCCACGACAAAGCTGTGCCACGTGCCAACTATTGATTCATTCATTTATCTAACAGGGTTTTGTCGCAGGAGAGCTGAAGCGTATCCCAGCTAATTAGGGCGACAGACAGGGAGAACCCTGAACAGGTCGCCGGCATCAGAGGGAACACAAAGACCAACAACCATTCATTATCACAGGAGTCCAAGCCGGGGTAACACCTATTGACGAATTAACTTGTAAAAAGGCCGTAGTTTGCCTTAAGCTAAAAGCAAACCCGCAACCATTTCACTGTGAAACGCCAACTGTTTTATCTATATTCTCACTAGTTTGAGTCTCAATGGCTCTTCAGAAATTCATGATCATATTCACATTTATAGTATTAGCTAAAGAAGAGTTCAAGCTGCAAGACACTATTAAGGTTATTACAAATAGATTCTTTGACCACTCGCAATTAGAACATTTTGTTTTAATATGTGTGAGCATCTCTTTCCAATATATGTTAGTCTGCAGAGGACAAACCATGTGGTCGAAGAAAAAAACGAGTAAAGGAAGATAATTTCCTGCTTTTGTCACCTGGATAAAGGAAGGTCGTTTGGCGGATGTAGAATATGAGGCACTGTAGAATGTATATGGTTTTGATATATTATCATGTATTTAGACCACATAGAGAGAAGATGTTTTTGTATTCTGACAGTGATGGAGAGAAGATACATGGTATAAAAGATGACTGTTCTGTCCTGTAGTTTGGTTCAGTAGAGGTGGATACCCAGCGGGAATAAAAAGGACATATTTTTGTTTTATTCCTGCTTGAATCACAGCATCTCGGTGGAACTTTTTTTGGCAAAAATAATCTTTTGAATAATTTAACATGGTTTGTCAGGAAAACCTACACCCTAGCCCGGTCAATAATTATTATTTCAACTCTTCATCGTTCATATTAAGAGTCTAATTCAACATTTAAATAAATAACATAATACATAAGAACAAACTCAAACTGAAGAAGCTTTTCTTTTTTGTCGGTTAAAATTTTTACTTTGTTCATTTTCAAGCGCAGGAGTGAGACATGTACAGTTGGCCTAGAAAGTAGCCCAAAGAAGAGTGAACAATAACAACGCATAATTGAGAGGCACTCATGGGTGTTTAAAGAGTGCACCGTGACTAACAAAGGGAACCACTGAAGTGAGACAAAGACGGTTCACATGTGAGAACGAAACTTAACTGAACATGTGTGCGTGAAACAATTGTCTTCTGGATTAACCGAAACGAAATAATATTAAAAAAAAAAAGATAATATAGTACATTTTTCACTATTTAAACTGAGCACAAAAGACTCAACTTACTCAATATTCACTATAGAATAAAATGAAAGAAGAATTACAGGAATAAACGATAATATACCTCTTTTGTTCTAAAGTAAATTCGCCTTTCAGTTGCCTTTCATTTGATTGATGTCCTCCCTTGATACCGTGTGACGCACATACATGACAGACACAACAATGCGGACAATCAAACCCCCTCCACCATTTATGTCAGTAAACCTGTCGCCGTTTTCTTTTTGTTCCCCTTTCATGAAATCTTTTCATTTTCCGTGACACCCGTCACCCCAGGAGAGATGCCCGAGAGTCACTCACAGGTACAAAAGAAAACCCCCACCCCCCCAACCTCTTCCCACTTTAAGTCGAGATGGAGTCACGGATCGACCACTCACCCTCGAATTCTGTGTAATTTAAAAACTCTCGGGGTCGAAAGGCAAAGTTCACGTGAGGACAAACCAAATGTATTCCTCCGAAAGAGAGCCTTGACAGTTCACTCTCTCTCTTTTGTTTGACTTTGTCCTCCCTGTGGCTTTTGAAGGGGAAGAATGAATAATGGATGGATCTTTTCACAGATTATTCCCACCAGGAGAAACATTTGATTTTTTTTTTTTTTTTCCGAACACAGTTATAAAAACAGACTCCTTTAAGTGGACGCCGACGTATAAATTGGAATCAAACAAAGCGTCCAATGATGGCTTCTATAAGAAAAACACGCTGCCAAGAGTCGTTTCATGACGTGACAATCACCGAGGATCTGTGTTTTCAAGCGTCATCGGTCGTTATCGTGATTGACGGCTGGGACGACGGGATGTTTAGCCAGCAAAATGTGACGTAGATATTCTTCCAGGAACTGTCTTCATATGTAGAACCGTTGCTGTTGTCGTTTTGTTATGTCGTTAAGTTTATTAATTTAACACGTTGCATATGTCCAACCATTTTTAAAGCAAGACCATGTTTCAAAGCTGAAAATGTAAAAGAAAAGAATGAAAATCATCTGTTGAATAGAAATCGACAATTTTAAGCGACTAATCATTTCCAAGAGTTGTCAAAATTATTTTTAAATATCTGAAGGTCATATAGCACAGGATAGAAAAAAAGCTAAGAGATGTAATAGAAGCAAAGAAAAATATCCAAATTTGTTTTGAAAATCCAAAATTAGAACTGTAGTTCCTAGGACTCACTATTTTATATAAAAAATTTTATTGGGTTGATAAAGCACTTTCCTTCTAGATGGTGCTCTCAGCCCTATAATCTCAACAAATCATTATGTAGAACGGACTTTCTCAGACATTTTCTAGAATAAATGAGGATAAAAGCTCATGTTTTCTTAACACCAAGGTCAGAGATAGCCTTTTTTAGAACCAAGTACTGAGAAACGTTATGAAGTTACCAGGAAGATTAAAACAAGTCTCTTAATCTTGCTTTGCAAATATATGTAAAAAGAATTGGCAATGGTGATATTGAGAATTTAGAGCATTTCAGTAACACTAAACGGACACAAGGGGAGCTCTAAACACTATTTAAAATACTGAAGATTGGGCCTTTAATATCGGCTTTATCTAAATCAAATTACAGACAAGTCCATATTCAAAGGAAAGGCTGCAAAACTTTTTAACCTGCTTATATTTGACACGTCTTGTTTGTGGTTCAAGTGCAATTTCTTTACTTCTTCCCTCGACACAGTTGGCCCAGTGGGAGGCACAAAGCAAGTAAAAGCAATCTTTAAAGTTGTGAAGACATAAACAAGCACATAATGCGAGGAGCTCTCCTTTTCAAAAGACCTGAAGCGATTGTATTCGAAAAGGGTTTTGACCAATGCAAAAATCTGCAAACCCTCGCTTCTTCAAAACATACAAAGAGACGGATACTGTCGGGTTTAGAAACCAAAATGTTTGGCTTTTTACATCATAGGTTCTACTCATTATCGCTTAAATAGTTCAATGATGAAATAGCAGTGGATGGTTACAGCCATCAAAAAAAATAGTAGAAGCAAGCCTGAGGAAGATTATATATCAGCACACACTATCCAAACAGCTTTACCTCTGATAAATGAGATTTGACATTCAAAGTTATCTTCTCTTTTTGATACAATAAATCTCCCGAAGTCTCTATCGTAATGTATTTCGAGTGAGGCTATGGAGGTCTTAGAATATGAAAGATATAAACACTTTTATTGAGTTTAAAAAACAGTCGTCACTGTGCATTATTTTCCCCACATCTGTACCACGTAAGCTCCGAGGGCTGCAAGCAAAGACTGTGAAGCTAAAAGGAGACGAGGGATTGTGGCGCATCTCCCGTGAGTATATCTTCAAACCCTTTGACTGGAGTGTTTTCTTTCGCTCTTCATCTTCAAGCTTCGATGCTTCATCCACATTGAGCGAGCGCAAACAATGCAAATAATGTACAGTCAGCGATGCAGCATTTGAAGAACAAACAAAAATACACTTGTATGTACTAATGTAATAACAATTGTTGGGCTAAAACTCTGTCACAATCTTAAAAAGAGATGTGTTTTTATACACATGCACATTCTGTATCTATCTCTGCCCATGTGACTAATACACATCACATTGTAGCTATAAAGAACAAATTTACAAAAATATCCCTTCAGGTCACCTTGATCCAGAGATAACACAAGGGATACCTCAAACCTATTTGTTTTCAGGCCTTCAGGTCACCTTGACCCAGAGACAACACAAGGAATACCTAAAACACATTTGTTTTCGGGCCATCAGGTTACCTTGACCCAGAGACAACACAAGGGATACCTCAAACGTATTAGTTTTGGGGCGTTCAGGTCACCTTAACCCAGAGACAACACAAGGGATACCTCAAACACATTCGTTTTTCGGCCTTCAGGTCACTTTGACCCAGAAACAATACAAGGGAAACCTCAAACACATTCGTTTTTTCGGGCTTCAGGTCACCTTGATCCAGAGACAACACAAGGGATACCACAAATATATTTGTTATCGGGCCTTCAGGTTACTTAGACCCAGAGACAACACAAGGGTTAAGGAATAGGAGAGAACGTTTTGTTGGTGTTCTGTAATTTCATTAGAATTTCTGAACATTTTCCTGCAAATGTTATTCTCTTTTACTGCTTCCAAATGCTCCTAAGAACTAGAACCTTAGCTTTAAAAAACACAGGATACATTTGAGTAACTGAGATAAATTGACTTGTATATCACTGCCTTGAAATAAAAAAACAAAAACTATAGTCATTGTTCATTCAACTCGTGGTCCTGTGGATATGACACAGCAGTTGTTAACTAATGTGTTGATTTAAGTGTGTCTTAAATAGATGTTGGACTCTATTGTATCATCAGTATGTGTCTGTTTGAACAAAACTCTCTATTGAAATATTTACATTAGAAAATGATCTTGAGCCATGCCCACTGAAAACACTGTTGGTCAAGCATTGAGGTTTATCAGCAAGTCTCCACCTCCAAATGGACTCGTATTAACAAAGCAGGTGTGATCACAGCTGGCTGGAGGAGGTGTGAAGACATTATTAAGTTAATATGGAATTCACTCTCGTAACCTCTCCTTCGATGTGACTTCAGACGGGGTAGAACTTTATAAAACTTCAAATATGGTCATGATGAGGGACTTACTGCATCTTGGAGAGGAAGACTTCAACATTTGAAACATGCGAGTAAGTCAGGAGAGTTGAACTTTGACATTAGTTGTACTTTTATGCACATGTCATGCGAAATGAACTCAAATGAGGTACGCACTTTCTTAGTGCTTTTTCAGTTTATCCCATCACAATCCATTACGTCCTAGGTCCATGGTCTCTGGCTCGGTGAGGGAGAAGTCAGGTTCTGTATCTCATCAACACCATAATGCTGCAGCAGTCTGTCACCTTTGCACAGAAATATTCCGGGTCATGGACAAACACACCAGCCAACACGGAGCCATCTGTTTGTGAAAGGGAATAAATTCCGACTGCAGAGTTGCTCAATGGTCACACTCGGTACATTTCATTTCAGAAGCTCGGATAATCCTTATTCTGCAGTGAGCGGGAAGAATGAGCAAACACCAACTTCACATATGGTTTGGTTCCATTGTGGGATTTGCAGGATTATTTGAGAATTGGTCTTTTTCCTCTGTGTTTGTCAAAATTAGTTAAAGCTGTTGTATTGTCTAATTCTTAGGAGTAAAAGCGGTTGCATGGAGAAAACAATAATGATGGAAACATACTTGTTACTTGCCAGGATCTTAATAGTTGAAGTCAGGATTACCAAACAAGATTTTCTCTTCATTTCAATAGGAAAAAACTTAATAACAATGTTCCACAAAATCTCCCATAATTCAATATTTCTAAAGGCTCATTGTAAGAGACAAAATCTCGACCATCTCTAGCATTTCAAAATAATTTGTCACCACAGTTAAATGTTTAGGTTAAAATCCTTCTTCATACATCCTTTGAGCAAAACTTTGTAATCTGCAAATCATTTATAGCTGTTGCCGACTGCCGTATACAACATAATGAACTGTGAAAAACATCACAGCCGCAGTAAAAACTGTTTTATCACATTGAACTACACATAAATAGAGCTATTCGCCACTCTGCTATTTTACAACACTCACGAAAATTCATGAAAATGAAAATAACCTTGTTATTGATGCTTATACATAACTTCGCACACAACCATTTTTCTCTCGCACAACCTTCCAACTCACATAGTACCAGATAGTTTAAGTGCATGGGCAGTCAATATGTGTCGGCGTGTAGATGTAGACCGCTTGAGCTGCTGTAGAGTGTCAGACCAAGATCGAGACCAAGCCTAAGATTGATGGGCCGACTTGTAGTCTCAGCAGAGAACAAGACAGGAGAAGAACATTAGCATCACATCGAAGTCAATTTTGATGACATCCTGCTCTGTCAATTGATTCCTGTGGAATATAAGGAGGTGCAAGATGTGTGTAATTTGTATTCTTCAATGCTACTAATTTAGCACCAAGACTGAGCAAGACAAGAAGAACTCAAAACCATAGACCTTTGGGATTGAGACAAGACCATCAGAGTACCAAGACAAAAGACTAAAATGATCAAACATGGCGTCACTTCCGTCTCAAGTCTTATACTTCGTTTTTTGGTGAAAGATGAACAATCCAGAGTACGTACGGGTCGCTTTATTCACCGCTTCAAGTCAAAGATAATACAAGTTTCTTCATAACGTTCGGACCGGACCCTTCTTCTGGCGACTTCACAGATTGACAGTCCCGGACAGAATGGTCCCGAGCTGTAGAAGGCTCGCTGTATTTAAGTCGAATTTCCCGCCCAGGAGGTCGTCTTTTCCGGCCAAATTTTACTTTCAAGTTCCCTGTGCCATCGGTCCCCTGCTGAGAGAGTTCCTATTAGTTTCCTGTAAATCTAATTATTCAAATGTTCTTGGGCGGGGGTCACATGTTGTGGGCGTTGTTTTTCCGTCTTTCCGTCCCGCCGACTTTGTTCTTTGATATACATGTTAAGGTGTGATTTGCAGGCAAGCAATGTTCCAATCTACCGGTGCCATGACCCTAACTCTGATCCGAGCTTGTCTCAAACCAGTAATCAGTGTGAGAGAAATGTGGATTGTGAATGTGTGTGGACAAAATGTTTCCCGCTCTTAGATCAAACGAGTAAATTGTACTTTAAATTTGATTATCTTTTAGCATGAATTTAAGTATGGCGTATACGTATATAACAATTTTAATCTAACAAGACAAAGACAAGTCCAAGTCACTACAATATCGAGATACAGACCCAGTCAAGACCAACCCTCTTCCTGTTTGAGATCAAGCCAAGATAATGTACAGACATAATATACACAATAACTGAAGTCGATGAACATTAGCATCATACTGGAATAGATTTTGACAGAATTCAGGGCTGCCAATTGATCTCTGTGGATCGGAAAAATAATTAATGTCCATTATGCTTCCAGACCACAATAATGGCCCGGAACCAGACGGACAAAAAGTACACAGACAAAACCGGACAGTGGCGAGACAAATTGGTCCCAAGATCGAGACCCTACCAAGACCACTGAGACAAAACGAGACCAAGACTATTTTAGGCAAAAGACCAAGACCATGATTGGGACAACAACAAAAAAAAGGTACAAGCTAAGCATGATATACTGTAAACAAGAATATAAAAGAACGTTTGCATCAAATTGGGATAGATTTTGCCAACATTATGCCTCAAAATCACTATCACAAGACCAAGACAAGACCACTGATATATAAAATGTTCTCAATAGCTGTTTTGAGAAATACAAGACTAGCTGTGTGGTAAACTCTATGTCCATGCTATATATATTTGAATCTCTTGAGTAACCAACTTTTCAAAGTTATTTTGGAGTTGTTAAAACAAACCCTGACAGTGTAGGAGAAGACAGAAAGGTTCGACTTAAAGCCCTTGTCTAACACGTTCTATTTGCTGCCTGTAAGTGTTGATGTTATCAGGTCTCTGTTGCATAAAAATGAAAGCCGGGCCACACTCAAACCACCCCATACTGTATAATCCAGCACACTAGGAGCAGCCAAACTGCTGAGTCTTGTAAACCTGCCTTCTTCACTGTCTCCCTTTACCTATTTTCTGCTTACTGCTGCACTTTATCTGCATGCGATATTTACCCGAGACATGGGTGTTCACCGCAGAGACATTGGCCTCTGGCTTTTCGATGGTTCTGATTTTTTCGTGTTTGAATCGCGGGGCTTGATTACCATCGCTCTCCCTTTTTTTTTTATCCAGATCCATCCTCAAAGTTGTCTCTCATGATAAATGGGAGCGTTGTAAACAGGAGATGTGGGATATGCAGATTTCATCTTCAGAGCGTTGAAACGGTCCCAAGTCAGGGATCACATGGGAGGATTTCGGCACGTCTCAGATACGGGAGGAAGGGAGGAGGATGTGGAAGCAGGTTCCTCGGGGCTCGTGCTCATGCAGGCATGTCATACTGGGAATAAGATTTCCCACTAATGTAGGCAGTTGTTCCATGGAACTAACAGATGATACAAGCATGTGTGTGTGTGTGAACGTCTGTATGACTGTGTGTGTTCATTTTTTTATTTTAATGTGACTCTCGCTTTAATGACTGGAAAGATTTATAGTTTTATCTTTTACACATTATGGTACTGACAGTATAGCTGTATTTATTGCCTTTCTTTTCAATCAGTCAGTACTTTTAATTAAACAAATAGACGCAAGAGATATTTGTTTCTGGAAAATACTTTGATTTGTGGTGATAAATATATCTATTTGTATATCATTCATTATTTTAATTAATTATACACTTCCATTTCAGGTTTTAGGAATTAAAAAATCATTAATTAAATGTCTAATATTTGTCTCACATATTAAAAGTATTAGGAGATTTGATGCCACTTCATTTATGGTTTCGTTAATCCTTGTGTCATCTCTGGGTCAAGGTGACCCGAAGGCCGGGGAAACAAATGCATTTATGCTATCCTTTGTCTTGTCCCTGGGTCGAGATCGATGACCTCCCTGGCTCACAATGACCCAGAGATTACACAAGGGTTAATATCTTGGAAGCTTTTTAGGATGTGCTAAAAATCACATTATCTTTTGTACAGCAGAATCAGTCCCCTTTTGTTGTGAATATACAGAAAACAGTTATCTTTTCTCATATTAATTTTAGATACCATTTATCAAAAACAACATGTGGACAAGGCAGGTTTTTAAGCAAAATAAAACGACCAAAATTTACTAAAACCTTTAACCAGGCCAGACTATTAGCCGGACCAATTTTGTCTGCAATTTGCTGATTCATGTGTGGGCTCTTGATAAAGAGGTTTTAGTACACAAAGCACCTCAATGCAACACATCCAGGCGTAGGACAGAACTGCCAAAAAAAAACAAGATAAAGAATGCATCCAGTAACATCATTGACTAGAGAACAACTGATGAAGCTTCGTGAAACAGTGGCCTTTTTTAGATCCCAGCAGATGCCCTCAGTTGAAAAACAATGTGAGGTTTCAATAGAATCGCTGTTCAAAGCAAACCCATCAAACGTTTTTGTTCCCGAAAGCTCTTTATGTCTCATTCGCTTCTAAGAATGGTGGTGAGTTCAATGAAACCACCAAAGTCATCTTTCATTTTTGTGCCAAGATATTTGGGCACAATTTAAAGACAGAAAATTGCTTTTTAAAAACCTGAAATTTCATTTTAAAGGGCAACTAATGTGAAAACCCAAATCCTCCTGACTTACTCAGATGTTTCAAATGTTAAAGTCTTCCTCTCCAAGATGCAGTAAGTCTCTCAGCATGATGCTGTTTTGAAGTTATTATTTTACAAAGATTGGCTTCACTCTTACTCCAGCCAGCTGTAATCATGAACCACTTTGTTTATACAACAAGTCCGTTGGAGGTGGAGACTTTCTGGATTGATGACACGCTGTGGCAAACCCAGATGCTTGACCAATCACATCAGAGTGGGCGTGGTTATGGTATCCAAGACTTTAGCTAAAAAAAACCAAGTGTTTTCAGTGGGCGGGGATTAAGCACATTTTCTAATGTAAATGTTTCAATGAAAATAGTTTTGTACAAACAAACACATACTGATGAGTACAATAGAGGTCCAATGTCTACGACTAAAATCACTTAAATCAAAACGAAAGTTGACCTTTGAACCTCTATATGACATTACTTTAAAACCAGTATATCAGTGTTACAAATAGACAATTCTAGTAACTATACAAAGCAGTTTTTTCCAGCTTGCTGCACAGATTACTTTTTCTCAGGTTATGCAAAAAAAGAAGGCTTTCATTAACACATTGAGTGCGTTCACACCTGCACCTAAACATGTAAACACACATCTCAACACCAGGTGTAACTAGAGTCAGCGTTAACTATTCTGCACCTTAATAATTGCTTCACAGTTCATACTTGATTATTTTTGTTTTGCACTCTTCATCAACACCTTTAAAGAACATAAACCCTTTTTTTTTTTTAAACAGCATAATGAGGGAAGAGTTTGAACCCCACGGCCTTACAAGGCGCGAACATCAATTTTGCGGTAAACAAAGCATAGCCACTTAAAAAGCTATTTGAAGGCAGCCACTCAGATCAGCTCTCTTTAATGTCCAGCCCGAAGGGTGCGAGAGATTGGCTCAGCTGTTTAGCTGCTCACTCATATCTGCAGGACAGATATTAATATTTATACAACAAGGCTCATGTGATCAAACCCCGTTCCAAACAACGTGAGATAGGAATCCACCTTCACCGGAGATAGATGAAGTCATCTGTGGGCTGCTAGGAAACTCGCTCTGATGAGCGAAAGAGTCACCTCTAGAAACTTATTATACTTCATCTTTGTGGTTTTTTTTGCACTTGGAAGTTGTGTTTGGCTGTTTTTACGAAGCCGACACCGAGCAATACTTGGAGAGTAATGTTGTTTTCACCGAGCTATATAAGAAAACATCCTAAACGAGGAAGATAACACACAGTGACACAGTTTTGAGCGCACACTAGCTGGACACGCACACTGCTATGCTAAATATATGATGTTCCTGTCAGTTCGTGCATAATGCAGGACACACTTCACACATGTGCTGCATTAAGGTCAACATTTTCAGCTACGCTTTTATTCAAAACAGATGGACTGAACCATTTTTAATCAGTCCTTTCCTCTGCACCTGCTGTCCATGCATTTCAGTAATGGTGCCGGTGGGTACAAGTCACTTCTACCGCTGGTGACTTACGTCTGTAAGGGTACACTTGAGATATTTATATTTTGCAACTTTGAGTTTAATGCTTAAAAAATAAAACACATTTTATAGGCAAAACAAGGACACAAATCATAATTGAACGGTTAACCACGTAGAATCAATCCGGCTAACCTATTTAAAACAAAAGGAAAACAAATTATATCTTTATTCCGTTATTCATCGATTGTCTTCCATATATTCCATTTTGCCAGAGCCTATCCCAGCTTCTTTGGGAATAAGGCAGGTCACACCTTGAACAGGTATGAGGGCTTTGGACTGGCAAGGATCTAGCGGACGTTTCTTCGAACATATGTGACAATATGATATATGGCGATACTGTAGGAAAGAAGATATTTTGTTTATTTTAAAGAAACAACAAAGATACTTGCAAATACTTTTTTAAATCAAACGTGAAAGTGATTGTAGGAAAGTGCTTCTCAAAATATTAACAAAAAATGTAAACTTATATTGACAACAATGAAGTGCATTCACAGTCTAAAACAAATCAAAGCAACATGCAATATCCAGAATCAGTCAGTGTTTGATTTTTCATATTTAAAACTTTGTTTAAAAACCAAATTGAGTCCACACATAAACATTAAAAGCTGCTGGACTCTGGTTTGTTTGTTACTTTGGCATGGAGGAAATGACGAACTAGTGGCCAGAGGTTGAATTGCACCACACAAATAATTAAAATAAATGATGAATAAATAAAATAATTGAACACAGTGAATATTTAAATGTTAATTGTGAAAAAAATAAAAATGTTACTTCAAAGTAAGTAAGTAAGTAGTTTATATTTATATCACAAAGCGCTTAAACAATCAAAACAATACTCAATAAAATATAAACTTAAAAGGTCAAGATAACAATGGTTTAATATATTTTATATATACTGTATATATATTATTATTAATTTTTTTTTAAATATCGATACAGTGAATATACAGTATCGGGAATAAAAAATATCCCGATATATCGTTATATCGATATTTTCTCACCTCTAGTTTTTATATTGTGGAATTGATGATGGTTGAAACACTTTAAGTTGCATAGTTTATTGAGTCTCGTCAAGTAAGAATGAACGTAAATTTGTTTCAGAAATGTAGTTCCTAGTTTAGCCACCAGGTGAATTTATTTTTTTAAGACTACATTGGAAATCCGAACTTTTATTAATCTCCTTGTCTTTTTGTTACTATAGATGCTATGTTTGTGGTACACAGTTCCCTCCAATCCTTCAGTTGAACTTTCATAAAACGCATACAAAATCCACCCAGAGAGCACGAAGGTCTCCTCAAACTGGAAGCGAACCCACAACCCTGTTGAAATGAGACGAGCAGTTAACACAGACACTTACCGAGTGATCGAGACTAAACCATGAAACTCACGAGGTGAAGAACGACCGCAAACATTTCAACTTCTTCGGTGTCTTCATTCGTCAGTGGACTCTCGTGTGGTCACATTAACTCACATTTAATAGCGGCGCTCGCTCCTGCTATTTCACCAAGTTCATTGCAGATTTCATCATTTGTTGCTCAAATATTTGCGAGTCTCAAAAGTAATGTTTTAAAAAAACATCACAAGTGGGAATTAAGTAGCCTTTATTTTGTTAGGAGGGGGGGTCTGGGAGAAACTGCCACGGGCACGACAGTGAAGTATGCGAGCGCCGTGTGATTGAGTTATATATTGGCTCATGATGTCGACCCTCTTATCATGTCTGAGCAGATTTTCGGGGGGAAAACTTCTGCCACCAAACACAGCATCAGAATCCAAAGCCAACCGCTCATTGTTTCATCGACGAAAACAAATTACGCTGCGGAGACGAACTCAATCATTCGTTTAGTTATCCGGCCAAAATAAGTCTGAGTGAAAGTCTGAGATTAATTAGGAAATTATTATTGTGGGATGTTCGACAGAAGCTCAAACCAATTAAGAAAACTATGAGGAAAAAGAAAAAGAATGGGTGTGTCCCATCAGTCACACTTGACACTATTATCTAGAAGAGTGAAGACATTAATGACTACATTTGGAAAGCCTCATGTCAACTAAGGGTTAGGATTAATTCCAGATTAATCCATTCCTTTTTAGAGCTATAGACGAAAATGTACGTTCATTTTAACGTAGTGGCTACTGCTCAGTCTTTGACGACTTTATCTAGATCTCAAGCTATCGGCGTAAATCTTGCACAGTGCCACTAAAACTTTCAATGTGTTTAAATGAGGAAACTATTTTAGGTATTTTTGTATTTTAAGTGCACAAGCGCGTCCCAATAAGCAGTGTGTGAAAATGTTGCGTGCAATGCACACTCAATTGGCACACTCAAATAGCCAGAAAATTGAGTGTGGATCGATGGACACTTCCCACCCTCAACGACCACCATCTTAGCTACCTAGATGTCGCTAAATCGAAGCTACGTCGCTGATGCGTCTCCGGGGCAGATATCGGCGTAAATTTCTCGAGAGGACAATCATTTTCACCACAAAACAACACAACAACAGTAAACACAAAATGGAAACACAAATTAATAACTTGTTTGTATTAGCAAAGTGTTTTCAAGTATTAGCGATCGGGTTCCAACGTCAAGTTGCGATCAGCGTTAAAAAGTAGTAGAAAAAGTAACTGTCGAGTCAATTGATTTGAGACAGTACTACCCTGTTGAAATTTGAGCACTGTCTTAATGTGTACTATAAACCGGTGCAATCGGAGAATTGTGCAATTTGGGACATAGCCTAGTTGTGTGTCCCAAATTGCGCGCTCGAACACCGTAAAATTGAGTTTGCATCGATGGACATTTTCCGTCCTCAACAGCCGCAATCTTAGTGTCGTAAATTACGTCATGTTTAGAGCTACGTCTCTAAACTAAAGATAGGTCACTGATGACATGTCTTTGGAGCAGATACCCGCTTTAATGTCTTGGAACACTCATTTTACAACCAATCAAAACAACAGTAAAAACACAATGAAACACAACTTAATAACTTGTTCGATTGGCGTTAGTGTCGGAGATAGAGTTCCAGAGGCAGGTTGCAATCAACGTTAAAAAGTAGTAGAAGAAGAAGCTGTCGAGTCAATTCCCGTGCGTCAGTGTTTGATTTCAGACAATACTACACTGTTCAAATTTGTTTACTGCGCAAGTAAGTGTCTTAAAGAAGTGCGCGATTTAATATTTAGAGACTTATATACGTTTCTTTTAAACAATCCTTATTTTGAAGCTTCGATATAAGATGGACGCCACAGACAAACAGTATGGAGGTATTTGGATGTTTTTACATTTGTCTTTTTGGACGAAAACGACGATAACCGAGCTGCAGCCGCTAAATTTAAAATGAACATACATTTTTGTCTAAAATTTTAAAAAGAAGGAGTGAAATCTTGGTGAACTATCACTTTAAAGAAGGATAAGGACACGATTTCTGCATGTGTAAGTTCCTCTAAATTTTAGCTGAAGTAAGCATACTTCTGAACAAAAAGAAAAATACACAGGCCACAAACGAGAATAAATAAAAGCCCATGTGGTCTTCCTTGTATGTGTTCTGCATCTGAGCAAACCCATGACTATGAATCATCCTGTGGTGAAGGCCTCCTTCCTGCGATTAATGCTACATGTCAGACGGTTACAGGAGGTTATTTGTAACGTGTCAGGGAAGTGCAGACGTTCACATTTATAATTTTGGTAATGCCACGCCAGCACATGACAAAAGGAAAGATGGCGTCAACGTCATTTGTTGGCATCTGTCCGTGTGGTTGAGTCCATAAATCAGAACACACTTTAAATGGAGGCTCATGAACTGAAGGTTAGAGTTGATTTTAATTGAAGATTTCTTCTTGAATATATTCATAAAGTTGACTAGTTATACATATGTGGCAGTCTACACTGCATTAATAGCTATAAACCCTGCTAAAAATGTACATAATCTTCCAGCAAATGGAATAAATTGCATAAAATTGCAAATTAATAAAAAAGGGAAGGCAGACACCAGCAGAATGAAAAAAAAAACATTACAAACATTTTCCATTTATTATTGTCGTACAAGGATAATATTGTCAGTCTCGTAGGTTTCTAATGTTATGTTGCTTTCTAAAGCTTCATACATCTTTTATAATGACGATAATCGGATAAAAATATATATCTTTTTGTACTATGAAGACAATTATTCTGACAAAAGCTGACACAAACACAGCACTTTTAATGGCCTTCACACAAAAAAATAGATGTTTTAAGATGCTTTCAGCCACAAGACATTCATTGAAGTTGTCTTGTTCTTCATTCTCTTCATTCTAGTATTGTTGACAGAAAATATTAGTTGGATGACGATCAGCTTTATTTTATATTTGATCTTCTTTTCCTTCCGACTGCTCCCTTCAAGGGTCACAACAGTGAATCAACTCCTCCATCTAACCCTGCTGTCTGTATCCCCCTCTTTCACACCAACCAACTCCATGTCCTCTTTCATTACATCCATGAACCTTCACTTTGGTCCTCCTTTAGATCTCCTGCCTGGCAGTTCCAACCCCAGCATCCTTCTATCAATATATTCACTATCCCTCCTCTGTACATGACCAAACCATCTCATTCTGGCCTCTCTGACCTCATCTCCAAAACATCTAACGTGCTGTTCCTCTGATTGACTCATTCCTGATCCTATCCATCTTCATCACTCCCAAAGAGAACCTCAACATCTTCATCTCTGCAACCTCTAGCTCTGTTTGCTGCCTTTTCCTCAATCGATAATATTTGAAAAAATAAATACTTAACTATATCTTTAACTGTAAATATAACTTTTCTTTTAAGGTTGAAAGACTTTTCAAAGTGGAATGTAAGATACATTTAAATAAAGTTAATAAAAATGTTTTTTCTTTCATTATGATTGTATCATTTACAGTCTCTTTAAATTAAATATACTTATATATTGAATAATTATTATAATTATATAAAATCTCTAAACTTAGGAAAATTATGTCTAAACAAAATCTGAAGATCATAATCTATTCTTTTGTGTCTTCTTGTTTAGATTATTATAACGGTTTACAACTGACCAGCTCCAGTAGAAGAACTCACATTTCCCCGATCCTTAAAACTCTTCACTGGCTGCCAGTTTCTTTCAGGATCAATTTTAGAATTCTGACTCCTTCAAGACACCTTGAGACATCCTTATTTATGCAGGCTTTTCCCGGATTTTCTGGGACTGCTGTGTTTATCTCATGTGTCTTGGCCTTTTAAAGTACATATTTTAACTGTGTATTGTTTTTTGTTATTGATTTAAGTTTTAGGGCAATTTCTCTTTGACTTATTTTGAGTTATTAAAGGACTTATTTATATGTAGAGTTGATGCAAGTATTTAGTTTACATATTTGTATTAAAACAGTGTTGCACATTAAAATCAGTTGTCGATTGAGCCGTTAAGTGTTTTCAAAACATACATGCGCTTCTGTAACAAAGCATCTCAAGCTACGAGCCAGTCCGCTAAACTAACAACCGGAGTATCTGTATTCCCGACACATCTCACCATAAGTCACACAAGATGGCATCATCGCTGTCAACGTAATGGTTGTTTAGTGGAATCCGTGAGTAAAATGGTTTCCAGTGTGATGCACTTTACTACATTATACCGCTGATGGTGTGCTTCCTAAAGTTATGATATGGATTAAAGATGCATGAGCTCCGACTTAATCTCGCCACAAAACCCAACCATCATTCATCACCGCACCTGAGGACTAATCTGAATATCTGCTCCACATCTATCCGAGACAAGGACGGTTCAGCACTTTAGATGGGGCTCGGAAATGTTTGGAGATTTAAGGTGGTAGAGTTCATAGCTCAAGATTATCTTTGTTTCATGCCAAGTTTAAAGAATATATTTAGAATCCAGTTACCAGGCAGATTTTTAAATTGATCTTAACCTCTTACAAAATGTAGGGGGTTATTTTAAGGCAGGATATTTTCTGAGAAGCTGAATAACTTGAATAAGTTGAAGGTCACACAAACCTGAACATTTAGGTTCCATTTGAATCCTTATTGAATTCATGTCTTCTATTCTGTCATTAAAGTGATAGTTCACCCAAAATTCAAACTTTGATTTTTCTACCAACCTTTAGTCGAGTAAGGGTTGTTTTTTTTACTAGAGTAAATTGTTCCTTTTTAGAGTTATAGAAAAAAATATATGTTCATTTTAATGTAATCTTCTTCCAAAAAAGCCATCTGAATACCTCCATACAGCTCCTCTGCAACCTCCATCTTGTATTGAAGCCTCATCGAGAGTAATGGTCCCAAACTTAAAAACTTAAATAAAACTATATAGAGCGCATATAGCTAACAGTTGTTTAATCAGGAAGTTCTCGCAATATTTACACAAAGTACTTTCGGTCTCCAACGCTTGTTATTCTTTAAACTTCTTCTATAATATATAACAATAATATAATATATATATATACATATAGCTGGACACACCACCTCCCTGGTGAAGAAAGCCCAGCAGCTTCTGCACTTCCTGAGATGGATGAGGAAGGTGTCTCTCCCCTCACCCATCCTCTACACCTTCTACAGAGGGACCATCGAGAGCCTACTGACCAGCAGCATCTCCATCTGTTCGGGGAGCTGCAAGGCCTCCGACTGGAGGTCTCTGCAGAGAGTGGCGAGGACCGATCATCGGGACAGCACTCCCCCCCCACCATCCAGGTCGTTGCAAAAAAAACACGCCCACATCTGAACAGAGCCCACAGAATTCTGTCTGACCCCACCCACCCCCTCTATGGACCGTTCTCTCGCCTGGGGTCTTGCAGAAGGTTCCGCAGCATCCGATTCAAAACAGAACGATTTAGAAACAGCTTCTTTCCTCTGGCCATCAGACTGTTGAATGAAATATGTCTTGAGCCATGCACTATTCAAAATATTATGTATTTATACTATTTATAACATACAAGCTCTATTTTTAACTTATTTATATTTATACTTTTATATACATTAATTATTATATGCAATATTTAAATATCATGTGTTTATTCTATTAATACCATATTGCACTATTTCTAACTTATTAATATTTATACTTTTATATACATTAATTCTATGCAAAATTAAAAAAATATATATTTATTTATTCTGTTAATACTATATTGCAATATTTTTAACTTGTTAATATTTATACTTTTATATACTGTATACATTCACTCTGCTGTGTTTTTTAACGGTTACCAACCAACGAAATTTCGTTGCCAGTTTCACTGTTGTGTTTTCTGTGCAATGACAATAAAAGAAAGTCTAAAGTCTAAAAGTCTATAGACAAGCTTAAACTATAGACTTATTTTAGTTTTATCTAAAACAATTCCTTATGTTAAGGCTTCAACGTTACAGACAAGTATTTTTTTTGGAGGAAGACTAAGACAAAGACAACTGAGCTCCAGTCGATTTATTTAAATGGATGAACATTTTTTTTCTATAACTTTAAAAAGCAACAGATTACTCTGAAAAGAATCCCAGCCCTTAGTCGACATGAGGGTTAGTAGAAAATGAGTGGATTGTTATTGTAGAAGTTAATAAATCAAAATGTAATTTCGGTTCGCTAAACTTATTCCAAGGTGCCGATAAATCCAATGATGAGATTGCAAAAAACATTCTTTTTGGATAATATTTAAAATATATGACTCAACTCACTTTAAAATCTGTGTGAACACTGATCAAAAATGCTATTTTTTACAGGAGAGAATATTGAATCCATTTATTTCTACAAGTTTAACAAAAAAACAAAGTACACTTTAAAGTAAGTACTATAAAGTAAGAAGACTTGTTACTAGGTTGTGTTTATAATGTAAAATAATGTCCATATTTAAATAGGTATCTTAACCAAACAGCTTACTAGAAGTAGAGGGTAAGATGTGTAACTTTAACCGTAAATAGTACAAATCACATTTTTTAAATCTCAATTAGAAAACACAGTTGACTTTAAACCCAACTGCACAACACCCTCAGTGACAAGTTGGAAAATTGTTCAAGTCTAATGACGCAATCAAATCCACCTAACAGACACATTGGCATCCTGGATGGATCTCGAGTCTCAAATGGAAGATTTAAAAAATGCGTTATCGAAAACTCTGTGTCTCTTTGCCAAGTCTGTGACGAATCACAAAAAAGTGTGGTCGTTTGTGTATTGCCGGCTTTGCACTGCCATTTGTCTTTTCAAGGGCGAAACTGCAGGTAGTAGAGCAGAGTGATAGTGCGCCATCATTTTTGGCATCCGTCTTCTATAATTGCTTTTTTCTTTTTTCATAATGTCTTACAGTTTGTCGGCTATTTTTTTCTTCTTTTCCTGGTCGCTGATGAGATACTAGGACGTCTCTCTCAAGCGTTTCAAACGAAAGCCCTGGAAAAAAAAAGGACACCGTCATCTTGAAAAAGAGCATTTCCATCAGGACACGGATTCATCTTCATCTCCAAGGAAAACATTTCATCCTGTCAGAGCCACCGGCTTCTCATTGTTTGGAAACATTTGCACTCCCTGCACAGTGACTTCATAGCATGTGAATCTTAGCAATCATTTCCACGGTAATAGAATTGTTTGTGAGCCATTTTTAATAGTTGACCTTGTGGGTTAGAAATAAAAAAACTGAGGGATTAGTTTAAAATATAATTACCTAATGGATTGTTGGTCAACTTTAAAGTAGTTTCATTGAACCTTTTATAGCGCACTCATGAACAACTGTTGTTAAGGAGCAGCACAGTGGAGTTGCTCCTTTTTTTTTAAACAGCTTTTTTAACCCTTGTGTCATCTCTGGGTCAAGGTGACCCGAAGGCCCTGAAAACAAATGTTTACCATGTACATCTTGACCCAGAGACAACACAAGGGTTATTTTATGACAATATGTTCAACCTTCCACTAAACTTTGGCCAATTTTTTGAGGAAGCACATGCATCTATAGCAACTTTCCTTTGTTGGTTACCACTTTTAAGAGACTCATTACTTTGCTTTATTGTAATTAAGATAAGATAAGCTGGAATTTTTGAAAGATACAAAAATCGCAAACACATATTTTGCATTAAAAAATGCAAAGGCCATGTGATTTATTATAATAATAATAATAATAATAATAATAATAATAATAATAATCTCTATTTATATAGCGCCTTTCTAGACCAGGGTCACAAAGCGCTTTCACAGCCATTCACACATATTACTATTTTATAATCTACCCATCATCCCTAGAAGGACTAGCGTTTTTCTGTCGACCATGTAAGAATCTGAAGCTACTTATGGCTAAAAGCAGGTGTTGGAGGACTTTTAAAAGGCTATAACTTGCTTGAATATTGAGCTACAGAGCTTTAGTTATTACATTTCCTTGGAATAAGATGAAGAAAATTACCCTCCATGCTATTGAAGTACTAATATTAACGGTAGAAGTTGGCTCACAACTTTTTCAACCTTTTTGGACTTTGGACTATGTGGGATTTTTGGACTTATTAGTCCGCAGACACAGAGCAGTTCATAATGGTCATTAAGAAGAGCGCTGTATGACTGTGTAGCACCCGTGAGAGGGTAACCAGGCTGACTCAAGTGCCCTTTATAGATATACAGTAGATAAGTGCTTAAACCAAAGATTATGAACAAAACCTACAACATTCATGTCACTGTGAACTTGGTTATGGACTGCAGTTTTAACCCAACAGATAAGCTTTGTTTAAATCAATGTTGGAGGGAGAAAAATACAATTTCTTAGTTCAGATTTTGTGAATGTAAGTTTTTGTTAACGGTGACAATGGTTTCGGGATTCTACCAACCCAACGAAATATGTTATTTTTGGTTAAGTTTCTTTCATGATTTTCCACTCGAATCACAAGTGCCTTATCTGAATGAAAATGATAAATGAAAACACCACTTTGGTCATGAAATGGTTTGGCAAGATCGGAGTGAAATGTCTTTCAGAAATTCTAAAAATCCTTTTCAGATGTTCAGAGCATCATTTTGTTGAGGTGCGCATGTTTATATTAAATGTATTCCCAGTGGCTTAAGTAGCAACATGCTAACAAACATGGCGGCGATAAAGCTCAAGATAGAATGTCATTTTCAAAATATTTCTTATACTTATCAGGAGGTGCTACTATGGTAGCGGTTTGTTCATAAATATCCGATCCTTCTCATCTGAACATAAATGATTTAATCTTGAATCAGAATAGATTAAATCCGGGGACCAGAGTAAGTAAGTAAGTAAGTAATATTTATTTATATAGCGCTTTTCTAGACCAGGGTCACAAAGCGCTTAAACAATCAAAACAATACTCAAAAAAGTATATACTTTAAAGATCAAGATAATACTGAGAACAACACAGGAGTTCCAGAAAATCAAGGAAAAGCCTGAACAAATAGAAACGTCTTAAGATGTTTCTTAAAGAGTCAGTAGACTCCATCAAGCGCAAAGAGAGAGGAAGATTGTTCCAAAGCTTAGGAGCAACAGCCTGAAAAGATTTCTCTCCTCTGGTCCTGAGCCGTGTGCGTGGAACCATAAGTAGATTCTGATCCACAGACCTCAGAGCCCGAGCTGGGGTGTAAGGCTGGATCAGATCAGTGATGTAAGGAGGAGCCTGACAATGACTAGCTCTGAAAGTAAGAACCAGAATTTTAAAGTTGATCCTGAAAGAAACTGGAAGCCAGTGAAGAGTTTTAAGGATCGGAGAAATGTGAGTTCTTCTACTAGAGCGGGTCAGAATTCTTGCTGTAGAGTTCTGAATCAACTGCAGGCGAGACAGCTCCTTCTTGTTAAGACGTGAAAACAAACTGTTAAAATAGTCCAGACGAGAAGAAACAAACACATGGATTACAAGCTCCAGATCATGTTCCGACAACATTTTCCTAAGTTTAGATATTTTTCTCAGTTGAAGGAAACAGTTTCTGGTCAGTTTTCTGCAGTGTTTAACAAGAGACATGTCTTTATCAAATACAACACCCAGGTTTCTCAGGCTCAGTTTGACAGACTGACCTAAGTCACCCAAGTACTGACTCAACCCTGGAACCTTATCATCAGGAGCAATCAGCAGTGTTTCAGTTTTGTCCACATTTAGCTGTAGAGAGTTTTCACTCAGCCATTGTTTGATTTCTAGCAAACAATAGACTAAGCTGTTCAGCCTCTGGGGCTCAGTTGGGTCAAAAGAGCAGTAGAGCTGGATGTCATCAGCAAAAATGTGATAAGAAACATCTGGAAATCTCTGAATGATTTTACCATTGTGGTCGTTTACAGTCGTAACAGGGTAGATGTGGTCCTGGGTCAGGTCACATTTGTCCTGAAATAATTTCAAATTAATGAAGATATATTACAGAAACTTACTGAAGTGTTCTTATATCTTTGATGTTGTCCTGGTGCCTCTTTAAATTCCCTTAATATTAATATGTTTATACAAGTTTTTCTTCAAGCACCATATACACACTACAATACACATATGGAAATCACTGCCTGGTAATGATTGAGAATATTGATTATTTTTACAGCGTAAATCAAACAAAACCAAAAGTGCCATGAAAAAAAATAAACATGAATCTTTTGCCTATGAAGTCTTATAAAAAAAAAAAAATGCAAGAACAGAAAGAAACAATACAAACACACAGCAGGAGGTTAAGCGAATCAATTAATATTTATAAGTATAAATGTTCTACGCAGGTTATTTCAGTTCATGTAAACATCGCAACTGTTTAAACAGCAATTACAAACGGCGCTGCATCCACAACACAGTGCCACTCAATTTGTCATTTAAATTCATATTTCTTCCTTTTTAACCTTTCACGCTTTAATAGGGAATGTCAACACGATAATGAGTGAGAAAAACACATTTGGCTCTATGGGCCGCTTCCAGCGACGAGCGAGTGGAGAAATGATTCCTTATACAAAAACTGTCCCGTCCTTGAGCGGCTTAAAGTGTGCACTTTATATGTAAATGCTCAAAGTGACGGCTATGTTTTGCTAATCAAAATAGGACGTTCATATTTAAGAAGTTGGTCGGTGGCGCTGCAGCTTCTTTCTGCTCCCGTGACATGAAGGTATGCGAGACCTTTTTTCAAGGCACTTTTGACTTTCTATCAATTCATTGAAAAATATTTATTTTTTATCATAATTGAGGTGATATTTCACCCAAACTTTACTTCTACTCATCCTCATGTCTTCTAAGAGTGGGGATTATTAGAGTAATCTATTCGTTTTTTAGAGTTATAAGAAAAAATGTAACGCTATCTTAAGTAGCGACTGGAGCTCAGTTGTCTTTGTCTTTATCCTTAATGAAAAAAGACACTTAAAAATATCCAAATACCTCCGTAATGCTCGCCTGTAACGTCCATCTTGGGTTGAAGCATTAACAAGATGAATTGTTCTCAAATAAATCTTTATATTTTAAGTTTGTTTATAGCCAAAGTTACAGGTCCATCACGTCCTTCCTCATTGAAAAACATTACAAGTGTCAGTGGGAATGTAAGTGTTAGGCTAGAACTCTGCAGCGAGAATTCTGGCCCGCTCTAGTAGAAGAACTCACATTTCTCGGATCCTTAAAACTCTTCACTTGGCTTCCAGTTTCTTTCAGGATCAACTGGTTCTTACTATTCATGGTCAGACTCCTCCTTACATCAGTGATCTGATCCCGCCTTACACCCCCCGATTGGGCTCTGAGATCATTTTTGTCTACAACTCTACTCTATAATAATAATTCCAACCACATGTGGACAGGAGTGTGAGTAGAAAATGAGTGACTTGAATGAATTATTACATAGTGGATACTCAAAACACTTTGAAAAATTTGAAATATAAACATAAAAATATAAATCACTCATATAATAACAGGCAAGGATTTGAAAGATCTTTAACCTTTTGTTTGAAATGTCAATGTATAACAGTTTCTGTCTGACAATTATAACTTCTCACCCTGCTGTGCTCAGTATATTTCCACTGTACGAGTGTTGAAATCTCAGAGTGTGGAGAAGTATAAGATGCTTCTGGATCCCTTAGGTACAAGAAATTAGGTCATGCGGAGGAATGAGAGACTTGTGTGTACACTATACTCTGGAAATTTATGCAGGTTTTCCACGTTTCCCCCAGACCTCCGTTCTATCTGCAGATCTTTTTTTTTTTTTTCTCTTTCCTCCCCATTCCGCTGCGCTTAAATCAGTCGTTGGATTTATTTCAGGCATTGCTGTGATACGGTAATTAGGCCACGTGTAAAATGCTGAGACGTTCTTTGTCTACAGATCAAAGGTCAATTGGCAAATCATTTATTAAAGTAGAAAAAAAAAAGAGACAGTACATGCATCTGCCTAGGAGCTGATTTTACTCAACGTTTTGGACACAGTGTAGAATAAAATACATACCACTTCCATTCTAGAACAATTGTTTTTGCAGCACACAATGTTGACGAAACAATAATTTGTTAATGTTGTGTTTGCTGTGTTTAACCATACAAGTTAATAACAAAAACTTTAAAAACAATTACCTGAAATCCTGGAGATTAATTTTTCAAGTTCAAGTTCAAGTTATTTTATTTGTCAAATATACATTTTGCTGTGATCTACTAATTCAATAAAACCTATGGAATATTTCTAAAACATATAGTACCATCTAGTGGCCTTTCAATATAACCACACTGTATCATGATACAGTGTCGTCAAAGCTTTCTCATCAGGGCCTCATCACCCCATCCCTACTGCCTGGTATATTTAACCATGTGTGCTTCCTGTTTTTCTTCTGGTTTCACCTTTCTTTTCTGCAGAAACAGGGTGGTCCATTATCCTGTCTGGCAGACTCAACTGGATTCATGGCTGGTGGGAATCTATTCAATCCGTCTATAAAGTCAGTTTGTCGATCAGAGTTGCCGTCGCTGCATTGGTATGACCTTTTCCTCGTGTTTCTTGTGTATCTTCCAAGTAGTGTGTTGTGTGGCGATTGATTTCTTACCATTCAATTTGTCATTATCTGAAGTTCCCTTGTTGTTGGGTTTATTTTGCTCCTTATTTTTCTCTCCTCTTAAGCATCTGGCTCGTCACTCCCCCGTTTGCCTGTTGAACTCTGCTCCCTTTGTTATTTGTAAACATTAAATTGACTTTCTCTTATCCTACTTTATTATTGAATTATCTTGGGTCACCTAGAACTGAAGTCCTTAACACACATACACTGTTACAACCAGAGCCTTTATCATTATCTCTACCAGTGTTTCCCGGCCTGTGAGCCGCGGCTCCCTGGTGGGCCGCGAATGTATTGCAAGTGGCCGCAAAATCTTTTCCAAAATGGTATCATTTTTTTGTGGGACGGTGGATGTAATCATATAAAAATAAATATACACATAATAATGTAAGAACTCGTTAAGTTTAAAAGGATAAACATTTTCAAATATTATTTTCATTATATTGTTTTTCCTTGGAGTATGTGATGTTGCAACATGTTACAGATGCTGTGTTAGTGACTGTGGAGCTTCCAATATGTTTCTCATTTATTGATTTCAGTCCTTTATGTTCAATATTCAATTAAAAAAAGGGCTCTGAGAACGCATTATAATGCTTTCGTATTTATGGGGTCGGAGGTGGGTTGAAAATTTGAAAATCCCACTGAGATAGATATTTTGCTCTGGGTCCATAATCATGCAAATTGTTTTGCCTGACTTTGCATATTTCACTGAAATAGTATTTCACCCTAAACCCATTTCTGTGTCTGTGTCCTTCATTGGTTCAACAGAACAACTCTTAGGTCACCTTGAACTCAATTGGTTAAAAGGAAACTAATGTCGAAACCAAACTTTTCTGACTGACTTTCAGGTTTCAAACGTTGAAGTCTTCCTCTCCAAGATGCAGTAAGTCCATCATCATGATGATGTTTTTAATTTAAGACTTTATGAAGTCCTCCCCCGTCTGAAATTTCAGCAAACAAGAGGTTACGAGAGAATATTCCATTATGATGTAATAATGGCTTCACTCCTCCTCCGGCAGGATATAATCACACCCTGCTTTGGAGATTTCCAGGATTGATGAAATGCGGAGAAAAACCTTGATGCTTACCAATCACAGCAGAGTGGGCGTGGTTATGGTAAACAAGATTGAATCTCCATAAAAAGTGTTTCAGTGGGAGTTGCTTGAGCACATTTTCTAATGTAAATATTTAATTGAAAAGAGAGTTTTGTACAAACACTCACATACTGATGAGTACAATAGAGGTCTTAGAGACACTTAAATCAACACATCGGTTGCCCTTTAACAAAACAGACAAAACTAGAGGCGTTATCTTGTTTTGTCAACAAATGAATTCGCAGCGAATCTGGATAACTTGAAACCTATTGGAACCTCTTTCCAATACTATGGGAGAGCCATAAGAAATTCTAACATTTGCGCTTACAAGATTGAAATTGATTTGATGACAACTAACCCCATTCAAAAATGTTTTAATAAAATTGATTTCCATCTAAACCTTCTCGCAAATAGTCTTAAAATGCATTAAACCCAACAGGATCAGGTAAACGTCCTCAGAAGTGACATTCAAACCCTTTCAGAAACGGTGATGACGACAGAATTCACAATTATCTGATCACGGAAATAGTCTGTCCTCTTTGTCCGAGGACATTTTCGAAAACCGCAAATTGGAGTCAAACCACCGCAGAGATGGAATGATCCGGTCTCAGGTGTCATATTGGACATCCTGGTCGTCTCTCACATAACATATACCTGCCATGTTAATGTCGAAGCGCTACTCTCTTTGGTTAAAATCAACTTGGTATTGCAGTCCTGTCTGGAGGTCTCTGACCCATAATGATACCTCGGTGAATCATAAGTCACATCAGAGCACTTCAATGATGAATGCTGTCTGGGATCTTATGAACCCTGATGTAGGATCACGGCGCGGCAGAACTATGCATTTAAAACGCTGATAAGCAAGCCACTGCATACAAATCCACGGCACCATACAACGAGTTCTGGCGGAGAGCGGAGAGGAAGAAAAAAGGCATCAACATAATGCTGACTGAACCTGTCTGGAGGAGTTTATACCAAGATTGTCCTGATTTGATCCTGTCGTTTCTCCTCTACCTGGCTGTCAGCCATCCGCTCCGACACCTCCGGTAGGTTATCGGGCTCCGACGATTGCGAAATGACTGTGTAACACATAAATCACTCTTTGAGCAAGTAATACGGCAGTCGGACAAAAGTGCTAATTTGCTCTACATCTAATTATAATTAGAAAAAGAGCAATGGGATTCTACGCAGGTAACAACCTCTCAGCTGGCAGTGGCGGCCGCCTTCATCAGGCGAAGTGAAACAGCTTATTTAAGTTGTCACTGATAGCGAGACTGAAATTAGGCTTGTCAGATGTCATTTTGTTGGACCCGCTAGTTCTTTTAGGCGTTTGTAAAATGTTTTTCTTTCCCTAATCAACGGCTAGTCTTGAGTTTTTCCAGTGAAGTCTGTGGAGCATGATTGAGGTATTTGGAAAGTTGTGTTGTTTTATAGAAAATAAAATTATCCTCTTGATTAATTAATAATTATTACCTAGTTTTTTTTTTTAAAGCTATGCCTCTGTATATCTACAAAACATCCATTTCCTGCAAAATTTAAAAAACAAATGATTCTCAAAGGTTTCTAGTTTTTTTCCACATTTTTATTTAACTTTTTTATTAAAACATAAAAATGACGGGCGTCACATAATAACATTTTGTTGTTTTTCTGTAGTCTATTTCTTTTGTATGGCTTTTAATTCTTGCGCTTCTGTATTCAGAGGTAAATATGCAGGATCCAGGATGTACTAAGAGTGCACGTGCATGTTTTTTTTCTACAGTAAAATTGAATCAAGAATGAAAAGAACGTGAAAAAGTGCGGACTTCCCTACGAATTCGAAGGTGTCTTTACTTACCTCTCAGATCCACATCAACACTCACTAGTCATGTTGTTGTTCATCAGAGACATAACATTCAATATTGATCAAAAATGTATGTTTACGTTTAAGTGGATATTAAATTATTGGCAAACTTCTTTGAGTGTGCCTCCATCTTTGTACAGGCCCATGTATTCTATATTTGTTGATCCAACATTTTTTAAACAAGCTAAGGACTTCAGAATTCAGTAGTGATATCTTCATTTCAGGCTCAGTGATTTAGACCATTGGACTATAAATCTTCAAGGCCTGGGGTTGATTCCCGGTGATTGATTTTTTTTCCCCCAACTAAGTCCCTAATCATTGAAGGTTTTTTTTCCTATTGATTTGATTTTTTTTAATTTTTTTAAATGACGTGGAAAGACGTTCTTGTTGGAGGTACGCACTGTCTCAGGGCCTTTCCTAGTTTGCTATCATTTTAACAAGAATAAATGTTAGCTAAAATGCTATACATTATCAAACGCTCACACTGCATGGACAGCTGGTTAATTGTTTCTGGACTGGTAGAGGGGTGATGGCTCCCCTGTTCGAAAAGAGGAACTGGTGGGTTGTTTACAACTACAGAAATCACACGTATAGGCCCCCCTGGTAAGATTAATTTCAGGGGCACTACAAAGGAGGAGGATAGGTTAAGGATTTAACCTCCGCTGATGGAGGATTGTCTGATTTACTTCCTGGTTGTGGATGTGTGGAATCCCCCCAATGGCACTGAATAAATGGTACTGAGAACATTTACATGATACTTTCAGTCACTATGTCAGTGTTGTCCGCATTGATGTTATAAATGCAAAACAATTGCATTTGCCAGAGGCGACTCATCGTCCCAAGTCCTATTCATAACGTGCATGATAGGCTCCGAACACTGTTAAACATTAAGCATTTAACCAGGTAGCGAAAGAGCTGAAATCACTTCTTGAGAGAGACCAGTTGAGGTGACTATGGCATAATTTGAAAATGATTCCCTGGCACAGTACAAATGTCCAGCTGGTAAGTCACACACCCATGACCAGCGGAAGAGAAAATGGCTTTTAGCTAATGGTAGGAGCACCTAAAGGCTAATGTGGAAAAGGAAGAGCCTCTTATCATAGAATACAAAAGATTGACAAGGGGTAGTAAAGGGTTGGTTGAGAAGATGACATCAAATCCTGATAATAGACAAGTCATCAAGTCCCGAAAGTAATCTGGCTAATATTCTTGGCAGAAGAAAGTGCTAGGAAAAAGCAAATTGTTAACCATTGCTGGAGACAATAATGAAGATTTTGGGGTAAACAAAAAAAAGGAAGGATGGTAAAGTGTAGCAGGAGAGGGCAAGAGTAGTTTCATACAGAGATGTTCAGGTCCAGGTCAGATCCAGAACTCACTCAATAACAGTTGGTTATCTGGGGACGAGGTGTTGAGCAAGGTAGTTCAGCAAGAAAAATACTAGGAAGAGGAGTCAAGCAGGAAACAGGAACAACCTTGGGCATTAACAAAAGTGCTCAAAGTCACTGCACAGACTGCTCATGACAATCGATGAGGTCTTTAGCCGCAGATGGAAGTAATCACATCAATTTGTGAGACCCAAGAGGCAGGAAACCAGGTGAGGATTTTGTGAAACATACACAGATACTTTTCTACTAACTGATAAGGTTATATGTCCTGAGTATCCACCTGTCCCAGCAGAACATATAATCATATAAAATGATACCAGTGCCAAACAGGTAGTTTATAAACACCTTAAGTGCTTAAACCATGCCCTTATTGATACTTAAATAATTTAATACATGACAAAAACCTCCTGTTATCTTATATATACTTTATATATTTTGCATTCAGATACAGTTTCCTAACTGGGAATGAGTCTTAGAAAATAAATGAATGGTTATGGTGAGTTTAAAAGTTGTTTTTCTATTATGGAGGCTGATGTAGATTTCAAAGTAGATTTAAAAAGTCGGTCCTCCGAGTCATCCTCCATCTGGCGAATGAAGCCTGATCGCTTTCTGAGGGAAATTCTTACCAGCCGTTATCAACCCAGCGAGTCTCCCTCCTCCCGGGCTCTCCACCCTTACAGTCAGCAAAGTGGCTTACACTCGGTGACAGGGAATGATTTCTCACTGAAGCTTCACAGATGCAAGAACAGCTCAAAGGAGCTTATGCACATTTTTGCCAAAAATATTTAAACAGCAGGACGGGGCGCCTGGGCTCGGAACGCTGCTTGATAAGACCATGAATACCTCCGTGGAGATACAAAAAAGTCTGGTGCTGCTGTTAAAAATAAATAGATAAAACCTGTCGTACACTTGGTTTTGGATCGTGAGAGCTTGAAATGAGAGTGAAAGTACATGTAAACAGAAAAGAATTGTACAGAGATAAGTGACTTTTTGTTGGTTTTGTGTGTCACTGTTCGACCGAAGCCAGAGTTAAACACTACCAATGCAAGACAGTTGCAAACTTTAATGCTTTTACTCTACATTAGCAGCATCTAGGATTCATAAAGCTTGATTTGAAGTAGTTCATAAATGGCTTTTACATCAACCAACATCCCTACCATCAGTATATGTAAATGGATATATACTGCTGCTGTATGAGCATGTTTTAATTCAGTTTCTCTTTTTTTTTTATCTAGTGTTAATGCGACAATACCTTAACACTAGAGTTTATTTGAGTGCGAGTATAAGGTCTATTTTATTGCCCTGAAAAACAATAGAAAGAATCATCTCTTCATTAGTTGCACAGGCAAATGCATTCTTATGCTTTAAAATTAATTAAAACCCTTTGAGAACATCTTTCTAAATAAAGCTTTTTCTTTTGTTGCTCATCACTTTCATTTATAATTGATAGTGAATCCTACATAATATCTGCTTATTATTATTATTATTATTTCTGCAAACCAAGTTTTTTTGTATTGTGTTTTGTGTTTTTTTTCTTTCTTCCCTGTTTAATGAGAGTTGTGCGAGTGAGTTCTGAAGTATTGCTTCTCCTCATTGTTGCATGAGCTGGTTTCACTATTTCACACATTTTGGACGATAATCTTTGCTACTAAAATGCTACTAAATGAGCAACTTGGTGGTAGTCTTTGTGCTTCTCCTGTATAAGATCGTGTGTGTTGAGTAAGATTTAAAGGACAGGTGTCTGTCCAAACAGAATTTAAGAATAACTTGAAGTCCCAATCACAACATATTAGCTGCGCCCTTGTACGACTTAGACTTTAAACAGACCCTGCACTTTACATTTAATACCCCATTAGATCCTCAAATGAAAGAACAAGGATGGATAATCCCTAAATGTATCAGTTATTTGGTCAGTAAAGTGATATCCCTCTTCAAAAAAGGTTCCACATAATCATGAAACTTGTGTACTGACCAAAGTTACAATATTGTCATAGTACAGATTGGAATCCAGTAGGATCTGGAATCCTACTAGTACAGATTAGAATTCCAATCTCTACTAGCAGGATCTCCAATCTCTACTAGTAGGATCTGGAATCCTACTAGTACGGATTAGAATTCCAATCTCTACTAGTAGGATCTGGAATCCTACTAGTACAGATTATAATTCCAATCTCTACTAGCAGGATCTCCAATCTCTACTAGTAGGATCTGGAATCCTACTAGTACAGATTAGAATTCCAATCTCTACTAGCAGGATCTCCAATCTCTACTAGTAGGAGCTGGAATCCTACTAGTACAGATTGGTAGATTCAAATTCAAATGTGTATTGACAGAAGGGTTATTTGATATCTAAAATATAAAGTAACTCACATGGAATAGTAATGGTGAATTTTGGCTTGCCTATGCTGAAATTTTAGGTGTTAAATGATTCAGTCTAATTTCCAAAACATTTTGATGTAATCCGAATTTCTCCTATTAAAATTGGAGATTGTCCTAGTAGAATTCCAATCTGTACTAGTACAGATTAGAATTCAAATCTGTACTAGTTGGATTCCAGATCCTACTAGCAGAGATTGGAATATGTACTAGTAGGATCTGGAATCTGGAATCCTACTGGACTCCAATCTGTACTGTGACATACATACTTTGTACATTATATATACATTTGTTTGCGATAAAAGGTTCTTATATCCAAGGCTCTTATATCCAAAGAAATTTTATGATTCAATGACTGATTAAATACACTCCGCCTAAACCTCTTGAGCATAAATAAGTGAATAGAAAGGGAAAAGATTGAAGCTCACAACTGCTGGCGCCATTGTCGTCGTGATGAATCTGGCCGTACGACATCTGTGAAGTGGAAAAGTGGGAACTCAACAGTACCAATTGGAGTGTTAGCGAAACGTTGGCGAAGCCACTAAACTCTCCCGCTTTGGAACCCGATATCAAAAGGGTATTGTATATATAGAAAGAATTAGCACCACCTATGGAAGCTCTTAGAGTACAAATCAGGTGAGATGTGAACATTTCCCATGGAACACCTGTTGATTTCTAATAGCGCACTTATGTTATCCAGCAGAGTGGTTGAGAATCAGTGGTCCATAAGGGTCAATAAGTGGTACTGCTAGTAAGGATGTTACTTAAAGGCCGGAAGCAGACTTGAAGTGGAAGATGATGGATTGAAGGCTGCTTTGTGATCCGAGAGAACAGATGGATTTACAGTAAGTGCAGAACTCAAACACAGTCAGAAAGTTGAACTCCGAATACCTAGCCAGGATAGCAAGAAGATAATCATATGGTGATTTAGGTGATGCGTGAACTGAGGTTAAAGAAGAAGGTTGTGGCAAAGCGATGAGCCTAACTGACAGATAAAAGGCTAAAATCAGGGAATAACTTTTCTCTGCCATGGTCAGAATAAAAGAGAATTAAAACAAAAACAAGTTTTTAACCTTTTATTTGTCCGCTGCGAAGTGCTGCCCCTTCCTTCTCCTTCTTTTACACCTCTTCTGAGGACTCACTTATTCCCGATTCACTTCTTCTAAAACATCATTATTCAATCCCCTCAGGCAAAACATGTGTTCCAGGCCACCCAGCCTGGAAATTGCTCAAAGTCCTCCTGCACAGAGAAGAAAATCCACAACTGGATGACTTATTTCCAGAGATTTGGCATATGATAAATCGCTGTACTCGCACTGGTTTGCATCAGAAACAGCTGCATCTTTTTCTGTTCGCTGCGTAAATCATGTTGAGATTATGCTCTCCCTACTACTATCACCATCCTTATTTTATTTTTTTAATATGATAACACACTTATCGGACTATCGATCCTTAACATCCACATGACAGGTTCTTACCTTCTGACTGAATCATGCGAACATTTAAACCTTGAAAGAAAATAAACGCCTCATCTGATACAGCAAAGACATTTGGACTCGAAAATTCTCAGGGGCCAGAAGAGAGATTTTTATCACTTAATCTATCACCGCAGGACTTCCTGGAATGTATGTAAATACATGCTTTGGGAGTCCGATGTGAGGAAATGTGATTTTAACCAAATCATGGGAGAAATACCCCACAGCCCATAATCCTTCTTTTCTCCCCAGCGTATAACAAGATCTCATTTTTCTGCAAATGCATATAAACAGAAGGCAGAAGGAGGTTCCACAGAGGGAAACAATATATGGAAATTATAAGAGGAGCATTGTTTTGCATCTTTCTCTTTGTTCACAGCTAACATCATCAATATGAATTACAACGACTGCAAGTGAAATGAAGCGTGGCGGCCATTTGTAACTAATTGAATGATAGGAATTAAAAATGGTAATTTCTAAATAGAAAGGGAGTTTAGATGAGGCAATTAGGATTTGCGGTTCTGGGAAAAAGCATTCGTTGCGTTGTTAGCATTACGAGTCTGAGCTTATTTGCACCAGTATCCCACAATAGAGATTTAATCCTAATAATAAAATGATCACTTTTTTTGTAAACGTCATTAGTTAAAAGGTTTCATTATTGACTACTCTAAGGTTTAATCTGTATAAAGGAAGGCTTTGAATATATATTACTATCATAGACACTACACTTAAAACATCTTTATAAAGTTGTTTTGAAAGACCAGAATGCATCTGAGCGTATGCGACTTGTGACTATGAAAACATTCTATCAGCTAGAATACAAAATCTTTTATTGCCAGTGTTGTAAACACAACATAAGAATTGTTTGTGGTGTAAGACCACAGAATAAAAGACTGAAAAAATAAAACACACAAAATTAGCAATAGAAAAACAGAACCAGGTACCAATTGGGGAGCCATTCTGCGGCGCCTGGATCAAATCCCTAATGGCGATATGAATAAAGACAATTTGATACTTTGTAAAACAGCAAAGTTATTTCAATGGTATGCTACATTTTAGTGAAATCATCTCTTTAAGGGAGGTACGCTCTGTCCCTGTGCGACATATAGCTCTCCAACTGTTGAGGGAACTGAACATTTTCATTCAGCATCTTCATATTTTGTACGACATCCATATTTCACAGAAACTATTTCAATAACAATTGCAACATTTTTGGGTGACCCCAGTTACACTCTTGTTCCAGACGAATCGATAACTACATTGTAAAAATAAACTTAATTTATTTTCCAGACAGAATTGTGCTCAGAGCTGCGTGTATAAAATAAAAATAAGGACAAGTTGATGACCCCCCCCCCCGTTGGAGTAAAAAAAAAAATAAAATGTGAAAAGGATGTGATAAAAAATATTTTACTGGCCGACTATAAACGGTTGGCATACACAAATCAGCATACAGATCGTCTTGAGAAGCCGATGTCTGCTGACAGCGCCTTTAAATCAGGCCAGCTATCAGCCTGAAGAGGAGCACAGAATGATTATTCCATATATCTGATGCTTGGAAAGAACGTCAGATATTCAGCTGACACGTTAGGCCTTCACTTTAACTTGCAAAGAGAAGCACTTATAAATACTATTTAACCATTGGACAGAAACTATGAATTATATATATAAAACCCAGCTACCCACCCAACTACAGCTTATATTGATTTTTTTTAATTTTTTTACAAGAGCTTTTTTCACCATTATTAAAAAGTATAGCTTTTAAATATTTTAATTCAACCTCAACAGTTGAGTTCTCTTCTTCATCTGTCATTGTTCATCATACATATCTTGATTTCACACAGAACTTGAAAAAAAAAAATATATAGCTTGTTTTTTTCTGTGTACAAACTTCATTCTTTACCACAGATATTTCTATGATTGTATAAAATGTGCCGATAAATGGAAGAATAAAAACCGCACACGATAGAAAAAGGAAATGGAATTCCTATTAGCTGTAATTACTTCTCTCATCTATCTTCTGGAATGGCATGAAGATTGATAAAGCTCGGCACTATTTTTAGCGCGTCTATTTAAATGACTGATTTTATTCTCCTTATATCACAGCATTAATCTCGCAAATCCATTTCCCTTTTTTTCCCCTCTCATTCCTGCTCATTCTGCAAAACCCTCTTTTTTACAGTGCAAATTTCAGAATACAGTTTAAACAATTGGAATAGTAATATTCATTTTAATTTGTGTACTTTCGGCAATTAAAAAATGTAGATGGGTTTTGTGTTTTAAAGATGTTAAATACATAACATAACTCCCAGACTAACTAAATAACATAAGAACAAATATAAAGCAAGTACTTAGTTTGTCTTGTGAAGAGACTTTCATACAAGATATTGCAGGAAATTAGGAATGAAACGAGACAATAAATACCATTTAAGTGTTTTAAAAAGTAGTTAATGCTCATAAGAGAGAAAACAAACTGATATTTTTGGTGTATATTCTCAGAATTATAAAAGTTTGACATTTAAAGTGGGATCATTTTCACACTAATTGACTTAATTGCAATTAAAAGAAACGTTCCAACCATGTCAAAACAACCAAATAATTCCAAGGTTAGTAGTCCAAAGAAAGTATTTAAGCAACAGAAATACTCAGGGTTTAGTTAAGCTAGATGGCTAGGATGGCAATATGATTACCTGGTAGAACATTTTGGCAAATGTAAGTATGGTTAGTGTGCGGTGTAGGTATGGAAATTGTACATTGTAGGGAAAGTGTTCTTATAGCTCTGTAAACTAGAGTTCACCAATCAGCATTGTAGTGGAAGTATCCAGATAGTATTGATGAAAAAGTATGACAAAATCTAGTTTACTGACGTTTTTATTTTTAATTTTTGTGACAAAGTGGGTGAGACCACATACATCCCATAAACTTGTTGGCAATGTACATGGAATGAAGATGATTTACTCACCATGTGGTCCAGGGGCAAAAGGTTACAGACAAGTTTAGTTCCTGCTTTTAGCAGCTGACCTCATAGGTGAGGTCATTGGGCACTACCATCTCTGGGGTGGGGTGAGGGGGGGGGGGGGGGGAATATTGAGTGACAGTTTCAAATGTCTAATTTGATATCAAATCTTTGATTTCTAATTGCAGATGTGTGAAATGAACGTGGTTTACACAAAAAAATTGGATGAAACATCCTATGAATAGTATGTATTCTAATATTTTAAGGGAAGAAATTGGAGTTCCCCTACAGGTTGGTGTAGTCTAGGTGGATTCTTGTCCTGGTCTCCCAGCATCATACAAATAGTAAGTAAAGTTAAAAGTTCAGTTTTGTAAACACTTTTTGTAAACAATGTTTTTTTTTAATTCACAATTCAATTTTCAACTTTTTAAAACAAAAAACTTCCTTTTTTAAGAACATGACCTTTCCACTCAGGCGAGCCCTACACCACCTGTATACTATTATACTGAGAAGTATATGTTATAAAATAATATACTAAGAAGCTAATGCTTAGTTATGTTTGGTGAAAAAAAATAATATGTTTTACAAATTAATTTAATTAGGTATTTGAAGTTTCGCTTAGTACCTTCAGTGGCACATAGTGATGACATCACTTACTTTTGAACGTGTTTTCATGAATGAATGAAACTAAAGGACTTTATTCAACCACACATGAAACATTTATATATATTTCTAAAAGTAATTATTGTAAATTTTATCATTTCCTTGTCGCTTCCTGGTCTGATGAACAGCTTCATTTTCTCTTGTTTTTATGTTGTCTCACATAAATCTCTTTCAACCTCTCAATGGTATTAGCCAAAATCATTGTTTAATAAAAGATTTGAATTTGTCAACTTGGTTCTCAACATTAATGATTAATGAATCTGTCTACTTCAACAATGCAGCTGATTGGCTGAAACATAGTTGACTTTCCACGTAGTTTGTTGTAACTAAGAAGCCTCACTAATAACTAGTCAGTGATGGGTATCTATCAATCTATCTGTCAGTCTATCAACCCGACTATCACTGCCATGATCAGTGGTTACATTGACAGTTAAAAAAACTGTTTATGAATTTTCTCCAGACCAGGAAGTGTATGGCTGGGTATCGATCGAAAACTTTAGATACCAGTACCGACACAGATACCTCAGGTACCTGAATGATCCTTTTCCAATACCATCGTTTTAAAGATCAATGCTAACAAAAAGAAAATGAAACTACACGTAGTAGAAATCTTTTAAATATAAATAAAAATAGATAAGAAATAATTCCAGTGCAAAAAAACACTATCTAACAAGTAGTAAATTAATCAGATTTTTCATTTTTTTGGTCACTTATTTGTTTAACTTAAGAAAAATCAGCTCATAAAGTTTAGATCACACTTGTTTATCAAAACTTGGCATCAAAAGACAAAGCATGTTTCGATACCTGATACTACAGAAGTATCAGTCGGAGCCAAAAAAGTTCAATACCCAGCCCTAAGTGTCAGATTCCCTTGTTTATCAAAGATATAAATGTTTCACGTGTGGTATGTCATATTTCTATTTATTTTTTTAACTGCATGATGTGCCGTCATCACTAGGCTGACCAAATTCCTTACCTAGGATGGGTTAAAAAAAAAGAAGAAAAACAAGCAAAAAAAGTTGTAGAGAGAGACAAGTTTGACTTCAATCGACTTCTAACAATTTGTCTAGGATGTTTTGAAATGATGCACTAATTTAAAAAGTCAGGGAAAAAAAGAAGACTTTTCCACAAGTCTATCTCTGTCGCCACAAAGAGAACAATATTTGTTTTGTATTTAGTAATAAACCAGAGATGAATGGAGCCGAGACGGCAGGAAAACTGCCAACTGTGCCCTTCCACGTGATAACATTGTCATGTTAGATTACCCATCAGCCTCTTGGCACTGTCCCTGATCTCCTTGAACCCGCAACCCCCGTTGAAGCGCAGCCAACTGCTAATGGTGTTTATCCTCCACGAAGCTGTTGTCTGCCTTCTACTGTTCCACACAATGAAAACCCTTTCGTTGTTCATTTTCTTGAAAAAAACATCACCTTTTCTCTTGCGTTGCTAGCTGGGCTACAAATGCCAATGTGCATATTTGATTAGCAAGCAGCCACTTTGCCGAGCTCCTGGAGCTGCTTCGAGGGTCAGGTGTCATTCTCAAGAGTGCTCGGAACATGTAATACCTGCAATCATCTGATTGAAACTATAAAAAACTGCAATTATTTCAGTGCGCCCACGCTGGGGTTTGATAGGAATGTGCAGCTCGACGACTAGAACGGAAGGCAACTGAAATCCAATATCACGTTGGAAATAAAACACTTCTAAAGATTCTTGATTGTCGTAGATATTTTGTATTATTTCCGCTGAAGTTGAAGGTGCTTCAGTGGCACAGATGGATCGCGACTCTCACACAACAAAGCTCATTTAGGACGAACAGATTACAGGGTTTAGTGTAATCTTCACGTAATGTGTTTTATTCCCTCCTTCATTTCGGCCGTGATCCACAAAAAGCACCCTCTTTTTTTTAACGATTAAACGTCTTCTTCGATTGTAATTATCTGCACTTCAGTTTTCCCTAAACAAACAAAGGAATCAACATGTTTGTGAAGTAATAAAAGTTCTCCTTCTGCCCGACTCAAACTCTTTCATTTAATTGAATCAGTCGCGTATTAAGAAGCGATCGTGAACCGTGACAGAACCTCGATTAAGTTGAAGATCCACAGTGTCAGCGTATCCTCTTCGACACCTCATCGTTCCGTGGTCAGGTCCAGGTGCGAAAGTGCCGCAGTTATTGTTTTAGTTCTTCACGATCACAGCTCACTCTCGGTGTGATTAATGAACGGAGTTCAGTGGCACAGGACAGAAAATCATCAATACAAAAAAAAAGTCTACTTCCATTATTGAAGTTTCTTAAATACAACCTTGTCTGTATTTATTTAACAACAATAGTACTGACTCACGATGATTCCAATGTAAAATGTGTTGGACATTTTTGGTCATAAATTGAGAATTTATTTTATTTTACTTGAATAAATTGAAAAAAAATACAAAAACATAAACATGAACAAAGAATTTTGAATACTTTTTGCACATTCATGTGTAATTTAAAGGGTCCAAATAAATGAATTTATGATCATGTTTGCATTGCTCGATAGTGTCATTTAAAACCATTTCAAATTAGATTTATGTGAGAATTCTGTTGATTATAGAGAATTACATTTTATAATGCACCTACTGTACATATGAAAAAGTATGATAAATTAAACCACTAATGCAACATGTAAAAATCCGCTATTGGTCTAGATGGAAAAAGTACGTCAATGATATTAATGTTTTTAAACATAGCCACAATAAGCAACTTTGACAACTACTAATACTTTAATTGAATAACAAAAGTCACGGGACTCCCAATTTCTTTTTCGATGTCTTCTATAAATTAATATTTGTGTTTTTAGCATTTTCCGATTAATCAGTTGTTTAGGTGTCAACGAAGATAATCAACCAATGATTTTAGTCCTAACTTTATCTTTAGGTTGATATTTATCTAACCTTTGCTACATGCAGGGCTTGTAAATGAATAAATCACAAGTTTAACGCATATTTTCTGAAAGATGGAGAAACATAAAGCGTACATAATGACAACATGTTTAAGACTAAGAATATCAAAATAATATGTGATGTTTTTTTTATTTTTAAAAAGGAAGAAAAAGACGTAGTGTTTTCACTCAGCCTGTTTCAAAACGACACCTATTTCCTTCTCTACTTTTTGATGAAGTTTGAAGACAAATAATGTCAAAACATGTTGGATAAAAATTCGCGCCTAATTGAATTGAATTAAATTGTTGTTTTTTGCCTAACCCTTTGAATCGATTTTTGAAATAACTGTATCGAATCTTTGCCTTGCTGTCACAAGTGTTGGTGCGAGTTACTGTAATGCCTCATTCACTAACTAAAACAAATAAACAGACAATAAATTATAGTTTATAAACTTGTTCAGAAAGTTAAAACAAATTAGACCCGTGTCTATATTTATGTAACATTTACTCCATTACAGGAGTTTGAACTGTTTCTGGGCATATGTTCTGATTGATAGATTTATTTTTTTAAAGTCACAAGTGTAAAGACATAAACTGCAGGATGGTTAAACTCTTCAGCTGCTGAGTTGTGCTTAAACATAGACATCTATTCAATATATCTGTCGGTCTTACCATTACTTACTGACTTACTTACTTACATAGACTTTTTCCTTCAGAATTTGGGAAAGTTTTCTACCTTTTATCATCTAATTCATCCAGCAGTCAATCGATAAATCAATCATACCATCAAGATTTCTGTAATCTTGTGAGGCAACTACAGGTCAATCCAGTCCTTCCTTCTCCATCTGAACGTAAACTGGCATAAACCAAACCATTTTAACAACTCTAGCAGCGAGTTCCGACTGAATACGACAAGTTTACGTCAATCTGCGCGCGAACGATTATGGCCGCCTTCGACGTGACTCATTATCTTTGCACAACGGACGCTTACGTTTATCATCAGACGCCATTATCAAGTCCAATTCATGTTTTGTCGACGCACTGAACAGCCAGACATCATTAATCAATCAACCCCCGGATGTGCCAATTAACCACTAACAATAGTAAACGATGCTCAAGTTTTATTTGACCTTATTTCTAAGTGAAGTCAATTCATCACGCATTAATAAGGTCATTAACAAAAAAAAAAAAAAAAAAAAAAAAATCTTGTAAATGTCATCATTGCCTCTTTTCGTTTGTCAGGTGCAGGGTGAGTCATTTTTCATCGTCCAAATATGTAAAAGTGTGTCAATCCCTCTCAAAACAAATGATTCTGACCTTCATAAAAATGAGCTTTTAAATGCAAATCAACTTGGCAGCTGTGCGGAAACTCCATCAATATCTCCATGATTAATTTGTCTGCCAGGGAATCAATATGACCCTGCGTTGAAAAATACTCTCTCTCATGGCTTCCATACCTCCGCGCTATGAAATGAAATCTATTCATCCCTCCTCGCCGTCCCCCCGGTTGGATCTGCTAAATGGTGCACATTCGTCTGGCGGAAGACGGGGCCGATTCACTTCAGAACGTACGGCCCCTCTTTCTCTTCCAGTCCCAGACATACGGTATCATCAAGTCCCGGAGACTCCGAATCCATCACGGTTTGGGAAATGCCCGGCGAAGACAACTGTAGCAGCTTATCATCAACGCCGAGATAAGCTCGCTGGAGATTGGCTGGTCACTACAGGCCAACAGAGGCTCATCGGAATCTCCCGGAATCCCGCTGGATAATCAGTTTGCACAAAAGATTTATCACAATCGCTTTACCACACAAACACCAGACATATAGAAGAGAGTATATCGACGGACGTTGTCGGGTCTTAGAAAAGCTGGTCTAAGATGTTCATACAGATGGAAAAATACTGTACATATCCACACTATTTATATGTAATATATTATTATTGTCTTTTAGAATCCCAAATTGCATTATAAAAAGATCAGGTTGACTGCTGACCTCTCCGTGAAGGGCAACTCTATAAGATCAAGGTAAAGGAGGAACAAGAGAACCAAAAATCAAATAGAGGCTGTACCCTTCATTTTAATCATTTTAAAGTAGGGTTTTTTTTTCATAATGTAATAGAATTTAAAAACCGCAACTGATGCTGGTTCTACTAACAAGAAGGAGCTGTCTCGCCTGCAGTTAATACAGAACTCTACAGCGAGAATTCTGACCCGCTCTGGTAGAAGAACTCACATTTCCCCGATCCTTAAATCAATCTCTTTCACTGGCTGCCAGTTTCTTTCAGGATCCTTTTTTAAATTCTGTGGTGTGTGGTCTGGTTAACGTGAAGGGTTTTTAAATGCAAAACTTGCATTTGCACTTGATTTAACAAAATCTTTTATTCCACCTGTTTGGAAAGATATTGCTGAGGCACCACCACAAGTCATTGAGTTATCAGCGGCTATGAAAAACATACTTAGTTTTAATCACTTTAATGTTTTTTTTTTCATAAGAATCAATAATTTTGTTAAAAACATACAAACATATAGTATAGCAGCAATGGCTTGCTTGTAGTAATGATACGTTTCCCCCTATTTTTCTTTTAATATAACAGCCATAAAATGCCAGAAGCTAGTTCTATGGAACACTTCCCAGTCACATATGCAAGAACTAACGCATATTCTTGTGTTGAAAATAGGCTTTAAAACTCTTTCAAATCCAAATTGTCTTGTCAAACTGGTAGCTACGAGGATTTCGTCATCCAAAGTTAAAAGGCCAATAACAATTGGTATACCATTTAAATCTATTGTGTTTTCCTGAACAAACATAGACAATAGTTTATTTATATCAAGCAAATTAGGGAAAGATTTTGAGTTTTTTGGGAGAACAGGTCTTGGTTGAAGGGATTTTAACAGAAGGAAAAGTCGTTTAAACATAGTCGTTTACAGAGATTGTATCACATGGTGAACATATTAAGCAGACAGGAAGTGACAAATATTTGCTGCTAAATATCTTTTGCCAAAGTATATATATATATATATATATATATATATATATATATATATATATATATAGATATATTTGTAGCATAGCCTGTACCACGGTGGCCGATTATTCAGTGACGAAAGCTGAAGAACCATCACCTCTGTCGTTCTTTTTGAGTTTCATTCCCACATATAAATCATTGAAGTCTGATCTTATGATTATACCTTCAACGCTTCATTATGTGATCTGACACTTTCTGCTTAGGCAGCAAAGATGTTCCCTCTTCCGACCAATTACACCAGGAACTGGAAAAAAGTCTGAGCAGTGTCGACAGGTAATCGTCATCTACCATGTTTCTGAACAGATTCATTCTCTCTGCAAATTAAAGCAACAAAAAAAACCACGGCCTAATTAAAAACATCTCTTCTGTGTTACAAATCTCAACTTTCTCTGTAATTAAGTTACTTTCCAACAAAGAGAACTATTGTCTGAATCATTATCGTTGATAATGAGCTTTTAAATTGCATTTTCAATCATTTAAATGCCAGCGGACACCTTGGTCTACCTCCGGCTCGTTCACTAAATAAATGAAAAGGTATTTATGCTGACCTTTAAAAACTTTTATTCTAATCATAAATTGGAGAAAATGTAGACTTCTGCTCAGAAAGAGGAGGCTTTGCAGAAATATGTGCTCTGGAAAAAAGCACTTACAAAAGTTGTTTCTTCTCTTTCAAAAGGGCAACTAAAGTGAACAAAGTGATTGAAGCTGTAAAAAAAAAAGGTTGTTGAAGCCTCATGAAGCGGTATCTCTCTCATCAGAGCTCTCTAGACGGCATTATTTGCTCTACAATTTACAGCTTTAAAATATATATTTTCTTAGAAATCTAACATTTTTAAAGCGAAGGTCTCACCAACGGAACTTTAAAAAGCAAATGACTGTTTCATGAAGCTTCATTGACACATCATTAGATAACATTGGGAGGAGGGAGCGAAGACATTTTGGACATAGGGGTGTTAGTAATTGAGGTTCCAGGTAGAATACACAATAATATGAGTTTTCCAAGTTTTACTCATTTAAAAATGCATGAACTGATTTTGGCAACTGTCATTGATTTGGTTCCCCTTTTACTTTTTTTGTAAAGTTTTTTTTCCACTTAAATAATTCATCAACAGTGCATCACTTATTATACACTTGTTTATGCATGAGTTGGTGCCAAAGGGTGTTTTTTTCTGGCCTGTTTGGAACGTCAGTGTTACTTGTTAAACCTAAAATAGACCTGGGGTTGTTTAATGCTCGCTTTCAGTCACTGGTTTAATTATATTTGAAGGGGAAAAAATACCCTATTGTTTAACATATTAACTTGCAAACGTTCATTCTCTTGTGAATAACAGCAGTAGACATTCTACTCAACCAGTGAATTACATTTTAAACAAATAAAGAGAAGAAATCTATTTTTTTTGTAACATAATGGAAAGAAAACATTGTCCAAATATCGCTGTTGATTATGCTGTACAAGACAGAGAAGGATTTTCTAGCATTAACTCCAACCAGAACAAGTTTTAAACATTTAAAAATTAAAAAAAATCATTACGAATTCATATTCCGACATTAAATCAGCGAGAGAATTAGCCACGTTTTTAAATCCATCAAGGCTACAAGGACTTTGTGACAACTTGTGAATTAAAAATGTGAACATGCTTTTTTTTTTTTTCCTTTTTTTCCATACGAGGCTGGAATATCGCAACAAGTCTCCTGGCAGATCCACCCTCGGGCAACTCCATCTCATTCAGAGCTGCTGCTGCTGCTGCTGGAGTTTTAACAAAAGGACATATTATTTGAACATTTAACCTCGACTTAAAGCCCTTACACGGCTCGCCGCCTGTCGGAGAGTTGATCTCAGAATCCTGCCTCTCACCTCTACATCGCTACTGCGGTAAATACAAACACAGGAGAGCACTTTTCTCCGGAATTCTGAAGACTTTGAACTCAGGATAAAAATAGAAATAATTACGCTTCCATGTCTGCTTGTCTGTTTTTGACTTTTAATCTTATTTTAGATTTTTATTTTCTGCAATTTAGACACTTTGAGTTAAACATAACTTATATTATATTAAGACATATAATCTAAAGGGAGTTAAAACAATACATTTTGTTGATTCAGTGAGTTTAAAGAATTCTGAAAAATACATTTTCTTCATAGAAGGTTGCTTTTTAGAAACTTTTTTCATGGATACACCCCTTTAATTTATTTTTCAGCCTCCCTTCATTGCTATCATTTATAAAAAACGGTAGGCCACTGTGGGGTCAATGGGTAAAAACCGACTGGATGCATAAAATGAAAAATTCACTGTATTTTTATTGTACAAACTGTTTATTTTTTTTAATTTTTAAAATCTGACCTGGATTACAGATATCTTGAACTAATAATTTGGGAAATAAACAAAGTCTATGGGTATCAAAAGTTGACATATTCAATGTATTAGTACAGTAGGATTCTGAGAAAATATAAATACAACGATAAATGTGAAAATACTCGATATTCAGCAACACTGTATCGTTTTTTGTATACTTAGTTTTTTTCTTTCAAATATTTTAATCTTGGTTCCATTATGATTCAAATTTCAACTAAGTGTGTATACAATTAAACAATGTAACTTTTTTTCCCCCCCATGACCTGCTAAATAATCAATGAGATTCTGATGCTAACTGAGAACAGGGGGATACAGTAGACTCCAGCAACTTTTAAAGCTGATGTATGTAAATACTGCAACACCAGAGTCAAGTACTCAGACATCACTACAAATATATCCTTGTTCCTATAGAAATATATAGGAAAAATATTGTATCGTCTGCCCCTGTATCGTGATACGTATCGTGTCGCCACATTCTTGCCAGAACACACAGTAGGTCTAAAATATGTAATTGAGTTCACAGTGCTGCTCTCATGCGAGTTGAATTAAGGGCAAATGATGTTGTGGTTCACTTTGACAAGGATGTGATCCTAATGTGATGATAATGTTTTATTCATTTAATCTTGTTCTTTCCCGAGAACGGCTGAGCGAGTAGCTCGTCCTGAGACGTTTTTTAAACTTGATGATGTGGAGTTGTTTAGTGAGCAAAACTTTCCGCAGTGAAGCAGAGCGTCAGTATTCATGGGAGTGGAGATTTAAAAAACTCTCAATCCTGATGTTTTGATTCTATCTTGTTGGGTCTCTTTACGCAACCATTGTTTGTGTCCAGTTTGTTTCAAGACAAATGTTAAACTTGTGTCAACATTTCTACTGTCAAGAGATAAATACTGAGAGATGAATTAATTGTAATTCAATCATTTCATGAAATGTAATGCATTTAAATTTCAATAATTAATCATTATTTTCAATCATTTTATCAATTAACTTGAGATTGTTTATTTAAATAAATGATTGTTAGGGATCAACGGGTTGATAAATAAGAAACTGCTGTATTCATAGAGTCATATATAGACTCTGACTACAGCAGGGTTGAATATTGCTCTTTTGTTTCATCTAAATAATTACAAATATTTATAATAAAGTAAAAGGTTGATATAAAGTGTTGTAAGTATTATTTAGTTATATAATTCTCCAGACCAATCAATGCCAACTCAGAGTGGGCTATTTTAAAAGAAAAACACATTTAAAACAAAAAGCTAGAAAAGGCTGGCTACAAAGAGATACACAACACTAATAGACTCAGGGACTCATTCTTTCCTTTGGGCTGTTTAATTCTGAGTTGAGGGGGCAGGAGTGGAGTGAAAAGATGATTCTATTCCAACTTAATCTTTGTAAAAAAAAAAATTTGATCCATGTTCTTTATCTTTAAATTTAGATTGTGTCATCTTGAACTTTCTTTTTATTGCACTTTGTTCTTGTTTTAGGAATATATCGTCTGTGTTGCTGAGGGATCAATAAAATCCATTGATCCATCGATCTATCCATCTACCAAAAGCTACGTATGAAAAATAGAGTAATGTGAAACATAAGCACTAATTATGATGATTATGATGAATTAATTAATCGCAATTAATCGCACAAGTTTGCATCCCTATTAACAAGACCCAGGATTACTGCCAGAATGTGTTGTTCTAGCTGGATTTTAACCAGGGACTTTCCTGGTGAATGCTACACAACTCTGCTGCCCACTTGGAAACAACATTTTTCAACAAAACAAAAGTGCTTTCTAGCTCAGGTTGGAAAAAAAAAAGAAAAAGCTCACTGCAGGGCCTTACTGTTGTAGCGACAAACAGTGTTATATTGGTATAATTTTACACAAATATAAGATGTGAGATTGAATTATTGAAGAAGAAATGAAGATTACAATGAATTAAATACTCACTCAAGTCACATTTTATCAGTTAATTTAAGGTCATGCATTTAACAATTTAACACTGTTATATTCATTATATGTTTTAAACATGGACTAGAGAGAATTAAATAAGATGAGCAAGGCTGGTGGAAAACCGATAATAGCTCCTGATAAAACAGCATCATGTACTTAACAAGAAGAGTATTTTGTTATCTTGTTTTTTTTATTCTTTTATCGGCCACAAGGCCACAGTCAGTACCAGGTTTAGTGGATTAAAGAGCTTTCACAGTTAAAAAGCAGAGTACTTGCTGCTCAGGGCAATTTGGACTCAACACCGTTCTGACCTTGGTTTTTTCCTTGTTTTTTTTTCTTTTTTAAAGGAGGAGCCGGTCTGAGTCAGGAAATTGCAGAAAGAGAGAGAATAACTCCAGCAAGTGAAGGTTAGATCGATGCCATGGATCACAATTCAAACAATCAGATCAGTGATAAAAAATGTCCTTGTGTTCAGTGTGTGAATTTTTCCCTTCATCAAACTCAAACTTCAACCTATTAAATAAAGTGAAAGCAATAACTTTCTTTTAAAAAAAACATTGCTATTATCATTTGTTCATCTACTCCTTAACCCTTGGTTTCAATTTCTAATTTCCTCTTCAGTTTTTACATGAAGTACTGGGATTTTTTTTAAGTTACTCGATGTCAACGCCTGAAACAACAAATCAAGATGTTGTGTTCTGTCCAACACATGTTCGTGTGGTATCTTGCAACCATGCAACACAGGTTCCGTGACACTGTTCTGACACTGGGGGACACTATACTTTTAATCATATACAATGGGTTCGGTAGTAAAAGTAATCAGACCTCCTTTTTTTTCACCCTTTGTTTGAAGAATGGTCACAGAGTTGTTCCGAAGCCACTCCTTTGTTATTTTATCTGTGGGCTTAGGGTCATTGTCTTGTTAGAAGGTGAAAGTTCGGGCCCAGTCTGAGGTCCTGAGCACTCTGGAAAAGGTTTTCTTCCAGGATATCTCTGTTCTTGGCCGCGTTCATCTTTTCTTCAATTGCAACCTGTCGTCCTCGTCCCTGCAGCTGAAAAACACCCCCGTACCATGATGCTGCCACCACCAACTGTTGGGATAGTATTGTGCAGGTGATGAGAAATGCTTGCTTTTCTCCACACATACCTCTTAGAATTGAGGCCAAAGAGTTGAATTTTGGTCTCATCAGACCAGATAATCTTATTTCTCATTGTCTGGGAGTCCTTCACGTGCTTTTTGGAAAACTCTATGCAGACTTTCTTGTGTCTTCCACTCAGGAGAGGCTTCCGTCGGGTCACTCATTGACATTAAACCTAGATTGGTGGAGGCCTGCAGTGATAGTTGACTTTCGGGAACTTTCTCCCATCTCCCCACTGCATCTCTGGAGCTCAGCCACAGTGTTCTTTGGTTCTTCTTCGCCTCTCTCAGCAAGGCTCTTTTCCCACGATTGCTCAGTTTGGCTGGACAGCCAGGTCTAGGAATAGTTCTGGTCGTCCCAAACTTCTTCCTGCTGCAGATATTCTTCTGTAACCTTGACCCATCTGTGCCACAATTCTGTCTCTGAACTCTTCGGGGACTTCCGCATGATTCTTATTTGCTCTGGCATGCATTGTGACCTGTAGGCTCTTATCTAGAGAAGGTGTGTGTCTTTCCTTATCAAGTCCAATCCGTTCAATCAAACACAGCTGGACTTCAATGAAGGTGTAGAACAAGGAGGATCAGAAGAAATGGACAACACGCGAGTTTAATGTGTCACAGCAAAGGGTCTGAATACTTATGACCATGTGATATTTCAGCTTTCCTTTTTTAATACATTTCCAAAACTTTCTTCATTTCTGTTTTTTTTTCTGTCAAGTATTTAACAAAAATTAAAATAATATATACATTTTATTTAAAAGGTTACACATTTTACAATGTATACAATTTTAATGTAAAAATGTACACAATAAGTTTGGAAATATACATAAATAAAGTTTAATCCAATTATTTCAAAGAAAGAATTTAATTCTTTAAAAAATAACTATTTTAAAAATATAATCATTTCAAAATATTTAAATGCTAAATTCTATCATTTAATATTACGATAACACTGATATATTTCCATATCTACTTCCCAATAGTGGGAAAAAAAGAAGCAGTTTCTGGCTGAACAGCCTAAAATAAACATAAATTAAAATGAACATTTTCAGGGCTAGATCTAACAAGTGAGTTATTTAGAAGTGTGTAGCATTTTTCTCCTAAGGAGGTCAAGACATGAACATGTGTACCTGAGAAAGAAAAAAGGAGCGAACAATGCTTCTTCTTGAATACGAGCCACAGTTATACTTCATATAAATGAGACAATAATGTAATATATATAGAAACCATGAATTGTGACCAGCGTTCCTCTCTGCACGAAAAAAAAAAAACAAGTACAAAAATAAACAAGCTGAGGGGAAACACTGGCAGCAGTCAATTCATCATGAAAACAGTGAGCGTTGAGGGAAGTATCCATCTCTCCTCACCTGTATTTGTAAAAATGCCACGCCGGCGGAGCCGTGATCAATCTGCTCTGGGCTGCAGCCGGCGCCTCGGCGGTGTCAGTCATTGTTCAAGTCTCAGCTCAGGGTCCTGCTCTTTGCTGGCGCGCCTGCCCTCGGCCTGACAACATGTGCCATTTAAAATATGAAGCAGGGATGATGGGGGTGCGGGGGGGGGGGGGGGGGGGGCGCTTGGCTTTGGTTCATTCATGCTAAATGCTGTGAATGTAGTGGAACAGTGCCACAGACCCGTCATCTGACCCTTTCTGTGGCGCTTAGTTCTCCAAAGCTTGTCGGACAAAAGGACTTGTTGTACCCACAGTTCTGTACACGACAACAGCTGCTGCTGAAACTCAAATAAAAATCAACCTTTACAAATTGTTTATTACCGTATTTTCCACAATATTAGGCGCACCGGATTATAAGGCGCATAGAATAAAAGATACAGTTAAACGTTTGACTGGGGTTGTGTTATGTATCCACTAGATTAAGCTGTGCTAAAGGGAATGTAAAAAAAAACAGTCAGATAAAGTCAAACTTTATTAAGCCTTCTGACAACTCTGTTAACTCCCATGGTAATGATGGTCAAATGATGTTTAAAAGGCAGACAAATGTTGAGCAGAGAAGTTGAGCGCGTGTATGACAGCTAGAGCTCGCATGTATGACATGTTGAACGCACATGTATGATTGGTTGAGCGTGCAGCAGAGTGAATTTCAGAAAAGAAAAATGTCTTGAGTGTACAAAAACCAATACACACTCGCTCAAAACAGTGGCATTAATCTTACTCCATAAACGTCTGCCATGTTGTGACGTGCGTCGTTAATCCCACCCCATGATGATGCAATGACGTAATCCCGCCCACGGCATGTTGGCTCAGTCGGTGCAGGGTCATGAAAGTGTTTGTAAAGAAGTCACCCATTAGGTAATGTTCATATATAATGTGCTCCGGATTATAAAGCGCACTTTTTTTAGAGAAATTGAAAGTCTTTTAAGTGCGCCTTATATTGCGGAAAATACGGTACTTGTGGTTTATTTACTTATTTATGTTTTCTTAAATAATTGTTGTTTTGTTTTAAATAGTTTCAAAGTGAATTTAATTGAATCTCTTAATACTATCTTTTAAGGTTTTTAATGACCAATATTTGTATATGAACGTTTTTTTCGGCGAAGCATCTTCATGATCTTTTCCTTAAAATACTTTCTACCAAACAGCTCAAACATCTGCGTATGTGGATGACAATACTTCATTTGATGGATCTTCTTATAATTTATGAGATAAATCATTTTTAAAAAATGCATTTTGTCTATATGGATGCAAACCAGGGTTTTATTGTCCGTAAATTGGACAATAGTATCTTTATATATTAACTTTTATTTTTATTTTATAACACGTTTTTTTCTGATTTGATTTTCTATGAGGATTTTTCTTTTATCTCAAAATATTTTCCACCAAACAGCTTCAGAAATCAATCTAAAGATATACAAATTCGGCTTAAAAAAGAGATTCTCTGTCTGTCCCTGTATTTTTACCTTCTACGGTCCAGGTTGATGTACACATAGATCCAGTTTCCTTTCATGAGACGAACTATCAAGGGGCAAATCTATAGCTACATTGGTTGTTTAAGCGCTTTGTGACCCTGGTCTAGAAAAGCGCTCTACAAATATTGCTTACTTACATTATAATTCAAATGATTGATCCAGCAGTTTGATAAGACAAAGCTTTTTATCCGTAAAATAACCTCACCAGGGTCGACCAATCGAAGATGTTCACATCTGGGTTTAATGCATGATGTTATGTTGACAGGTTCATCAACGTGACAATGGTTGAAAAATGAATTATTAAGAGAAAGAAGTGGTTCTTGCTTTACAAATGTTCAACTTGACCTTATTTAATCAGGCGTGTGGTAGAGATGTGCTAGCGAGGCACGCCGACCTCGAGCTTCCGCTACAGTAAACTGTGAAACTTTCCACCGGCTCAAAAGAGAACCTGTTAACAACGGTGAATATATTTTCTTCCGCTTAACCTGGTGCAAACAAGGGATCAAAGTCTGTCAGTATATATTATAAGTAAGTGATAGTTATTTGTAAAGTGACTTTCTAGAACAGGGTCACAAAGCGCTTGAACAATCAAAACACATTTAAAAGTACCTACAGATTTAAATATTCTAAAAGGCCAAGACATAAGACAAACACAGAAGCCCTGAGAAAGTTAAGAAAAAAACCTGCACAATGAAAAGGTCTTAAGATGTTTCTTGAAGGAGTAAGAACCTGATTTTAAAATGAAACCTGAAAGAAACTGGCAGACAATGCAGAGTTTAAGGGATCGGGCCAATGTGAGTTCTTCTACTAGAGCAGCTCAGAGTTTTGTATTAACTTCAGGCGAGACATCTCCTTCTTGTAAGCCGACCAGTGCGCAACTATACTAAGAGTACGTCGAGAGAAAGAACTCAGACATCGTACTCATAACAAGTGAAACGTTTTAGTGAATTACTAGGATTTAGTTTAGACAGAAAATTGAAGGCCACATAAAAACTTAGACTTTTTACAGCAGTAAAACATTTTGAGTGAAAAGTGAATGAAAAACCAAGTGTTTAGAAATGTATTTGTCACTAGAAAAATAATTATCTAATGAGGTGTACATTCATTTAAAGATCGTGAATTTGGAAATATACATAAAGGAGAAGATGAATTCACAGATTGGTCAAATGGGAAATCAAATTATTTAAAAAAATTGAATTAGTTACAATGTATGCAAAAAATACTATACAAGAATATAGGAAACACATACTGCTACACCACACAATACATAATATAAATAAATGATTACATGACATGCTTAACCCTTGTGTTATCTCAGGGTCAAGGTGACACGAAGGCCTGAAAACAAATGTGTTTGTGGTATCCCTTGAGACAGAGAACAACAGACCCTTAAGATATTTGTTTTCTGGGCCTTGGGGTGACCTTGACCCTGAGATAACACAATATCTCACACATATGATCACACGACATACAAAACGTTCACATGATACACATAAATAATAATAAGACAAAGAAAGCGGCAGCGTCAAGTAGCACCAATAATACATCAACAAAATAACATTTTTATTTAATTATAAAGTCAATTATATGTTTAGTGAAATTAAAAAGTTTGAATAAGGGGCTCAAATAATATTAGTGATTCACTCTGCACTTTTAAAACAAAATAAAAATAAAAATCCTCTCTGATCGTCAGAAAAGTGTTTGAATACAGTTAAAAGTAATTTGAACACTGATAATAAAAAAACTCATTTAGTTTAATATTTGGTTGAATTCAGTTAAAATGTTACGATTGCACCAAGTTTGATTGAAACTATATATTTTTTTTTTATTTAACATTTCCAATTTTGATTATATTCTCTGATAATTACATTCATTCTAATAATGTTTTAAATTCAACATCATAAAAAAAATTATTAAACTGCATGACACAGTTGCAAAAGCCATCCGGCGGCGATGCAGTGAATCTCAACACGTGGACTGAGGCACTCGGTGCACGGTTCGCACGTCTCCACTGTCTGGGAAAATCAGAGCTATGACATAGAAAAATAGCTTAGCAAATTGTTCCCAGGTCAGCCTCAAGGGAGCGAGCAGGATGAGACAGACTATGAGAGGATCTCCGGCGAATTGGCCCCCGCCTGCAGAGCCGAGTGTGACTGCTCTATTTTTATTCTCCCTTTGTTTCATTTTCTTTTTTTTCGCGGCAAGTGGTTTGCACTTTGGTTCATCAGAGACTGAACAGACTCTATTGCCTCGTTGAAATATGGCAGGAACAGATGAAGTGAGGAGATAGTGGAGAATTAAAAAAAATGAAAATATAAAAAAGACTGAAATCTAGAAAGATAGTTAATCATTGATTTTATTACAATTATGAAATTATATACAGATATTCACTTACAGATATTCACTATCAACTTGTAAATATAAGGTTTTTGGATTTGGACTTGACCTCTCTCTTTGCGCTTGATGGATCTACTGACTCCTTTAAGAAACATCTTAAGACGTTTCTATTTGTTCAGGCTTTTCCTTGATTTTCTGGAACTCCTGTTGTGTTATCAGTTTTATCTTGATCTTTAAAGTATATACTTTTTTGAGTATTGTTTTGTTTGTTTAAGCGCTTTGTGACCCTGGTCTAGAAAAGCGCTATATAAATAAATATTACTTACTAACTTACTTACTAACCTTGTATCATTACATTCGAAATAACTGTTGTAAAATTTGTACATAAAACTGTCGACACTGAAACTGTAAAATTGCTATAAAAAAAAGAAAGAAAAGAAAGTGAAAAAAGGCACTCAGACAGCACGTTCATCTGCCAAAGTGACTATTTCACAGGATTTTCTGGAACTCCTGTTGTGTTATCAGTTTTATCTTGACCTTTAAAGTATATACTTTACTGAATTTTGTTTTGATTGTTTAAGCTCTTTGTGACCCTGGTCTAGAAAAGCGCTATACAAATAAAAATTACTTACTTACTTACTTACTTACACAATAATATCCAATTAAATCAATAAACTAACTTCCGAGTTTCAGGAATTGAATTTTATTGCTTGAAAAAAAGGGGAAATATTCCTGTAATGACCAACCATTTGGATTCACAGTAGAACGTGTGATGAAGCAACCAGCTCACTGGGCGAGAGTATCTCCGAAAATTGACACACACTTTTATTGTGTATAAGCGCATGAAACAAATCTTAATCATATTCATAGACGCAGCTGCGCGCTGACATTTACAGACAATTTCCAGACAGTGTTGTTTCTTCTGCATTTATATTTATCATTTTCTCTCACAGCATATCATCTCTCCATGACGAGAGCAACCTTTAAACAGAGACTCTGCGAAAAGGTTGAAAATGATTCACAATCTTTTGGCTGATAAAGAAAGTGAACCAGTAATGACTTTAGTCTTCAATTGAAAAAAAAAACATGATTTGACAATACATTGTCATTACAACTTTATTTACACCCGGATACGTTTCTTCTCTTAACTATAATTTTAACGCCTCCCGTAACACATTTAAAGTTTATTTTCTGATGACTTTTAGATGGATTATAAAGTTGGTCTATGATCAGCAGCAAATGAAACAACCTTGTCTGTTCTTTGCTAGTTTAAAGTGCACATGACATTTGAAAATGTAGGTAAAATAGATATAAACGCCAAAAATATACCAACTGTGAAGTAAGTTGAAAGTTTTTGTAATCGCTTTAACTGAGTAATAAAGTTTATACAGCTTCTCAAAGTTGTCGTCAGAGAGAGCAGTGAAGATCTTGATACCTTTTCAGAATCCTAGTCCATCGTGGACTGGGTCTGTTAGGAGGTCTGACTCTGAAGACCTATGAAATGTTCACTACTGTCCCACTAAAGATTTACCGTACAGAATGGCATCACGTACTACCAAACTTGCATTTCAGTTCAAGTGCTCTTGAGGAAAACATCTTAAAAACCGACCTCCTGTCTTGCGCTCTTTCTCCATCACCTCAGATTTCCTATGCTTGGCGGGCGGTTTTGCTGTGCTCGCCACTTTGCCTCGGGGGAAGACGGTTGGAACGGCCCCGGGCAACGGAACCTTCTGGAGGCGCAATTTGAGCCCAAACGTTGTTGATGGGTCAAAACAATCCTCTTCAAAAATGTGCACAACACAAAAGTCAACTGTCGGGTAAGGGTTCCACAGCGTCCCATTCGGTCCGGATCGCTAACAACGAATTTGCTGAATCCACTTTGTTCGCAGATTTTTGTGTCTGTTGGAAGCTTGAAAAGGCTAAAAAACGCGCGTCCTCTTGTTCGCGCAATATGTTGCACAACAGTAGCTGGGCACGTCTGTGGAAGTTATTTCCGTAAGGATAAAAGGTCGCTGAGTTTCTCGGATGATGTTGTCTATTCGAACACACTCTTCGCACAACTTCCCTCTTCCTTCATGTCTCCATACATGTCAAAACATACCCAGGATCCCCCACACTCATTTGCATATACTGTTGGCTAACTACAAACTTTAGACTTTCTTTTATCGTCATTGCACAGAAGAACACAGCAGTGAAAATGTATATATAAAAGTATACGTATAAATATACTTGAGTGAACACTTATACGACAATTACACGGCAAGGCGTTCAAATTTTGTATTTAGTGGGAAAACCTTGTCTCTATTCCGTAAACGTACAGGTGTTTTTAAATAATAATACTATTTGTAGATGATGTACTATTGGTGTATCATGATACAGTGTCTTCGTTTTTAAAAGGCCACTAGATGGCACTATACGTTTGAAAATGATGCCAGGTTACATTGAATCAATAGATAAAAGCCAAATATTATAAATCACAGTGAAGACAAAATGAAGACACTGTATCATGATACAGTGTCTTAAGTACGCGGATGTTTCATGAGGCCTCATCATCCCATCACTAGCCCTCACCAACGCAATGGTCCAGTCCGTCCCGGTTGGCAGGAGTGTGTCTGAACCAGTTCATTTACAATAGTTCATTAATTAGTTTGTATTTTGGATGAAAGTGAACTGAACGTAGTGTATTTTACCTGATGAACATTACTTTGAACGCGTTTATTCATATCTGGGCTCCGTCAAACTGTCAACCACTAGGTTGCCTACAGGGCCTTACAGAATTACTATGAACTAGTTCATTGTAAGTGCATTTATTTTTTATTTATAAGCTAGTATAAGTTGTTTTTTGGAATTGGTGAAGAAACATAGCAAGTGAAACTTTCCCAAAACTACTGGTGGGACACGATGAATTTGGTCAAACCAACCAACCAAACCAAATTCTTGCAGTTCGTCCACCGCAGGCCATTATGGTCTTTAATCGCTTGGTGTTCGCATTTTTATTTATTTTTTTTAGCTTCCCCCAAGTCTGCTGAGAAGTTCGCTCATACTTGTGGTCTTCGAGCAACGTTGCAATCTGCTGGTAAACCTTTTTTTTATTATGGGTTGCTCAGTCCAACTCCCCCTGGATGCGTTCATCAGCCACAAAAAGTTCACCTCGTCCACTGACCGTAGAACAACTTTTCCGTCTGAAAACTCTTAAGTATTCTTTCTCGCAGCCATTTCTTAAAAAATGTTGCGTTTGTTTTTTGTGTTGGTAGACGGGCTGAATACTCAGCTGCTGGCAGTCGGCCTGTACCACCTTTTCAGTAGCGGCCTCGGCTTGCTCGGGACCAGAACTGAGCAGATACTAAAAATAGCCGTGCTGGTGGATGTATAGAGTCGAGACAAACCGGTGAAAAAAAGGACATAGGATGAGGAGTGTTTGTACGACTGTCAGGATATCACGACAATATTTATCATCTGCAAACAAACCGCATCCTCATCAATATTAATACAGATGTGATGGTGATTCATGTTTGTTGTGTTAATACATAGGTCTCCAGATGGACCCCGGGGATAGTTGGGGAAACAACTTCTCACGCCAGCCCGCAACCTTTCCGACTGCACGACATGATCGGTGGTCTGGATCTCGCCGCAATCGACCATTTGACATTTTGGTTGGGAGGTTTGCTAATTAGGTGAGCGCTCGTGGAACAACGAGGCAACGGTGAGGTTAGTGAGAACAGATTTTTAATAAAGAAATCTATGTTCATAAATACAATCTCAGCTCCTGCTACATTCCAGTCTCTAGACTAATAATCAAGTCTTTTGTTCGTAAACAGTGTTGAAATATTTTTGTTGAGTTTCCGATTGTGGAGTTTATGTCGTCACAAGGGCAAGTAAGAGCATTATTTCCCAGGACTGTCACATGTAATCACAGTTTTATCTTCCTCTTTTGCAAGAGAGAGAGAGAGAATGAACGACGAAGAAAAATGAATAATCATCCAACAATTGTAAAAACCTGAATGTGCCAAAACTGAAACTTACCTAAAAGCCTCAAGGCTGTTTTGTTTTTTTAGTGTCTGAGTATATGCTACTTGAACAATAAACCTAAACTACAAATGTTCCTGTTAGAGGAACATATTTCCAATCACAACACATATCAAAAGTTTTTAAAAGATTCTTGACACAACATCAAATAATTAAAACATTAAAATGGACGAGCTAGATCGCAGCTATTCAGCAATAACGTGTTGATTCATGAAACAGTAAACTTCCTCTAACGCCCACTAGATGTCACTTTTTGCTATCATGTATTCCAATGGAACCTCACTTCATTTTTAAACTAAGAGCTTCATGAAGCTTCATCAGCACAATGTTGAAATCTATGAGAAAATAAAAAATGTATGCACACTCAAAATATTTTTTATTTAAATAGTTGGTGATTTTGGAATCTTTTTAATGACGAAGAAAGGGATTCCCCCCCCCCCCCCCGTGGTATATTAAGTGGTAAATTAGAGAGCATGTCGACGTTTTCAACTTTTTCCTATTGTTTCATAAATATTAAAAATACTTTCTCACAAACGGATAAATAGAAAAATAGAAGCTTTTCATTTATTTTTTATTTTATTAGAAGTATTAAGGACCTTTCAATTTTGTACCTGGATATTTATTTTATATTATAATCAGATTGTAATGATTATTCTGAAGATTTTTTCTTCTTAAATACATATTTTTATGCCTTATATACTTATTGTTTTGTGATGACAATCTATTTCGTTGCCATTTCAGATTGTGTTACATTCACTCGTGTCTCTATTCTTTGTTCGTTTCAACCTAAAACAACTTTTTTCCCCTTGTAGAGTAGTATGGACATTACTAGGTGCATCCAAGTTTATTTATACAACATGTGTCGAACCAACTTTCTGCATCTTTCTGGGTCATGAGAAGGAGGTGTCGGCGGCTGCCTCTGACACGTTGATGTCTGTGACCTGTGCCTCTATGATTCATTACATGTGGGCTTCTCGTTCGCTTCTCATCTCCTCTCTCTCTGTTGCTTCGTAAACTCTCCAAACTCCTCTGTGATTTGCTGGTGTTACAGACCTGTGATCATAAATCATTCACAGATACAGCGCTTCAACAAGAAAAAAAAAAAGAAGGAACAGTGCAAAGACCATGTTGCGTTTAAAGACAGTTAAAGTTAGAAGCTTGTACTCTATAGCTACTATCTGGCTTTTTTTTTTTTTTTTTTTAAATGTGACCTACTTTTTCTAGGAAAATAAATCAGTTATATTCACTGCTGGATACATCAAACCTTAACACTTATCTTCCATCACCCTCCCACAATCGCTCTCAAAATTCACAAGTTTTTTTCACTTAAAATCTGCCTTTTTTCGCTGACTTTCGATGCACCCAGAAAGATCTCCCCAGATGGCTTTAAAAGGGGTCCCGATGGCTCCGGGGACCCTGACGCCAGCTGAAGTAACATGAAGCCAGCAGGGCGGCTTTACAAGTCACCCGCTTTGTTGATGAAGCAGCAGGCCGGCGTCCCCCAGAGGTGTTTTCTCTTGTGTTCGCCGGGGTCTCCTATGGAGAAGACATGCTAGGGTAAATAAATCGAGTCGCGCCTCGACTGACGACTGACCTCGAGCTGGTACAACGGCGTGCACTGCGAGTGTTTGGTCCGCCGTGGCTTTTTCTCGACAACATTTCTCACGCGTCACACTCAGCGTGATAGTCTTTTTCCTATAGAGCCTCACAGATCTCCAGAAGGGAAAGGAATGCTGTGCTGCAAGAATGTTGCTTTACAAGACCAGAAGAAAACATCTTTACTGAAAGTACTATGAAAATATTGTACATTTTTGAATGAGGATTCTAAAAGAATTGGAGCTCCTGTAGTTAAATTGATAGATCACCCAAAATAAAATAAAAAATCACAAATTTTCTACTCACCCTTATGTCGACTTAGGTTGTAGGGATTAGACCAAGTATTTGCAATATTTACCTTGAGTACTTCCTTTCTATGTAGCATGTTAGCCTTTAAGCATCAGCTAAAAACAATCTTAAAATATGGACTTGTTTGAGTTTTTTCCGGAACAATTACTCTTGTCGAGGCTTCAATACGAGATGGACATTATGGATGAGCAGAATGTTTTTTGGTGTCTTTTTTGACGAAGAAAAACGGTCTCTGGTCGCAACCGTCATATGGACATTTCTGCCTTATTGGTGACTAAACCCAGCAGAATTACCAAAAATCCTAAAAGATACTTTATTTAATGGACCAACATCACTTGATTTCCATTAAATCTATCGTCTTTTCGGACGAAGAAAACTGAGCACCCGTCATTACATTGAAATGAACATACATTTCTGCCTGTGAATCTAAAAAAGAACGGATTACTCTGAAAATAATCCTAACCCTTGGTTGACATGAGGGTGAGTAGAAAATGAGAGAAGTTTGGGTGAACCATCACTTTGAGTCTGATCTCTAGTTCTGCTCTTTTGCAATTAACACAAACTAATAGATGAAATGCAGGAGCCGAGGTCCTAAGTAGGTATGATGAATGTTACCACCCTAGAACGTGTAAAAGGAAACTCTTAATACATTTTTTTTTTTTTTTTTTTTGCAACTGTAAAGTTATTTTAAATTGTTTATTTTAAACCAAAAGTTAGTTGATGGCCATGGTTACATTTGATTAAATCCATAACAAGCTAGTAACAAGCTGAAACATCATTTTTGGTTCCCAATCTTCTTTAAAATAGATAAATATCCAAACAAATGATCAATAATATCAATCAGAGGACATTTTAATATATTTAAGGAATATATTTTATGTTTTTAAAATACAAAGCAGTTCAAATCAATAAAGTATTTCTTTCCACAAGCTTCTCAACTTTCTTTTTTCTCTTCGATTATAAATTATAAGACACAATTTATACTTCATAAAAGATATTGTACAGACAGAATATTAAATGTTCAAAGATCTTTTGTTAAAGTAGTCTGGGTGGACAAGGTTCTTGATGAACCTTGAAAAGTTTTTTTTTTTTTTTAATGCATTTTAGACAGAAAATAGATCGAAGAGTATGATATAATGAGAAAGAAAACTGAAGAAATTATAATAAAAAAGAGACTTATTTATGAGGTGGTCAGATATGTTTCGAAGGCCAAATGCGTTGGAAGGTTATGCTGTTGTTAATAATTAAATTAATCATAATAAAAGATATGAATAAACCCAGTTGTTTGCAGTGGATTCAATCAAATCGTCTTTTATTTTCGTTCTTTTGTTTCTTTAAAGGTTCTGTTTCTGTCCCTGTTACAAGTGAATTTCCTCGCTGTGGGATAAACAGAGTTTGAAGTTCAAAGTTTATACAATATTTGTTTATCTTTTATATATCCAGTTTTAATCTTTGGTTTCTATTGACAAAATAGTTGTTTACACTTGAACACTTTAAACTGCAAGTTAAGGCATGGAAGTATGTTTTTTTTTAGATACACAAAGGGTAAACCGCCACAATGCAGATGCTGGGATTGATATCGAGCCTCGGGAATATGAAAAGCCGGCTGATGATGTCAATCGAGGCCAATTTCAAATGATAACATTTTCGCTCCGACAATGGAGGAATATTGAAAAGTCTTCCTCTCGCAGCCGCGCGCGACTCTCGCTCACTCAGGAAATTGTCGGCGAAAAAGCGGTGAATAAGCGAGAGAGGCTTAAGCTGGATAAGATCTTAATGACATTGTGCCGCAGAGATAGGTTGTCGCTCGTGAACTCCGAATACACAAATGTTAATCATCCAACTAATGATCTGGGTTCTGTGCAAAGAGCTGCCGCTGTTCCTCGCAAACAAAGAAATCAGCCTGATGATTATATATAGTAGCTCGCGTGCTGTTTTCTTCTTTCTGGGGCATTGTTCTGAAGATGAATGCGATCAGAGGGCAATTTAGCGAAGGCATCCGAGTGCAGGGGAGGGCCCATTAGCTCAATTCATATCCGCAGATTATTTTGGGGTTCTCATCTGGCACCCATCTGTCATGTATGGAGGAGCAGGACACGTGCACATGCTTTGGAGTCATGAAACATGAAGGAAGTCATGCTACACATCATTTGTTCTAGAAAAACATCAATTAAAACGGGGGTGGGGGGATGGGGGGGGGGGTTTAATCACAGATCAAAACTCAAGCTGTCACATGTCAGTGAAAAGTCGATCGGAAACATGGAGCATGTAGAGGGTTTTCTGATTGGATTCATGACACATTCATGAAATTGAGTTTGTCTCCAATGTCTGACTCTCATTGTGAATCACACAGTGCAACATATACATGTATATAGTTGTGTATTATAGACTTGTTTTATAATTATTTAATAATGGTTTTCTTTTTTTCTCTTTACAATCTCACTATTAAAATAATACACAATATTAATTATGGTATATCATACACGAACAACGGTAGGATTTTCAAGTACGCTAAAAACATTTTTAACAGTAGTCTAACCATTTTCAGCTTTATTTAAATATTTCTTTAACTATATTTAAATACATTCAACTGTAATCTCAATATTTCTAACTTTAATCTCCCAATTTAAAACCGTTATCTAAACATTTAGAACTGTAATTTGACTGTTTCCGACTGAATTATTAAAATTTTCAACTGTAATTAACAATTTTTAACTTGAATCTAAAATTTTTTAATGGCCTATTTTAGACTGAAATAAAACAGTTTTCAACTGTAATCTAACGTTTTTCCATTTTTATTTAAGGTAAAATAACACCATCTTCCCTCCGCCATCTCAATCTTGAACAGTTAATTCCCACCGTGCCATTTATAGTCCATTCATTGCGTGTTTTTTATTATTTTTATTATTTCTCTTGTATATTTTGTACATATTGTTTATCCCTATTCTAATTTTGTTACCAATTCCGGAGTCGTCCACAACCACGGAAAATGACATGAGTGTATACCAATATGTACTGGCGAATAAAGATGCTCTTGGATCTTGAATTTTCAAATGTAATTGAATTCTTTACAACTGTAATATTTTCATTGTCATCTCTTCAAGAGGTTTTCTCTTATGACATTTTTAAACATTGCTAATATTCATGTACTGTAATGACACAGTTTTCAATCATGAAATTGAGTTTGTCTCCAATGTCTGACTCTCATTGTGAATCACACAGTGCAACATATACATGTATATAGTTGTGTATTATAGACTTGTTTTATAATTATTTAATAATGGTTTTCTTTTTTTTTCTTTACAATCTTACTATTGAAATACTACACAATATTAATTATGGTATATCATACACGAACAACGCTAGGATTTTAAAGTACGCTAAAAACATTTTTAACAGTAGTCTAACCATTTTCAGCTTTATTTAAATATTTATTTAACTATATTTAAATACATTCAACTGTAATCTAAATATTTCTAACTTTAATCTCCCAATTTAAAACCGTTATCTAAACATTTATAACTGTAATTTGACTGTTTCCGACTGAATTATTACAATTTTCAACTGTAATTAACAATTTTTAACTTGAATCTAAAAAAATTTAATGGCCTATTTTAGACTGAAATAAAACAGTTTTCAACTGTAATCTAACATTTTTCCATTTTTATTTAAGGTAAAATAACACCATCTTCCCTCCGCCATCTCAATCTTGAACAGTTAATTCCCACCGTGCCATTTATAGTCCATTCATTGCGTGTTTTTTTATTATTTTTATTATTTCTCTTGTATATTTTGTACATATTGTTTATCCCTATTCTAATTTTGTTACCAATTCCGGAGTCGTCCACAACCACGGAAAATGACATGAGTATATACCAATATGTACTGGCGAATAAAGATGCTCTTGGATCTTGAATTTTCAAATGTAATTGAATTCTTTACAACTGTAATATTTTCATTGTCATCTCTTCAAGAGGTTTTCTCTTATGACATTTTTAAACATTGCTAATATTCATGTACTGTAATGACACATTTTTTAATCATACTAAGACTATTGTGACGTGAAAGGAAGGTTGGTCCATGCTAATGGTGCTGAGGAGGCTACATGTGTGTTGAGGCTTCTGAATGCTACAGTGTAGGAGCTACAGGAAGCTTGGTGATCCCAGGTGGGTGAATGTGAGAGAGGTTTATGTCTTGTTATCGAAGATGGGTGAATAAATATCAGGATAAGAAGAGAGAATGTGTTTTCTACCGACAAGTTCTTTTAAAACAGATCAAAAAGAATAAACGCTCAAGATGGAAATTCCTAATTGCAGAAATGTTCGAACAAAGGCGAGTCCGCTTTGAAATGTGGCTTTGGAGACGAATGAATCTGATCAAAAGACATTTCCTGTTAATGCTCCTTCAGGTTCGAGACGATTACTTTAGTATCTAGAGGGACACTTGAAGTCTGATCCATGTCATCCCCGAGAGCACTACTAAACCATTTCATTCCCTCAAGTTGTTGTTTTAAAATGAACAATCCAACTTTTTGTAGCCAATTATGCAGGTTTTGGACCAGGAACAGTGTTTGACGACTTAATTTTATTTTGTTCTTTTTCTTATCATTTTTGGGGTTTTTTTTGTGAGTTTTTTTTTTTTTATCTCTGTGCTTGTGTGGTGGTTGAAGATTCACTATTTGTAAAGTATGAAAAATATCAAGTAGAAAGAAAAATGCATTTGTGGAGGAAAAAAAGAGTTGGCTGTGATTTTTGGCGATAAGAACACATGCAAGACGTCTTTTTTTGGAAATTGAAATGTCATTTTGAACGTCGCGTGAACCTGTGTGTCTCTGTGTGTTGAACACCTGTTCAGGGTGTCCCCGTCTCTCGCCCCGTTGCAGCCGGGAGAGACTCCAGCCACCCCGTGACCGTGATAAGGAAACGAGCCGTAGAATATGAATGAACGAGTTTGTTATTCGATCCACATCGACTACATCGCTGTGAAAGTTTTCAAGGAATCCCAGCCGAGGTTGAGACCACAGAGAGGACTGCGGGTCGGTCGGATTGAGAGATTATAAATCTGAAAAAAACTCACCATAATGAAACGCTCACCCCGGTGACCCTTAAAATGGTAAGCGGTTTAAATTGATAATGATTATGATTTGCAATTCTGCTGTCTCAAACAGGTCTTTCATTTTGTCTGGGATGACGGTGGAGAGTTTCATGCTACTATATTTTACTTAGGACACAAAGTAGAATAAGTTTCTGGTCAGTTTAAAGTTGATTCAATTGTGAATTAAAAAAGTAAAAGTGAAGTGAAAGGTAGTGGATGAAGTCATGACTAGGTGTCACATTCTTTAGATCTCAGTAGGTGGCGCCCTCAGTTTCAAAATCAACAGCTTTTCAAAGCAATACTTAGTGCCATCTAGTGGACTCTAGGATACTGCTTCATGAAGCTTCATCAACCCGTCACTAGTTGAATGGTCCTGATTATTTAACAACTTTCAATGATGTAAAAATGTTTTCCTTTATTGTAAGTACAAATAATTTAAGAGGCTCAATGTGCTGCCATTGTCTTGTTTGGATTGTTGTTACCTTGTTTTTTTTCTTTCACGATCGGTGACTAAGTGAATATCGAAGTGAATTTCAAAGTTATTTATTAATAATTGCAAGTGTCAGATATCAATTACAATAAACCTTTCGAGGAGTTAATATTTCTTCTTTTTTCTTTAAAAAACATGATTAATGAAAGAGAATAAACTCATGTAAAGCTTTGAAAAAGTCCATTTTTTTTTATTCCACTAACATGACTCTTCTGGTGTCAAACTAGTGATGAATTATCGGGGCGCTGCTTTGCTTTTGCAGGTGTTAAAAGCAGATATCCTATCTGTCCAAGGGCCATTTTAAACTTGTAGGTTATGAATGCATCCAAATAAATCATGTCTTATCAAGGTGCGTCCGGAGTTCAAGTGGGTCTTTTCCAAAGAGTCGCTCTGATCAGTGCAAAGGAATAGGGCTTTTCGTAAACTCCCAGTTCTTTCAGGCTATCAGAACATGCATGATGGGCATGCAGTACCACAAAAATGTTTGATGCCGTCTTCAATTTTCAAAACTGTCATTTTTCTACTGGATGTTTTCTTTCTACAGCGGCTCCTTCAGTGGATGCCATTGATCAATGCATTGAGCTCCCATTTAAATAGTTAGCATCATTTAGCATCACTCAAATTGTTCATTATTTTTAGTGTGTCACGATTCCTTAAAAAAGCTTTAGATTCCTCCAGCAACGGATGATGGGTTCGCGTCCAAAATCTCTGGTTACTTACAGGCTTGTTAGAGGGAAATATCATGGAAGGATTATGGATTAAAATAAGCCCCTCGGCATCAGGGATACGTGGCTAACATAGCAGTTCTGTTGTGGCTTTCTCAACTTTTTTTTGGCTTCATCTTGCAGGATTATCGTGAGTCAGACACTGCTATGTAGAAAGCATGTCTGCATTTCCTCAACAGTTTTTTTTGCCACATAGACTTTCTTTTTTTTGTTGGAGGAGGTTGAAGACTTGAAACATATGAGATTTGATATATACAAAATGTTTAAACAGGGCTACAATCCAAAGTTGACTATATATGTGCGTGCATGCTATATAATACATAAAATACTTTATTTTATCTGGGTTTTTCTTTTGAAAAATTGCACAAATTATACTGTACTAATTCAGAAAATAGTGTTAAATATCAAATGAATATGTAATTTATTAGACATAACCTAAAATTCTATGTATGTTTTCAACTGTCAACTTTCAAAAGTAATTTCTCTGGATTATTTTGGTAATATAACAGCTAACTAAAAAAAAAAAGTTGAATGATTGTAGAGGATGTATGAGAAAGTCCCCAAACTACATGCCTCAATCACCAGAATGAGTCCCTGCCACGACCATCTGCTCCCAGAATGATTTTTTTTTTTGTCACCAGCATCTTTTCATCTGTTCACTGGTAGGATTAATATCCCCAAGGAACAAGCTCATCTTCTCACCCATGCACTGACTTTGACTTACGCAGATGGACTTTGAAAATAGAAGAAAATGGTAATGCATTCCTATTTTACAGACAATCAAAGGTAAATTGCTCCCTTAAGCTGCTGTTAACAACCATGACGTACGATGCATGAAGAAATGAGTCCGATTCCATTCGAAAGAAAAGCCACCACTAAAGATTGATCCATTATACATCGATTCTCTTGAGATTTAATTACATTCAATTAACCCTTTGTTATTAAGGTTATTGTGTCAAGTTAATGTCACGGTATGATGTGATAAAACCCCTTGAAAGAGTTAGCATTGATGCTACAATAATGTCCATGATGTAAACTTTGGCAGCTGATGATGAATGATAAATGTTTAGATACAAATGAAAACACATTTTAATTATACTATGAACTACATGGTACAGAATATACTTAATTATTTTAAAAAAACAACTAAAGGACTATTGACAACCTGCCCTCTGCACCAGGAAATCAAATATATTGTCCTCATACTTACACGAACACACACAAAGAGACAAATACAAAAGACAAAGACATTAAAAATGTCAAGAGTGGGGGTATTGAACTGGCAAAACCCTGCATCTTAGAAGTTAAAAAAGTAGTTTGGGTTACCATGTGAGCTAACCAAGTTTTGACGAAGTGCGAAGGTTACCAATATGTATTTCAACTACCATGATCGCTTTTTCCAGCCCCCCCCCGAAATCATATCCAGGGACGTTGCTTCTCCGAAATTTTGCGGCGTGTATGAGCTACAGAAACGTGAGGTCACTGACGGGCTCTTCAAAAAGCGACCCATAGATAGACCGGATATGAGGAATGATGACACAAACCAAGATTATAATCAGAACGTGAATCAATGCAAATACAGTTGATCGACTTGTACAACAATATCATGAATGTTGATGATTATATTACAACTAAAAAAGGAGACCCTACCAATGGCAGGCAGCACTGATCAACTGAAAGTCTAGTGAACTGAAAGCCCTTCAACACGGTGGGGATTCATATTGCAGATAAAAGTGGCCAAAACCTCTCAACAGGGACGCCGGACTCTCCTGTTGTGGGAGGTTAATGATGGAGGAAACTCAGGATGTCATTGAAAAATTCATGAGTTACGTTAAGTTACTTTTTCTTCACGTTGAGAAGGGTTATGTTTTAGCGAAGGCTTTCCACCTGGAAGAAGACCCCAGTGTTCGGGTTATCACTAGTTCCTCTCTTTTGTCCTTAGTTGACCTCCGTGGCGGAAAATTCAAAGAACCAAGGGGTTTCTGAAAACGGTTCTAAAACCTGAAACTATATAAGGAACAGTAACATATTTGAACTTCGGTAATATCTTTGTTTTTAGGGCAGTTTTTCCTCTGCCCTGTGATTCCAGTCCAAGCACTTCCTATGTGGTGACGTGACACTCCAAACCCCTCTTTTAAAAAAGGTTTTTCATGAGTAAAGGAAACTTCAAGTGAATGATTTCAAGACACTTTGTGCCACAAATGAAACGTTTATATGGACATGAAATGAAAAACATGCTCATGACTTTCACACCAACCAGAATTTCAGCGTCCTTCGTTGGCCGAGGGCTGAAATTCCTTGGAAACAAATGGGAATGTTGTCATGGCGGCTCGTATCTAAAGACAATTTGAAACATAATCGAACACATTTTTTTGCATTTAAGAAGCTTCACCATCATATTGAAGAGTAAAATGAAATTTTGGACAACACCTTATTGCGGCAGATACAATGTCTCCTCATCAAAAACATCACATTCAAGTAAAAATTCAGTAGCTAGTATGGGGGGGGGTCGGGGTGGTTTACAGGTGCACTAGCGCCACCTGATGGTGGAACTAGAATAGCTCCACTATTAGCTGGTTTCTTGAGACGAAATAAACTTCCTACTTCTTTTCCAGCCTAAAGACGTGCCTCCAAAACTTCTTTCGCCACCCCATTCTCTTCATATTAGAAATGCTGATAATCCTTGAAAGCTGCGCCTCTGAATCAGAAACAGCTTTCAGTGAATTGAAATCTTCAAAGGGAAGTGGGAAGCGGAGCACAATTTGCAATCAAAAACAGGAACACGAGTCCGATGTGAAGTGTTTATCAAGCGTCTGCTCAGACGGTTTGACGCACAATCAAGAAACAAACACTTTAAAACAACAAAGATAACAATCACAAGCAGCTCTATCAGCGCGACAGGACGATGCACAGCATGATTTAACAAGTCGAAATGAGACGCATGGGAAAGATCTAAAAACGACTCTCGCAATTTTTTAAGAATCAAATCCAAGTTGAGTCTTAAACCAGGTCCTCACATATGATATTGCCAGATCTGAGACCTCACCTGCTTTTCATTTAGTCATGTTAGTGTAATTTCATCTCACATGGTCTCACAAGGCCCGAGGACATTTCAACTTCCCATAATTTGACAGATGTCCAATAATTTTGCATTTAATCTTCGCCCCGGGGGTGTAAAGTATGTGAGGCAGCAAATTGATGCCACTGTAGTCGGAGAGATTGCTGGCGATTCTGAAATTGGATACTCACTCATCCAAATTCACCGTCCTCATTAGAATGTCAGAATGAAGTCGAGTCGCCCTCCGATGTCGTCCCCCCCCCCACCGTCGAGTCACGTCTTTTCAGGAAGTTAAATAAAGCTGAAGAAACTTTTCTGAGATACACAGATAAATCTGACAGGTGAGGGAGGCTTCCTATAGGAGTTATTTTAATCACCTGTATGTGTCAATAAGAAAGTCCATTCCTCCTTTTTATATCTTAACACATTAAAAATCAACGTGCTGTGAGACATTTGAGCTGCGAAAGAGTGATTAAATTAATAACAAATACAGTGAAGACATTTTATCATTACAGCTACACTTGAAGGATACAGTATTTGTGAATGGCTTCCCCACTGTTATAACTTTGTAAGTGCAACATTGTCACACATAATCACACTAGAGTGCAAGAATCTGATATACTTGATATGTTGATATGGATGAATTAATGCTAAAATATAATCAAATATAAAGTACAATTTACCCGTTTGATCTAAGAGCAGGAAACCTTTGGCTACACACACTCACATTCAATCCACATTTCTCACGCACAGATTACTGGTTTGAGACCAGCTCGAATCAGAATTAGGGCAAAAAAAACCCCGGTAGATTCAAACATTGTTGTCTGCCTGCAAATCACACCTTAATTTGTATATCAAAGACAAAGCCGGCGAGAGCAGAAAACAGGAAAACAACGCCCCTCAACATGTTACCTCCGCTCGAGAACACTTGAATAATTAGATTTAAAGGAGACTAAATAGGAACTCTCAGCAGGGGACCGGTGACACAGGGAACTTGGAAAAATTATTTTGCCGTAAAAGACAACCTCCTGGGCGGGAAATCTGATTTAAATATAGCGAGTTTTCTACAGCTCGGGACCATTCTGTCCGGGCCTTTCAATCTGTCGCTAGAAGAAGGGGTCCGGTCGATCGTTTTAAGAAGCTTGTATTTTCTTTGACTTGAAGCGATGAATAAAGCGACCCGAACGTACTCTGGATTGTTCATCTTTCTCCACAAATCGAAGCATAAGACCTGGGATGGAAGTGACGTCGTGTTTGATCCTTTTAATACATAAAGTGATAGTTCACCCAAAATTCAATTTCTACTCACCCTCAGGTTGAAGAGTTGGGATTATTTTAAGTGTAATCTGTTCCTTTTAAGAGTTATAGCTAGAAATGTATCGGTCGTGAATAGCGCCCATTTTTATTCGTCCTTCTTGCCCAAAAAGACGCATTTATGAACATCCAAATACCATGGTAATCGTCATTAATAAAATCACACCATTGGTCAGGTCAAAAATAATCAAGTCTATAATTTAGACAGGAGACAGTAAACACTGGGAGCTCCCGTGAGATCTGTGTAGCATGTTAGCCTTTTAGCTTCTGTTACAAACAACCTTAAGATATAATACATTTTTGTTTTTTCAGAACAATTTCTTATGTCTATCCTTCAAAACAAGATGGACGTCTCAGACGAACATTATGGAGGTATTTGGATATTTTTAAGTGTCTTTTTGGACATTAAAAAGCGGTGTTCACTATCACTTTAACAGTTTTCAGCTTACTTTAGCAGGAAATTTGATTGCAAAATCGTAATTATTTGAGACTAAACTGAGCAGATTTAGCGAGAATCCTAAAATATACTTTCTTATACTTGAACATGAAGATTATTCTTACTTTAATGTCAAGCAATTAATATGTTTCTTTCCTGCTTAAGTTTTGTAGTGCATCCAGAAAACGTTTCAGTTTTTAAAGTTGAATCAAACTCTTCTTTTTTTTGTCCTTTATGATCAGGAGAAACTTAATCATGTCCCGGCAGTTAAGGCTGGCTGGCTTTGGGAATTACTTTTACAATGAATACATTAGTCTGGTAATGAATTCACCTTTTGACTTGTGCAGGGAAGTGTCTTGATTTGTTCTCATGTTGCAATTAATGCCTGTGGATAAGGGTTGAGAATAAATAATTAGGTTGACCGGAACTTAATCGGAAATTTACAACGGCCGTTACAATCAAGTGATCCGTTACTAAACCTCACCTCAGCAACGTAAACTAAAATCTATCCTGCCATGTTTTACAGGTCTATTCTAAGACTTCAGTGTGACTGTGTGTGTGTCCTCGTTGTGTGGTTTGTATCACTTGCCAAGAGTCATACCTTCCAACCGAACATATTTTTCTTGACCTTGAGCACATCAGTGGCTGCAGAGCCAGACAGAGACTCAATGACACTCAATACAGCACCAGACATATCAATGTTATCATCATTCAGTGATTCAGTCGCTCAGTTCTTCACAACAAAACATCAATACATTAGTCTAGAAGGTAAAGTCATGTCGTTTGAAAAGTACTTTTATTTAAAAAAAATCTTTAGATGTAGCTTGAAAACAGAATCTTCAGTGTGATAAATGCACTGACCTAAAGCTAGACCCCTTAACTCTACGTCGATAAAGCAACTTCACAACATTTCTTTCCATCAATAGCTGTGGTTAAAATGTCGAGAATTCAAATTAAAAGGATGAAATGAACCAAGAAAGAAGAAATCGGAAGAAGGAAAAGAGAGTGAAACCATACATACGAATGCTCCTCCCCAGGTGGAGCACCAATAGACTCAGGGACTCATTCATTCCTCGTGCTATTAGATTGTATAATTCTGATTTTTTGGGCAGGAGCAGAGTGAAAAACCGACGATATTCTTTGTTACTTGTACTTTGTCATCCCTTATACTTACTTATATCTATCAATCCATCAATCCATCGATCCATCTGTATTTTGTCAAAACTAACGGTGGACACATTTATTTACATTAATAATTCAATTCAATTCAATTTTATTTAAAGTGTCTTATCATAAGTTACAAAGTCACAAAATTATCTCAAGACACTATACAGTTGAAGTAAGACTATAGTTAATTAAGGAAAAATAGATCCCAGCAATTCAACAAATACCTAATAATAATAAGTAACCACTGTTCCACGTGCTTTTGTATTAAGTTTTCCTGAAATAATAATAAGCAAATCTACCATTATCAGGAATCTAAACACACCATGCTTTTGAGACTGAACAATATTCAACACCATCCTACCCTGGTTGAGTTTGTAGCATCTTTCATTCCCATGCATGATCACCAACATGTTTTAATGAGAGTCACAGAAGAAAAAACCCTTTTTAGATGATGTTTGCAATCATGGTCCTTGTTACTGCTGCCTTGTTAAGGTGCTGCTCCACAACACAGCGAGCACAGCAGGTAGAGACGCGCAGTATGATTTATTGCTTACAAGTACAATGCACCGTAAAGCGAAGGAGAGTGAACTTTTTAATGGATTCTCTGCCAAAGACAAACCACTGGCAGTGTTCCTCTTCATCTTATCGAATGGTTTCTAGGCCTCTGGCTGAGGCCAGGTGAGCTGTCAAGAGTTTTAACAAGCTCACTGGTTTACAAGACCTTTCCCACAATCCTCCACTTTCATTCTCTACATTTCCTCGACCTGCATCTCGGCAATATCGTGCGGCTCAATTTACGTGCCTTCCACGTCTAGCTGTGGCAGAAAAATTGATGGATCATTATTTGAAGTTGATGATATACAATGATAAATCAATGTCTTATTTGGGAAATATTGTATATGGCCTGTGTGTCTTTAAAAAACATGATGTATGTGTATGTGTACTGTGTACTTAGTCAGTATTACTGGTGACAGTTGCTGAGAGGAGATCTGCTGTGTAACCCAATTTCCCAAAGAAGATATCCAGAGGGATTAGTACAGTAAGTAAGTAAGTCATTTATTTTATAGAGCGCTTTTCCAGACCAGGGTCACAAAGCGCTTAAACAATCAAAACAATACTATATTAAATTTATACTAGAAAGTTCAAGAAAACGCCAAGAACAACACAGGAGTTCCAGAAAATCAAGGAAAAGCCTGCACAATTAAAATTTCTTGAGATGTTTCTTGAAGGAGTCCGAGCTGGGGTGTAAGTCTGGATCAGATCACTGATGTAAGGAGGAGCCTGACCATGAATCACTCTAAAATTAAGAACCAGAATTTTAATGTTGATCCTGAAAGAAACTAGAAGCCAGTGAAGTGTTTTAAGGATCGGAGAAATGTGAGTTGTTCTACTATAGCCGGTCAGAATTCTCGTTGGAGAGTTCTGTATCAACTGCAGGAGAGACAGCTCCTTCTTGTTAAGACATGAAAACAAACTGTTACAATACTCTAAACGAGAAGACACAAACGAATGGATTACAAGCTCCAGATCATGTTATAACAACATTTTCCTAAGTTTAGAGATCTATCTATCTATCTATCTATCTATCTATCTATCTATCTATCTATCTATCTATCTATCTATCTATCTATCTATCTATCTATTCTCCTGTAGAGTATCACCATACAGCACATGATGCTGCTGAGGAGTTCATGACTTTATAGAAACATAGTTTGCAATCAAATCAATGACTGCATAGTTGCTTAGTTTCCACTCGACCACAAGGAACTTCGGTAAGTTGCATTCGTCTAAGATTTCCTTCCAACTCTTAAACCTCTTGTCAACTGAACTGCCAGATCATCTGGGTAAATCAAGACCTGAGTGTAAGAGTGTGTGACTGTATGATTTGATCTAAATTTAAACACCCGTCCTCAGTCTGAAAAGCATGGAATGCCTACTCCGGGTATGAGGTTGGATAAATGTACCTACTTGGATGTAAGGTCACAATCTATAGGGTAGTGACCCAACAATAATCAAAGATTGCCACTGTAAAGAGCAGAAAAGAATCCTCCTCTCCCTTAGAGGTAATGCGAGGAGCTCAGTCATTCAGGAGGGACTCAAAGTAGAACCATATGGATACCTCCGTAAAGTGGCTCAGGCACTTTTTCAGGATGAAAAGATAAAACACCTGATTGTTCTCCCGGAATAGCTGCAAGAGGTTTCTGAGCAGAAGAAAGTCCAGCCCTCTTTGCTAGAAGAATGGTTCATTATAATTATATTATTTCATTTTTTTCTTTTATTATGTTTCTTTTATTGCGTTTGTCGTTTTTTCTCCTTCCTTCGTCTCCTTACATCGCATCAAAACATGCGTCCAACAACATAAGCAGCTCTTGACAGAGTGAATTTGAATTCAAGTGGCGCTCTGCGTGGACACGAGGGATTAGAGCAGCGTTTGTTGCACAAAAGCACGAGTTAAATGACATATAATGCAATGCATTCTGATCCATATTAGCTAATATTTAAAGCTACATTTGGCATCTTGTATAAAAGGATTAAATAGAATAACATTTGTATTTATCAGAGGCACATTAAATTGTCAAAAATGTTTCTTAGATTCTTAGAGAAGAGCCGGTGCTGCCAGATCCGTGATGGCGGGAGGCCAGCGAGTGATGGTTCCTGACTGACAGAACCGAGGCTGTGTTTAAGACAGAAAAAAAAAGGTCTCGGCTCTTTCTCCGTTTATCACCTGATGAGCCAGATATTCTCTCCACCCTGCTCCACTCTGGAATCTCTTCCCCGCTCTGATGTGCAGCCGCCAGATTAAATGTGACTAAATAGACTCTAAAATTAGGCATATTTGTGCTGTTTGAAGCTTAAACAGTGGAGAGTGTGAGCAGGAAAAGTGTAAACAAAGACCCGGGCTGCTGGGAAAAAAAAAAAAAAAAAAAGATCAATCACACATTGAGTGATGACAGTCAACATATCGCTCCAGAACCGGATCTGTTTAATATTCAAATCATTGACAGCTAAAGCAATCATAATTGATTCCACAAACACAATCTGCCTTCTGTTGGTCGCCGTCATTGTACACATTTAAAATTAAGTGACTGTTTTGCAGCTCAGGCGCCAGCGTCGTGGACTGGTAACTGAGATGCGCTCCATTGACATTACTCACACATGCTACCGTGTTGCACATTATGGATTTCCTGCCTCCAGATGAAAATGCTTTCTCCATCATTTCTACGATCAGCTATGGAATATATAATTGATTCGCCTTTTCCCCCCCTAACACCTGACCAGAAAACTGATAAGATTTAAAGAGACACAGCTCATCCTCTGTGTCTTTCTAAATAAACAAATTTTCCCGAAAGAAAATTACCGGAACAATAACATGTTCTGGCTATCGCAAAGAAAGATTACAGACGAACATCACTCAAACCCCTTCCAGGAGCCAAGGTTTGCTCTTAAGTATTTAGTTCTATTTATTTTTTATTTAACCTTTATTTAACCAGATAAAAGACTAATTGAGATCAAGATCTCTTTAATTATACAAAACAAACACTGAAATAGAGGAGTTTTGGTCACGGTAACAATTAAAAACATTGGTAGTGTTTAGTGAATTTCCATTGAAAGCTCCCATTTAAATATAATTTTGCATTTTTAGTTCAGTTTGAAGAGTATTCCTACAAGAAGCGACAAATATAACGAAATAACGGCTTCTGGTGTCGCTGAAGAAAAGTGCGTGAGTAGGTAGGAACCAAGCCAGGAAAAACCTGATAGACCATAGTCATCCAATGAGTGTAGTTTAGGGCAGTGTCCATGGATTTGGGAAAACTTAAAAAAGTTAAGCTTCACTGAAATTTGATGAAATACTACTTTTGTAGCGAAAAATTATGTTTTGTGTCCAAAAATAGGAAAAAGGTTTTTGTGTTGAAATATGTGTAGTGTATATGAGGGTATGAAGGTCTTAAACCAGATAAAATCCCTCTCAGATTCAAGAACGACAAGCAGTTCACGACATAATAGAACAACACAATAAAGGTATTTGATGGTTGCTATTGTTGAACAACATCACACAAATAGTATGTTGTCTACAACACGCTTGTAATTGTTAAACCACAGGTCAGACAATTCAAAGAGGAAAGCTGAGATTCTTGAATAGGTGTTCAGCTGATGCAGAACTGAATACCGTGCTTGTCCCATTAAAAGAAGAAAACGATAAAATGGAAAAAATCCACACTGGCACTAATTTTGTTGTAGTTGGCTTAGCATTAGTAGCATTGCCCAGTTAGGCCAGGATGGATGCATGATTTGGTTCATTCTCCAACAGGTACTAACCCTAACCCCTTTTTTTATATGGCAAGAAGACTGATATTTTCGGGGCCTGACTTCATTTTCTGTAGTGAAAGCTTAAAAAGGAAACACACCTAATGTTTTTGACCGACACATCACATCACCATCGATTCATAATGATAAAAATAATAACAGTAATAGATTGTATTTGTATTGAACTTCACATTATAAACAACAAATCAAGTGATTTTTAAAAACAAGTTAAAGGCATCAAAACAAGACCTTTAAAAAAGGAAAAGAAAAAAGGCCAATAGCTGACATTCATAATGGTACCTCCAAACATACAATAGATACAGAAAATGCTACGGAAAACAAACCCGTAACATATGATCTAAATCCTGTGAATCTTAACATATGAAAGCTATCATTTCTAATATCCTATCGAGGGAACTTATTTGACAAACTATTTTGAAAACATTTTTATATATTATTTATTGAATCACAATAAGATTTAAAATAACAGGGATTAATGCCTAAAGAGAAAAACTAGTTTTTCAGCTGAATACATGTGTAACATCTTTTCTTTAAAATAAAGTATTTGGTTTTTCAACCCATTTAAAACAGAGGCAATCTTCAGTTCTTGCCTCAGCTAAGTGGGCAGGGGAGTCCGGTTTAGAATGAAAAAAAAAAAAAAAAGACAAGAAGAGTTGATTAATAAAGTGAACGAGTAGTGAGATTTTACTGCTCTGACTGTGTTCCAACTCATAACAAACACCCTGTTGGGAGGATTTAACCTTGCTGCCACGTCCATGATGAATATTCAAGGAAATTGGGGTTACTCATTATGATCCTCCATCTGTGCATCCATGTGTCGTTACAGTAACACAACACATCACAAACGCTGGCTCAGGAGGGAGATGCATCTTCAGCATCACACTCTCTCACTCCTTCTGCTTAAGAAAGTCACGACTGCCATCATACCCTCAATGTTTTTATTTCTCTTGACTGCTTAGACACAGACAGGTTTTATTCGAATATTTCCAGAGCCGCCATGTTGTTACTTTCCGCTCCATCCCTTCATCAAAGATTCCAGTTGCTCAGTAACCTCGTCCCACACACTGACCAACTACACATAATGTGCTGTCAGGGTAACTGTATGAAGGACTACAGGGATTACAAACCGTTTCTATTTTTAAATCCATCTGTGCACACAGCTGAGTGTTGATGTTTAGGCCTCGTGTTGTCATAAAACGTTCTCGTGCTGCCGACGCCTACAAGTGGGTGTAGAGAAAACGTGGTAATAAGCACGAGGCACAAGAAGCAGACGCTGGAAAAGTTCTTGAAGCCTTCGATAATAAAAAAAATAAAAATCTCTTTGTTTCAGATGTCAAACTAAATCACACGCTGCCTGCGAGAGGATGTTTTAATGCCTGATAATAATGGCTCTCCTGTTAAAAGATATATTGTCTAAAAGTTTTCTTTAATTTGTTGAGTTTATCACTCTTAACAGCTACGCCAATGATAGCTGTCACGCCAACTATTCTCACAGCAAGTCTGAGTTGTTTTTTTTATTTTATTTGACCACTATGGGCTCAGTGTGGAACTCTTAAACTGACAATGTAATTTTTGGTTTGTATGAAATAAACAATTTTTTTTGTCAAACATTTTCCCTTTTTTATTATTATGAATCGATATTAAAACTCAAATAAACAACATTTATATATATATATATATATATATATATATACACGCCACATCAAGTGTTCTTAATGTGTTTAATATTTTACAATCTGAATAAATAAATAAATCATGTGCCGTGTGTCCCTTATATAAAGTGTTGCTTGTGCTTTAAATTATCACACATTTTTACGAAATAGCCGAATAGATTTCTGTTCAGTTTTCCATTTGTATCAAAAATAATTGACATTTTTAAACCCCACCTCTGGAGATTTACGGTTCATGATGAGGTCCATTTGGATACGAGTTCCCCACCTAAGCTCTCAGGGAACTCCATTTGTAACCTACAAACTCAATATCTACTGTTGTATCGACTGAAAAGCAAAGAAAAATGTGTTCTGGTTCGAGTGTTAGTTTGCTTTACTGATGCTGCTGGAGCTCCACCACACTTGGATTTTGTATGTTTTGTATCTTGTTGATGAATGGTCTCAGACAAGGAGGTGCTGATACTCATCTTTCATGCTGCCCGAAACAAATCAATCTGGTGAACAGCAACAGTCCGAGGTGACGAGGGACGAGACAAGGTTAAAGGTTAAAGACAAGGTTACCTTACAATTAAAAAACGTTTATAGTTTCAATTCTTTACGAAAGATTATTGAAATCCTACCACATTCTAAGAAAATTAATATTGACTATTAACAATTTTTTTTAATTTATTGAACAATTTGGGACCAGAAAATGACCAGGTTAAATTCCTCCCTTACAAACCATAGACTTGCATTTTAATTGTTGTGTTTTCATTAGTTTGTTTTTGCAGTAGAAACATGTAAATAAAAGTAACTTTGAAACGTCATCAGTGTGTAGCCATAGGCAACATTATTTTGTAGTAATTTAGTCATATATATATATTTTCATTTAAGTTTCCAGAAATTTCTGATGTTTAGCAAAACTAAAGCAAAAACAAAACAAACTTAACCAAAGACCTGTGAGCAGCTGCTCATCCTATTCAAACTCGATACAAACATTTAAAACGGTTGAGTATCTGGACTCTCTCCATGGCCCCTGTTTTTCAAGGTGACTCTCTGCAATGGCGCCGATCCAAGCATGCAACTTCTCGACAGCAGCTTTCTGTCCTTTATTAACGTTCAAGGACAAGAAAACGAGGCGAAAAGCTGTGTTTCCGAGATTTACGATGGGAAGTCGGAGAACAAGAGAGGGTTCTTGCTCAGTCATCGGTCCGGATCATTGTTCTGTTCAAGGCCCTTACGAACCGAAACCGTTATTTTCCATTTTAAGGAAACATTTCAAAACTAAAGACTCTGTGGCTGGTCTGTGGTTGAGAAGCTTCCATGCGAGGTGGCAGCTCCATCCTGGCGAGTATTCCCCACTGACGGGATGATCTGGGGGAGACCCCAGCAAATGCTCGAGAGATAACATTTCAATGCTGTCCAGGGAACACGTTTTCTAAGAAGGCCTCTAGGGAGAGAGAAAACCTGCCATTCCCGTTTGAAGTATCTTCTTTAGATTCATGAGCCTCCTTGTCATTTCTCTGCAAACGTCTTCATTGTTATCGCTTAAGGACACTTTGTTAAGTCATTAAAGTAGTGATGCGTTTATGACGCTTCATGAAGCAGCATCCTTCTTTTCAGAGCCCACCAGATGGCACTCTCACTAATTTCACTTGTTTTCTACTCACATGTGAAGCAGGTTAATCTGTTCATTTTTAGAATTGAAGGCATATTAACAGTATATGTCCGTGTAGCGACCAGTCCTCACTTTTTTTAGTCCAAAAACACACACCAAAAAACATTAAAATACCTCCATATTGCTCGTCTTTAATGTCCGTAGTGTCTTGAAGCCCCAGTATAAGATATTTTTTTCAGAAATCATTTTTTAAAGTATTTTGGGCTTTTTTGTAGCCGAAGTTCCCAGTTCCCCTTGTCTGTTATTTGGTATTTCTCTGAGCTTTCTAACTTATATGTGTCCGTTTGTTAGAGTAACAACTTTATCGAACATTTACAGAAGATGTTGATAAAGGTTTGCAAAAACAGTCTCAGGATGTTGGGATCTCCTCTTGGTACCGGGGATGGCAACTACCATCTTGTAACACGGGTTTACCGACCGTCTTGCTCAGTTTAAACATTTTAAATGCGATGACATACCAGATCACTACTGCCACCTGCAGTCCAAGTTAAGCTTCTTTGAATTATCCTTAAGTTAAAATGGTAAGATAGGTGTGTAATTTAATAAGTAAAATAAACTTTTCCGTGAATAAGGCTATGTTTGGCAATGGTTTGGGCTTTCAAAATTTCTAAAATACAAAAATAATAACGTGTCAAAAAAGACTACCGGAGCAAGTTTTCACAAAGAACATTCTTGGAATGATTTTGTTACAGCTTCAGGTATTTATAATTACACTTGAGTGTGTAACTGCTGAAGTGAAGACTCCCGTTGTGAGAAAAGCACAAACGTTTAAAACGTTTTGTTATTAACTGTGCATTCATCAGCCCTGCATGAGTTTAGAAAAACAACAAGACATTCTTTTTTTTTGCCAAACAAGAAAGTGTCAAACATTTATTAAACCGTTGAAATGAAAATGTTTTTTTTCCTTCTTTCTTAACCTGTCATCAGAATTCTTTGAGAAAATACTTTTCTTGTTCATGGATTTTTCCGAAGAATGGAAATGGCCAATTGCTATCACAGTTTGGTTTTATTTGACAAACAAGAAAGTGTCAGAAAATATTCAATGGTTGATAATGACGGATGAGAGAAAAAAAACAGAATGAACTGCACTTAAGCTGCTGAGCGACACATCTATGTTTGTCTTTGGATAAGGTTCACTTTTGCATTAGCACTTTAGAGTAGGTTGTTTTTTTTATTTCTTGATTTTCACATTGCTTATACCGTAGAGAATAAAAAGTGTGGACATCTTAGTCAAAAACTGTAGTTTATCAAAAATTACCGTAAAAGAATGGAAGTCAAATATTGTTGGTTACTGAAAAAAGGCAAATTATTTGAAAAGAAAAAACAAAGTCGTACCAAAGTTTGATGTAACAATGCGCTGGTTAAAAAAAAGTTCAGTTCCGTTTATGTTAGTCATAATACATACTTCAAAGCAAGAGAATATAAAGGGAAAAAAAACTACTGAAACAAGGCTCAGGCTAAAGTTATGAATCCCCGCCTCCTATAAAACAACTATACACATTATAATATATACACATGCATACTCATAATCATACCCACATAATTTCCCTTATTTCAATTTTTAAAAGTACGTTGTTTGATTACGTGATCGGCAATATTCCATAGTGCTACAGAAATAAGTAGAAAATCAACTAGAAAATCACAGAAACAGACTTTATTTTATGTGACTGTTGTGTCGGCCATTCTTTTTTTCTTCTCCTCAAATAATATACATCACTACAAACTCTTAATATCGATATAAAATTGTTCTTTATCGTATATTTTTTATTCATTCAATTGAATTTGATTGGAAAACAGAAACCATCAAAGCAACAATGTGCAAATCACAGTGTGACAGTGGCGAGGAAATCTTGGGTTTCAAATGGCAGAAACTTTGAAATTTAAAATGTTTATCATTACTTATTAACTTTTCAATTTCAAACAAGTATATTGTTTGACCCAAAAAATCACTGTATGTTGTGTTTTTTTTTAAATGGTTTCCAGGCAAAGAAATTTCGTTGCCAGCTTTTCACTGCTGTGTTCTTCTGTGCAATGACAATAAAGAAAGTCTAAAGTCTAAAATCTAAAAAAAAATAAGTAGCTTAAAAGACAGAAAATAAAAAAATTAAACAAGAAAATCAAAGAGAGACAAAAAATATTATGATTTCATATTTAAAAGAGAGATAAATAAAACACAGACCTTTGAAGTATCTCAGAATTAAAAGAAGAAATCTCTAAACAATATCAAAGGAATCGTTTATAATGGTGTTTTCTCACCTCTATATAACTAAAGTAAAGACGTGTTTCATTCTTTGATTGTTGTGTCGGCCATTCTTGTGGATATACATTGCACAGACCCAGCGTCAGAAAATTGAGATTAAACACGTTTTTTTCTGAGCTAGAGTGGGAACCAAACATTTTGGGATGATATTGATTGAAGAAAACGAAACATGAACACAAAATCAGTCAAAATGAGCTGCTTGGCAGAGGTCTGATTTATAAAATAATCAATATTAAGCGTTTACCCTTAAGAAGACAAAATATTCACATTATTGAGTTAATTTAATAAACATAATGAACAGTTTTCATTCAAATTTGCAGTGATTGAAAAATAGTCAACTGACAGAGTATCATTTTAATGACTTGCATCTCGCCGGACCTTTGAAGTATCTCAGAAATAAAAGAAGAAATCTCTAAACAATGTCAAAGGAATCGTTTCAAATGGTGTTTTCTCACCTCCATATAACTAAAGTAAAGATGTGTTTCATGTGAAGACATGTTTGGGGAGTGGAAAAGGGGCGAGCGAGTAGAAGCAGTTTGAGGCCATTAAAAAAAGATTTGCTCACAGACAGATTGTCACAGACAATAACACAATCACAAAATTCTTGGCTAGAGGTGATAAACCAATTGGACTCTATTGTTTTATCTTCTATTGAATGAATCGACTAACACAAATCATTCTTACAGCGCTATCATGATAATATATATAAACTTCTCTATCAGGGAAATGCCATGAAGTTAACCTGAGAACGACAACCAGACAACACAGTTCGGAGGCGCGAGTGAATTTTCCCGAGATGAGGTTAGTGACGTGGTTGGAGGTGTTTTGCGCGTTAATAACATGGCACCCCTGCAGCTGCAGGTAATCTCCGACTGGAGCAAAGTGTGCCGCCATCTGCCATGCTGGCTTGAGGACATCAGGAGACATGTTGTGTTTGAAATTAAAAAATTTGGGGCGGAAAATAAATACTTATCTTCTACTTCTCACTGAACAAGCTGGGAAACATCTACTGGACTTCAAATCATCCTTTTAAAAGATGCTATTATAAAATAATGGACTTTAAGTGAAAGACAAAAAACAGTTGAGTGCTTTAAAATGACACAACAAGATGATCCCAAAGTAAACCTTTGCATCTTCAAATTGATTCTTACACGCCTGCGTATAGAAGCGCTTTACAAACATCAACATTTGCGAAGCCAACTGGAGGCCAAAGCAAACACAAGCGCTATTTAACATTCTATTGCTGTGAGTTAAGTTTGTAAATAATGCAGAGGTGCAGTCGCAGCAAAATGTGTTTACAGGAGCAATTATCAGTGGAGAACCACTTCATGTCCCAGAGCTGAACAACTTTTGAGGAAGATTTATTAATAAAACATTAAACAAAGAGTGTTAATATGGAAATCCCCTGTGAAGTTGCTTATGAAGTTGAACGAAAATGACATCAACATAATAAAGCAGAGGCTTAAGCTGCTGAAGTGACCACGGAAAAGTAAAACAAATTGTTTTTGGCAAATATGAGGAAGAACATTTAATCACAAAAAGTTTTTTTTTTTTTAAAAAGAGAGAGAGACTCATGGTTATGTTAAGCTCAGCCAAGGAGGTCATCTGCTTTTGTATGTCCCTTAGCAAAAGATTTAAATGTCCTTCAGGGGACACACTATTTTCTTTGATTGTTGTGTCGGCCATAATTATATATATATATATATATATATATATAATATATATATTATTTATTCATTCAATTTAAGTTAAGTGGAGAAAAGAAAAACGTATCCCATCAAAGCAACAATGTGTGAATCACAATGTGAAAGTTGCGATTAAAAATGTGCTTTTAGAAGTCAGAAACCTTGAGCTGAACAATACTCTGCGTTGACGGCACCCTGCTCTGTCCGGCTGGGCGGGGGCATTTTATTAAAAAAATGTTTTTTTACATAACCGTATTTTCCGAACTATAAGGTGCACTTAAAAGCCTTTAAATTTCTCAAAAAACGACAGTGCGCGTTATTATCCAGAGCACCTTATATATGAACATTACCTGGTGGGTGACTTGTTTACAAACACTTTCATGACTCTGCGCCGACTGAGCCGTGGGCGGGATTACGTCATTGATGCACGTTACATCATGGCGGACTTGTTTGGAGTAAGATTACTGCCACCGTTTTGAGCGAGTGTGTCTTGGTTGTTGTACACTCACAATTACGCTGCGCGCTCAACCGGTCATACACACGCGTTCAACATGTCATACACACACGCTCTAGCGGTCATACACGCGCTCAACTTCACTGCTGCGCACTCAACATTTGTCTGCTCACAACACCAGTCTCATGCGCTGCTGCTTGAAGCCTCTTAAACCACATTGAACATTGTTACCAAGGGATTGAAAAGAGTTGTCAGAACGCTTGATAAAGTTTGACTTGATCTGATTGTTTTGTTGACATTCCCTTTTAGACAGCTTTATTCAGTGGTAGAAAACGCAACCCCAGTCAAACGTTTGACTGTATCTTTTATTCTATGCGCCTTATAATCCGGTGCGCCCTATTTATGAAAACAGTTCTAAAATAGGCCATTCATTGAAGGTGCGCTTTATAATCCGGTGTGTTTAATAGTGCAGAAAATACGATACATGACATTTTTCCAAAATATATAATTGTTTATATACTTTTAAAATGACAATCAACACTCAAAGTACTTTGTCAAGTTAGTTCATTCATACAATTCATGTTTAAATCAAGTAAATAAAAATTGATGGTGAGCATTTCTGGCTGGCGTATCTTGTGGATATACATTGCACAGACCCAGCTTCAGAAAATTGAGATTAAACACGTTTTCCTGAGCTAGAGTTGAAACCAAACATTTTGGGATGATATTGATTGTAGAAAACGAAACGTGAACACAATATCAGTCAAAATGAGCTGCTTGGCAGAGGTCTGTGCTCCCTGATTTATAAAATAATAAATATTAAGCGTTTACCCTTAAGAAGACAAAATATTCACATTATTGAGTTAATTTAATTAAACATAATGAACAGTTTCCATTTAAATTTGCAGTGATCGAAAAATAGTCAACTGACAAAGTATCATTTTAATGACGCGCATCTCGCCGACCCGTGATTGACGGCACAACGATTGGTCTAACACAAACAGCAGCAGCAATAACGGAGACTGATGGCCGAGTTAGCGCGGTCATTTGCCGCCTTGATCTACAGCCGTGGGTTTCACAGGATGAAGCTATTCCACCTCCGCCAGGCTTTCCGGGGCGTGCGTGGCCACAGTCGTCAAGAATAGATGCATTCATAACATCCTACTCAGCGAGGCCGACTCATACCGGTAAATCCGAGAGGGAGCAGGAGAGAAAAGGGAAAAAATGTCATGACCCGAGCACGGCGTTTGCGAAGTGGACCTGCCATTGTCGGCGGGTAATTGCAGTGTCAGAGCGCCCCGGAACACATCTCGTGCCAGCCATCACACTTCTTTTTGGCTCCCGGGGCGAGTCGCCATCGGGATGAGACGCCAAATTAAAAGAAACTGGGAAAGCGGAAATCGATGCCTGCTTTGTTCAGCATTAAAGTTAAGTCAATTAAAGGTGGGGCGAAAAAACAAGTCATATAATTGGATTTCAAATGACAACTTGGACTCAAGAACAGAGATTGACCATCACAATTCTGGAAAAGTTCAAAATTAGATTAAAAAAAATCTTTTTTGCATTTATATGAGTGTGAATCCAGTAATTACGAGCGAGCTCCTCACATTAATCATCGAGTACATGAGTCATGAAACTAAAGCACAAGATGAAACTGCACTCGTGGTCTCCACTGGTCCCTCAAACCCTCCGGGGCCACAGAAGATTGTTGTCGATGTTCCACAGATGTCCTTTCAATTAACTAATTAGAGCGAAGAAGAGCGGATAATGATGTTTGCTTTAATGTGCTTCAAAGAAGAATTTTTGCTTCATCCTCTTTTTTTTTTGGACTGTTTGTCATAATTGAAGTATAAAAAGACGCCCATTTCCCAGACAACCTTCAACCCGGCTCTAGGGTGCACCATGTGACCCGACGTCTTATCATCCACCATATTTAATTATCCTTTATTCAGAAAGTATTCGGGCTCGGCTGGCCATTTTTAACTCTGACATTGTGGACTGATTCCTTTTAAGAGGAACATATTGACCACTAAATGTTGTTTTTTCAAATGATTCTAAACAAGCTTTGTTCAACAAAAATATGTTGATATGAATAAAGATTATGTTATATTGTATTCAGGGGGTTTAATTTATACAATTATTTAATCACAGTCACACTCTTTCATTTTTAAACATCCCGTTAATCTAATTTTTAATCTACTTTTTAAAAACGTCTGGATATTGATTCTTATACATCAATCTTTTGAACTGCAAAATAATTTAAATGAGAAAACTAAAATTGAAACTAAGATTAATTTAGGTAAGCTTTTTGGATCAGATTGATTAATTTTAGATTTTAGTGAAATACAATTTCTTTAAATCTCTTGACAGCAATAATTATTATGGGTGTGTATTGGCAAGTTTCTGGTGATACGATACAAGGGCAACTATACAATATATATTTCAACATATTGCGATACAACAAGTTTTCACAGAATCTACAGACCACATGACTCTTGACCTCATAACTGCTTTTCATTCGTTTTGAAACCAAAATATGTCCAAACATCAGCTTTAAAACCTGCTGGAGTCGACTGTATCCTCTCGTCCTCAGTCATCACCATAATCTATTTTAATGTTCCATCGACGTAATGACTGCTAATAACTGTAAAATAAACTCTAATTGAATCATAAAAATGAACAAATATTGTGAATATTTACATGTTAATCTTTTAAAGATAAAAGACAAAAATACACCATCAAACAATGATAAAAATAAAATTTGATTCGAAACCAAACTACAAATAGAAATATAATGTAGTGCTTTAGAAATAATATCGTATTACATTGATATAACAATATTTGAATCTCAACCCTATTATTTATACATTTATCATTTGAAATCAAGTCAATCAATATGATAATCACTAAATGTTTTGTTATGTCAAATCCATCTCTCACATTTACCAGCATGCATTGCTACAGTTATTTTCATTAATGAAATCGAAAAAAGCAAAAAACAGCAACAAACTTTTGACGGTTAAAACTATTTGAAAAAAAAAGAAAGAAGTTTCTAATGCAGCTCCATCTCCTCGTAATAGTTTTTTAAAAAGTGCACCAAGTCAAGAGAAGCTGCTGTTAGTTCTGCATCGTAAGAATGTGTTCGCGAAATGGTGACTCATCCGAACTTCAGGAGGAATGGCGTCATTAACTGCATCTGCTGTTCTGCAAAAGCTCAACTACATGGTGGCGAATCCGTCCCCTCGGCGTACGTACATCCAGCTGTAATTGCTCCCCGGGCGTTTGACCAATGAATAGTCAACCGCTCAGAAGTGAAAAAAGTTCCTCGTCGCCCCGCCAGGAATGAATATGCATGGCGAGTGCAAAGAGGGGGGGCTGGTGGATGATCAGCTCACAGTGATTGTTTTAAGTCGTAAAGCAAACGACTTGATGGAAATAAATCTCATTTGTGTCGCTCCGTCAAGCGCAAAGAACAGCAGACACCCAGCTTCCTACCAATTGTGCCTCGGATCATTAAATTCTCCTTTGCTGGTGGTGAAAGTGCTTTATTGCTCCCCAGGCCCCGACATCTACCTCAGACTTTCCACATCCGCACAAGCCACCAGTCAGTGTCACGCAGAAATAGCCCGCACAGACACACACATGACTGAGCACAGTTAACCCTTTTCAAGGCAAACACGGCTCCCCTTAACCGCTCTTGTTAGCACCGAGAGCATCCTTTCTTAATCTCAATTTCATTCTTCTCACTGCGTTTTTAATTCAATATAGTTCCGAATTCTCACCAAGATAATGTATCCCTGCAACTAAACAAGCATTTTTCGATTACGAAGAAGTTTCACTTATTCGTAAACACCGACGATAAAACGAAGCCACGAAGCAAAATGACACCGACACGTGTCCGTTCCAACATCTTTGCTTCGTAAAATTCAATTTCCTCTGTCGTCTTCATGTGGCGTTCAAGAGCAGTGAGGCGACAAAATGAAGACGAAGACAGGCAAAAAAAAAAAAAAAATGCTCCCAGGGCGAGGGAATATCCGGGAACATTCCTTGGTGTTAAATAGAAAATAAAATATGTGCAATAATGGAACTTGAATTAAAGATATCAAGGGAGAAAGCTTTAAAGTATTTATACTTCATGAAACAAAGGTTAAAATGTGTTTTATAATGATGAATATTCAGTAGAAAAGTGAGCTGAATTAATGAGGAAAAAACCCTGTATTTAAGCTTACATTTGAAAAGAAATCAAAAAAAGATCAATCTACAATCTATTTACCCATAAATAAGTGAATGATTGCGATGTCAAAAAGCTGTTAAAAATCTTAGTTCACCGCTCTGAAGGCTGTTTGTTAACGCCAAGCCGACGATAATGCAACTAAAAGTAACGTTTAACGGAAACAGAAAAGTTAAATGTAGAATCGACAGTTGAACATGTGAGAAACATTTCCATTTGCTTTTTGTGTCAAGATGAGTTTGCTTTCAACAAGGAGTATACGCGAGTTGATACTCACTTATTGGAATAGCAACAGCAAGTGCTCAATTATCTATAATATTCAATTTTTTTTTCATTCTTTTTTATTCGTATATGCTAAAAGCACATTAAATGGGCGCTCAGATGCACTTGGATGGAGCCAGAAGAAGAGTTTATGTGAAAACACATTTGGATGTTGAGTTTAAAAGTGTTTGTTACTGAACTTAAAAGGGGTTTATCTTAGTTAAGAAAAGGATAGTGTAGTTCTACCACTAAAGCTAGTCTTTTTTATTTTATATAATCACACGGTCAAAACCTTACAATAAAGTTGAATAGCTGACAAGTAACTTGGAAAAAGAGGCAAAACATTCATCAGTAATTCATCTTTAATATTTGTTCAGCATTAAAACTGTTAATTATTAAGATAATTTAAGCTTTAATGTAGAGATGAGGGACCAAACAGGAGTTTGTCCAGGTAGGAAAATGTTGACGGTGCTCAGTGCTGTCTCGCCTGCAGTTAATACAAACCTCTGCAGCAAGAATTCTGGCCCGCTCTGGTAGGAGAACACACATTTCCCAGATCCTTAGAACTCTTGCACTGGCTGCCAGTTTCTTTCAGGATAATTTTTTTTTATTCTGGTTCTTACTTTCAGATCTATTCATGGTCAGACTCCTCCTTACGTAACTGATCTGATCCAGCCTTACACCCCAGCTCGGGCTCTGAGGTCTGTGGATCAGAATCTACTGATGGTTCCTGAACACACTTCCGGACCAGGGAGTTGCTGCTGTTTGTCTTATGTGTCTTGGCCTTTTAAAGTATATATTTTAACTGTGTATTGTTTTTGATTGTTATAGCGCTTTGTGACCCTGGTCTAGAAATACGCTTTACAAATAACCATTACTTACTTACTTACCTACCTAACAATGGCTGATGAAGCTTCGTGAAGCTTCGTATTTTCTGGAGCTCAGTAGGTGGCGCCCTCAGTTTAAAATGATGTGGGTTTCAATAGAATACTATAGATTATAGAGTGACATCTAGTGGGCGAAACCTTACATACATTTCAAATAAATACATGTTCACATTTGTACGATGCCGTCAAATATCCAAGCGCAGTATTATATAGTCAAGTAGAGCAATATAAAAAAAAGAAGCTGCAGTGAGTCAGCGAGTGTTCCCACTCTTCAGTTGTTGAAACTTTATTTTGTGCATCGAGATGACTCGGTCGTTAACCCAGTTGTAAAACTTTGATAGTATCATGTGAGACTTTAAATGCCATCTCCAGTCTCCCCTCATATCCAGCTGATTCATTTATGAAGCAAGGGATTGTGGGACTTCCCGGCACAAGTAAAAAAAAAAGAAAAAAATGAAATCACAGATTTGTCCTGATCTGATACTTAAAAAAAAGAATATAGAGTGAGACGTTTATAGAGATGAGAAAGTTTATCTGGTTTAGTTCATTATAATTCAGGAATATAGAGTAAAACAATGAACACTGGTGGTTTTTTTGAGGTTTATTAATGATGTATAGCAGGTTTACTTTGAAAAAACATATGTTTTTGGCCTTACAAGCTGTATAAATAATATAAAAAGATAGCAGAAGCTGCCACTCAAAGGCAGAGTAGTAGGCAGACAACTATTTTATTTAACCCTCTGTAGGTGGTCGACAGCAGGAAGCTATCATTCATTTTATTGATAAACAGCTCCAGTCTTCTTGTAAAGACAGACGGAAGTCAACTTTCTAGTTCTATCTACTCGGCTCGATAGGTAGGTTTTTTTTTTTTAAACTTGATGTCATTTTTATATAAAGTGAAAAGGACTCGATCACAATAGGAAACCTTGGAGATCTTCGGCTCCACAGGGAGGAACATGGAGGCAACAAAAAGTGAAATCTTTTATATTCATGCTAAGCCACCGATATTGCGTTGACCTTTCAGAAACGATGCATAAAATCCTACGTTATTCCCTAATCGATGTGACGACCTGCTCGCCCTCTTTTCTCTCCTCTCTCTCATCCTTCCATCCTCACGGATGATACTAACACACACACACATGTGTTTGTGCCACGACATCATTTCACATCTGAATTAGAAACTTTTTTCTTTTTTTTCCAGTAGAGTCGACCAGGATCGAGCCGTGTCTTCTGCAACATTTGCATTTATATAGCACACATCCTCAGAGGATCTGGTATGTGTTTCGGGATGTGCTGCACATGTGTGTGTGCATGAGTGTGTGTGTGTGTGTGAGTGTGTGTCTGGTCAGTGGTGAATGAATATATTATTTCTATCCCCATGTGTGCAGCTGTGTGTTCAATTAAAACACAGCACAATCACGGACTGTTGTGAGCTCCATAAAGAGTTTGGCATGACATGTAGTCATGGATGACGACCCGCGAGAACATTCTTTCTCATCGGAATTCTGTCTGCAGCAGCCGAAGCCAGTCAGTGTTTACAAAATACTGATTTTTAAAAAATAATTATTCCCGTTAGACGTGGGTATAAAGAAAAGAAATAAATTAAATTGATATTTTACTGACTTTATTCATTTATTTAAGAGTTAAAAATCACAATAGTAGAAACACAGGAATCTTTAATATTTGATTAACATATAAAATAATCAGTCAATTATTAATTAATTAATTATGATTATAAGTTACATATTGTGTGACCAATGGAACTGATAATGTATTGTACATTGAAATTGTATTAATTATTTATTTTAATATTTTATTTATATATATTTTATTGTGGAAAAATTAACACGCATCCCTAAAAACATTAATCTTGATGTACAAAAATAAAACAAAAAATTAAATATGGGAGAGACCATAAAATTATGTAATATATACGTTTTTATTTATTTAGAGCCAGAGCTATAATTTGGAAAGATGTTTGTTTTCCTATATTACTTTTTTAATAAGACAAGTAATAATTATCATGATATTGAATAAAAATACTAAAATAAAATGTAAAAAACTATATTATTAGAAGAAAAGAAATCTAAAATATACTAAAAACAATATTCATTAAATAGAAATCGTGCAAATCAGCACAACGACAGAAATATTTTAACGTAAAAACAGATCCTAAACAAGGGAACATGTTATAATGTCATTTTCACACACCTGTCTACAAAAGTCCATCGTTCACACTTTAACCCACAAACACCACAGGCCTGAAGCCTCCACTCAGAGGTAAAATAAAAAAAAACTGTTTCTCTACAACCTGTCAAGGATCCACCTCCTCCAAATGGCAAATTCTGCAACGACTCCGGGGGGATTTAGAAAAAGAAGTGAGAATTATGCCTCTTCTCTCCAAATCTCACACTCTCTCACCCCCTTAGTCAGAGATGACTACTAGAAGAGGGAGTGTTATACTCGGCTGCAGGTGCTGGGATGAAATATTCCAGGTTCAATGAGGTGGACTTTAAGTGGAGCTTAACTTTCAAGAATTCATACCAGACATCAATTGTTTTTAAATAATATATTTATACAATGTCTATAGTCTTTGCGGAGATACAACTAACCGTTTCTGTGTAAATAAAAATAATGCACATGTATCTAAAGAAAATTACACTTTTATGATAATAACACATGAATCATCTTATTTATTATGTTTTAAAATATTAAATGTAAGAATATATTACTATCTTTTTTTAGAAGAAGAAGAAAGCTGAACATATTTTCAGTTAAGATTTGGATACTTAAACATGTTGAATAAATAAACATAACAAACAACAATATAAATAAATAAGAAAAAGGACAGTGAATTATTTTTAATTCATATATATATATATATATATTACTATACACATTAACCTTTAAACAATTACATTATGAAAATAGAAATAAATCATATTGAAGAACCAATTATTCAGTAGCCATCATTAACTATATACAGTATTTAAACATTAACAAAAATTAAAATAAACATAAAAATAAATTTTAATAATAGATAAAATAGACATTTCTAGCACATATGCTTCGCTAAAAGAATGAATTGTTATATCATAATTTGAAGTTTTAATGAAAGTTATTTTTAACGTTGAAAACAATCTGAATGTCAAAAATATGTTTACCTATTGATATTATTGTTTTTTTGTAATAGTTAAAACAGAAATAAATCGGAACCATTAAAAGCTCTTTCTATCACACCTTATTTAAATATGTATTATTAAACACTTAAAACACAATGAAATTAATAAACAAAACATGTTAGTCATAATGACACACATCATCAAAGAGAACATGTTTTTTATCTTGAACTTTGCGTCCAGACGATACTTTGTTTTCATGATGCAAACCTACAGAGTATTCCTGCGTCAGGAAACACAGAAACACAAGGAGCTCCCGTGGGACGAGAAGACGGGAGACTAAACATACTTTTAGAAAACTTCAGAGCTCTGACCTACATACGGAAGCATCTTGAAAACCAGAAACAGCAGGACGCCACCCCAGGTGACAATTATCTCAGCGGTTTATCTGCTCCGACACACCACTTCAGTCTGCTTAGCTCCCAATCAAGCAAGCAGCAGCTTTTTATTTAGATTTTTAGTGCCGCCATTTGGTTTTGCTTCAAGCAATATTGCTCGAAAATCTTATTTTTTTTAAAACCATGATCATTAAAACACACTCAGAAATTGCTTAACTGAAAAAACAATGTCATAAAAAATAAAATAACAATGAAAAATAAGTTTTTTCTTCGCACGAAAATGGAACAAATTATTACAAAAATTATTCTAAATAAGTTAAAAAATAAATATTTTATAAAGAAAAGGAAAAGAAAATGTGGAGTGAAAAGCCTAAAAAAAAAGTTAAATAAATATAATCTAATTTAAATTAAATGTGATAAAATGATCATTCATTAATTTTACTTGATGTAACTATGTAAAAAGGTTTGATATCAAAGTATTTTTTCCCAAAATATGTATTCATATTCCATACTATCTTTTTGAGTTTGTACTTACAAATGTTACAAAAATCCTTAAAAACCCTATGGTCATGTTTAGAGACTGGTAATGAATAATATAAATAAATATAAAATTAAACATTTACATGATGACATTAATACAGTTCAAGGCCACAATTTGCCCAGGTCTGCTGTAAACCATAAAAAAAAAAAAAAAAAAAAAAGTATTTTTTTCTTATTATTTTCTGAAGATTATATTGTTATTGGGGTCTGAAGTTTTCTTGTGGAGCTCAGAACCATCATTAATACAGTGTAAAATCATGGCACCAGCTTTGCTTCCTGTCTTAACTTAAATTTCTAGTTTTTAACAAATTCAGTAAATTTATTGAATTTTAGGCATACTATATGTTATGTTTTTTTGCATTAAACGCTTGATTAAAAATATGAAAGTGCAACCGCTTGTTTCATTAAGATTCAATTGCACAGTCACTGTCTTTAATTAAGTTAAAGTAAGTTATGAGGGCTGTAGCATCATAAACTTCAGCAACTCTTGAGGGGAAAATGCTACTTATCAGAACATTAGTGTGGATTTGTTTGGACTGTGGAGCTAAACTTGAGTTCATTTAGAAAATTCTGTTGGTACGATGATACAAACTTCTACCATCAGGTGACCGTGTTTAACCCAGATGTTTATCTGGCTGGATTCGAACCTGTAACTTGAAATGAATACCTTAAACTTGTTCCTTATCACAGATGAGATCAGTGAGCAGAGAAGCAAATGGAGTGCACGAATGCTCCTTACCGGATGCAACACTAATAGGCTCAGGGACTCTTTCATTCCTTGTGCTACACCTTATAACTCCGAGTTTGAGGGCAGGAGCAGAGAGAAGGTAAGATCTTATTCCATGTTAACCTTTTTATCTTTTTAAGATTTTAATTTACTTTAAGTTTTTGGACTTTGTTCTCATGAAACTATCGTCTGTTGTGTATTGGAAACCCAATTTCGTGAAGGAGATCTCCAGAGGGATTAATAAAGTCAATCTATCTATTTATATATCTTTCCATCCATCCATCCATCTATCTAGTTAGATCCATCTATCTATCTATATCTATCTATCAAACACCAAAATCAGGGCTTTGTTTAAAAGGAACATGAAAGAGAGATGGTGTTGGATGTGGGATGGAAGGGTTCAAAAAAAGTCCAGGTAGGGTTGAGAGGACAAGAGTGAGGCCAGCTGAGGAACAAGACAGACATGCATGAGGTGGTGGAGGAACAGAGGACATCATCAGACAGGCGGGAGTCAAAAGGATGAGAGTGGAAAAAGACTGAAAGGATCCGGCGCTCAGTGCTCTCACTCCTGAAGTGGAGCTCGCATTTTTCTGACTTGTATGCAAGTCGTTGCATTTAATAGGAATTTTACAGTACAACGACTACACATGTAAAACAGTAGATTTAAACGCTTGTATCATATCTGGTGTGACGCATCTTAAGTCTTCGTCTGAAGAGACAAAAGCTGTGGGTTGGTTACCACTGCATAAACTAGCCAAATACTAAAATCATAATAAAAACCATGTACACGAACATCAATACTCAAGTTAGCACACCTAGCAACATGTTAGCATAGCTGCTAAAGCTAGCCAAGTACAAAGATCCAACCACAATGCTCTTTTTTATTTGTTAATCACTCGAGGTCCTTTGTTTTGTATCCTTAATGTTGAGAAGTAACATTTCAAGATTGTTACATTTGAACTTGAGACTATATTAGCAGTTCATGTTGTATGTACTGTGTATGAATTACAATAGCGTTTACAACATCTGAAGTGATTTAAGGATCGGAGAAATGTGAGTTCTTCTACTGCACACGGACAGCTCCTTTTTGTTTAGATAAGAGTAAAGATTAGATAGGTATTTTTAAAAGTGTATTGCTTTTGATTGTTCAAGCACTTTGTGACCCTGATCTAGAAAGGAGCTTTACATAATTATTACTAACTTTCTAAATATTACTTAGTTATTATAGTTAGTTATTATTATAGTTTTTCTTTATATAATTTTTTTCCATTTCTTTCAATTTTTTTTTTTTAATAGAAAACTTGATTACTTTTCTAGTTTCTGAGGTACATATTTACAAAGTGGAAACCTTATTGATTTACTTAATGTTTTTGTTTGATTATAAGTCATATTTTTTCTGTTGAAAATCAATAACAACTGATTACAAAAAATGAATATATATTAGTTTACATTTCAGGTCAGAAGTGTTTCCCGAAAATCAAACGTGGACACTTAAGTGGACGCCAGAGTGAGCCATCTTGCCTCGTCGATCGCTTCCGATATCCTGTCTTGAGGATCTAAACAAAGTTCAACGACAGTTGAAATCTGACAACCTATCATTTATTCATGAAGGACAGGAAACAGCCGAGCAGAGCGCTGAAGCATGGCAGACATCCTGAAAGCTAAATGTTACATTACTGATGATGTTAAGATGATTAAACATATTTTGGGGAAAAGAAAAACTGCAGGAAAATGTGTTGAATCAGAGGATGTATTACTTGGCTTGTCACACCGATGCACGTTTATTCTTTACGTCCTACAACTGATAGTGTTACCGGAAGCGAAATCCTTGATGTTTGCATCGTTTACCTTATGTTTTCTTCCGACGTTGCCGCGGGGTAAACAAGGTTAATATTGATCAAATGATGCATTAACTGTTTCACGTGTACATTATTTATCAGTTACATTATTAATACAAGATAATAACACCGGCCAACATTATGTTCTCCTGAGATTACTTCTATTATGTTGGTGTTTGGTTTCATTCATCACGTGTTTCTATCTTGTATATTCTTTTCTATTTGTAGTTTCTGAATAAGAAAAAGCTGATTTAATAGACAATTTCACGCGTCATTATCTAGAGTATTCATCCATCAAGTGCTGCACTTTCTTTGTTTAAGGTGAAGACGCTGTAACCAACTAGTATGAATCTTATTGACTTTAGTAACTGAGACTAACTAAATGTTTTTAATTTGTAAAAAAATATATACATTTTATGAATCTAAACTACACAGAGAGAGAAGCTGACTTCTACAGTTAGTAAACTATTTCCCTATATTTTTACGTTTTGTCACATTTAATAAAGTAGACGATGAATTTAATTGAAATAAATACTTTGTTTATTTTACATATTTGCCATGCACTCTGTCAATGATTCAGTGATTTGTTAAATTGGTCAATTTGTTGATTGATTTTTATGTTTTCAAAATCACAAAGCCGGTCTTGAGAGCACAGCAGGCGCATTTTTATTATTCTTTGTGGATTGTTGATGGTGACAATAGTGCGATGAGGCAGTTCTTAAAAAATAGAAATAAATAAAATGTATAGTAACTACATGATTTGGTCTCACGAGGGCCACATAAATACAGGGAAAGGGGCTGCATGTGGCCCCTCGAGATGCACTCTGCCGAGGTCTGCTGTAAACCCTTAAAATAAAAGTGTAAAATCATGACGGCAATATTGCATCATGTCATAACTTAAATTCAATGCACGTTCAGTTTTTTAACAACAGTACTACATTTGCTTGGCTTATTTTCCCAGCATGCATTGTGAGAAAGGAGTGAAAAAATAAGTACTAAAGAGCAGCTAATGTGAAACTTTACTGACTCACTCACATACTTTAAATGTTGAAGTCTTCCTCTCCAAGATGCAGTAAGTCCCTCAGCATGACCATGTATTGAACTTATTACTTTTTAAGTTCTCCCCCGTCTGAAATCTCAGCGAAGGAGAGGTTACAAGGGCGGAGTACATTATGACACAATAATGGCTTCATTCCTCCTCCATGCAGCTGTAACAATACATTTTTTTGGACATGTTTTCCATCAATAATGCATGTTGGTCGTGATAAGTGCTGGAGTCTTGAGGATCAAAATCCTTAATGAATAAATAAAAATAAGATAAAAAAAAAGAGAATGGCCTACTCAACTTGAGCTCTCATTCCATCACCATACCTTACATAGACGTTAATTAAAACTCCTCGTCTTTGTTCCCAATAATCTGCGGCTCTCATTAAATGGAAATCAGGTTTTTAATTTGAGAAAAATCCATTCAGTTCCCCAAAAAAAACAGTTTTAAGTGAAAGTGAAGCAAGACAGTACAATTGAATTCGATAAATATATTTCTATCGACCCAAATGCCAGCAGCATTTGGCTTATTAAAATTCCCCGGGCAAAGTGGCAGATAATAATGTTTAATTGAAAGAGCACTGCAAAAAAGGCTGGGAAATGATGGATAAGAATATGCAAATGTGCACCGAAATGAGGCCTATATGTGCCGCGTATATATTTATTTATCCGTGTCCTGGCCCGGTGTGTTCTGAATGACGGCATGCTTACTCAGGTGGAAGGATATTCACGCTTGGGAGCCACGGAGATAGAGGGAGACAGCAACAAAGAGAGAGAGAGAGTGAGCTGATGAATAATTGATGATACAAACTTCTCCAAAAGAGGATAATCAAAATGCAGGAAATTGGAAAAGTACAGCCTCCGCCCATACTGGCGAGGACAACATTTGAGGCATTATATGAATTTAGATCAGCGACTTAATAAAGTTGATGTGAACTCTGACATCGGTTTCTTTTTTCTTCTACCATTCAATTCAGGTAGGCCATGAATTATTCATTCGATAAACAAGAACAGCTAAACAATCGATGTGATTTTTTTGGTCCCGAACTTTTCGGCACAAGTAAATCAAAGAGTCGGAAAATATGTTTTATAATATTAAATGTTTTATAATCGAACACCGGCTCCTGGTGTGGTACTGACTAAATACACAGGAAAATATAATACGATGATACTCGTCCATTATGTAATTACATGATACTTTAAATCCTATGTCGATGTTGTTAAGCAAAAGTGTTTCATTATTCATCATCATTCATGAACTGAAGTATTAAGTTGTTACATGATACTGAATTATTACGTTATTGCATGATACTGAAGTATTACGTCATCACATGATACTAAATGATTAAGTTATTACATGATACTGAATTATTACATTATTACATGATACTGAAGTATTACCTCATTACATGATACTGAGTTATAACGTTATTACATGATACTGAATTATTACATTATTACATGATACTTAATTATTACGCTATTATGAATCACCCGCAGCTAGGTTCTCTTTTTTTATTCATTTGAATTTTTAAAAAAAAATGTTTTAAACGATAAAATGTTTGTTCTATATTGTTGATGAACTATTTTTCAAAAAGTAAACTTGCAAACAAAAACCGAAGTTTTAGAGATTAAAACTTGGATTATCTTGATCAAAAAATATAAATAAAACTTGATTATTTGGGTGGCATCAAGCTTCATATGCATCTTCAGCACTTGCTGGAGCAGCTCAAGACAGAGTGTGAAACGGCATGGATGAAAATCAGCATCTCCAAATCAGAGGCCATGATTCTCAGCCATAATTGGCGGGGGGAGGGGGGGTTTCTTAATCCATTATCTATTCTCAGCAAGTGGGGAATCACAGGAGTATTGGGTCGGCACTACACCAATCTATGGTCTATGAAAAGACAGTTTTAGATACGCCGGTGGATCTACGTCTCTAACCTTACCTATGATCATGAGGGATCTAAGGAACAAGATTGCCGTTGTAGTGGTCTCCATGTCAAGAGGAGATAGTTGAGGTGGTTCAGGTATCTGGTTATGATGCCTCCTGGATGCCTTGCTGGTAAGTACCATGGTAGGAGACCACAGGGGGAACCCAGGACACATGGAAGAGACTGGGACTGGTCTAGAAATGCCTTAGGGAGTAGTTGGGGATCATTGTCGTCTTCTTCTTACCCAAGACATGCTTGGGTAAGAAGAAGACGACAATGATCACATGATTGTATCACATCTCTAGCGATGTCCAAGGCAAAAACGTCAGTTGCCAAGATACTTTCTGGGTTTAACCTGTGGATTTTCATAAAAAAAATAAAAGCCAGCATAAGGTATTCTGTCGAAACTACAGTCTGACATCTCCTGCCTGCAGATCAATGAAACACACTTTTGTATATTTCATAAGGGCTCGGCCTCGACTTCCCAACTACTCGTCTGAACATGAACGACACAGCGCCTCGGAAAAAAAAAAAAACCCTACAAGCCGACCAACGATCCCGGTGGGATCTCCAAAAGTATCGAATCAATGCCTCCATTTCTGCGAGTGAAGAACCGTAGATTGTTTTGTAACAAACACAATTAGACTGTGATTTATCGTAAACCTATACGTTCAATCCTCCCGAGAATACACCCGTCAAACAAGGTTAAGGCGGACTTAGAAAAGTAATTAAGATAAACCTAATAGAATCCAGCAATGGCTACAAAAAGTCTGTTCTTTTTTTTTAAATGACTAAACCTTAAGTTGACCCTTTTAATCTAAAGAATGACATGACCAGGAATCAAAATGGACTTTTAGATCCCAAAAGAAGCGTACGAGTCGATGGGGCCCCTGAGCACTGAACCTGGATCTGGTTAATGAAATTCTCTTTTCTCTACAACTGCATGGATGGCGAGTTGAGACGGAGTAAATGTGGCTTCAGTAAACTGTTTACTCACCAGCTGTGTTGTGTGCTCTACTGAGGAAGAGGCTTGGCAGAGCTTAAGAAGAATAGTGAAGACACACCGAGAAGAAACAGCTCCCTGAGCTGCTGCCTTTCCACGCAGAGTGGAGTGAAGAGCTCACGAGTGCGGCACATGTCATCCAGCACAGAAGAGCAGGAAGGGGGGGAAAAAAAAAATACAGGTTACATGGTTCATTAGTCGATACACAACTCAGGGGTCCTGACACTGTCAGGTGATTTTGTTGGTGGCTGGAAGAGTGATGGGGAGGGAGGGTGTTGTGCTTTGTAATTAATTTCTATTGACACAAAACCTGTCGCCGGTTAATGAGGGAATGATGCAGAACGTTGGTCGTCAATGACAGGAAATCTGTCCAGAAAAAAAACAACATCCCAGCATGAGGTTTATGTCGTTTTCTTTTTTTTTTTTATTTAGTTCATGTTTGAAAGGAGATGATTCAGGGCCATTCTGCAGTGGTCGATGCAACATCGTAGTCTGCAGCCTTGACCTTACCACCAGTTCAGTTCAGTTTATATAGAAGGACCATGTGCAGTTACATTAAAAAATAGCACAATGCTACTTTCCATCTGTAGTCCTCAACAAAGATGCAGACAGTTTACATAATACTTCCCATATAAACCAGACAGATGGTACGTAAAGAAAAGTGGATGAAATTATCATAAGAAAAAAGAAGTGGTAAGAATTTATAGATAAGATATTATCGAAGGTTTCAACAGAAAAGCCGCGATAGCAGATTATTAACCCTTAAAAGATACGTTTTGATCCGTCCACTACTCAAGTTTTGGGATTTTGAATTATTAAAATTTTTTCAGATGTATTTTTAGGTTTACTTACTTTAAACTTATTAGTATGCTTTGATTTAATTTGGATTTTAAGGGAATCAGTTTTCTTTCTTTTTTCAAGTTAATTTTAATGTTCTACCTAATTATTTGGATGGATTTGTCGGTGAAGATTATTGTTGTTATTATAGTGTTCTTGAAAAAGTTCATTTTCTTTTAACTGATGACTGAGACTTAAAAAAGTCCTTGAGGTTTATTAATTTATATTTTATTTATTAGTAATTGATTTTTTTTTTTACCATATATTTAATTTAAGCAGAAGCCTAATAGCAATACTTAGACAGACCTTGCTTTTAAATACCCTGAAAAACCTCTTAACTCTGAATTAAATAGCTGTTTACATGTAGCTAGGTTAACAAGTGCATTGTAAGAGTGTGTGGATGGTAAGATAAGGTGAATCTATGTGACAATTACGAATTTAATTATTTGAATACAAATTAAAAGTGTAGTTTTAAAGTTGAATAACATTGTTACAATATGTTTAGTTGGAAATCATGTAAAATAAACGTTGACAACAGAAACTAAGTTAAACCAATTTTGTTCGAGGAACTTTTTTTTCAGCATTGAAACACCTGACTTGAAATGTTATGCAGTATAGAAAAAAAAAAGAATGTCTGCTTCCCTCAGGCAGATGGTTCCACTAAAAAAGCTGCACTGTAGGTTTCCGTCCCGACACTATAGGAACTATTTAAGTATGACTGCCTGAGGGTCAGAAAGGACTGATGTAAAAAAAAGAATATCATAAAAGTTTTATAAACTTATACATTCAGCAACACACAGGAAGTCTATATAGAGATTTAAAAATTGGCAATATGTGGTCCAAATAATCATGAGGCAGATTTTATTTGAGAGGCAATAAACGGTTGTAAGGATTCATGAGAGTAAATCATTATAATTTCTTATAAAAGCATTAAAAAATATATGTATATTGAAACTGTGTGGCTGAAAGTCATGAGCCCCGCCCCCACTAGTTTAAATAGTTGAACACAATCTTATATCCACATAAATAGTTCCAGCAAGACAAAAGTAAAATCATAAATGGTTGACCACATTTTTAATGGGTTTGTTCATGTAATTTTTTTTAATAACGTTTAAATAAAAAAATCAGTATTATTGCCCTAGATTTTTTGCAATTTTGCATTTGAAATTTCCTTTACAGCAGTGAGCTCCATAGGTCAAATACATACACACAGTACTTGTGAGCAAGAAGGGTAGCTTCCACCACATCGTGAATAATCCTTCAAAAGACCAGTGGATCCGGATAGTAGTACAGGGGAAAATGTCATTATCGGTTACGTTTTACATCACCAACATTCCCTTTGAATTTATTCAACTTTCAAAGGCATTTTCTAAAAGACAAACATCGAAACAAACGGCATCGATCACATGACCCCCTCATGGCCGACTCCGTTCATCATAATCAAAGCAGTGTCTGAATGTTCTGAAGGACTTTTGTCGATCAATTGTTGCAATGGATTTGGATACAGTTTCAACTGAAGAACTAAGGAAAGCTTAGTGAGCTCTTTATTCTGGGCTTCACGAGACGACTTTCCTTCCCTGCCGGAATCGACTTGACCGAACCCTAAATACACCCACGAGCTGCCAGATGTTGGTTGATTGTCGCGGCGACATCTTTAATTCTCCGCCTGCGGCTAAGTGTGACCGAGGAGCGAGTCGATGCTCTGGTCGATGATCAACAACGAACCGAGAGTCGTGAGGTTGATATTTGGGAGGGAATACACACGGTGTTTTTTGACCAACGCATATCTTAAGATGAAAAATGAAAAATTCTGGCCTGGATTCATGAGTTCTTGCGCCAGCGATTCGTCTTTTGAGAAACGTGCTCGTACTCCGACCTTGATAGTGAGTCCGAGAAGAGATGGTGGGGAAAGTGCGGGGGAAAATATTACAACCATCCTTCTGCTGGTATTCATAAATTTCGCACAGGGGCAGAAGAGGGCATCAATTATTTACCAACCCAGACAAAGGGAAGGTGAAAGCAGTAAGAGTAGAACTGGTACGTGATAGCGAGGAGGAGTCGTCGAAGGTATAACAAAGGAATTTCCATTTCCAAAAGTAGGTTGAGACGTTGCGTTTGTCGATGAACTTTAGTCATGACGAGTTTTGTTTTGGATCATTTTTATAGAGGAAGCAAATGGATTGGAAAATCTTTCTAAATCATTTGGATTCTGTCCGCGCGAAACATACTGCTATTATTGTTATTATTACTAATAATAAGACGATAATAAACTCCTATTTGTTCACAATGTGAGACTTAGAATTGTGGTCACTTTAAAAGAAAGAACGTCTTCAAATAATGATATTTGTCTTGTAGCCAAAAAATAGATAAATCACGTCCAAAAATCCACAATCTTTGCTCATAACAACATGAATAAGTGTTTTTGAACACTTTTTTAGAATATATCTTATTTTCTTATCCATCCATTGAGTGCATACTTGTAAATTAAAAGTGTATCCAATAAAATTATAGTTTTGCAGTTATAAAAAGGGGTCAAATTGAAGGTATATTAAAGTCTGAATGATATAATATGAAGTGAAAGACACACACACCCATGTGTCTCAGTGCAGTTACGACAGCACTGCCCTGAACTCCCCCTCCTTCAGTGGATCGATACCAACACATTTCCTTTTGAGGAGTTAAAGATGGCGAATGAGTCGTGGTGAGTTTAAAAAATAAAAATAAAAAACATGCCTCCAGAGGTTCAAACAAGGAAACGGTCACTGCGAAAAAAGAACCTGGAAATATGGAACGACCACGACGTAGTACTGCGCCACAATATACACTGATGCTTCTTGTCAGACCCCACGAGTTGATAATCTATTGCTTTGATCAGCTCTTCTAGTAGAACCTCCCAGCATTTTTTAAAAGCGAGGGAACCACCTGGTGAGCTCTAAAAGATGACAGCGTTTCATGAAGCTTCACCAGCCATGTTGACGCGACTGAAGGGACGTCCATACATGATTTGTAAGACGTTGATGAGGACTCATGCCGTCTCCGGATTAAGGAGGGACTAATGACATCAGCTCTCCTGCGAGTTTCCAAGCTGCTCCGACTGCGAGGAGAAGCGGAAGGAGATTGAAGAAGGCTGCCGTTTTAGAACGCGTCTTCAATAATGAAGCGTTTTGGGTTTTCCCATTTTATCTTCTCGTACAAGATAACACGTCATCGACACACCCCTGCTTTATATTGGATTCTTAGGAATCTTTAATAAAAGACAAAAAGACATTCATCAGTTTAATGACGTGTATATATTTGCAGAGGATAGATATAAGGATTATTTAAGAAGATAAGGATTAATAAACTCTTTAAAACTCTACTGTTCTCATCAATATGTTTCTGTTTGTACAAAACTCTCTTTTCATTCAAATATTTACATTAGAAAATGTACTTAAGCCCCGCCCACTAATAACACTGTTTTTCTTGATTAAATCTTGTTTACCATAACCACACCCACTCTGCTGTGATTGGTCAAAAATCAAGGTTCGTCACTGTGTGTCATAAATCTGGGAAGTTTCCACCTTCAAGGGACTCGTCTTATAAACAAAGCGGGCGTGATTACAGCTTGCTGGAGGAGGAGTGAAGACCATTATTACATCATATTGGACTCTGCTCTTGTAACCTCTCATTCGCCAAGATTTCAGACGGAGGAGAACTTTATAAAGTAATAACTTCAAAACATGGTCATGATGAGGGACTTACTGCATCTTGTATATGAAGACTTCAATGTGAGTGAGTTTTCACATAAGTTCCCTGCTAACATCAATTGTTACTTTCAAACATTATTTATGTACCTTTATAAGCGTAGATTTATTTTAAAGATACCCCTTCATCAAGAGTGAAAGTCACTAAGCCTCGGGCTCTGAACTAATCCTGACAATAAAGTGTTTACAATCGTTAATTAAGCACATGATTCAATTCCAACAGACTTGTGAGGTGAAGGGCGAAACAAAGCGTTTCTGCCACGAGCTCGCCGAGATAAAAGCAAAGTGTGACGGGTACTAAGGGTCTATTGACAAATTAAAACTCTTATCTCGGGTCGTTTGCTGCTGGATTCGAGAGGCAAATCACAACAAAGAGTAAATGTTGTCTGGAAAACTAAAGCAGCATCGAAAACACCTGGAATATTAAGTCCAGCTTTGAAACGTGGGAATGACTGGACTTTTTTTCTACAAACAAGGGGTATGGTTGTTATAAAGTTTCATATAATATATTTATACCCAAAACAGTTTTTACCCACTGCAATGGTACAATGATCAATATGTCGTTTTCTTTAAAGCAATAATTTAATGTATTTAGAAAAATGAAAACATACAAAATAAGAAAAAAGTTTGTAAACAGGAGAGTGCAGACATTTTTTTTTCTATTTGATTAACTCTTTGCATCTTGTTTTTTATCATTTTCTTTTTCATATTTTAACAATCAACAAACTATTACTCACCCTTTATGGTATTACTGTTCTAAATATCTTCACAGCTCAACTTTTTATTTTTATTTTAATTATAGCATTTATTATTACATGGTGACCCCAAAAAATGGCACTTTATACAAATAATTTCTCCGCCATTTACGTGCATTTTGGACTTTTTAATAACCTTTTAAATAACGTTTGTTTCTGGCAAAGTCATGACCTTTATTACAAAAGTACTTTATCAATTGAAAAGAAAATTCCACATTTAATAGGTTAAATTAATGTCTCCCACTTCTTAACTAAATTATTAACGAGTAAATCTTAATGAACGGCCGCTCTTTGTGAACATGAAAAATGAACTATTCCAAGGAGACGAATGCTTCCTGGTCGGTGCGTCTTTAGCCCCCCCACGTCGAGGCTGCTCAAAGGGGGGCGTGTGATACCTCTTTGCCACAATTAAGGTCCTTAGGTTAAGAAAATGTCATTTGCACCCCACTGGGCGGCTCGTGGGGTTTCATCTCGCCAATTAATCCCCGCTCTGTTTCTGACAGAGACGGAACACCGGCCCACCACACAAGTGACTCATTTGGAATGGAAAATGTGCTTCTCATCCGTTAGCAAGAGGAAGAAGACTCCTTGTGGGCGGTACGGTGTCTTGCGCCCTCGCTCTTTCGCTTCATTCTCCCAGCCCCTGTGGAGCGAGGCCGTTGAAAAATTGGGTTATGTGACAGAATCCATAACCTTGGCCTGTGAGAAGAGCTGGTGAGGTTAGACCAAGGGAGTTGAAGGGAAAACTCGGATGAGGATGGCCAGCGGGATGGAAGGGTTAATATTCAATCACGGAGCGTTAACACGGTAATTCAGCTCAAAGGCACCAGATGATGATTGATGCTTTCCTTATTGATTTTGGACAGGGCACAGATAATGAAGGAGAAAAGATTACCAGAGTGAAAATAGAGGGAATGATGCGTCTGGCAGAATATTGATGAAAGATGCTATCCTTCTAACTTTACCATCTTTTTATTTCCGCATGTAACACACGTGAGAGAGTGAGGCTTTATTGCTAATAAATCTGTCGCGAATCGCAATAATCCGGGCAGAACTTTGATGTACTCACTCTCAGGGTGAAACATATTTATTGATATTCATAGAGAAAACGCGGACCATGACTGACATTGACGTTCCCCAGAGTTAAGAGAGTTTCGATCCACCCTGTTGTGGGTCTACATTGGATTATAACGTCTGGACGTGTCCTTCACACACCCAAAGGATGCAGGTAAGGTTACCTACTGCATTATTGATCATTATTTTATCATCCTTTTTCACTGATAGAAAGATGGCAATACAAACACTTTTTTTTTAAACATTATTATTATTGGACAAGTTTAAATCGAGGTATAAATCAAGGTAATGTCCAAACACAACAACAGTATGGTAGTGGACCAACCACTTAAATTCTTTCTCAAAAAAACAGTCTAGAGTTGTTTTTTTATTTCGTTTTTTTGCAAAATCATCTATTGTCTGACTATCAGTTTGAACAGAAGTAAATAAAAAAGGAGGAAATTTGATAAAGAAAATGTGGGAGAAACTCCAGAAAACAACCGTATACTATCTACAGTATACTCCATTATGCAACTTTTTCTTAAAATATATATATACACATATATATTCTTTTACTTTTTTGTGGCCAAGCCAGTCAGAATTGTATTCATCCCTTGGGAAGGTTCCTTTGGGAATTTAGGCAATTCCAATTGCAACACAGCCACCAATAAAAAAACAGAAGACCATACAGATAAAAAGTTAAAATAATAAAAGTATAAATAAGAATGTAAAGTGCAGGAAACTTAGACAAGAACAGGAAATATCAATTAATTCATTACATTTTAATTAATTTCAATGGAATAACCTAATTTGTACCAACACAATTATTTGTATCTTTTGTGTTTTTTAAGGTTTTCAATTAAAGAGCGATTTATATTTTTCGTGAATAAACATGAGATTATTAAAAATATGTAATTAAATAAAGTAATAACAATGTAAGAACTGTAATAACATGTCTAATAAACAATTACAAACTTTCACTCCTTGGCTTTTATTATATGTATTAAGGTGATTGACAAGTCTGTATCCAGTGTTATTTTTCAGCTTGTATGGTAGGACTGACCATCAGGAGAGCAAAACAAACAACAAAACACTACTAAACAAGCCTCCTATCAAAAATAAAATCATTTTCAGATTCTTTATTTTTAAAAATATACTCTAGTCATAAAGCATGCTACACACAATTAGAAAACTGAAGTTTCTGCATTTCAAAAAAGGACAATTCCATCGAGGAACCTCTGAAGTACGTAGAATATTGTGAGCAAGAGATTTGAATCAGATTTAAGAGCTCAAGGACATAAACTCCCTTCACAAATGACACATAAATAAAAAAAAACCTAGAAGGCAACAAAAACTAGTGCCATTTAATGTGGACAAAACTGAAAGTCTGGTTATTGTTCCTGATGATAAGGTTCCAGGGTTGAGTCAGTTCTTAGGTCAGTCTGTCAAACTGAGCCTGAGAAACCTGGGTGTATTATTTGACAAAGACATGTCTCTAGTTCAACACTGCAGAAAACTGACCAGAAACTGTTTCCTTCAACTGAGAAAAATCTCTAAACTTAGGAAAATGTTGATCTGGAGCTTGTAATCCATGCGTTTGTGTCTTCTCGTTTACACTATTGTAACATTTTGTTTTCATGTCTAAACAAGAAGGAGCTGTCTCGCCTGCAGTTAATTCAGAGCTCGGCAGGGAGAATTCTGACCCGCTCTAGTAGAAGAACTCACATTTCTCCGATCCTTAAAACTCTTCACTGACTTCCAGTTTCTTTCAGGATCAATTTTAAAATTCTGGTTCTTACTTTCAGATCTATTCATGGTCAGACTCCTCTTTACATCAGTGATCTGATCCAGACTTATACCCCAGCTTGGGCTCTGAGGTCTGTGGATCAGAATCTACTGATGGTTCCTGAACACGCTTCAGGACCAGAGGAGAGAAATCCTTCCAGACTGTTGCTCCTAAGCTTTGGAACGATCTTCCTCTCCCTCTGTGTTTGATGATCTACTGACTCCTTCAAGAAACATCTTAAGACATTTTTATTCGTGCAGGATTTTCCTTGATTTTCTGAAACTCATGTGTTGTTCTCGGTGTTATCTTGACCTTTTTAGTATATATTTTATTAAGTATTGTTTTGATTGTTTAAGCGCTTTGTGAACCTGGTCTGGAAAAGCGCTCTATAAATATAAATGACTTACTTACCATTTATTGACCACAAAAAACATGGTTTTGACCAGACATTGTGTTACCTTAAGGCCAGGAGACTCTGTGTAATCCTGCAGTTAACTGTGCCTTGGAAGTTCAAAAGCCCGGCTCTCTTTTGTTTGAGCAAATGAATATCTATTGTAGGCGTCTCGTCAGGTGGTCCGAATGGTTTAGGGGCTCCTTGATATGTAGTCTAGAGCGTTTTTCTTGCGCCTTTTGATGTATCGCCCCTTCCACGGTAACAAAGCTCAGTGTAATTCATCTTCATGCTGTGCGCACACAAACCACCACCCCCATGCAAAACCACCTTCCTCACCTCTCCTGTGTAACACTTAATTCAAATGCCAATCCCGCTGTTGGGACTTTCCCCACACAGCCTCCACGGTAACAAGAAGCCACTATATATTCCATGTGCTTGTTCCTCTCCTGGTCCTGTCGGCAGCTGACCCGGGTGTCATCGCCCTTTCCACGCGTCTTTCCCTTTGCCAGGATTCCTGTAGAGAGCAGATTTTCTTCTCATGGAGCCTCCCCTCTGTCCCTGTACTTGTTATTCCCTCTTCTGCCTGTGGCCTTGCTAACAGATTGCCAATAAGCTCGGCGGCAGGGCTCGCCATTGTGCCCCCCACGCCCCCGACCCTCCCTCCATCCTTCCAGTAATGACCTCTCTTCAGGGATGGAGCTTCTGCTGTCTCTGATTCACCTGCCCTCAAAGCCCAATCCCAGCCTCCTTCCCGCCCCTTTCTACCCTTTTCACTGTCACATCATCCGGCTTCTCCTTTAGGCTCCGTCTCCAATTACAAGGCGCCAACTGAAATTGTGAATTTTCAAGGCTGTTAAAAGGAGATGTGTAGTTTGTGGTTGAAGGTGTGACGCCGAAGGAAGCTGTTATCGTGAGATACTTTCACCCTTTACAAGCCCTGGATGACCCCGATTAAATCAACGTGTCGGTTTATATCCCTGTTGTCTTTCTCTCCCTACAAATAAATATATATATATACTGTATATATAGATATACTTTATAGATAGATGGATAGATAGATATACTTTATAGATAGATGGATAGATAGATATACTGTATTGATAGACAGATAGATAGATATACTGGACGGACAGACTTTAGATTTATTTACAGATTTATATTTATTATAATTATTTGGAACTTTGTTATTTATTACTAGTTGAATATAATTATACATTTTTAAAGTTTGCGATAAACATTATAAATGTATAATATACATAAATAAATAACAATTTTGGCTCATTTTATAATATGATCTTGTCGACTATCAAACTGTATAATATTCGTTGTTTCAGCATTTGAAATGTTTTCCTCTTCTTCATTTCTATTTATCTACTTTTAGAAGTAAACGTATCTTGCATGATAGACAGAAATAGTGTTTGCTACTATTAAGCACTATTCTGCTGGGATTATCTGTGCGTTTTTATATTTAAAATGTAAAATCTTTTTTGCAGTATACACTTAGTTAGATAAACCACTTTTGAAATGAATTGCATTTTGTTTTTCCAAAAAAAATTTTATTGTTTAATTTTCTCTTTTAAAATGTGTATTCTATTCTTTTTTTATTTTACCTTACTTTTAATTGATTGCATTTTTCAGAAACTTCTCTTGTCTCTTTTACATTGTATTTTCTGTCCATTAAATCGCGAAAATTGCTTTTACAAATAAAGAAATAGCATATTTTGTTTGTTTTTTTAAATTATTATTACATATTTAGCTTTATTTTTCTATTAATTATTTTTATAATCATGTTGTATCCCTTATAATTCATCAACATTCGAAAGGGGGAAAAACTGTTGAATTCTTACAATATTATAAAAGGAAAAACATGTAATTTCCTAAAGAAGGCAATTGCGTGAATCTGTGCGAATTCAACATCTGACTCATGGGAAGCGATAACTCTCCAACTATGGTATCAAATACAAATATCGATTCAGAAAATGGCCCGGGGAGATTGGAGGTGGTGGGTTCAAAAACGAGGCGTCGGTTCCCTGTAACCTTTCACGTGCATCCGACTCCGTCTCGATGTTGATTTGATGGCTCGCATTAACCTTTTCCTTCACACTCCAGCTGTAATGAACCTCAACTCTGACCCGAGGGCAGGAGCGTACGCGTGGATTCGAGGGCATCAAATGGGTTTTTTCCGTCGCAAACCGGCCATGTTTTGTTGACTTGGACCGTCGACTTCTTATTTTCTCAACTCTCCGGAACGTTTCTATTAAAGGATGTTTTGCTCCTACGACGTCGTGTCCTGTTCGCCGAGACATGATGAAAAGCAGCAACTGGAGACAGTGCTACATTCTATTAGAGCCATTCTTTGATGAAATGAATTAATTTCTCAGACTTTCTGCCGTCACTGGCTGCAAAACAAATAAACATCAGACTGCTTGGATTTCTCTCCGTTGCATCAAGGATGCAGCCTCACTTCTGACAGCTACAACAGTATCAAAGGGCAACTGTTTATTTATGTTCTGGCAGCAAATCCATTATTTCTCCTGTGCGTTCTTCGTCGGCTCAGTATATGTGTGTGTGTGTTTGCACGTATGAAAAGACATTTATTCATAGATCGCATTGCATTTCTAAATCAATCAGATCGGCAGGTGCTCCCGAGGTCCTTGTAAACGTCCACAATATTTCACTAATTTGATGCTCAGGCTGCCATATAGCAAGAAAATACAATGTTAAAGCCGACGTCTTATGGGAATAAAAAATCTAATGTATTGATACGGTTTCTGTGGACGATATATCTGCCGGTGTCAGGAATTCTGTCTTTATCTTTCCTCTTGATTCTTCCTTGTTTAGTCATGATTTGTAATTAATTGATCCAATTAATGATTTTTTTAAACTGACCCATAATTGCCCTGAACTTTCTATTTATATTGTAGAAAATTCACATTAAGGACAATTGTTGATATGAAGTCATTTTTAAAAACTTAAGAAAAAAATGTCATGTCTAGTCAACTACAAGTTGCCTCGTTTCCAAAAGCAGAGTTGAATATTCTTTCACTGTTCTTTTGTCTTAATAATTAGAAAATCGGAATCAAGTTTATAAAAAGGGCTGTTAGAAATGATTGTTATGGAAATATAATGTTGTTATTTTTTTCATGATGCTGTATCTTGGAAAAAACCCGCAAAAACAGTTATTTTATGGTTTACAGTTCAATAAAGTTTGTTTAAAATAGAATGATTAAATATTTTTTGTTTATAAGTAACAAATATTTAGGGCGTTGGTCTTTTTTTTGTTTTGTAATAAACTTACGCTTGATGCTGGCGGCTGTTACGTCCTTTGCAATGAAATCCTGCAAGATCCCGACAATAACTGAGGACCAGAGGATGCAGTCGACAGCTTTTAAAGCATTTAAAAAAAAAATGAAAGCAGTTATGACTTCATCAAGAGTCATGTGGTCTGTAAAATTCTGCAACACCAGAGTCTAGTACTCTGGACAATACTACAAATATATTCTTGTTACTACAGTAAAATATATAGTATCCTTGTATCGTGATACGCATCATAGCCAGATATTTGTCAATACACATCCCCGTTTACGGTGTTACCGATCATTTTTATACAGCAAAGACTCAATGACAAAAAAAAAACACCACAAAAAAATGTGTTAAAGTTGGTGATTACATAGTAGATTCATTGATGATGATTTAAAAAAAAAAAAGAAAAAAAAAAGCAGCAATTAATAAATCTCAATTAACCGCAGTTGACCCTTAATCTATATAATAACACCTTCATTTTCAGCACCTTTTTATTTGTGTGCCATGTTTAAGAGGTGGATGGATCAAAAGTCCAAAGCAGTAAAATGCGTCAGATTCTATCGTTTTCCACGTTCAGCTGCACACAGACGGCTAACCAAGGGGAACAAGAAAACTTTGGTCATACAATATTGAAAAGATGACGTTAGAGATCAGTCATTAAGGGATTGGTAAAAAATATTGTCAAGTAGTCTCCTGTCAGTCATTCACTTTATACTCTACAAAGCTTCTTCGCTCTCTTTGTTTCAGATAATTGCCGTTCAGCACCATCTGAATAATGACAGTTGATAAAAAACATGCCCGCAAATTTGTGTCACTCACAGAAGAGCTAGTGGGGAAAGAGTGATAGTTGAATGAGGCCATTAGAAGAAAAAATAAATACTGATATATCTTTAAGAAAATTCATTGTTAATCTTATCAATTGAATAACCTTAATCTGGCGTGAGAGACATTTATCTATAAATTGCTTATGCATGTGATGTACATGCTCGTTCCTTTCTATTGTGAACGTTTAAATATGGATGGACGGATAAGAATAATCATTTTCATGCCTGCGGTGTTCAGAGAAGATGTACAGAAAACATACAGGGTTTTTTTTTAAAGCGGTTAAGCCATGTTTGAGTGAACAATTCTTTAGTTTCTGTGATGCACAATGTTGAGGTCTGAGGAAAAGTTTTGACTGTGGTGGTAATGTCGGGTACTGCAGACTTTACCATGAGGGACTGTGCATACAATTCCATACCAGTTTAGGATAGAAAAAAACAACAATTACATCAATGCAACAACAATTATATCAAAAATAAATGCAACTAGCATGAGGAGAAACATCTCAACCACTACACAACATGTTGTCGAATGATCAATAACAACACATTTAGACAATTATATTCACATAAAGGTGATTTATATTGATTTATTTATTGGTGTATTGTATGTTGTTGTTTTTTGCTTGTGCTAGTCGAAACAAGTAAGAATCGATACGAAGTGGCTCAGGACACTTTTGAAACTGGATTAAACTAGAAAAATGCTACTAATATCACATAACTTCCAACCTTTTTTTTTTTTTTACCAAACTGAATTCTCCTGACTAACTCACATTGTACATTTTAAGTCTTCCTCTTAAAGATGCAGTAAGTTCCTCATCATGACCAGGTTTTGAAGTCTTTACTTAATAAAGGTCTTCCCCCTGTCTGAAATCTCGGCGAACAAGAGGTTACGATAGCAGAGTCCATTATGACATAATAATGGTCTTCACTGGACTCCTTCAGCCAGCTGTAATCACTTTGTTTATACAACGAGTCCTACTCAGCTGGGAAATTCCGGGATTGATGACGTGCGGTGACAAACCTTGATGCTTGACCTTGACCTCACTTTTTATAATGTAAATATTCCAATGAAAAGAGAGTTTTGTACAAACAGACACATACTGAGAGGTCCAAAATATATTTAAGATACACTTAAATCAACATATTAGTTGCCATTTTAACAAATCCTAATTTTGAACATTATCTCCTGTGGAAAAAGTAATTGAAAAATAATAAAATGCTGAATTATATAAAAAGTGTAGTTGATTCACACACACCTAGATCAAGCTTGTAACCACACACACACACACACCTGAGAGTGTCCTGCCTGCATCACCGAGCTAGCGTTAGCCTGACATCTGCAGCATCGTCGAGATGCTCAGCCCGGAGTGAGATGTTTCACCTGCAGCGTATCAGCGAGCACAGCTGGAATAAGCAAACACGATATCTGTTTTATTAAACCGCCACCTGCGAGGTGTCAGACGAGGGAGCGGGAGCTGCGGGAGTCTGTTTACGCTTTTGCTGCTGTTGTCTCTTTATTCGTGCAATAAATCCTCTCCTTTTCTTTAATTGACGTCATCTATTCTCGTAACAATCGTAAACACTAAAGGGTAACGCTTCACCTAAACTTGTTGTTTTTTGTTTTCAGTGACCCCTCACAGACCAGCACCGCCACCGTCCTGCACGTCTTTGAATTTCACTTTCGCTCTGTTCCGGCTTTGAGCTTCAACCACCAAGGTCTGCGTGACCTCGGGAGAGCTTCCAGGATCAGACAGCTGCTGCTTTGCTTGCATTTCAGCCGAGGTAGGTTGGGTGTCTTATCTGTTTCATTTTTATTGAATGGATTCAGGTTTCTTCATCCCCTCGGGCTCCCAGGGGCACGCCCACTCTCTCTCTAGCGCCGGGTTAGATTTTCTTTTTTTATGCTGACTGAATGAACACGTAAGATCCCTCTGAGCAGCAGAGATGACACGCAGACCCTTCCTCACACTCGCATGAGCTCCCTTTAAAACATATAGAAAACCACAGATGCAGAAACTTCATCTGATGGTCCCTCAGAATTTCAGCAGAGGGCACTTGTAAATGGAACAACCGTGAGAGATTTACAAAGTCTAAAATATGTTGCTAGTTTTTCAAGAGGTTGGTCTGGGATAAAAGAAAGACCTTAAGGTAGGATAATGAGAATCAACAGATGGTATTTAGAAACTCATGAGAAATTATCACAAGTTTAATACACTGAGCCATATTTAAAATTAAAAAACAAATCAATTATGTATCGTTTTAAATTGCATTTATGGATGGATGTGTTATTGCTACAGAATTTCTTCTTAGGAAAAGTATTGATCTATCTATTTATTGTTTTGGGATGAGCAGAAGAACTCATAGATTTACAAATTACAAAATAAATGTTTGTTTTTTCCATTTTCCATCCACCATGTTTATTGGTTTGTTTCTCCATTAGAAAAATAACCCGAAGAATAAACTGATTTATTACAAATTAGCTTTTGAGAAATGCCAAATTAGGCACAGTTGGATTTAGGAAAGTGTTTACAAAACAATCTCATAAAATACGCTTTAAATATGTTGTAACAAAATCATTTATTGTATTTCTGACAGCATGTGAATATTTGGCTTTAATTAATTTCAACTTTAATTGTGCCATTTTATTTTTTCTGATTGTATCTGGTCCGTGAAAATAATGGGGCCACAAAATAAAAAATAAAATGAATAAAAAATGAAATAAAAATAATCGGGGACCCTTAATTAAGACGGAAATGAATGTTGACCACTGATGGGCAGGTATGATTCCTGTAGAGGTAGAGGTACCTTTTTTATTAAATCAGATTATTTTTCAAGGGATGTGAATTTAAGCCCTTGGTGGAGGTATGCACTCCCTCAGCGCTTTTCTAGATATATCCTTTAGAGCAGTGTTGGGTAATTAAATTGACTTAGGGATCACATTTAATACAGTGGCTGTTGTAAGTGGTAACTGGAAAAACAGAAAGGAGAGTGAAGTATAAAATAAAGCAATAAAATCCAGCTAAATATGCTTTAATTATTATTTCAGTTTCAATTTATGCCACTTTTTCTTTTTAATCTGATGCGGAAGCATTTTTTTTTTTTATATTCCTTTTATAGTCAATCTTTTTGATGAGCAATAAATACTCCATAATGACAGAAGCAATTGTTTTCTTTAAACAAAACCCATATTGTCATATTTAGAAAATGAACAATAGAAATACATTTTTTAAAAAGGATTGATAGTTTCTACATGATCTTTGAGCTCATTATGGCCACATAAATGCAGTAAGAGGGCCACAAATGGCCCCAGGTCTACAACAAATCTAAAACACAACAATCCAATAAGTGATTTCTAAAGGAGATGACAGAGAACATCACAAGAAGTTTGGGAACAAATTGTCCAAAAAAATACGGCTTCTGTGATCAAACAGTGAAAACATTAAACCCCAGCAACACAATAAGACAACAAATTAAACAAATCAGTGTGTAAAAAAAAGATAAACTTACTCAAACTACAAGGCTCATACGTGCAGGGAACTCCACAATGACAAAAACTAACTTTGAGAAATAGCTCCAAAATAAAGTACTGTTCTCTGAGAAGCTTCATGTTCTGAACTCTGCTGTCATGTCCCAGACGTGTTGTCACTAATCACTGGTACGAGATCACCTGTAGCTGAAATCAACTAACATCAAGGAAGCACCGACAAGCATGGAAACAGGAAGTGTCTTGACAAAATAAAACAGGAAGTCAAAAGAAACTCTCATGCTTGAATCTGGTTTTATAATAATTAAGACATTTTTTATTTTTAAGCAGAGGAGCTTGGTGGTGTGGCGGGTCGTACCATTCTGGCAGCAACTAGGTCGCTGGTTCAATCCCAGCTACAGGCAACCTTTGATTTCCCTGCTCTTGGGTTTACTCCTGACACTCTGGTTTTCTCCTTGTGTCTGAAAACATAGAGGTTTATTGACAAATGCCATAAATGTATATTAAAAAAACATTCTTAGTCGTTTGGGCTCCTCGCTATGCGTCACAATAAGTTGTAAAATAACTTTCAGGAACAAGCTTCAAGCTACTGTATACATAGTAATGAGTAAAAAAGAATATTGTTATGGGGAAATTTGCTCAAGCGCTTTATAAAAATATAACTCAAAATCGCCTCAGGACGCACACAAAAGTCGACTGACTTGTGTCGTCCAACTTCAAGTTTTACATTTTAATACCTAATGTTTTTATCACAAGTGTTTTGTTTTTTCTACTTTTTGGTCGTGTTTGGCCAAAAGTATCCATTTTCCATCTGTCTAATCATAAAGCAGGTTTTGCCAGATGACCCTTGCTATTGGCTTCAGGAGAATATTTATGGAAAGTGTTCTTGGTAACAGCTAGAATTGGGCTACGATCCTGAGTGTACTTGGAATGAAATGAATATATGAATTAACATTAAACTATCAGAGACTCAGACGCTGGACGAAATTGACGCTCGGCAGCTCCAGTATCAATAAAAAACACTTCAAAAGTATGCAAACATTCACAACTAACATCTCTCAGAACAAGCACCCGTTTTCATTGTGTTCACAATCTGACTTGCACCCACGCAGAATGACATATTCCAACTATCCATAAAGGCGTTTCAGACCTTAAAATAGCTACAGCTCTCAACTCTGGGTCACTGGATCAGAGTTCAAGAAAGTTGTAGGCTTCGGCCAAGGTTGTTATAGGTGACACCGTTATGGCCTCTTTAAGAGCGTGCACCTTAAGCAGCAACAAGCCATGCTAATGATGCACAGAGAACTCACCGGGAAAGCCCACTGTAGCTGCACACATTGCGTACGATCGTCTGTGTCTTAGCCATTACTAATTGCCCCAATGGAAGCAATTATAGTGCACGGATTGTGCAATGGCATGTCTCAACTCTTGGTAAATGCCGCCCTTAATAAACCCCCTTCCTCCCTCTCGATCTAAATACGGATAGAGTTGTCGGAGCTGCCCTTGAAGGTGCCGTGGAGTGTTCCTCCCACGATGAAGCACCGCGAATGCCGAGACTATATATTAAACTCAGTTCTTTTTATTTTCTGGAACAGGCTCCACCAGACGCATTAGGAGTTGAAATGTCTTGCTTTCACTTCCATTAAGAACCTGTAAATTGTGCCTAATTTTAGTAATCCATCTCAACGTTGCCCAATTAGAGGGTAGGGAACAACGCAGGGATTTTAAATGAGCTTGGCGAGAGCCCCATGGGAGAACTCCCCCAGTACGCCTCCGCATCCAAAAGCTTTTTCCTATTATTTCTTCCCTGAATGAAAGTCATCTCCTTTTCAATTTGCCCTATTTTTTTCCTATATTTTTAAGCGTTCAAAGAAAGAAGTCAACAGCAGTGTTGCAAGAAGTGTTTATTTTCCATCAGGCAGGACGATCTGAATCATTATGTGAATAGAGAAGGGGATCATGAATGATGTTGTTGAATATCACACCATCATTTAGGAGTGTAAAACTTGATTTTAAATATCAAAGCGTCCCTTGATTTTGACCCTCAGAGGAAACCTGTGGCTATTTCTGTAGAAAAAGTATAGTTAGCGATCATTATTTTCACAAAACTGCATTTTATTTTAACTTTTTGATGTTTGATGTTTTCCTTTTATTGTGGTTTGTCACTTCTTGTTTCCTTAATCACACTGGGCTTGACTGATGACTCCCGGCTGGAGAAGATCAAGTAGTCGCCTCCAGTATTTCTAGACCAGCGTGCTGGAGCATTAAGTGTCAATAGGCTGGTGATGTATTTCTGTGGTTCCTTACATCTATGGGATATTGTCTTACCTTAGTAGTTAACCTTTTTCTGCGTGAGTTTTGACTTTTGTATTTTCGGTTTTCAGATTCCTTCTTCTGTTATTTGTTTCCTGTTTACTTACCGAGTTGCTGGAAGTTTCGGTTTTTGGAGATTTCTTGTGAGATGTCGGACTCTTGTTGGTTTAGTTTTATAAAATTCGACCTTTTGTCTCACATCCCCTGTATTGTAGAACATGTCATTTGATTTAGACTACAAACTATTTTTTTAAGTGCCTTTTTGACTTGTACAGGCAGTCTTATTAAAAGTTTTTCATCTCCCTAAATCTATCTGTGAACGCCTTAACTGACCCACACAGATTTCTAATGTATATTAAGTCGCTATAGTGAGGGGAAAAAAAAAAAAAGTTCCTGACTCTCTCTCACATTAGCAATTCCCAAAGGTTTTTCTTTTTCCCCCTTTTAAACCTTTACTTTGACATTAAAGTCACAAAGTGAGAATAAAAAGTAGTTCCAGTGGGTTCCAAGTCTTTGTTTAAGTCATCGCACCAAAAGTTTGGAATTCACTCAGACTTTCGCTCGGCTTCATAATACCGACACGTCTGGGACCTTCTTTCTTTTTCCTTTTTCTTTTTTACAAATAAAACAGAAACTGTTCTTTAAATTTAACGTTTAATGATGTTCCCGTTTGTAGTGTTTCTCAGTGCTTCTGATGAGAGAGATTTATTTATAAATACAGCTCATGTGGGGTTGAGATTTCAGAAGAAGTGTTAAAGTTGGCAGAAGTGAGTCCAGTTTTCATTCGTCAAAGCAGAAGGAAAGCCGACTTGTAAATGTTGCAAGTCATGATGAATAAAAGCATTAGGGAGGAAACAATCCCTCTTTAGGTCAGAGTAAAAAACTAACTTTTCCCTCAACATTTTTTTTTTCAAAGGATTAATTGTACTAGTTAAGTTTTAATTATATCAATTGTTAAATGAAAGCTTTTCAGCTTTTCATTTAATAATATATGAACATGAATTTAAAGAAAGAAATTCAAAATAAGGTATTCATATCAAATATTCTGTCCAAAGTTGTTGTTTTTATATTCAGATAATTTATCATATTATTATAACAAGAAGACAGGTCTACTCCAAATACACCATAATCTGAGCTTTATAATAATATCCATATCTTTGAAGACTATCTTATCCCCATAATATTTTGCTCTTTCTTTGTTCTTCTTGTGTCTTGTAAGTGGACCCTTAGGAAATTTCGTTGCCAACCCAAAATTGTACTTTTGACTAGATATTCTTGTTTTCCAAGGTTCCCAGGATATAATATGCTTATAAAATCACAGTGAAACCATCAAAAAAGAGTAATTTCTACACGGCCTAATACATACATAACAGAACATCATTGTTGTCTTATTCTAACATTTTTAATACTTAATAATATCCTTTTTTTTGGTCTGTAAGTAAGGATCTCGCTGATAATGAGGCTTTAATCTCTACGGCAATTTCCCAAATTATATTGCAATTTTAATTAAAGGTGTCAAGGGCACAGTTGATTGAGTTCCCCTGGCTTCTCCGGCTGTGTTTTTTTGTGGTGTGTGTGCGTCTGTGCGAGCGCCTCATTAAGACCGGCAAAGGGTTAGCAACCGGACACTGCAGGTCAGCTGCCAACAGGTGAAGCCCCTGAAGCTCAGGAGCTTGTTAAAGCGATGTTAATCATAGCAAAAGTAAAATCCTGGTCAGCTTTTTTTCCGTGAATTGTTTCATCATTAAAGTTATTTTATCAGTGGTGGGTTGTTCACGAATGATCCTGCTCTGAGGGTTGCCCTCTTTGAAATAAATAACAGTTTGTTGCACGTGATTAGTAGTGAATGGCTGATGAAGCTTCATGAAGAGGTTTTTTTAGAGCACAGTAGGTGGCGCCCACAGAATAGCTGTTCAGATCATTTTTATAGCGCAAATAATGTCATCTAGTGGCCTCTAAAAGAACAATAATATTTCATTAGGGTTCATCACTAATTATTAGCAAAAATGTTTGTTAAAAAACATTCACAGTTTCAACAATTGAATAGTTAAATTCAACCATTGAAATTGGCTCTGACGGCCTCACAGAGCTCTCTTATAGTAAAGTATGAATATAGAAGGAAAAAATACGTTTTAAGATCATTACTTACTCATGCCTACTGCGCATGTTTTGGGTAAGGCCTTGAACAAGGGCTCTCCAGTCCCGGGCCAACGTCTCAAGCTTGGCCTGATCTGTATTCAGGTTGCGGTGCCAGCTGTTCCCTGGCCTGCCTTCCTTCCTTTTCCCGTTGTGGAATCCAATAGAGAACATGTCTTACTGTGAGGCAGGCCTGTGGAGGGTATGGCTAACACATTTCCACTGTCTTCGGAGGGATCTCCACTCATCTCTTAACTTCTGTCCCAGTCGCTGCCACAGCTGAAGGTTAATGATCGTGTTCGTCTAGTGTACCGTTAGGATTCTTCTGAGACGGGGGTTGATGAACGACCAGATTTTCTTCATGGTGATGCTGGCTGTTTTCCTGGTTTCTGCACCATACCGTAGAACACACTTTATCACTGAGTTAAAGATAATCATCTTGTTGATCCTGTGTAGCTCAGAGGATCCAGTGACTTTCTTCAGCTGGTGTAAAGCTGAAACCTTCCCTTTCCAATCCACACCTTCACTGCCAAGATAGGTAAAGCTTTCCACTTCATACAGTGATTTTCATTTTAGTCTGATGGGGACCCTGGTTAGTGTAGTTGACTTTGTGTATAATGAGTTCAAGGCTTGTCAAAGGACTTTGCGATGATATCAGTCTTCTCCAGCATTTTGTTGCTGGGTTTGGGAAAGAATGCCAGGTGATGTCATTCGTCATCCGGGCGGTTGATTTCTTTGTTAATCTATTGCCAACAGGAAAATCGAAGGGTGGCAATGGGCGTCCTTGTCTCATATGAGTCCCTGATGATGTTTGTGATCTTTGCCGGTACCCCAATGTGTCCAAATAAACTCCAGGTGGTCTCCCTGTCCACACTGTCAAATGCTTTTACCAACTCCAACGACTGTTCCAGTATAACCTTTAGTTGTTTTTTTTCGGGTAAGTGAACTTCTTCCCTTCCTTGGAGAGATTCAGGTAAACCGTATCTTTATCCTGTTTAGGAGGCTTCTAAGGAAAGTCTTTCCAGGAGTTGTCAGCTGTTTTATCCCCCTATACTTGGAGCAGGAACTAAGGACACCTGTCTTTGAAAGCTTGGTGAAGCCAAGCCCCTCTTCTACTCTGTGGGATACCTACCTCTTTCTAGAAGTTTTGGAATTGAGGATAAAGCAGTGGTCTTCGTCCACTTTCAAAAACTTCTGCCAGTGTCTGGCCCCGCTGACTTCCAGTTTCTCAATCGCCTAAAGGCCTTATACATTTTATCCTTCGATGGAACTTCACACACAATCGGAAGGTCTCAGCTGGCTGGATATTTACTGGTTTCGATTGAGATTCCAACACATTAAACATTTTGATATCAAGCTCAAAATGTTGGTAACATTTTTATTACTGCATCTCTAGAACAAACAATTCAAACAGGAGGGTTGCTTCACTCAGAAACAACCAAATGTGTTGCTGTCAAATTGTACAGCCATCTACTTTTAGCTACAGACTAATAAGCAGGGACACGCTTCAGTCTAGCAACATTCTGCAGTAAACAGGAGGTAAGGCAAGAAAACCGCAGACCTCTGACCGTCTTCATTGAAAGAAAAAATTGGCTCAGGAGTTGATGCAGAGAGAACTATGCCTCAGTTGGAGCCGAGGTGGAAGCCAGGCACCTAAAACATTTTTTGGCTTTTTCATTCCCTTTGCCCTGCAGATTCTTTTCATCAGTTCTAATGTTGGCTCACACTGAGAAGTTGGTGAACTCTGCTTGATCCTACCATGATATTGAGCCTTCATCACCTGAGACCCAAACAGAGCCACAAGTGGTCGATCATTGGTGAAACAACCAAATGTTGCTCAGAGACCTCATGTCAAATTCATGTCTGATCTGCCTTCATTCAAGTAGAACACTGAGAAAAGTATTTTGAATATAACGACTGAAGTCTGGAGTCGTGTGATGTAACTCTGGCAGGATATGAATGTAGACAGATAAATACTAATGATGGACTTCAGAGCTGTTGGCGTTGTGCTAATTTGGACTGAAATCCCAAATCTCTCTAATCTATATTGATGTGTTGAATTGAAAAGTTAAGATTTTCAATCTAACTTTATATGGAGTCCATTTGGGTTCATAATAGAGTTGTTTTTGTGCGTTCAAACCACACTTTGAAAAACTTTTAAGTTGATGATGTACACAAACCTTCTTAAATACAGATTTTTGTGGGGAACTTGGATGATGGTTGGATGAAAACCGCCAATGTCGATATGCGCCCAAAGATATAGAATTTGTGGATGAATGTGATCTCTGAGTGCTCTGGTAGTGCTTTATAACGTTATACACACATGGAAAAATGAAAAATAATGTCATTTTTTTGTTCTGTTTTTCTATGTACAGGACAGCAGGACTCAAACATTTCTCTATTGTTTATTTTTTTACATTTTTACAAGGAGCAACAGCTACTCCGTGATGTCGGAGACTAAATGCATCCCACTGGTACGCATTAAGCATATTTAAGGATGTCTGGCCTGAAAGACTGTCTAGCTTGACTTTTAATTGGAAAGTCAGCAGGGATTGATAGAAATGAGGCTCAATAGTGAGTGATGGTAATGGGAATGACAATCACGATAGCAATGAGGTCTGAAGAAAAGGATTTACAAGGACCACCTCAATGAATCTGATCCAAAATCCATCATTTTTTTAAAAAAAAAGCAGAAACTCTGTTATGATGCATGTAAGTAAAGATCAGGTCGGCTTTCTCCTTCATTGCATCACATTTAATGACTGGGGAGGAAAAAGCCCCCCGGCAGCAGTAAACCAAAGGTCTGACTGATTATAAGAAGAAAAACAGGAGAGATCCCCAAACACATCGCTTTAATGACCAAGTTTTTCATCACCCGTAACTGAGCGTTTTGGGACAGCATGGCTTACCTCCATGGACATTTGAAAAGACAGAAAATTGTCACTTTTCTTTTGCAATCATGTCAATATTATTTTCAAACGTCTTCTATTTTCAATTAATTTTAAAATATTCTTTCTTGTCTATTTCATTTGAGACTCAGCTTCAGGCTATGTTAATCTCAGTAATATTTACTAGTGATGGGTTATTAGAGGTTCTAAAAACAAGTTGTTTTTTTTCACACAATTTCTTTTAAATGAGGGCGCCACCTACTGAGCTCTAAATAGAAGGTGAAGTTTCATAAAGCATCCAAGCCCATTACTAACGTCAACACAAAAATTAAATCTCCTGTTATGCCCTGTTTTGTGAGACAGAAAATTACATTATATAAAGTATAGGATGATTTTAGAAAGTAAAACTGAACAGTCCAATTTATAATTTGAAACTTTGTGAAAATTCAACTTCCAACCTTGCTTTAGAAAAGACATTTTTGGCGTGCAGCTTAGGAGCATATCCTACATAAACTCCTCTCACTTTAACTACCTTTAAAATGCATGAAAACTTTTACATTTTTCTTAATAAGTCAACCTGAAAGTTGAATAAGGAAGTCTTCGGTGTCCATTTATGTTTCGTTCATCAAGCATCCCCCTCAAGGTCACGGTGACAAGCAATTCCCTTTCAACACAAAAAGACGAAAAAGGCAATTCACTGAAGAGGAATCCTGAGGGGGAAGCCTCAAGGTCCCAGAGAAACACCAGAATTGGCTGTGAAGACAGGACAACTGGGCCATCAAGCTGGAAAAACTGCCTCGGACTAAACTTCAAATGGATGGATGTTTGGATCTGTCACTGGCAGAAGAATCGCGAAAGTACACTGAAGGTATCTATTATTAGAAAGAGGTTCTGCTTATATTTATTAGAATTTCATTATTTAACAGACGGTTCTAAAACCAGCTGCAAATGAACTTCACATTAGTGGTATGATCTGTACTTTTTCTTTCAAAGGAGCATATTCAGGGCAAACATGTCACACACAAGTGTTTCCATAATTGTTGCATAAATGGACTAAAATGTGTATTTTAGTAATACAGAGGTCGTTTATCTAACGGCATCACTCATAGCTGATTTACATCCAGCATGTAAATCTTTTAAATGTAATTAAATACGATCAAAATTGTTTTAATGCAAGACCAGCATTTATTTTCTGTATCAGAACGGACGGTGTTATTTACTGCCAAACAACCTGAGCTTACTTTCTGACTTTTAGGCCTTGTCCATCGCTGTACTTTTATGAAGGAGCCTCATACAAAACCAAAACGTAGAAAAGTTAAGGAAAAGTTCTTAGGTCATAAAGTTCTCCCTCGTGTTCGAAATCTCAGCAAACAAGAGGTTACAAGAGCAGAATCCATTATGGCGTAATAATGGCTTCACTTCTCATCCAGCCATCTTTTATCACGCCACGCTTTGTTTTTACAATGAGTCCCTTCAATTTTCTAACGTAAATATTTTCATGAAAAGAGAGTTTTGTACAAACAGACACATACTAGTACAATAGAGGTCCAATAACTATTTAAGACACACTTAAATCAACACATTAGTTAACCTTTAAGTTCTGGATTTTGAAAACTTTTGAAAAAATGGATGTTTAGAATTAAATTAATTCGTACTCAAAGCCACAAGACTCGACCATCTCGGCAGTATTGTCGATCAGTCAGCCTGCTTTTCATTACTTAGAAAAAGCTTTGCACTCATCATTGTAGCTTTATCATGATGACCTTGAGGTTAATATTATGTCATTTGACCCCAAGCATTTTGTAGTAACCCTGAACTGTAGCATTTTATTTTCTATAAAGAATGGTTGTGCCAAGTTTTGTTGTTCTTTAGGCCTGTAGTTCAGTTTAAAGAAGATTGTAGCATCACAATGCACATTCAAAAAGTTCTCACTTTGAGAGATAGATGTTTCCATTTTTTAATCATATATATATATATATATATATCTCAACTAGAGAAGTCTTGCGACTCATCCATTTCAGTAAAAATCAGTTTTGACTTGTTCCACAAGCAAAACTGAGTGTAAGGTGATTTTAATTTTTCTTTTGAAAAACGCTCGACTGATCTGTCTCAGGAGAACTTGAAAGATTCTCTGCTGAACAAATGTGTATAGACTGTATAGCAGAAGATGAAGTGGAGATGAAGTGGAATTTTTTTTAACTCTCAAAAAGATGGGTTGGCTCTAAAATTGTTTATCTTCGATGGTATGATGTAAAGCCATTTTGTTTTATGCCTTCCTCGAAAAGTGTCTCCAATTTTCAAGTTATTTTCTTTTGCTTAAAAAATACTTTCTTCTGCCTGTTTTCTGTCCTTTCTACAAGAAATCTTTTTGAGACACATATAGCCAAGAGCTTCTTTTTTTATATATAATAGTTTTTAGCCCCATTGAGACCAAGGTAGATCCCTCTTGTTATTTCAGAAGAAAGTAGAAAAATGAAGAGATGAGATTAGAAATATTTAACCTGAAGCCTCTCGAGCCTCCACCCATCATCACGTCTCCACAACACACTAGCACTTTTCCAGCAAATTGATTCCAGAGACTCCTTCAAATGTTCCCTGATGAGTTACTGTAGAGAAGACAAAAGTGAATCGTGATTCAAAAGCGGAACTGAACTTCACATGAACCGAGGAGACTGTATTTCACTCCCATGCACACGGTGGAGACTTTTGACAAGCGACAGGTGACGGGAGAACGTTGGAGCCTGTGTGTGTCACAAAGTGGGTTACGGACCTAATGAATGCAGACGTTTTGTCCTACTTGAAGGAAGAATATGTATGGAGACGTTGTCACTGCGACGGCCTCACTTGACAAGGAACACAATCCTTCTTTTCCCAACGCGATCTCTTGAACCAAAAATCAGAATTGACGTTACATTTTGAATTGTCAGATGAAAATATGAAACAGTGTCACATTCAACTTGAGGAGAATAGAGTTGTTTTGTATCTTTATCTCTGACTTTTGATAGAAGTTCTGATGGTAAAAGCTCCAAAATATGTGTGTGTATATATATATATATATATATATATATATATATATATATATATAGTGGCCACAAAATAGTAATCTGTGACCACATTTATTAGTATAATTATTATTACCATTTCATGTCAGAAGCTCTTGGTATCATCAATTTTAAACAATTTGGGCTGGTGTTTTCCCAGCTACACAGGGTGAGAAGCAAACCGAATCAGCTGTCTATAGATCACAGGAAATATGATCAAAGGCAACTTATTAAACACGCTCTTGCAGATACTTTTAACTTACTGATGTACACAAAAGAAAAACCCTTGTGCTATCTCAGGGGGACCAAGAGACTAGTCTCCCCGGCTTCTATATTAATATGCGGTGGTGGAGGTCGTTCACCTTGAACCAGAGACAACACAAGGGATACCACAAACATATTTTTGGGGGGGCCTCCGAGTCACCTTGACCCAGAGACAACACAGGGGTTACAAAATGGCCACCGTGCTACTTAAAGTTCCTTTTTTTGACCATATCAGGAGCTTTCAAAAGTGTACTGTTTACCAGTAAAGCACTGAGGTGAGTTGATTCTTTTAAATAGACTTAAATAAAACTTGAAATGACGAAAACTGAATTTAATATTTATTTAGAAATATATATAAATATATATTTATATAAATATATAGATATAGATATAGATATAGATATAGATATCTATATCGATAGATTTCTTTTTTTACCTATTTTCATTCATAAAAAGTCTCTCTACAAAAGTTTATTGGACACACAGAAGGACAAGTGAGACACTCAATCAGCGATTATCTGTTTTTTTTACAGGTTGCTCTCCGGCTACCAGATATCTAACCTGCTACTTAAGTAAAATACAGAAAGGCTTGGGGTGTCTAAGGTCAAAACTTTCAAGCACAGTTTCAAAATAGAAACACACGGAGGCCGTCACTGTAGAAATAAAAAGCTATTTTCACGTTCTCACACTTGGCCGACCTGACTGTGTGACTCATCCTCGCCCAAAGACCCATTAGCTGCCATTAATCTCAGAGGAAAAGGTGATTAGAAGGAGAGACGGCATATAAAGATGATTTCCTCCAAATGTCACAGCCTAATATGAACTAATGATGATCGTTCAATCTTATGGATTCTTTAAAAAAAAGGCCTGCCATTGTGTGAATGGATGACTTGGTGGTGCTCCCTTCTAGTCACATGTGTAAATTAGATTTCCAAAAGTTGAGAGTAACTTTCTTTTCATTTAAAAAGGACAATTTATGATTGATATACAGTATTTGGTGCACTGTGGCCATGAAGACCAAGACAATACTAGGAACATTGATCATCAAGACAGAGACAATATCAAGAACATTGACCATGAAGACCAAGACAATACCAGGAACATTGATCATCAAGCCAGAGACAATATCAAGAACACTGACCATGAAGACCAAGACAATACCAAGAACATTGACCATGAAGACCAAGACAATACCAAGTACATTGACCATGAAGACCAAGACATTATCAAGAACATTGACCATCAAGACCAAGACAATACCATGAATATAGATCATGAAGACCAAGAAAATACAGAGAACATTGACCATGAAACCAAGACAATCAAGACAGAGACAATACCAGGAACATTGACCATCAAGTTCAAGATAATACTAAGAATATTGACCATGAGGACCAAGACAGTACCAAGAACATTGACCATGAGGACCAAGACAATACCAAGAACATTGACCATGAAGACCAAGACAATACCAAGAACATTGACCATGAAGACCAAGACAGTACCAAGAACATTGACCATGAAGACCAAGACAATACCAAGAACATTGACCATGAAGACCAAGACAATACCAAGAACATTGACCATGAAGACCAAGACAGTACCAAGAACATTGACCACGAGGACCAAGACAATACCAAGAACATTGACCATGAAGACCAAGACAATACCAATAACATTGACCATGAAGACCAAGACAGTACCAAGAACATTGACCATGAAGACCAAGACAATACCAAGAACATTGACCATGAAGACCAAGACAATACCAAGAACATTGACCATGAAGACCAAGACAGTACCAAGAACATTGACCATGAAGACCAAGACAGTACCAAGAACATTGACCATCAAGACCAAGACAATACCAAGAACATTGACCATGAAGACCAAGACAGTACCAAGAACATTGACCATCAAGACCAAGACAATACCAAGAACATTGACCATGAAGACCAAGACAGTACCAAGAACATTGACCATGAAGACCAAGACAGTACCAAGAACATTGACCATGAAGACCAAGACAGTACCAAGAACATTGGCCACGAAGACCAAGACAGTACCAAGAACATTGACCATGAAGACCAAGACAGTACCAAGAACATTGACCATGAAGACCAAGATAATACCAAGAACATTGACCATGAAGACCAAGACAGTACCAAGAACATTGACCATGAAGACCAAGACAATACCAAGAACATTGACCAAGAAGACCAAGACAAAACCAACGCTATCGATTAAGATTAAGTCAGACAGGAATCACACAAGTTCAAGCTTGACACCGATTTACTTGTAAAAGCTAATGCAACGTCAACACTTTACTTGAGTTACAACATACTAAAATCCCGCCTCCATCATCCAGTTCTCTGATTGGCTGACACACTCTTACAACATATTGTGGCTGGAGAGGAAAAAAAAAGAAATCATTTAACCAAAGTATCTATACTACACTAAAAAAATATAACTCTATGGCATTTCAAGGTTACATATTTCATTGGGATCAGAAAGACTTTACATAAAGTCTGCGCTTGCGTTTTGTGTGACTGATGCACTTATAAAGAGGTGGATGATCGATTTGTCTGGCATTGAGTGATTCAGTTTCAGGACCACCGTGGTGGACAGCTCCCACTTAGAGCTTCTTAAGAAGCGACTATGGCTTGATCTTTAGGTTCTCTTTAAACACTATATCTTAGCACTCCTTCTTAGACGATCCGTTCTTTTGAGCCTTCTTACGTCGACCTGTGAAAACCCCCCAAGGCTACAAATAGGTGAACTAGAACAAATGACAGTGAATTAACTGGTAGAATTCATCCCCAAACCTTAGCAGGGTCAAACCAATAGCTGTCACTGTGCTACTGATAATATGATAATACAATGTTTAAATAATATAGTAACAAAAGTTGATTTAAATATTTATTTTACAAGTGTTTGTATGTTGAGCTTCATTCTATATCTAGAGCAATTGAATTGCCAAGTTACGGTGGAGTGTGTTTCTTAACTGCCAGGTGTAAATGAGGCTAGTGGAGAAAAACAGCTCTATCTTCTAAAAGGAATTCTCTCTCTACCTGGAGGACGGGGATCTATTTCTCAGGGGACTTATTTTTCACTTTGAATTGCTCCTGCACTCCATTTATCTCCCAGCCAATAAAGACTCAGATCCTGCTGACACCCTGTCATTTTGGAGATTCGATGTCAGCCTGATGAATGACATTTCATCTCGCTGTTAGCATGTCTGTGATGCCCCAAAGCAGAGTGCAGCTAAATACTCAGGTGGAACAAAAGTGCGGGTGAATTAAAAGAAAGTAATAAAAAGAAGAAGTAAATTGTGTTCTATCAAGCGGGGAGAGGCAGACACAGAAGCAAAACACTGTCTAATATATCTGTTTGATTGTTTTAACTGCGAGGCAGAACTTACATTAGAATATCAAATTGAGTAATTCTTCTTCACGGACAAAATCGATTCAGGTGTTTTGTGGCAAATGGCAGTAATTTGCAGACAGAGGCGAATGCAAAGTGCAATGTACAAACCTGGGAGAGGTTTTTTGATTACAGCTGAGATTATCGCCTTTATAATACATGAGCAGGGTGCAGACTGATGTAGAAAACAATGTCTGTGTGACAAGCAATTTCTCAAAGTGTTGCACTGCACCACAGACACAGCAAACATTTCATAAATCTCTCTGGGGTCAGGTTAAAATTCGATCTGGACTCGCTATCAAAGGAACATTAAAAAGAGAATCTGTTCCTGGAGGCCCAGGGGACACCGGGAGAAAATACTTTTCACTGGATTTTGTAAACTTCTCTCTGTTTACTGACAGCTGCACTGCAGGTTAAATTCAGGTCTTCAACATACGGAGCCATATTTTTTGTAGTTGATTAATTTAAAACATTAAATTTGGATGTATTTGTTCAACATTTTAATACCAGATATTTTTCATTTTCATTCAATTTCAATTCAATTCAATTCAATTTTATTTAAAGTGTCTTATCATAACAAAGTTATGCCCTTTCTAAATGTTGACTTCGTTATAGGTATGTCAGTCAGTAAACTACATCCCCACCAAAAACAAATCCCTGAACAAAGTCAAATAATCATGTTTATTTCCTTGGACAAAAAAAAGTTTGGGATATATTTATCTTTATACTTGACCTCTTCTCCAAGCCTGGTCCTGGTCCCCAACACCATGTAAACCAGAATGAATACTTTGCATTTAAAGTGATATTTCATCCACAATGCACTCATTTTCTACTCGCCCTCATGTAGAAGGGTTTGGATTATTTTCACAGTAATCTGTTTCTTTTTATAGTTATAGACAAAAATGTATGTTTATTTTAACTCAGCGACTGGAGCTCAGTTGTCTTCATCTTCATTTTCATCCAAAAATTTAAATACCTCCATACTGCTCGTCTGTAACTTCCCTCTTGTATTCAAGCCTTAACAGTGATTGTTCTGTAAAAAACAAAAACAAAACTATATTTTAAGATTGTTTGTAGCAGAAGCTAAAAGGCTAACATCCTGGAAAGACGTAGAAGTACTTTGGGTAAATATTGTGAACACTTCCAGTCTACACTGGAGGCACTTGAAATAGACATACTGTACATTTTTGCCTATAGCTCTAAAAAAAAAGGACATATTACTCAACCCTTAACCATTTAACAATTAATATAGAGTTTCAATCAAGCCCTTTAAGGTTTCCTTTTTTTATTTGGGAGGAAATCAGAGTGCCTGTAACTACTGCCTTAAAGGAAAGGTCTTTTTTTACCTCATGTTTTTTGTTTTTGTTTTTATTTTGGTTTAGTTATATTTTCAAACTGTTCAAATATTTCCAAAGGTTCTCTCTATAGACACCATTCTGTCAAAATCATATTTTCAGAGTACTCAATCAAACCCAGCCTGGGGTCTTTTGGACTTTAGGAGGAAACCAGAGTGACCAGGGAGAACAAAAAAACTCCATACAGAAAGGAATCATGAAATATAAACTAACCTTAAGGGAAATGTCTTTCTTTATTTTGTGTTCTTTTTCAAAAACTCTCTATATACAGCATTCTATCAAAACAACAATTTTATGTATATTTGTAACTTTTCTTTTACAAAAATGGAATTCTTTGACTTATTTCGCTTTATATATATGTTTTTCTTATAAATATATTATTACATATTAAAGATATTTCATAATATCAGTTAAAATGTACTCTTACTAACTTGCAAAAGATCCCTACTTTCATGAAAAATTAAACAACTCTTTACACTAATACTTATAATACCCAGAAGTCATTGCAACTGCGTAGTAAAGTAGACAGCTTTCATTGTCAGTTAAGCCTTGTCAAAGACGGCAATTGATTAATTAGGTTCTTTCCATGATTGAGAAAAACAAAAAACACGTATAATGCTATTAGAAAAAACACTTTAGTAGTGGCTTGTTCGCGCTTCTGCTCTATTAACATTTATGAAAACGAACTTCCAAAAGTTTCTGGGTTTATTCCTAAGGATAAAAATGAAGTATACTTAGTTTATTTTGGTCTTTAACCACTCGTTTTCTTTCTTAATTAAAAGCCTGACTCATCAGTTCCGTACAAATCACCGTCTTTATTTCTTCTATGTAGTTAGTGTGTGTGTTCAATGATGTGGCGCCTTTGTTTATTTGTCTTTGGCAAGTTATATTGTGCGCTCCCCGGAGATATACACAATAAATTGCTTTTTGGTTCAGAAGCTGCTCAGATGCATTAGAACTTGTAATGGACTTAGTGAAGGCGTCAGACGGCGTATTGATTGTGCCCACTGGGTGCAGCTGAAACTGCTTCACAAATATGAATAATTCATCTTTCTATTACAGTTATTGTCCTAATTGTAACAATGTTTAGATGAGGAAGTGCCTGGATGGAAACAAATTTAGTGTGTCTGAGAGTGTTTTTTTTCTAATATATGAAATGAGAATAGTAATTAGATCATGTTTTTTTTGTTTTTTTCATCTAATCACATCTTTTTATGAAAATGATAACTCGTGTTGCCTGAAAGGCAAACAAAGTTTCAATAAGATCACGCTTCTTAGTTTTAATTAAAAATCACAGACAGCTTAATTGCGGAGCGGTTGTGCTCTGTTGGACTGAAATTGCTTTAGAAACCGAAGAATCTGAACCTTGTGAATGCTACAGTTTCCTGTTTCCTCTTCTCACGCTCTTTCAGACTTACTTCTTCATTTTTAGTGTTTAAAAGTTTCCTGCACTTTGGCCGATGAAGACATCCAGGGACGAAAATGTCACTGGAACTCATTCGGGATGTACCAGAAAGTCAAATGAAGCACTTTGGGGACAATTTTGTCGTATTTGCATCTCACAAAGAGAAGCACTTTTCAAATGTACTCCACTAAAATTATTTATTTCCAGATTGATAATGCCTTTCTGTAATTCACTGCAGGCTCTTAACAATATGTGAGATGTCATACATATTTATGAAAATCTTAGCCTCTGGCGCGCATTTAGCTGATTGTGCACTTCCTCGTGCAGTTTAGTAATAATCCATCATTATGTCCTTCTGTGGTGGTGGCCACCCCAACAGCTCCCCCTGTTCGGAATCTATTGAGTCATCACTGGACCAAAACATTATAAGTTCAGTCATTGATCGCACAGGACCAGCTCAACTTTTCTTAGCTGTGTTGTGGATGCGGCTGTTGTTTTGAAGTACAAATTAGCTTCAACGGTATTGATTGAAGATTGTTTAACCAACAACCACCGTGTGAGCAGTATGACTGCAATACATGGCGAAAATACTGACGTTGGAATTTTTTTCTGTGATTTATAATGGTATGTTAATACAGTACATTAATTATCACAAAAAATAAATAGTCATAAGATAAAAATGACTTTATTTATTGATCTTAAGTTCTGGAGTTATTTATTCACAAAAATCCAACATGAAAATATATACATTAATAATAACAACTGGATGAAAATATCGTAGAGTAACACACGATTAATACAATTAAAAAAAGACAAATAGTTTAAAAAAGCAAAGTGATAAAGACTCATTAATTCATTTTCCCCCTACTTGTTCCTACTGTGTCAGAAGGCACTTATCCCAGCTGTTAAGGGCAAGAGAAAGGGGACTCTGGGAGGAAACTAGAGTGCCCAGAGTAAACCCACATACACATTGGGGGAACATTCAAGCTCCTCAGAGAAAAATCAAAGGTGGTAAAGATGCTTTAAATAAAATGGTAAAAATAACAACATCAAAGAATTAAGCTTCAACTGCCCCCAGAGTTATTTACAAAAACACGCCAGGCAGATTGAAATGCTTCTGTGCAGCTCCGGCTTTCTAGTTGTTTGAGAAGTAACTTTGTCTCCAAACTTCTCCCCACTAGCTGTCTGTCTGAAGAACTAATCTCTGATCTTGTCCTTTCCTGCACATTCCCAGAGTGAACCTGAGTATCCTCACCTCTTCCACTTTAAACTGGGCAGCATTCGATACTGCTGTTATCACTCCACTGAATTTCCATTTTTCGACGTAAATATAAGTCCTTTCTTTGGACCAGTATTAGTTACAATGTCCAAATCCAATTCTCAAATAATCCAAATGTTAAAACAAAAGTTCAACGAAAGAACAATCGAAGATTAAAAGTAAATAAAAATAAATAAAACAAATACCGTGTAATAAAAAGCACTGGCAAAAAGGGTCAGGGGAAATCAGGAAGCCAATAAACGCAAATAGGCGAACAAGGAAATGTAAGACGAGCTGATGCTGGTCCATGGAAAGTCTTGCCAATATGAATGGAAGATTGATTGCCGGTCCAATAGGGTAAAAGATGAGAAAAAAACAGGAAGTGACGATAACGAAATCTACTCCTTTTTCACAGAACAACCCTGTTAGTCGTCCCCTACCTCTTCCACCCTGCCTGCACTCTCTGCTTCACATCCTTTGATGTCCAGATAACTCACCAACGCCTGCCAAAAGGTAAATCTGTCTGTAATGTAGCACCAAAGAGAAGTGTTTGAATGTTGTGCTTCAACAATAGCTGCAGGGTATCTTTGTAGAAGGATTTTTCATCAGACATTAGACAAACGAGATAATGAAGGAAGTATAAAAATGAAGGTCAAATCACAGCTTGGGTGCTGTAGTGCAACAAATTGTGAGGGAACTGTTCCAAAGTGAGATTGTTTCGCTCTACTTCTAAGTTTAAAGTGAGATGCTAAAAAAAGCTCCTTCAACCAAGCCGTGTTGACAAATAGGATAAGACTAACCTGATTCACGGAAGCAGGAAGTGCAGGCGCACCTGATAAAGTTGTTGCGGACAGCTTTGAATTGTCACGGTGGGGATTAATAAAGAATGAGCTTCTCTAATGTTTCGCCCGAGTGAGCTCATAACAGGCGACATGTAGCAGAGGAAGAGGGACACGAATGAAGCCGGGCCCAATGAATGTCACCGACTTGCTTTGGTGTGCAGGAAAGGTGTGCAGGAAATGGCCGACATTGAACGAACTTTCTTTTTCATTTGAAACAAAAAGACATTTCGGTACAGCTAAAGAACTGAACAAAACAAAAGCCAGTTAACAGGCATTACAGAAAATCGGATGCAAAGGCTGACTAACTTTTTACGCATACACAGAATTTAGTCATTTAGATAGAACAAGGTTTCAAATAAAAGGTTTGATTGGACTTAACAACAACGTGGAAAAAAAGTTTAAAACAAAGCTCTGTTGGATCTTTATGTGTGTGTCCTCATTATTACCATTGTCAGACTTATTTAATCCGTATTGATATTTAATATTTCAATCTGTTCATCCTTTTTTTTACTACTGTACTATATTTTAGACAATGGATTTTAAATACTAAACTATATTGTCATATTTTATGTGTATAAATAGTAAATGACTAGTGCAATTGATAATTTAGCATGTGATACAATTGTATACAGTAGTAAAATAATATTTTGTTCAATATTTTTATAGTGAAAAGTACAATATAAAAACTAACAATAATACATGTAATTGTGCTCATAGAAACCTTTCTGCTCCTCTGGCCCCTAGAAAAGTATTTTAGGTTCTTTGCAACGGTCACTTTTTCAAGGAGGTTTTAATTTGTCTGAATTCTTCTAGACACATATTTCACAGAAGGTTTTCATATAGAGACTGTCTCTGTTCAGATTAAGCCTCGTCATAAAAGACTTACAGGGTCAGGTTGCAAAGTGAAGCTTTTCTAAAAAAAAAAGGTGCTTGTATGTGTTCTTTTTTTCCCACTTGTTCTCCTATTCCGATTCAATTCCCAGAGGCTTTACTGCCTCAATTCAATCTTCAAGTTGTTTCCTTTCAGCTGTCTCATGCCCACTCTGGGCTCAATAGCCGTCTGAGCCACGAGGACGTTGTATAAAACGTGCCTCTCCACTCCTCAGTCACAAGTGAATCTTGATTATTTATTTATTTTTAACCTCAGCACTCAGGTCTTAAAACCTCCTTTTGAATCTTCAAGATGAGTTACCAAGGTGCAAAATATTTCAGCTTAAATAGAATATTTAATCGTAATAGTGGGTCTGTTTGATAGCAAAAAACGGTTAGAGAAAGAAATATTGATTAAGACCCGGCAACTACAAAAGATTAGGCTCTTGGCAGAGGTCTGCACATTCTCGGTGCCTCAATTCTTTCTTATATTGATGACCTACTATTTGAGATTGGTGGTTGAAGCTTCACCTTTCAGGACCTACTGGATGAAACTATTTGTTCAATGGTCTCTTTGTTTGACCAGCTATTCGGTTCACATCATTTGAAATTTAAGGGATAAAAAAAAGGACAGTGAAGCTTCATCAGTCCATCAATACTATAGATACAGCTATTAAACAAGTATTACAAAGTCTCCAATACATTGTAAAAGCCAAATGTGAACATTCTATTTGTATCCTTGATTGTTTCTGAAATGTCCATAAGACGGTTTTTCCTTTTTTTTGGACTGTATACTGTGTTGGGTGGTCTGCGACTTTTATGCAGCCCAATAATTTGTGTCTCTGTGCACTATATTTCCAAGTATTTGCTTTATAATTTGTGTAATGTCTCTCCATCTTGAAAACCAACAACTTTAAAGTAGTTCTGTGTTTTTCAGGAAAATTGAACTAAACCTCTCAAAATCTTTCAGATGAGATATTCCAACTTTAATTAAAACACTCTTCTCTAAAAAAGAAAAAACAAACGTCGTAAAGGAGTAGTGATGCCAGCACCAATATCGTTCATGCAGCTAAGATAAACAAATAACAGCTTGGATGGATGAAACCCCAATTAAAAATATCAAACCAATTACCGTAAGTCATTGTGGCATTTTGCCACAGAAGTATATTTGATGTGTAAAAGATCATTTATGAACTTTTAAGATTATACTAGGCTTCATAAATGTCGACGTGAAAGTTTGTGAAATATAGTTATTTATGTTTTGTTTGTCGAACCCCTGGATGAACCCATTTAATGAATGGCCAATCGTGAAAAAAAAAGTTTTTTGCTTGAGAACTTTTGTAGTTATCGATGTTCTGTATAGATCCCTCCAGTTCAGAACTTTTTGGTGGTTCACAAAAAAATGGTGAAGACTGCTTTCTTTGCACTTGCTCTCCAAAACCAGAATTGATCAATATAAAATATTAACTTTGACCATAGGCAGACCACATGTCAGAAAGTTGTCCAACTGTGGAAACAAGTTTCTGATACTTTATTGAGCATTGATTCGTATCTTGTGCACAGCCTAAAAAATAAAATTGAACTTTTTGGTAAGCCTATACCACAATGCAATAACATAGCAAAGTTATCTCAAGAAACTTTACAGTATTATTGACAAAACAGTTATACAGATTTTACAAAGGCTCCTTTAACTTTAACAATTAACATTGTATGAGCAAAATTGGCGGACTGGGTTAAATAAGACTATATTGGAGAAAAGAAAAACAGATCCTAGAAACTCAACAATGAGTGAATCACAGTGGAGAGAAAAAACGTTATATTCAAAGGCAGAAACCTTGAGCAGAACCATACTCAGTGTTGACGGCCTCCTGCTGGCGGGGATGGTAGGATAGACTGATGGACGGAAGAAAGAGTGAGGTTGGATACAATGAGAGAAAAGAGAAGTCTAGAGTAGGGCAAGTTTCCATCTGAGTAAACACTAATGGTTGTACACAGTATGGGTTGATGGTGTTGACTTTTCTAATGGATTTGGGAAATTTCTGAGACAGAGACAAAATTGGCTAAAGCTCAGCCAAAGCCATCCCGGATTAAACCATTTTCTAACTCCTGCATGTCTATTCTCTTCTAAATAGTGATGCAGTGTTTGACACACAGTCGATGATGCCATTTTTCTGAAGCACCTCAACTGGTTCTGAATCACAGCTACTCGACTTGGTTGGTTTTAGAGATTATATCATTTAGACATTACGTCTTCAGTGGCTAAATTGTGGTTTCGCACATGCTTCTGTTTAAGATAAACTCTTTATTTCCCATTGAAATACTCTCTTTAAGTTAAATGATCCACTACAGATGCACTGACAGATTTGCCAGAGAACTAAGAAAGGTTTCTTTGCTGTTCAACCAGATGGATGGCAGGAAATGGCCTTCAGCTGTTCAAATCATCTGAAGCACTAGTCTGTCTCTCACAAACTCTAGTTAAAGACTCTCAGCCCTTTGGATTCCGGATGTTTTGATCCTACCCCCAAATCCAAAACCTTTTACTAACTACAATTTAAAACAGTATATTCTGCTACCATTACTACTGATACTTCAAAAAAATGCAACATGTATGTCCACTTTTAAAACCCTTTAAAAACATATTTCAACTGAAATTTTAGTGAATCTGCTTATTCTAATTTACTTCTATTTACTTCTATTATTTTCTTCTCTGTCCATCTTCCCTCTAAATCACTTCAGGAATAGCCTTCTGAAAGGTGTTATATAATAATAAGGATTGTGTTTATTATTAACATAATGATGCTATTATTTATTACCTTACCTCGTCTGCATCTGAGTCTTCTCTGTCGGAATAATGAGAATGTCTTTAATTTATTTTTTGACTCGTGAATGCATTCTGTCTCCGTCAGTCTGTAAAAAATGCTAATGCTAATGTTTCCCCGAACAAGACAAACCACAATGAGTGACTTTTTGTCCAGGTGTTGTTGGTGCCTGAGTGAACTTGTGTGGGTGTGTGTCAGGACAAACTGTGCTTCCTTTTGGCTAATGTTTCCTCGCCGTCTTTGTTGAGTTAAACAAGCATCTCATTATCATTGTATAATATGCAGACCATGTGTTGTTCCTCATTTAGAAACAAACACAAACTCCTACTCGAATGCATCTGCAGATGATAAATTCTCTTCCCGCACACAAGTTCGGGAAAGGGCTGGAAATGTTTTTGGAAACACTGTTGGTGATGAGCTATTCAAGATGTATGTTTTGAATACGTTGAATAAATTAACACAAATAGATACCTAGCTATTTTTTTGTCAATAGTTCAATGTTTTATTTTTTATCAAGTTTCTAATAACCTATATTTAGGCAAAGTATTGCCTCGTCTACTTGAGTACATCTGCTGTTCCATCTTTCATTGAATTTTCTCAAATATACACCTTTTTTTATTTTCTAGCAGTTTTTTCTGCAATTCATCATCACTTCTCTCACACAAAAACACAAAACCCGAACATAATAATCCTCATAAACCACAATCCATTGCAGATGATCTGGTTTTGGAAATAACACTGTTCTTGCAATAAGCAATGTTGTAAGCTGTAAACTTTATACTATTTGGAAAATACAGCTGCTCTAGTGGAGCTAGTATTGTGATCACTATATTTTATTGCATTACCACAAAACAATATGTCAACATGGTCATAATTCAAATAATCTAATAACCAATTGACTATATATTCTATCAAAAGTTCAAATACAATATTTAACTTCCTTTTTTGTCTTGATCGTACCAAAGTAGTTTGCTCTGGGGGGGGGCTTCAGTTGGTTTTTCAGACCTGAGTGATTGGAGGTTGCTGCAATACTGCGACTAGTTTGATGTATTAGGCAGTTAAGTAAAGCAAGAACCATGGGGATGTGGAGGCCCCCTAGTGGTTGGATGACTACTGTTTGAACCAGTGCGTTTTATTTATTAGATTTATATAAAATGAATTATTACGCATCCTTTTTTGCATTGGATGTATTTTAAAATAAATGTACTTCGAACACATTGTCTTCAGAATTAAAGCTTATTTAAAAATGTCCTTTTTTTAATTTAAAGCTCTGCCATTGGTTTTATAGGGCCCTGTTTAACAGTTAGAGTATATTTTTTTTGGCCCCTGAGGAAATGTAATTGCCCACAGCTGGGTTAATGGTATCTGTGGGTCATTAGCCTGGTGAAGTTTGGGAAGCTTTATTAGAAGGCACGGGAGCCGCGATTATAATTTTTTATTATCAAGCTCATTTGTATCTTCTTAAAGGGCAGCTCAGGTGTAAAGCCAACTTTCCTGACTTCCTCTCCAAGATGCAGTAAGTCCCTCATCATGACCATATTTTAAAGGAATTACTTTATAAAGTTCTCCCCGTCAGAAATCTTGTTGAAAGCTAGCGAGAGCAGAGTCTATTATGACGTAATGATGTCTTCACTCCTCCTCCATCCAGCTGTAACTACGCCCCGCTTTGTTTATACAAGGAGTCCCTTGAAGGTGGAGACTTCCTGGATTGACGATGAATGGTGACAAACCACGACCCTTGACCAATCACTGCAGAGTGGGCGTGGTTTATAGTGAACAAGATTTCATCTCTAGAAAGAACCAAGTGTTTCCAGTGGGCGGGGCTTAAACACATTTCCTAATGTAAATATTTAAATAAAAAGAGAGTTTTGTACAAACACACACATACTGATGACACAATAGAGTCCAATATTTGTTTAAGACATACTTAAATCAACACATCAGTTGAACTTTTAAACAAATTTGCACTTATCTTCAGACTACTAATGTTTTTTTTCTTTGTACTGCAAGGGATGAACTCCTTCTCTCAGCTCTACCCTCAAACCACCTCTCAAACAAAGACACTCAAGTGTGTAAGCTCCAACACATGCATCCCCACACTCTAATTTTGTTTGTTTCCCTTAATCCAAACAATGTCAGAGACACTGAAGAGGCTACTCTTTGAGCTGCGAGGGCCTCCCCCCCCCCCCCCCCCCAAAAAAAAAAAGAGAAGCAAATCAATTCCATTTGATGAGGTGCCACAGCATACACTACATCATTATAATTCCATTAACACAAGGATGGATTTTCAATGAATGTAACTTCAGGCAAATAGTTTGGCATAATTGTGTGAAATGAAATACAACACAGGTTTAGAATGCAGCTGTGAGTTTTCTTCTCCCTGTCTGCGGATAAAAAATGTGCTTCATCCCTACGCTGCGCTCCTTATCTCTATTTCTTTTTTGGCGAAGTAGCCACATCTTAAAAGCTCCCCAAATGCTTAGTCTAAATTATTTCACACTTGATTATATAGGCGAGGGTTGAGGCCACCGTTCAGTCGCCTGATCCAACTCACAGCACGGATGTATAAATATTTGATTAGTTACAGCACACAGAGGTTAAGCATTCTATTATAGTCTGTTGTTATTGCTCTACCTTTCTTCCTCCTGCTCTCAGACACAAACAGAGCTCAGACAACAACTGGAACCCTTTCGGATCAGTGAGGAGGAGGATGATCGATCTGGTGTGAGATGATGAGAGGTTTGTTCTAGTTTGAAGTCACTGTTTTTGATTTGCTTTAACCCAGAGGCAACGATTCCATAGACAAAATGGTTCTACTGTATATCCTTATGATTAATTCCATAGGCTTTTTTTGTGCTTATTTGCTCGCTAAAAATGTATCCTCCAATAGCAGTACAGAATAACACAGGAGAACTATTTTGGGAGACACATCCATCTAAATCAGGGGGCTTACACTCAGCTAGCCGGGGGGGCCACCAGAGATACATTCTTTTAAAGAATGGTTCGCTGGCTGGGGGGTCTTTCTGCTCTTTTTTCTGCACTTCTTTGGTACAGATTTGATTTATGTTTCGCTATTTATGGAATTTTCTTTATGGTTTGAGTGTGAATTTTGGGGCTTTTTCTATTAAATTTTTTGAGTTTATTTGATCTCATCTGTTTAAACAAAAGAATGAAAGCTATATAAATGATGGCATTTGATGTGAAAAAATCCTGAACCATCTGTCTATGGAAGTAAATGTGTTCCATCTGACTTTGAATATAATTTTCAAACACTGAATTTTTACAGCTTTAAATATTTATTTTTTTTACTTATTCAATGCATGAAAAACTCTTAAATTGTAAAGGTGTAAAAAGCTTGGTCCACCTCAAGAAACTTGACTACTTAAAACTACATCAAAAACCCCTTATTATTTACCTATGTCTGGTCTGTAACTCGGTCCTCCATCTCTGCATCATCACAATTGCTGTACAAATTCAGTGTTAGAAATTCATATTTAAATGACATCCAACAGAAATGCAGTCCCTTGCTCGGACCACACATGGAAAAACATCAAAATTAGAGCCAGAAAATATCATCTTACCGGCGAAGCAGACATACAACACTTGTAGACCCCTGATCAAAATTGTGTATCTTTTTTATAGTTTGTAGTTTATAGTTTCTCCTTATTTTACACACAAACTTTCTCACTTAAGAGTGTGTCTGTGATACTACTACTTTTTTTTTTCATGGAGCATTTGAAACGATTGACAAAAATTAATAACGGTGAAACGTACAGTAATGTAAGAAGCAAAAGAAAATTGTCAAAATGATTGGATTTTGTTTCAACTCGAACGCTACTCTGCACTCACTCAGTCTCATTGCATTGCTGTTCTTACGAGTCTAAGATTTTATGAGCATTTCCAGGGAGGCTTAAGAAAGGAGATTTAATTTAAAACTTTGAAGGCCATTTCTGCATTGTTTTTGTTTTATTGACTCGCTGGCTAGTGTCGGAGTAATTTAAATCACTTGTGGAAATTCTTCTGCTTTTACATTTGTTTACAAACCCAGAGACAGACTATTGTTGTATCAGTTTCTTGATTTATCTTCCTGGTAACTTCTCTCAAAAGCAAAATACAAATGATAATAATTGTTAAATTAATATTTAGAGATCCTTATCATTATAGAATATATGAATATATTATAATTTAAGAACTTTACGTAGTTCTGCTTTAGTCAATTGACTCAAAGACAATTTAATCCTAAAAAAAACCCTAAATAATCTTTTGTATGGAAACACACACCTTATTTTATCTCATAAACTGGTGCAAGTTTGTGTCGCACACGCTGCTGCAACTTTAATGCCGTGTTAGCCGCGGGAACTCATAAAATATTTGTGTCTCCTCCAGTAAAGCAACACAATGCTTACGCCGACGGAAAGATTCCATGACCTTTACGTCCCCTCTGCAAAAGTCGCTTCGAACACGTACCCGAAAAACGGCAGCGACATAAGGTCACGGCTGAAAAGTCTCCGACCCATAGAACCCTAAAAACTCTCTTAACTTAAATAAACAAATTCGTTAAGTGGTGCCTTATTGAGCCTTTTCTGCAAAACTTTAGTCAGGTAGGGACAGAGAACCTTTTATCTGAGCGGAGGAGAAAAAAAATAATCTGTCCCTTAATGTTTTTATTAGGAAACTTTATTGCAACTTATTAGAAATTCAACAACGTAAATGTAATAGTTCACAGGAAAAAAAAAAAGAGATGAAACGAAGCCCTTCTCTTAATGAAGCCATCTTTCATCTCTAACTTCACAAAGTCAATAAAGAACCCTGCATGTTTGTAACTTGGGAATAAATTAAGAAAAAAATGTAATTTGTTAGGACAGCTGCGGCGCCTGTATATGAGCTTTTTTTTATATTAACACTCTTTCCCTTGAAGCCACTTACTGATCTCTTATCACAAGTTCTCTCTAGGGCAACAAGATAAAACTCCCGACTCCACTTGTAATAATATCCATCTTCTGTGATTTGCAGCTCTACAATAATAGATGAGAGAGAGGCTGTAGTTTGTCTTGAGTTGGATATTTCACGGCCAACTCCGAAGCTCTTTGTCGGGGAGAACAAGCGTGCCGGTTCACACCCAGCAAGGAGAAATCAAGGAGAGATTTATGAGCATAATAATGAGTCCTCTGTCTCCTTTAATTACAACAGCGCTGGACTCTTTGAAGTCTGCTGCCGAGGCTGGAAATCATTCGCCTCGTGTCTTTAGTCCTCTGCGCCCGAGCAATAAACAAGGATCAAGTGTAACATGTTTTTGAATGTTTTCTGTCAGTTTTCCGCTGTTTACTGACTGCAACTAAATGAGCTTAAATGCGAGCCGACGTTGCCTGAATCGATGCTGCTCAACCACTGGATAGGGACCTTGCAAGGGTCCAGATATTTTCTCTTATCGACGACTGAAATTGCAACACGTTCCCAAACAATAAATTCTACTGAAGGATGTAAGAAAAAAATGGCTTTCACACAAAAATAGATTGATCTACGTAACATATACAAACATACAAATAAAATACAGGAAAAGAAAGGTGCATATACTCCCATCAGTATGTGTGAATGGCTGTCAAAGCGCTTTGTGACCCTGGTCTAGAAAGGCGCTATATAAATAGAGATTATTATTATTATTATTATTATTATATATATTAAGAAGCTCAATTAAATCTTAAAATAGCTACTAGAGGTATTTCTTCTTTTTCCTGATACTGTATCAGTATTTAATAGCTCTGTATCAATATTTAATGGTGTGATATTTTATGGTTTGTATTTCAATAGTGTGACAATCATTTGATGTTTTATTTTTAAATTAACACTCAAATATCCACGGTGTTCATTTGTGGGCTGCAATTAAACCTCTGGCCACTAGTTGGCAACACTCATCATTTCCTCCGTGCAAAAAGGAACAAAAAAAACGGTGAAATGTCAGCAATGAGTGAAAGAGAAAGGAAACATTAGCCTCCAGAAGTTTTAAAACTGGCTTTAAAACAATGTCTTAATTTCAAAAAAAATAAAAACTGGAAGAGTGACTGTAAATCCACTTCATTGTGTGTTGTTAATATAAGTTAATATTTTTTGTTAATATTTTTGAGAAGCACTTTCCTCCAAGCACTTTCACATTAGATTAAAGAAAGTATTTGTTCATTTCTTTGTTGTAAAATAAAAGTACGGTGAAACATATCGTATCATCAGATTCAGACACGGCCCTAATGCATACACAACATTGATCAGTATAAAAAATTAGAACTTCGACAACAGAGAAACAATTATTTATTTATTCGAATCTCTTTGGCAGAGGCAAACACATTAATATTAACAAACAAAAACAATTTTAAAAAGCTTAATTCATTTAAGAAGAAGAACAAAGATGAAAGGATGCATGAATGTGTACACTTAAAACACAAAATACACAGTAAACAAAAAATATAATATAAAGAAACACAATGTCAAAGATTACTTAAATATATTCAATACAGAAAGAGGAAGAGCTCAAGTGCATAACAAGCTGAGTGGAAGGTTTTGGTGCACCAAAGAGGAAACTGTTTTAGAAGCAAAGACACTTTATATTTATTTGATTTAATTCAAGGCTAAAGCCTGCATCAGATGAAGGACAGAATATTCCATTTCATTATCCCCAAATCTTTTTTTTATTTTTAAAGCATCCTCTTCTGTCGCGAGTGTGGACCTTGAAGAAAAGAAGGTTTCGTACCCTTTGTCAATATTTATTATAAAAGCAGTTTTTTTTTGTTTTTTTTAAGTTCAGAAAGAAAGATTCATAGTGACACCTTCAAAGAAATGATGATAATATATTTCATAAATGCAGCTCGAAGGAGGAGCAGAGACGAGCAGGGCACAGATGCTTTTCACCCCCATTGTCTCCGGTGCATCTGTCCAGGCCGTATGTCAACCACTCCGACCATCCAAAACCAGCGCCAAGTGAAGTGTGTGACAGACCCACCTGTGTATCGCGAGGATCATTCCCTGATGTAGAGTCAGTTCTCTGGCAAACGATGAAGGATTCATCAGTATTTTGCAGCCAATGGTTTTCAAAAAGATTGGCAACCTTTTCTCCCCAGGTGAGGCTTTTTTTTTAGGTCTACAATTGTTCCACGTCCAGAAATGTGCCTGTGATATTCCCCCTTGTTCCATTTTTACTGAGTGGATATAAAAGATCGTGAAACATCCTAATGATAAAGCTATGTGTTAAAATGTCAGCGTGTGAGGAAAGTGTTGTTTTATTTTGACTTTTGTGGGAAACAAAGGCCCGAAATGTCGTCTCATATCTCCAATGTCACTGTACCAAAACAACATGTAGATACAATTGATCATCTGAAGATGTTTTTGTAGCCAAATAATTGCTCAGAAGGTGCTCCTGCTAAGCATGTAGCACACACTTTGCATGTAAAGCAGGGATAACCCGCTGAGAACCCAACTACACTTTAATGAGAAAACAAGCTAGCAGCACCGAGAGCAAGAAAACTGGTTTGAAAAAGAACATTTACACAGCGTCAGCACATACCTCTGCCAAAAACCTAATTTCAAAATAATCTCTCAGGAATGAATGACGTAGGAAACATGTTGTTGGACAGAAAATAAAGTTATTTTCCTGACCGGAATCAAAACTGTAGTTTTAAAAGCTCTTATTTGTCTTAATTTGTTTCAGGGATTCGTCGATTGACATTAGTTATGCTGCTTTCATGATATTAGAAGACCAAAACAATGTAAGTTTAATTCTGTATCACTTGTTTATATCGCATCAGCTGTTTCATGTTGTTGTCCAGGGTCTGTTATTTCCACTGTCATCTCTGCTATATATAGATTCTGCTACAATCACTGTTATAAACTCTGAACTCAATAATTCATTTACCTTGAATTAAAGACTCCTTTGTTCACTGTGTTAGTTAAGCTTTTATACAAATCTAGGCATGTTTGATGGTTATTTTAGCAGAGAAGATGTTAAATTTGTGTGTTTATTTGCTGTTATATTCTGTATTTGCAAATGACGTGACTGATGATGAAGTTAATCAAACCAGGTTCTCTATAGAGATTACTACATTAAATACACATACACATTTTGGCAGTCACATTAAATTTTGTATATTTTAGTATTTTGATTATATGTGGTGTCTAATCAAGTGTTCCTGAGCAGGACACACAAGCTGGAACTAGAATCCATGCAAGCAATTGACAAAACCTCAATGAAGTTTCATGAAGAAGTATCGTTGTTATAAAGTCCACTAGATGGCACTCCCTGCTCTATAATTTATAGATTTGAACAGTATTTCTACTGTAATCTCACATCATTTTAAAGCTGGTGGGGACACCAACTGAGCTCTAAAAATAGAGCAATGCTTCATGAAGCTTCATTTAAAATGACAAAACCTTCAAATCTGGAACTATATACCCCCACAGTTGAAGCAATAGTTCCTCTTCCATTATCAACATTTTACGGAAATTCAAATTGTCCAAAAATCTTTAATTTAAAAAAAACAAAAAAAAAACAATCTCCTTTGCAGATTATAGCAAAATCCCCCCTGATTTAACAAAAGTTAGCCAAGTAGTAGAGAACGTTCCTTATCTGTCAATATTTTTTTTATATCTTCTTTATGAGATTTCCATACTACATTCAATATTCTTATTTTTGCTCTTCTTATTTTTGCTCTTCAAAATAAAATAAGCATCAACTTATAGATGCAGTTGTTTTGTTGTGATATTTTCATATTTGATTGTATTTTTAATGTACCTTTCAACACCTTTTCTAAATAAGTAATTATCTTTAATGAAGCATTGCAACATAGGTAAGCAAATGATTAGCGCTGAACTCGAAATATCCTAATTGTCTCGCCAATTAAGTGGATTCTTCCGTAAAATCTAAGTAGTTTCCTGATGCTGAGTGGAGCCGAATGAGTCACCAGCGATGAGACTCATTATTACACTCGTATATCAGCAACACTTATTGAGAAACGTTTAAACAGTTTCACGGCACTGCACACATCTGCTTTAAAATTAGAATCACTATTAGTTTTTGAGTGTGACTCTGAGATTTGGATGGAAAACACAGACACATAACTTTTAAGTTGTGTGCGTTTTCCATTTTGTTTCCCCGATTTGTTGAGAAAGTTTCTCTAAAAAAAAAACTAAATTGCTGTATACGCAGCCATGCTAAGTGAGCCGAGTGTGTTTGCTGAACACTTGGCAGGAGACTTCTCATGCTGTTTGCCTTTGACTGGTTTTCAGCACTTGATGGAGGGCAACACAGCCTGGTGCGTGGCCGCTGTCCAAAAACCTCATTTGAAATTAGTGCTACATTCGGAAAATGCCTTCTTATGTATTTATTTGTTTCACCAGCTGTGGCAACATTGGCCTCTAGAGGCAGGCGTGGTAACTGCGGGTTGACTCGAGTTGTATCTATTATTCCATAATGTCGGGTTACAATGTCACCCATTGTCATTGTGGCCGTGCTTGTAAAAGCCAGTCTGCTCCGGCAAATTGAAGGTGCCGTTGTCGTCTCCATAGGACAACAGGAGCGTATTCGACAGCTTGACAGCTCTCATTAGCGTTTTAGACACAAACAGTGGCACAGATGCTCTCGGTCAGTTCTTGGTCAGCCCGCCGCTCCGCTTAACGGGTCTGCTGACAGGTGGCTTTGTGGCGCTCCGTCTCATGCTTGACAGGGTGGTAAACTAGGCCCTCATCTTCAATGGACCGCTGGGATCGCCAAGGATGGGAAAGTGATGCACATTCTGCTCAATGCAAAAGAGTAGACCGTGGATATTTCATGGAAGTCAAAGTAAGTCGAGCACAAATGTATTCTTAAGTTAAATTAAACAATGGTTGGAAGGGTCTATTTGGAGTACATCTCAGGTGTCTCTCCTGATTTTCATGCTACCATGCAAACAGATAAACTTCAACAAGTCTTCGGTTCTACCGTGATTTGACGAATAAGGGCCGCACCTGACTGACGATCAGCTGATCACAGTCTTCAAACAGCTGATTGGTTCAACTATATGTGATTGACTGGTTAAATCCTAAACCTGCACCATCTCGACCTGTGAGACTGGGTTCGACGCCCATGATCTAGAGGTAACTGGTTCCAATTTTAAAGTGTATTTGGATTTTTTTGTGTGTGTGTCGTGTCCGCAATAAACCATATCTCTTTTTGTTCAGGCTCTATTTATATTTTTCGCATCATCCATTAGCATTAAGGAGGGGGATACAGGGGGATATTTAAGTGTAGGAAAGCCACTGTCAATATAGCTCATTGTTGTGTCCTGCGCTGTTTTCACAAAACTGAAATAAAACGCACTAACCCCTCATTCTTCCACTTTCCTGTGAATGATAAAGTCAAGAGGAAATGGCTGAAGTCAATAAAGCAAGTTATTTTGGGGGGAAATTCATAAAAACGAAGTGGAGTTTAAAGCATTGAAACCCTTCTTGACTCACAGGGGGGGGGGGGGGTTGTTTCTAAAAAAAATATGCAATCAAAGATTTTGTGAAAGCTGGGAAAGCGTCGCATGTTGGACCTTTTGGTCTGCCTTACCATTTCAGTTTTCAAATTTCCAACAGGTACGAGTTTTTAAAATCTTTTTTAAGATTTCAACTGAATGATCGGCGGGAACCCTTTACCCCACGTTAAACATGTATACAAACAAAAAGAAGCATGCGATTTTCACCTAAATGGAGTTTGACCAGGCTCCATGTAACACCACTGTTAATGTTTGCTTTCATTGATATCATTGTATTCTTGTTACCCTGTTACTTTTGAGCTTAATTTAGGTTCTTTATTTCTGATCTCCTGCATGTTTCTTTTCAGGTGTTTTTTCTTTCCTTTTATCACTGTTTTTTTTCTAGTTTTTGTCATGGTTTACCTTTTTCTTCTGCTTTTCATTCTGGTTTTCTTTCCATGTGTGTTGTATTGTACTTTTGTCATTCAATTGTTCAATTCAATCTTGCTGTGTCGAGTCTCACAGTCACTACACACACCAGGGACCTCTTACTTCCTGGTTCGCTACACAGTCATACTCAAAATGAGTAAGAAAGAAGTTACTCCAATGGGTGTTGAATCTGAAGAGCTGAATACTAGTATCATGAAGCAGTCTCCAATTTTTAGAGCTCAGTAGGTGGCGCTCTCATTTATGATTTCTACCTGAGCAAACCTGAGATTATAGATCAGAGATTGACATCTAGGGGGCTCTGAGTATAAGAATACCACTTCGTGAAGCTTCATCAACCCATCACTGATTAAATAGAGAACAAAAAAACATTGTCAGATTTATCTCCACTCGCCAGGAAAAGTTCTCCCAATGATTACATTTCCATCCCATTGTCAGTATGGGAACAGTGTCAAATCACACTTCTATATGAGTTTAATGTAGACCCCTGTTGCGGCTTACTTTGATGCATGCATGTGTAAAAGTCTCACTTTGGGTTTTATTTACACTTCAACTACTGAACATAACATAATGCAACAGCTTTGTGACTAGAACAACTTTTACCTGACAGAGACTTTTAAACTTCTCTTGAAGCAAAACCATGCAAAATAAGAAACTAACGTTCAAGACATTTCATACCTTTTATGACCAAAGAATGGACTGGAAGTGTAAGTGTAGTTCATTATAAAAGAAAAATGACTCTTCGTCCTAACTCCTTCACGTGTCGAAACCGTATGACCTTCAAGCTTCTCCACGTGAAGTTTCCTTCTGACATTCATTAACTCTGTCTGGAAAAGGAGAAAAAAGGATTAAAAACATTTATAGAACAGCTAAAGGCATGTGTCAGAAAAGACTTGTTGGACATAAGGTTTTATTGCCTGGAAGACCGCCTGTAGTTGCACGTTAATGTACGATATAAAGTCAAGAAAGTCCGCTAAAACACATGCTTCTGCTGTGAGGCATACATCATCCTGTCAGTATGAGTACAATGTCGTCAAAATGAATGCCCTCACAAAAGAGAACATGTATTTTCATGAATGTAAATTGCATTGTGACATGTTCGGCTGCTTTACCGTTCAACTCAACCACAGCTGTCAAGAAACCTGACAACACAAGATTCTATCTCCTGTTTCGTGAACCTATGCACACATCAATGCTGAATGTGGTCGTAGGGATGTTTCCGTCTTGATTCGGCGTCACGATTTTGACTGAGCTAGAAAATTCCTGATCCAAGCAAACATGTTGTTGAACAAAGATGTCTGTGTGTGTGTCCATGGCTCACTACTCAATGGCTTTAGAGTGCGGGTGAAATGGGGACCTTTAACCAAATAATTCTGTGAAGTATTTCAACCAGAGTGGTGAATTTCTTTTAGTTGCATTCATCCTCAGTCTTTAGTAATAATTCATAAAACTTTGATTTTTGTTTGTTCCAAGTTCCGCTTCTTGAGCTTCATCTTGATCTGGACAGCCATCTGAAGTTTGTCGATGAAGATTATTTAAACCCTAAAAGAGGAAGCGATAGCAGGAGGCGGACTCTATTGAACAAAAAGTTCAGCCAAGGACCGGGGACACCTTTAAAAGGGAGAGATTTCCGGGATTGATGACATGCAGTGACAAACCTCATTGTTTGACAAATCACAACAGAGCGGGTGTTGTTATGGTAAACAAGATTTTAGCTTGAAAAAAAACAAACATTTTAACACAAAAGTTGCCCTTTTATCTCCAGCAGAAGCAGATAAGTTGATTAGTTATTCACTGGATAACGCGAGGATATGAATGTTGGAAGATACTTTTCTCGGGTCTGTTACTTCCGCTATAATCTCTGCTTTATATAGAAATTCCGCTAGAATTCTGCTTTAAACTCAGCATCAATATTACCTTTAACTACCGTACTTTTGTGGCGAACATGTTTATTTTTTCTGTTAACTGCCTGATATATTTTGCTAGTGATGCAACAGATGACAGCTGTATATGTTATTGTTATCAGCATATATTTATATAAATGTCTTCCTACATGTAAATCATATCAATGGAGTATGAAAAAGGTGAGCTCTGGAGCAAATAAAAATATTGTGCAGAACTTAAAAAAACACCACTATACTTACTCCCTTGAATTAAATCAGAAATGAATGCGTCTTCTCCTAATAATGATTATTTATGGTGAATATAAAACTACTTTTGAAGACGTAGTAGTACATTTATGACAAAATACATGGTACAGGACTTTATATGCGAGTGTCCAGAAGGTTTAGCAACAATTTCAAGAAAATAAATGCAAATTAGTTTAAATGTGTATAAGAAAGAAATGTTTTCTTTGATGAATAAATTAAAGAAGTGAGACAAGATATTCCTTCATACTTATAGTCATTGAAGTAAAATAAATGCATCCAAACTAGGTCACCTCCTTTTCAGCAACGATTCACATAACTGCCTTTGTGTTTTGCAAAAACAAAATGTAAAAACGCTTCTTTCTTCGTCCTAAATGGTTTGGTTTATTTCTCTTCAGTGCTGACGGAGTGAATAGATTGAAATTATTCATTTGAGGCGCTGACAATGTTTCTTTTGCCAGACTTCAAACCATTTTGTCATAAATTGCTTTCAGACAGATTTATTCTTACAAAGATATGAAAGAACAAATCAATGGATTTTCTTTGATTTCCGCCATGAATCAACAGTGAATTGGGGATAATTAAACACAGTCTTTTGTTGATCAAAGTTCTTTTGGCCACTTGAGTCTTTTTCTTTTATACACCACTTCTGCATCTTCAAAAGATTAAAAATAAGCACTGTATTTTCTCTAAAAGTTTAAAAGATTACTAATAGGTGCTTTAAAATACCAGCGTATTTCAAATAGCAGTTATTGTGGCTCACAACATGATGCACATCCAGATTCTGCATCTTTGTCACACCATGATGTAAGACGTGGAAATTAGTGCGCACACATGGGCAGAGTGCAACGCCTTCACAACAACACCATGTGGTATCCTTTTTATATGATAGATCATATGCACATTTGGTAGGAACCCTGGGACACCATCTTGAGAGTCCCATGGAGCGCTTTGTAGTACAACCCTGACGCAAAACTGAATTAAAAAATGTCTTTAATTAAATAGAAGTCATAATAGCACAGGAGGAGCTCACAAAATTAAATTCCAAAATATAAAACCAACTAAAAATAAAAGGTAACCATTCATATACATACAGGAGTGATACTCACTAGATGTGTTCTACTATAAAATTAAATGTATGTATGTATGTATGTATATATATAAATAATTGGGGATTTTGCCAATTGTTTCATAACGCATTTGTATTGGTTTGTACGGTGCGGAACCCAAGTGCAAGTGAAGAAAAAGATCTCAAACAGACAAAGGAACAGAAGAATATAAATAGAGATAAATATCGAATTCAATATTAACCAATACAACATAAAACAATCTAAGGCTCCAGTCCAATGAATAATACATAATAAACAATAAATAAAAAGCCAAAACGTTGATCAAACAGGAAAAAAAAGAACATGGAACCTGAGGTCAAAACAGTCGCTAGAAAAATACCAATCTTGAGAAAAACACCAAAACAACCAGGAAGAAACGCAGCCTTTTACCATACAGATGAAAGTCTTACGTGCTCATTCAAAACATATTATAGGCTGCAGGTGATTGCTGATCAGCTCCAGTCGTGTGCCATTAGGCAGGTTCCTGTGGGAGAGAGAAAGAAAACAGGAAGTAACTACACAAAATAAAACCACAACAAAAGGGAAGCATGACAGTATTGTTAATGATCGGTACAAACAACCGTCTTCTGGGTCAACTGTTTATTTCCTAATCATAAATCTGATTTCACACCATGGGAGAATTTCCTTCATCCCAATAATCAGTCCCATTATTGTTAGTTTAGTTTTTAATTATTCAGAGTTTTGCCTTGAATAATTCAGCAAATGTCCCATGATGGTGTCACATGGAAAGGACTAGGAAAAAAAAACCTTGATAAGACTAATGCATGTTGGAAGGCAAATGTGTTTTTCAGAGCTTCAAATTGCTTTTTCCAATCGTATTTGTTATTACAGCAAAACCCCCTGGGAGTTCTGTGTAACCACAGCCTTAACAAAGGGGCTGACTGAAAGGTCAAAGCAAGCAACATCTGATTTATTGACATGGCATGACCTTGATCCAGGATGTGTTGAATGACCTTGGGTTGAATTGAAAGAATGTTGGTAAAGATGTAAAGTAACTTGGCCAATGAAGCAATGACAGAGTGCATGCTATTGCCAAGGAGTTCATTTCCACACATTACATGCCAAAATCGACAGAACAACTTCCATGAATCAGAGAAGTGAAAAATTGAATGTAAGCATGAATTTAAAAAACTTTATGGAAGTATATCAGTGCCATCAGAATATTCAATAGTTGAATTGAACATTTGAGAGTTTGATTTTTTTTTTATTGAAATGTTGTTCTGTTTTTAAGGGTTTTTTTTGTTGTTGTTTTTTTATTATTTCTAAATGGCTGCTTAAAGATGTGTTCCCCTTACTTAGCACTTTCATACTTGACATTATTAACTTGTTAATGACATCAGGTTATGTGCCTCAGATTTTTAAAGTTGCAGTAATTAAACCTCTGCTTAAAAAGCCCACTCTTGATCCAGAGGTCCTCACTAACTATAGGCCTATCTCTAATCTTGTCTTCATTTCATAAATTCTGGAGAAAGTGGTTGCAAGTCAGCTCTGTGATTATCTCCATGACAACGGTCAATTTGAAGTGTTTCAGTCTGCTTTTAGGGAACACCACAGCACAGAGATTATCCTGGTAAAAGTTAGTAATGACCTGCTAATGGCTTCTGATCAGGGCCATGTTTCAGTTCTTGTTCTTCTAGATCTCAGTGCTGCATTTGACACTGTTGACACCAAATTCTTCTACAGAGACGAGAAAACCAAATAGGCATACGTGGAACTGCTCTAAACAGGTTTAAATCTTATCGATCAGACAGAAAGCATTATGTACATGTCAACCACCTCTCATCGACACACACTAAGATATGGTGTCCCACAAGGTTCTGTTCTTGGTCCAATCCTATTCACGATCTATATGCTCCCACTAGGTGACTTGATCAGAAGACACTCTATACTCTATAAACTTTCACTGTTATGCTGATGACATAAATCACAAAATCACAACTACAGTCCTGTATTACAGATATCAAGTCCTGAGTTCCTACTAGTTGGTCCACAACATATCAGACAATCCCTAATGATCTAGCTTTCCAAAATGGACTTGCAGACTCCGGAATGTGCATCATGCTGTAAGCCACAATAACTGCTATTTCAAAAATCCGGCATTTCCTTTCTTTGGATGCTGCTGAGAAACTCATCCATGCTTTTGTTGCCTCCAGGCTGGACTATTGTAACTCTCTTCTGTCAGGATGTTCTAAAAAGTCTTGCAGAACTCTTCAGCTCATTCAGAACTCTGCAGCTTGTGTTCTCACTAAGACTAAGAGGCGCGAACACATTTCCCCTGTCCTGTCTTCCTTACATTGGCTTCCAGTAGAATTTAGAATACAATTTAAAATACTTTTAACCTACAAAGCTTTGCATGGTCCTGCACCAGCATACATCAAAGATCTAATCCAAAGGTATAAACCTTCTAGGACATCACAATCATTAAACTCTGATCTATTAGTCAACCACAAATTTCTAAATGTAGATTTGGAGCCAGGGCCTTTAGTTTTCAAGCCACTCTGCTGTGGAACCAACGACCAGCTTCAGTCCGGAGGGCAGACACCCTCTCTATGTTTAAGAGTAATCTTAAAACCTTACATTTCGATCAAGCCTAAGTAAGGACTGACTTGGGCTCTTAACCAGCCCTTTTTGTTATTTCTTAGCTGCTATAGGCTTAGATTGTTGGAGGAGTTTTAGACACCGAGCTCTCTCTCTGTATATCCTTCATTTCTGCGTTACATTCATCACCTGTGCAGTTTAAACCCACACTTTTCTTCTCTACCGGAGGTTTCTGCTTTCTAAAAGTAAGTTTTTCTTTGCCACCGCCACGCTGTGATTCACTCATTGTTGAGTTGCTGGGATCTGTTTTTCTTTTCTCCATTATAGTCTTATTTAAACTGTGAAGTGTCTTGAGATAACTTTGTTATGATAAGTCACTTTAAATACAATTGAATTGAATTGAAAACTAAATATTTGTATTAAAAGTGCCTTCTTTTCATATTGAATTTAAAAGGCTACTAATTAAAAAACATTAGATTTAAAATCTATTTTTTAAATGATTGGAATTAATATATCCAACTATGTGTAATAAATAATTATCCATTTTGAAAATATAAGAACATTTTTATTTGAATATTTAATTAAATAATTGTATTCAATATTTCAATACATACATTGTTGAATTCAGGTATTCGATTAAACAATTTTAACCTTCAATATAGAAAACATTTCAATTATTTAAAAAAAAAAAAACAATAGAATACTTAAAAAATACAACCATTCAATATTCTGTTAACACCAGAATTCTTGTCTATGTTTCGCTGTTTATTCAGGGGAATAGCGAAAGGTAGTTAAAGAAGGAACTAGATCTGTTTTGTTCTTACTGGCAATAAAGTTTCTGATTCTGATTTAGAATTAGAGCAGACTTGTGCAAACGCCACATGCATTGCTTGTATTAATGTGGCCCTCATTAGGTCAAACATCCTGTGGAAACTATCCATTTTGTATGTATTCATTCATTTTTATACTTTATTTTATATTTTTACTCCACTATTTTTGCTTGCTGGCCCCTCACAACAGCCACTGTGTAAATGTGGCCCTTGAGGAAATGTCCAGCACTGATTTAGAGGATGGAGAAGGAAGAAACAGATGGGTTGATTTATGCATGTACACGCACAAACAGACAGAAAGAAACAGATCAATCCATCAATAATCACCTTTCTGAAAATCGCACCTCTTCATTTCCGCCAACGGATATCACACCATCGCACCTGCCGCCTTTCATTTGTACTTCTTGTGATGCTGCGACGCGACAGTGCATCTCGTTCCTTGACATTTGTGAACTAATTTGTGGAAACAGAAGACAAAAGGCAGGCTTGGTAGAAGGAAATGTCAAACCGGTGATCATGGAGATGTGATAAACGTCAGAGCTCTAAACACAGAACGGGCCGATCCGTCTCCGGGGGGGAGACGAGACACATGTTCATCGCATGAGTGAAAATTGATCTGTTGTTGACAAGCCTGTTGGGGCATACAGCTATTTCAGGGAAATGTGTCTTGTTTCAGTAATCGTGCCATCAATTTTATTTTTTCTGATTTTATTATATTTTTAAATATAACTTTCGTAAATATTGGTATGTAGAACCAACATGCCCATCATGAAGAGTAAAACACACGGACAACAACAACTTAAATAATAGCAACATTTAATAGAATATTTAAAAAATGTAATTATATTAAATGATAATAATTTAAACATGTAATATTGATTAGGTTCCTCTCTTTTGTTTTATATTTCACATGGTCTCATTACCCCATGAAATAAAATGACTGTAGTCTTTAAATAAGAATTGTCCATTTACTCCTTATCTGGTTCCTCCAGACTTTGTGACCGATCTTTTTCCAAAACATATTTCATGAAGGGACTCCATTTTATTTTATTTTATTTTAAATTCTAATTTATCTTTCAGCGTGTGTCTTGGCCATAACATATCATGTCACAGATATAGATTTCTTGTAGAAAACACAAGTTCAGAAAAAAATACCTTTTTGTTCTTGAAATTGTGGAATACTGAGTAAATACTGAATACACAAAGTTTAGCTTCACATTGTATTTCGATAAATACAAATTTCTTGATTTCAATGATCACATTTTTCAAAAATAAGCACTTTTACATTATTCCAAATACAATGAAAACCTGATCCCCTTATTTATTGACACCTATAGCAGACATCTGGTACATTAGAATCCGAAATCTATTGTACACACAACAGGGTGTTTTGTGGTAGCAGTACAGGATAAAAAGAAAATTGAAAAAAAGGACAACACACAAAAGAAAGAACCACATGGTGTTATGTATATTCGTATTATCCACCTGTATTGCATTGTTTCATAAGATCAATTTACATTATTTAAGTGTTTACATTTCATGCTATTGCTTATCCTTACAGCTGTCGTTACATTATTAAAAACAATATAAATTCCCTGAGCCATATTACTTAATCAATCATTTAAATAATATAATAAAAGGCGATTAATACGAATACTAAAAACATGTATGCGTTTTTTATTATGTATATTTAAACGTCTGGAAATTTTATTTGGTGATATTCCTCGCGTCACACATACAACGAACTACAATTCCCTACAAGACAGCCGCGCTCTCGTCATTACCCAGAGTCCTCTGCGTCCCGGTTACAAAAACAAGAAGGTCGCTGCGTCTGCTGAGCTCGAGAAGAAACTGCACCAACCATGCTGGGTCAGGCTGTCAGGAGGTTCGCAACCTCTGCCGTTCGCTCGGGACATTATGCCGAGGGTCCAGGAAACGTAAGAAAACTTTTTTTTATCCTCGAATTAACGCGTTAACGTGTGTTCTTGGCATCGAGGCCTAGTTTCCTTATGAGCCGGTACCTGGAGGTCATGACGATTACAGCGAAGGAACACATATCGTTTTAATTGAAAAATAATTATATACTTTCCAAGTTACTTCTATTAAACATTTTTATACAGTTTAAGTGAATAAATTAGTTTATCGGTTTAGGTTTAATCTCGGTTATTTGTGTACTGTTGTTAGCTTTAATGCTAACTAGCTGCTACTCGCTCAGGGTAAGGTTAATTGAAGAAATGTGTTTTTTAAGATGTATATATGAAATGCATCATCATTGTTGGTATCAGTTTCTGCACTAAATCTAAATTATTTAATACGATCGCTTTTTTTGATTTAAAACCACATGTTTTTTAGCACACAGGGCTAGCAGTAGTAGCTAATCGGGGGTCATGCTGCTTTATTAAAGCGTGAAATCATAGTAAACTTGTATAAATATATATAGATTAAGAAGACTACATGGGACCAACATACAACAGATTCAAGGCAATTGAATCACAATGTCATAACAATTTAATAGATTTTATTGAAGGCAACCATCCATGGATACTGAAGATCATGGTGCAATTAAATTAAAAAATAAAATTAAAAGACATCAAATGTATAAAGCAGCAGCAATTGAAAGTCAATGAAATGCAATAAAAGGTTGAAAGGTCAATCGGGTGCAATAGACAATTTTGAGTTTAGATCAGAATCAAAAACTTTTCAGTGTTGTAAACACAACATGGGGTTCTTTTGTGGTGGCATTTCAAAATAATAGAATATAATTAACTGTTGTTGCATTATTTCTTGATATTCTATTTTACTTTCATCTGAAATATATTTAAATTTTGATATCTCCAGTGTGCACATGGAAATTTGTGTAATAATATACCTGGCCATTAAAGATGTTTTATAATTTCTTATTTTCTGAATTCAATTCACCTGCTTCTTAAACTTGTTTCAATGATGGTGAACTTTTAAACTATGTATCTGCTAATTTTTACCCATAAACTTGTGTTTCCCCCAATGTATACACATGTGTAGCAAGTTCAGATTTCCACATTTTTGTCTGAGTTTTTATAACAAATAATTTTGTGCGAGTAGGGGGGCAGAACTTGGGGAAATATTACAACATCCCTGTCTTGCAAAAAGGGTTAAAAATATAATGCCCAGTTACATGTATTTGGAAAAATAACTGGATAAAAATGATACAGTTTGTACGATAAGAATTACAGTTCCGTAAATACTGTGGTCACTCAGATTAATCCCTGAGTTACAGAAAGGGTGTTGAATATTGGTGCTGTCTGGATATGATGAGGGGTTGCTCATGGTTTTTTTTTTATATTTTTTTTATTCATAATTTTAGGAATGTTTGAAATATTCTATGTTGAGGACATTTTCCTCTGTTGAGCTAACATTATATACTATAAACATTACATTGGATTTAAAACTGACTCTTGAGTAGAAATCAGTGTTAAGTCGGTCGTAGGTATTCAGTGTCCTGACTCTTGTTACTTTCCTTTCAACAGAATCTGCCCTTCTCCATAAAGAACAAATGGAAGCTGCTGGCCGGAATGATGTTGTTCTTCGGCAGTGGCTTCGCTGCTCCCTTTGTTATTGTCAGACATCAGCTCCTGAAGAATTAACTGCTCCTCCACATGGCCGCCGAGGTGATTGTCATGTTTGACTCCCTTATCTGTTTCTCTCTGACACAGTCATTTGGCATTTTGTAGCGATTCCAGGCCTGCTTTGAATGGTTATCTCTGAATTATTCTAGCATAGTCTACTGTAATTGACTTCTAAGTCCAGTTGTGACTTTGACAAATGTAGCATTAACTGGCGAGATAAGACTTCACCTCCTTTTCTTAGGGAGTAAATGTGACAGTTTATTAAACTTGTCAGTCCTTATCAGCTGAAGTGAAGTCTAAAGATGTTGACACATTATCTTTGCTTCTGTTGACTCTAAAATTGCTTTTCAATCATTTACCCTTTTCTCCTTATTTTTTTCTTGCAGGTCTTGAGCTGGAATATTTATCAGCCAGAAGTCCTTCTGTGCCGAATGGTAGTCCCTTAATTTTTATATGTAAATAAAGGTTCCTCAAATAGAAGTGTTTCTTGTGTGTTATTCTTTAAATACTGTACGTTATTTCCAACATTCACAATGAGATTTCTTGTTCTCGATTCATGGAGAATCTCCTGAATGTATTGTCAATTTAAATTGAAATATCATCATGGGCTGTAAGATTCACTTCACACAGGTGTGTGGAAAGATTCAGTAATGTAGCACAAAAATATCTTGTAATCGTGTATTTGATTTTGTTATCCTTAGCCCAAATGAAAAGACTGCACTCACCTATTCTTGCTCAGCCTCTGATTTTCAGGCACAAATGTCAGTCACAATGGATCATATTTTACAAATGTGCAGTGAAGATAAAAGCGACTGTTCAAAGAACAAGTCAAATTAAAAGTTTAGTAAATTCCATCTTGACATCCTCCACTTTTCACATTATTCCAAATTGCTACTCTGCCCGAGTGAATTTGTCATTCAACTTGACGTCTAAATTGCACTTTGTTACAATGAGCACTACTGTGGATACAATAAAATCCTAGGAGCTGAACTGCTTTTATGGAGTTGGAGACCATTATTAAAAAGTTGGATATCGCCGAAGGGTGTTTGAATGATTTGTCTTTGTTATGTCCAACAAAAGGAAAAGTGCTGCTTCTAAATTATGAACGCCATTTCCAGTTCAATAAGCGAGCCGTGACTGGATTCAAGTGCAAAGCGAATCATCTGAAACTTTATTAAAGCCTCGGACATGCATCGCCGTCAGCACAAAAACCAAATTATTGAAAAAGTTAATTTGTACTTTCAAGCAGAAAGCAAAGTAAATAAACATGAACATTAGCAAATCAGTGAGTGACTGTATTGTTCTCTCACTCTTCAGTTCTTTCGGCGGAACTCGTCTTATTTCCATTCAATTAACCTTCTGCTCGTGGCTATAATTATCCACGTATTAAAAGGGAAGTGTTGCTGCTCAGTCAGCTGCACAACTTTTGACTGAAAGTTGAAGATTTTCATGCACTTCTACTTCAGCGTACGCCCGAGGTCAACTCTGAAATGTAAACAATGTTTCTCATGAACTCGCTGCGTTCGCATCAGAGTCAATTTTGGGTTGTTCCTTCTGCCAATGGGTGCACTTATGAAACCCCCACAAAAACAAAACACAAACATCGGAACATTTCATTACAAGCCAGAAGATGTGATAATGAGGAAAAAAATTGCCTATAAAACAAGCAACTGCAAAATAGTCCATTATGCCTTTCATACACAATCATTGTTACATTTAAGCAACTTTTTATTTAAAGTATTGATAATTCAACTTGTGTTTAGGCAACTTTCTACTGTGTAAATGATACATGAGTTGGAGTGTCTTCTTCCTGTTTAAAATAAACGTTCAGATCATAGCAAACCTCCCATGAAAACTAAATTATCATGTAAGAAAAGAGATAATGACAAATCATAGACAGCTCACCTGAGGCCAAGAGGTAAAGAAGGGCCCTGAGAAAGTGGTTGTAGGGGCCTGAGAGAGCAGATGGCTGTCTGCAGAGAAGGGCCCTGAGAAAGTGGTTTTAGGGGCCTAAGAGAGCAGATAACTCTCTGCGAAGAAGGATCCTGAGAAAGTGGTTGTAGGGGTCCGAGAGAGCCGATAGCTGTCTGCAAAGAAGGGCCCTGACAAAGTGGTTGTAGGGGCCTGAGAGAGCAAATAGCTGTCTGCAAAGAAGGCCCCTGAGAAAGTGGTTGTAGGGGCCTGAGAGAGACGATAACTGTCTGCAAAGAAGGGCCCTGAGAAAGTGGTTGTAGGGGCCTGAGAGAGAAGATAGCAGTCTGCAGAGAAGGGCCCTAAGAAAGTGGTTGTAGGGGCCTGAGAGAGCAGATAGCTGTCTGCAAAGAAGGGCCCTGAGAAAGTGGTTGTAAGGGCTTGAGAGAGCAGATAGCTGTCTGCAAAGAAGGGCCCTGAGAAAGTGGTTGTAAGGGCCTGAGAGAGAAGATAGCTGTCTGCAAAGAAGGCCCCTGAGAAAGTGGTTGTAGGGGCCTGAGAGAGAAGATGGCTGTCTGCAAAGAAGGGCCCTGAGAAAGTGGTTGTAGGGGCCTGAGAGAGAAGATAGCAGTCTGCAGAGAAGGGCCCTGAGAAAGTGGTTGTAGGGGCCTGAGAGAGCAGATAGCTGTCTGCAAAGAAGGGCCCTGAGAAAGTGGTTGTAGGGGCCTGAGAGAGCAGATAGCTGTCTGCAAAGAAGGGCCCTGAGAAAGTGGTTGTAAGGGCCTGAGAGAGAAGATAGCTGTCTGCAAAGAAGGGCCCTGAGAAAGTGGTTGTAGGGGCCTAAGAGAGAAGATAGGTGTTTGCAAAGAAGGGCCCTGAGAAAGTGGCTAAAGGGGCTTGAGAGAGCAGCTGGCGAGGCCTCGTATTGCAATTTTGCAACCGACCTGTTTTGAACAAGATATTAAAATTCTGTTTTTGTTGGTCAGAAGGTTTGGTTCTCCCCTTATGATTACATTACAATTTATTATCAAGGAATCTGGCGGAAAAAAATGAGTGAGAGAAATTCTTTGGAATCCAGATAATTCTTTGATTTCGAAAATTACGCACAGACACATCATACAACCACTCCCAAGAAAGAGTTTCTCTTCTTACCCCATTAAGACGTTTCAAGCTTCTCGTCTCTCAACATGAGTAGATAAATAGTTCATAGAAAATGGTTGAAAAAACACGCCTCTTGATCACCCACAAAGAAAACAGCGTGTCCAGCTGAGTTTACCGGTCACCTGCGTATGAAAGCAAAGCCGATTCTTCATCGCAGCTGTGGCGCAGAATGAGGAAAAATGTCAACACTGAATAATGCATATCATTGGCATTCCCTTCCGCTGCTTTTCAACGCATTTTTCTGTTTACCCAGACGAAAAAAAAGAAACTTCGCCCACTTTTCCTCCAACAACAGTCTTTTCTCCAAATGCTCCGAATGGGTTTGTAATGAGCCCACATGATGAAGTGAGCAGGAGCCGTCTAATCCTTCAGCTGCAGACACGAGCCATGCCTCACGTCGACTCCTTTTTCCTCGCTGATTGAAGGAGATAAAGACTCGTTTAAGTGGTGCTTGACCCCGAATCTATCTTTTGACTTTCACGGCTTTTTGCCGCGGCGCTGATTATTTAAACTTTCAACCGAAAGACTTAAGCAGATTTTCTTCTGCGGGTGAAGCGACGCTGGAGGTAAATAAATAATTCAAGCACCTGCAACACGTAACCGCTGCTTTATAGACTCGTGGCATCATCGTGTCACTACCTTTTATTGTCAGGTGTAAAACGCAAACTGATTTTAACGATAATGACGGTAAAAGTCGTTTTTTTTTAAAAGGTCACATGAGCTAAAGATGACTTTGAAATAAGGGCAGGTCGGCCGGTCATCTCGCTTTAGTGTCAGATCATTTAGATTATTTTCTGTTATAAAGATTGATGAGAGGGAGTTAGTTACCAAACACATCTTGTAAGTCGTGGGAAGATTGATGATGTTTTTGTATAGTTTTCATGACAGATCCTTTTAAGAGCATGACCTGGGCAAGGTGCCCTTATGAGGCCTGAGTAAAACTAGAAAACTAATTCATGGAGAAATGTATCAGGGAAAACAAATTATTTTAATGATTATTTTAATATTTTTATTATATTTTTATTTTTCCATTTTTATTTTTTATTATTCCATTTAATGTTTATTTATTGTCGCTAGAGTGGAATCTAATTAAAATTATTTTTAAATACTATTTCATTTCAAATTTTGTTTCTCTTACAATAGTTCTTCTGTTATTGACTACTTTTTAAACAAAATCAGATAAAATTATATTTAATATTCATATTTTAATTCATGTATATATTTTAGATAATTTTCTAAAAAAAAAATTAAAAAAAAATCTGTATGTATTAAATTAGATTAGATTGACATTATTAACTAGATAGATTTATTAATTAGGTGTTAGAATAAATAGGTATTAGGTTTCTTGCAGAAGAACCTTGTATAAAAGTGGTTAAAGCAACAATAAGTAAGATTTGAAATTATTATTGTTATTGTTTTCTATTTCATTTATTTTATTTGTTTTCATATTTTCTGTAATGATTGCTTTAATTTGTATTTGATTCATGTAGTAGAAATATCTCTATTATTTAAACAACGTTCTTTACTACATAGACTTTTTTTGAAGTTACCAGGAAGATAAAAGAAAACAAAAAAACTAACAAAGGAACCCAAGAGCGTCTATTTTGATTTATAAACAAATGTGCAATGGATAATATTTAAACAATTGCAGTTACACTATCTGGTCACAGAGGGAGCCAGAAACCAATTTTTTTTTACTGTTGCTGCATAAATAACAGTGGAAAAAATCTGGTTTAAGTAAGTAATTTATATTTATAGAGACCTTTTTGAGACCAGGGTCACAAACAACAATCAAAACAATACTCAAAAAATATATACTAAAAAGCTCAAGATAACACCGAGAAAAACACAGGTGTCCCACAAAGTCATTTCAATGGATAGAATTATATGGAATCGTAAACTGTTAAAGGGCAACTAATGTCTTCATTTAAATGTCTCTTAAATAGATATTGAACCTCTATTGTGCTCATCAGTGTGTGTCTGTTTCTACAAAATATTTGTTATCATTATATTCACATTAAAACATGCATTTAATGCCCGTCCACTGAAAACACTTGGTTTTTGTCAAGCTAAAATCCTGTTACCATAACCACGCCCACTCTTTTGTCGATCAAACATCAAGGTTTGTCTGCAGGAGGACTGAAGCCCATTATTACAACATACTGGACTCCGCTCTCGTAACCTCTCGTTCGCCGAGATTTCAGACAAGGGACAACTTTATAAAGTAATAACTTCAAAATATGGGGGTGAGTCAGGAAAGTTGAATTTTCACATTCGTTACCATTTAATAGAGAAATGAACACCATTCTTCTGCCTTGTATCTTTTTCTCTGTTCCAGTTTCTCTGGAATGTTTACAAAAGATTCCAGAGTTAAGTATCACTGCAGCATGTGCACACCGGTCTCCTCCTTAACTCCATCAATGTCTGGAGTTTAATTAGTGACCCTCATTTGGCTGTACGTTTGAGTATCTGTTCCAAGTACGTTCATCAATTTACCCAAACTTTGCAACTCTAAATGTAATGTACGACTCGGAAGTTGCTTGTTTGTTTCCTCAGATGAAGACTTGATCACTGAGGCACCGATGGCATTCTGGTTTTAGGACAGCGTGGGGAGACGCGTGTTTGTTTAGTAAAAATGCTGCCAACAACTTTGCCAAGTGACACAAAAAAAAGGCAAAAACACCCCACAACTTCTGACTCCGTCTCCAAATTGCCCACTTTGCCGCCTCGACCCACTTGGATGTCGTTTTTTTTTACGATTTGTGTCACTCTGGTGGAAACCACACTACAGACAAATTATTTTCCGGGCAAAAGATCAACCGGATATTTGCTGAAAAATGGTCTGTTGGGTTCGTTTTGATTTTTTTTTTCACGGTAATCCTTCCATGTACTCTCATCAGAACTCCAACCCCGGTGCCAGACTCCGTGAACACCGGCGTCTCAGGGAAAAAGTGCACGACGGTTGTTGGCGCACTTGGATGTCCTACAGCACCATAGTGGCTCAGATGACATATCGTATTCGGGCCTGCCATATTTTCTGTTTAGGGCACATTGAGAGGCAGCGAGAGGAAAGCAGCGCCGAGACGGGGAAGAATACATTACTCAGGATTACACAGTCGGAATGCCAAGTCGGTAGCTGGAGTCTGTCGTGCGGCATTTCATATGGAAGTGTTGCGGGAATGAAATGGAAACGAGGTTCTGGTTTGTGTACTCAAGAAAAAAAAAAAAAAAAAAAAGCCTCCACGAAACAACTCCTAATATCTGGTAAACTCATTACTGTAATTGTCATTCCAGATCATTTGCATTCCAACAACGTGGAGACGCTAATGAAAACAAAGTGCACCCATTAAAGATCAATTCTATAGCAGCTTATCACCGAGGGTCTGGTGTAATGAATGCTAATAAACATTCACCCACATTACCAGGATCACACGAAGGATGGAAAAAATTCAGGATTTATAAATCCTCGGGGCTAATGCACCTTCCAAAGTGTTTTTGAAGATATGTAAATATTTGCAGTTTTTGTTTCCATTCATCGCAGCTTGGGTGGAGCGTTCGTTTGCCGGACTTTTCTGCATGGCACGTGTGGAATCTAATTATGGACTCATTTGCACTTCAGAGAAGAAGATAGTGGGGCTTAGCTCCGCACACACACACACACACACCCACCCCATCTAATGAAAAGACTCCATGTTGTTCCTGAATGATCCTATTTACCAGGGCATTTTCACACACCCGCAGTCAAGCAGTGACATTAATGACTTTTAGTCGCTATAAAATTTGTCGTGATTTGCAGCTACACTCGCGTTCATTGTCTCCTGGTAATTGTGATGGTGGTATTATCTTTTCACCTGCATTTTCAACACCTAAAACTGTCTCGGAAGTATATTAAACCTGAATTTATTGGTACGAGTAAAAGTAAGTTATTGTTACATCTGCCAAGGAGGTTGTGTGTTTGTTTCTATTTGCCTATCTTTTAAAAAAAAAAGGGGGTTAAACATGAATTAATTTGTTTTAATTGCATTTTTACAATAAACTCACCCAAACTGGTCCCTGCGGACAGCAGCTTCGCGGTTGAAAACTTTTGCATTTTATGTTTGGGCTAAATTCGCACCCAATTAGGGGCAAAATGACCATAAATGAAAGAAATTGCTAAGACTGAACTACAATTGGTCTTAAAGGGATCAACTGCCAGAGAGGATTTCCTGGGACTATGATGTTTGCTGATGATATAGTGATTTGAAGAGAGTGTAAACAGGATATTACAGAAAAGCTTTAGATGTCAAAGGAATGATCTGCAGACAAGCTAGCGTCAAATATGTGACGTCAACCATCAACAACAATGTTGACAGGAGGAGGTGAAGAGGAGAGTGCGGACAGGGTGAAACGGGGCAGCGACAATCTGTTACAAAAAAAACTATAGATTATGTGATCTATCATGATATAGGGAGACTCCGAAAATTAATAAAATAAAGAGGATACAAGGTTCAAGAACAAGGAATTCTGCACTGAAATTGCGTTAAATAATAATTAACAAGCAATTTTCTTACATTTGCTAAAACAAAAGTTAAAAATCAATTTCCGATGAAGTGTAAAAAGGCTCGACTAGTTACATGAGCTTGATAACAGCAACACAAATCAACAATTTTTCCGTCTGACTGCACTGTCAGTCAATAGTTTCAAGGACACGGTGAACTCCCGAAGGTTTGCCGCAAAGCCGGTCGACTTCTGTTCCCTTCACTGTTTACCGCACTCAGCCTCAAAAGATGCTGACTGGTGGGGAAGCGTGGCGCTGTCAGAGCGGCGAGATGAAGTATACACGGGCCGCCCACTCCTTCACAGTATAAGTAGAGCTTCACTGCGTCTGTCTGGGACTCGACACAATTAGTCCACATCGACCCCGGGGATGGTTCCTGGACACTTGTTCTCTGTGTGTATGCTGGCATGTCAGGAGAGGGTAGATGATCTTTTTGCAGGTATTTGCAACTGCATTAAATGTCTTTTATTTTGACTTTACTTCTCTTTTACTCTCTCTTTGAATATTTACTTCTTATCTTAAACCAAAAATACATGAAGTTTATTGAGCACACGACACATATATTTACAATAGAAACTACCTCTGGCTAACTTTTTCAGGCTCTATACATCTTCTATATAGCTGCATAAATTTAGTGATAAATGCAGTTGCAACGCTTTCCCTTGAGGATGTGCCAATCTTTTTTTTTTTTTCTTTTAAGCAAATACACAATACTTCCATTTATTTCCTTTCCAGTGACAAAGCAGACAGCTGCAACTTGGAGATATAGGGAGGTGTGTTCTGAAAGAATCAGCAGTGACTTTTTAATCATATTTCTCTCATTGTTATACATTGCAAACAAACTGTTCCGTTATCTGAGAATCAGCACTTTTGTTTTTTGTTGTTAAGTTTTCTTTGAATAAGTTTCTTCACAGGATGACTTCTTTCTTCAGCTCAGTGTCATTTATAATATAACAAAAGCTGCAGAGGAAATGATTAACGTGAGTTTTCTTGGAAGAAAATAATATAGAATGTTTTTAAGTATTTTTTCTTAAAAAATTCATTTAAAACATGCTCAAAATGTTATTTTTTGGGCCATTTTCTGCCTTTTCTTTAAACAATATTGACATTTTAAACAGCTCTCGTCCCAAATATCCATTGATTTATTGACATTTATTTTTACTATCTTAACCATACTAACTCACTTATATGTAATAAATGTATTTTTATTTATTTTATGCCATTTACTATATTGTTAAAGTTTTCTTTTACTCTTATTAATACCGATTTTTCTTTAAATCATCAACCAATATTGATCTCTTGAATATTGATCTTTCTCGTCTATTTTTTTAAACATTAATTATGATCAATTAATCACAGTCATGATAAGTGCTGTGTTTTAATCATGTAAATCTTTATTTTTAATATCAGTCGCACCCTGAAGTGCACATTTATTTGTCTGGTGAATGATATAATACTTTTTTTTTTAAGTTTTAACTCTCAGCACTTCATAACAATCTAAAGTTTTATTTTTATTTTCCAATTATTGAGACAAAATAACCGAGCAAAATTCACTCCTGGTGGAATTTAAAACCTGCAGGCAACACTTGACTCTCAACAGAATGTAAAAGACAAGAGTTTCAAGTTTGTTTAGAACAATAAATGTCTTTATGACAGCACTTTTCCCTTAATGTTGTTGTTGTTGTGAATGTTTTCATCTGCCACAATAACACATTTAAAAGAAAGTTTGAGTGATTTTCTCGGCAACTTTTGGTGAGATTTAAAAAAGATTTTTTCGATCAATTAATCACCGATCATTTTTATTCTCTATGTTTTATTAACCTCTTGACAAAACGATTTTTATTAAATCAAAGTGGAGAATATTCACCACTGCTCTCTTTTAGCTGCATAAGAATCTTTGTATAGTAATTACGACGACATTTATGATCAGGTGCAGCGATGGCCTCTCAGCAAGAAAGTTGCTGGTTGGCTTCTAGGCCAAGCCAACTTGTGACCGTTCTGTGTGGAGTTTGTATGTTTTCCCTGTTTTGCATATACGGGAACTCAGGTTTCCTCTCACAGTCCAACAACATACAGAGGTTTATTGAGAACTGTGTGGTATGAGTGTGTGTGTGAATGGTTGTCTGTCTTTGTGTGCCCTGTGACAGACTGGCATCCTGTCCAGGGTGTCCCCTGTCTCTCGCCCAATGAAACTAGGATAGGCTCCAGTCTCCCTGCGACCCCCACAAGCTCGTAGAAAATGAATGCATGAATATCAGTAGCATCAAAATATTGAATAACTGAATTTCACATTTCTTTTAATGTAACATTGTTTTTCCACGTTTAATCTTTATTTGTTTTGAATTATTTATTATATTTATTATCTCTATGATTAAAGATTTGTTTTCTAAAATATGATTTAATTCAAATCAATCATTTTAATACTGAATGGTTAACCTGTAGCATAATAATATGTGATAATATTTTTTTTTATTCTTAGCCTTTTAAATTAAATATTATAAAATTCAAAGCCCTTCAAATTCAATATAAATGTATGTATGATACAATACTAAAAGAGTACCGAACTGCTTTCAGCCAATCATGCGACACGATCACCTGACTGTTTTGAAGGAATTGTGCATCAATTTTGGTATCTTTCTGTGTCAGCCTTTGTTTCTACATCTGGGGTCTCAGAAAGATCAAATCTCAGATTCAATCAGACGTCAAAAGATTTCAGCATGATTGATGTCAAACTCAAATTATTCAATTCAATTAGTCACTAAAAACAACTTCAACCTTTCAATATAGAAATGATTAAATGAAATTGACCAAAAAGCAGTAAATTACTGATAATCACACAACCACTGTGGACTTTTTGAGGTTGCATTTTAGAGGAAGCAGGATATAACCATTTTTTCTCTCTGAACACACACACACACACACACACACACACACACACACACACACACACACACACACACACACACACACACACGCACACACACACAAACACACGCAGAAGCCGCCACAGAGGCAGGACTCACGGCAGGAAACACGAACAAAAGGTTTGTGTTTCGCTGCAACGAAAAAGGGTTAGCCAAGTCAAAGATAAACACGGGTAGCATTTTGTTTCTCTGCAGACTCATCGCTTTCAGGGTATGCTTTGTACACCACAGATGTTTGGATCAAGCAAACAGGCGCAATTGCGATTGGATAGAGTTCAGTAAATGTTGCTTTCAAAGGCTCAGCGAAAAAAAACACATGGAGCCAAACACCTCATCAAACACATCCCCGTAGACTTGCATGGATTGAATGCTCAGTTTAGCATGAATTAAATGAAACATCCATTGTCTGTCGTTTCATGTTCCATGTCACTGGTTCGTATCAAATCCCTTACGCAATAATATCTTGATGAAGTGTCTCGGAGGGTGTTTACAATAGTTAGTTAATAACTTGCCATCCAGCCCTTAAAAAGGGTTGTGCGTCAACGCAGGTGTTTTTTCCTCCTTTTTTTTTTCTAACTGAAGTCTTAAAAATGACTCATTTTAAGGAGTATTTTTGCAAATTAAACAGGTACATCATGTTCTCTTCGATAATGGCTCTGACCTATTAGTCTTTTCCGGAAGAAAATAATGTGTGTATCGTGCCTCAGGAGGGTGCACTGAATTATCACTTCTTAAAGGGCAACTAATGTGATGATTTAAGTGTCTCTTAAACTGATCTTGGACCACTATTGTGCTCATCAGTATGTGATTGTTTGAATAAAACTTTCTATTAATTCATATTTACATTAAAAAAATGGGCTTAAACCCCGCCCAATAGAAACCCCATTTTTCTGGAGATGAAATCTTGTTTACCATAACCACACCCACTCTGCTGTGATTGGTCAAACATCAAGGTTTGTAACCGTGAGTCATCAATCGTGAAGTCTCCACCATCAGGGCGCTCGTTGTATAAACAAATCCGGCGTGTTTACAGCAGGCTGGAAGAGGGGGGAAGCCATTATTATGTCATAATAGAATCCGGTAACCTCTCGTTCGCCAAGATTTCAGACGAGGGAGAACTTTATAAAGCAATAAGTTCAAAACATGGTCATGATGAGGGACTTACTACATCTTGGAGAGCAAGACTTCAACATTTGAAACATTTGAATTGTGAGTGAGTCAGAAGGGTTGGAGTTTTGACATTAGTTTCTCTTTAAATAATAGAAAAGGGTCAAACCTCAAATGAGAATTTAAAAAAAGGAAAGTATTGAAAAAAAATCCCAAATTGTTTTGGATATTTAAAAGCTTTCAATTGGTTTAAAAAAAAAAATGAATTCAAGTAAACTTTCTTCTTCAGCTCATCAAGACCTCCTCAGAGTGTCGGCAGTTTTTCAATCTCCTCGCATCTCTAAACGTTTCATAAGCAGGCTAATCAGCCAAAAACCAATCAGTTATGCTATTCCCCCGCGCAATTATGATGGCTTAAGACGGGTCTTCGCTGATGAGATCTTTACCTGATCGTATATAAACGCGCGAGCGTCCACGCTCTCCCACGGCAACTTCGCATCTCCCGATAGGAACTTGCCGAGGTATCCAATTAATAAGCTTCCTTCTGCCTGGTCCAATCACAGGAGGTGCTGGCGTTAATTCGGAGAATAAACTCTTGGCAAAGGTGGGTGGGCCACACAGGGAGAGGCGAGAGGATGAGAGGAAACAGATTAAGACCGAAAGGAGAGATTGCAGCCTCATCTAACAGCTCCACTTGCATATGAGATGAAGAAGTTGACTGAGAAAAACATTTGCTGAATTTAAGAAGACCACTCGAGCTGCACACACACACACACACAAAAAAAAAGACCATTAAAATCTGACAGAGATTGGCGGCGGCAGCTTTTCCTTGTCTCTGTGGATTGATCTTTCCCGCACAAAGTCACTTAAATGTCACGCTACATTTACATTTGTGTCAAACATCTTTCCTCGCGATCATAATGTTATGGTTCAGACTCACGTTTCGCCCACACAACGCAGTACCGTCGGCAGCATTTCTCTGTGCGCAGTGGAGGGTATTGGAACATGAAAGCAATGGCTTTCTAATGTGACGTGGAGCTCTTTCTATTTCGCAGCACTCAAATGGATACACAGTCAACATCATCACTCACTTGAAGCCACGCAGGGAGTCAGTCATCTCCACTGTGCAAAGAAAATAATGGCACCAGCGGAAGAGGAAAAAAAGGGATTATGAATGTCGCAGACGTGTCAAGCATTGACATTTCTTTGTCTCGAACCGTGGGCACGTCCACCATTTTCCAAATTCAAATACAGGTATTTTCCTCAGTGAGCCGTCGAGTTCTCCTTTCTTCTCTTTTCTTCCTATCACTGCATGTTCATCACACTATTTCTGTCACATTGTTTTGACTTTGGTGTATGACTCCAAACAAAAAACTTTTAGAAAAGTGATCCAGAATAGAATATGTATCCCTCTGGCTGCGGGGTTACCCCAGACTACAGCACTTTGCTTGAGTGGTGCATTTTCAGTGTGCGTGAAAAAAAAGAAAGAAACATGTTTTTTTTTCCTGCTCCTGCAAGTTGTTTTCTCAGTAAGGTTTTAGTCTGTGGTGAGATTTTTTGAAAGGTCTAAGACAATGAATGTGTTTTGTGTTGGGTGACTAAAAGGTCCTCTTCTTCTTGGACGCCTTCTTCACCTTCTCTCTCGGTAGGTCAGCCCTTTTTGAAAGAGAAAAACTGGCAGAAACTCTGTGGAAGAAAATAAAAATCAAGAAAAAACACCATAAAAGCATTAAAATGTCAAGACAGAGACAATTGTTAATGTTGTGATGATTGAAAACTTGCAGTTCTACGAGTGTCCACTTGACACTGGCTGCAGAAAGACCTGAAGAAAACAGACCTTTTTAAGGCATCACAACACATTATCTGCCAGTTCTGGTTCAAAATACGGCTTTAAACCATTTAGCAGTTTTACTGAATTAGCATCGAGTATATTAGCCTCTGTAGCCTCAGCTAAATGGATGCGGTTCCCTCGCCCAATCATAATTCAGCCGACACTGTAACACTGCATTTCCAAGATGTCCTTGATTGTTCAGCGGCGTCCAAACCATGATTCAGTAAACAGGTGATGTCTCAGATACTACAACTATATTTTATAAAGTCTGCAGGTCAAGGTCAATGTCCGTCTGTCCGTCACACAGAAAAATGTGTCGGAGAGGGCGGAGTAATCGAAAAAGTTAAGTTGGTCAGAGGGAAGGGAAGCGATTTCAAGGAGGAAGGAGTCGAGATACACTCTTAGGGTATAGTAAGTCAGATTCCTCCACCCCAAAATAGGTGGGGTGGACGGCAAAAACCTGACCTCTGAGGTCAGAGGAGGTCGCTTTAGAAGACAAAAGGTTGCAATTTTCGGAACGTTACTGTGACTGACGGGTTGGTTGTCCAGGGCCGCTGCTTCAAGGTCACAGAGTGGCACAAACAATAGGCAAAACAGGCAAAGTATATAAAATAGAATAGCATAACAGGCAATTGTATAAAGAGTATCCACGCAAAATGTCAGACCAAAAATTGCAAAGAAAAAACTTTTTGTTTTATCAGTCTTTTTTTTTTAATCTCTAAACTTTCTGGCCTCAAAAGGTAAGACAACGTTGTATTGTCCATAATTTCTTCCTCTTGCCTATCAAAATGCTTTTCGGTCTTGGGTTTTTCCCCAAAAAACAAATCCCTTCGTATTGCTTTTTCAGGCCCTTTTACTTTTGCCCAATAATCTGGGAAGAACTGCTTATTTTTCGTTTCATTAATCTGTAAAATAAGTAGATTGGATTTCATTAAAAAATACTTTATTAATCCCTCCGGGGTTTCCTTCGGGAAAAAAGACGATAGAAAGTATAGCAAGTTAAAATAAAGGATGAGATTTTTCAGCTTTTGTTCAGGAACCATGGCCGCCCCCAGGATCTAGGTGGCGTAGGGAGAGGCGAAGAGGCGGATGCAGACAGGGCGGAACGGTTGGAGATGTCTAGTAGTGTTGACACTATGACTGACAAATGGACAGAGTATTTAAGTATTTAGTATTGAAGATGCTCTTGTTCTCATAGGGATTCAATGCAAAGGAAAATATTGTAAAATGTAGATTTACGTCAAGAAACGATGGAATGTATCAAAATACATGTTCAAAATATATGACTGACTTTCTGTAGCAACGGTTGACGGAGATTGACGTAAGACAATGATAATTCGGTCACCCTAGTCTTAAGTGATTATGAATGTCAATGACATTCAGCATGAGAGAGCTCAGAGAATTTCTGGATTCCCTCCTGAGATAACAATGTTTTCTACCTTGTCTGTGCACATACAATTTTCTTACACCAGCACAAACTGGATTTATGGGAAGGACTCGTTGTGTAAAGGCTCTTTTCGTAGCCAGTAGCTATATTAGCAAGCCTCTATCTATGTTGGCTGTACCTTCACAGCGATTTTACGACATCCCGTTACATAAAATACGCTTTTCGGTTTGCTTGAGAGAGCCTGCTCAAACAAAATGTAAAGACTGGGTTTTGTGGACCTCTAGCTTGAAATTGATTCATTGCACAGGTCTGTGCGGAGGAGGTGATGAAGAGGAGGAATGGGAATAAAATTGAAAGCATCCTGAGCAGTCCCTTCCGTCCTCTCTGTGGTGCACTGAGGCAGGTGGACTTTAACTCACAGACCTGTCAACCCCATGATCAGGGCTGAATACATTTTTCTTTTGTGCAACCAGAGACTGACCTGGTGTACGCAGAACTGCTACATGACTTTGTTTCCAGCCATATTTGTGTATTTATGTTTAACTCTGTTTCCTTCTTATGCTGTAATGAAAAGTTTAAAAGAAAATCATTTCTACTCACCCTCATGCCGACTAAGGGTTGGGTCTATTTTCAGAGTAATCTTTACCTCTGAGGCTGAAAAGTACATCCATATGACGGTTATGATCGGAGCTTACTTTTCTTCGTGCAGAAAGACACACTTAAAAAAATAAAAATATCTCCATACTGCTCTTCTGTAACATACACTTTGTATTGTAGCCCTGACATTAGCTAATGTTAAGCTAGTTTGTAGCAAAAAGCTGACATGCTACACATATAGGAAACACTCCATTTAGAACTTGCTTTTTACACAAATGTATTGCAATATTTCCTGTCCAGTTTGATATATGTCTCCTGTCCGGGTCTCATGTTTTTGAAAAAGGGAACGTTCAATTCACCTTGTGTAAACCTTGTTTCACATCCAGTTACCGTGTCGCCCCCGTAAGGATGTTAATGTTAATGCATTACTTATTAGAACAAGTATATTAAAGTGATAGACCCGGAAAATTTTCTCAAACTTTATTCATTTTTAATGAAGCATTGGGTAGAGGGAGAGGAAAAGTGTACATAGTAGACTGGACACCTTTGCGAGTGTTTCCTTTCTGTGTAGCATGTTGGCCTTTTAACTTCTACTACGAAAAAGCCTCAAAATTAGTTTTCGGGTTCGTCTTTTTGGACGAATAAAAGGGGCCAACATACGTCAACTTACATTTCCCTATATAACTCTAAAAAGGAACAGATCTCAACCCATAGTCGACACGAAGGTGAGTAAAAAATTTGTGAAATTTGAATTAAATTTGTACTTTCCCTTGAACATCTTGAATTTTACTTATTTAGACTCCAACGAAGTGAATTTTTTATTAGCGAAACTCTTAAATAAAACAAGGGGGAGGTACATGTGTGATTAAAAATGATGTACATATTTCAAAAGCATGAAACTGTAACTTGGAAAGCATGAAAATATAAAGAGATTTTATTCATGAAACTTTCACATTACCAGGATTTCATCGTGGTTTCATCACTTCCTGGTGGTCTATCAGTGAGGAGCTGTTAACAAAAGACTTTTAGTCCCATTATCTGGATGCAATACCATCATATCACGCTTTTCTTTTATTCATCATAATTGCTTTCATCCTCGCAAAGCTGCCCCTTTGGCGGTATCAAAATATTTAAAGACTTTGGTGTGATTTTCATAGGAGTGAATTAAACAAAGTATCGAGGCTCCATTTGACGCGGTTATGGCTGCTCAGAGTTTGGAATTAAATTTCACTCACCATCAAAGTCTGCTAACATAATTAAGTTTAGTTGTTTGACTTTAAATGTGCCTTTGTTCTCAAGTGTCTTTGTTCTGACGCTCCATTCTCGAAAGTTAATTGCATTTTCAGCAGGTGTTGTTAAGCGTTTTAAAGAACGACTCTTATTACAGACTGTGCATATCTGTATTAATAGCTTTTTTATTTTCAAACACCTCACTATCAAGGCGAAATTAATACTTTTGTCACCGTTCACCGAGATGTTCTGTGACGACCCTATAAGCTGTGACTATTCAACGTGTGTATCTGAAGAGTATCGCCATGAAAAAGACAAATTATATATAATTTCTATAACCTTTTCTTTCTTCAAACCGTGTTGACTGGCTGATATCTATTAATAAATATGTTGTGTCTATGGGAAGTCTAGAAAGGCTTTTGACCAGAGTCTGGACAATTTAATTCCATAATAAGGCACATTATAAACAATTACTTTTGTAGGAGCTGTCAAGTAGTTTGACGGGAAAACTTAAAGGGAAAAAAACATAAGTAACAAGAACGAAACGTCACGTAATGCTGTTAATATGGATATCAGGAAGTTAAATGATGTTATAAATCTGAGCAAAAATTGTTTTTAGATTTTATTTAATTTACATTTTATTTTAAAGGATTGTCAATATAAATATTTAAGTCATCTAAATCTGTAAGTATGAGTTTGATGTTATATAATCTTTTAATTAATAATGATATCAATCATGTAATTAATAATTACATCTTTCTTTTTCCTCTCATCAAACACTCCACAAGCAAATACCTTTGCTTTAACAGCATTTCGACTGTTGGATTCTCTCTGTATAATTTTTCAGATAATAAGCTATGACCCTTATCTCATCCTACATAACATTGCCATCTTTATAGGTCACTATATAAACATGAAGATTAATCTAATTTGAGCCAACCATCCACATGTGTTTTAAAACCCTAAAACAACAAGAGAGTGTGACAGGTTTACTTTGAGGGACAAGTATTACTTCAGAAAATTTTCAATTGGTTGATGTGGTTGGACGAAACCACAGTTTTATGATGAAATGTCAAATTTCAGTGGAGCTCTGGAGCAGAGAGTGCCATCTAGTGATATTGAGAATTGAATCATAAATTATTTGGAGAAAATGATTGAATAAAATTGTCCTTTCGCCCTTCAGAAACTTGTATAGTTTTACTCTGTCCTCATGAGGGCCATATCAATAGACTCAAATGCCACCATGTGGCCCCACACTTTTCTCTGGTCTGGAGTAAAACATTAAATATATATATATATGAAAAATATACATATTCTCATTATTGACTCATTATCTATAGTCAGGTTACATTTCTGTTATTTTCATGGCACATGCACTGAGAAATGATACGTTTAATACGTTGTTTTCATTGAAATAGTTGTTGAAAAATGTGTTCACTTTGATTTTAAAAGTTTTCTTTAAAAATTAAGCAGTAAAATATATATGTCTTATTTTAAATTGCATATGCAATTTTATTTTTCTCAATAATATATCCTTAAATTAAACTTGCAAGTGGGATGTTTTTCAAGTTACTTAAGGGCATGTGCGGTTGGGTTGGATTTCCATGTCTATCTCAGTAACAGAGAAGAGGGAGATAGTGGTTTGGGAGGAGGGTTTTTATCTCGATGCTTCATTGAGCTTCACTGACCTTTAGCTCTCAATGGTCCACTTCTTTTTTTTTACCTTTCCTCAAAAGCTTGAGGAAAGAGAGAATCAACCAGTAACCCAGTGGATGCTCTTTAGGAAAAAAAAATTTTTGTTGTTAATCTGGAATTATGAGGCAGATCAGTGACCACAGAAATGTAAAAATCTGTGTTGTGACAAAAAGTAAAATATTTTGTGTCGGGAAAAGAGCTTAAAGCATCACTGCTTTCTGCAAGAAGAGAGAGAAAAACATGTTGTCAAAAATGTCACCAGTCCTCTGGAGGACAAAAGGAGAAATAATCTATGCTCTGCTTCAGGAATGTCTTTCATACCTCAAATATATGTAATACTAGGAAAAAGGAAGACGAGTATTCTCCTGTGAAGCACTTGGCTCTTTGTGTAAACACAGAAATAAACTACAAAAAAACAATGATCACCAGGTTTATTGCGATCATTGAGGTTTATGTGATTATAATGGCAACTTAGACGTCACTGTTAATATAGCAGCTGTGGCGTGTTTCTGCACTATTATCGTAACAGCGAACAAAAGAACAAACAGAACCCGCCAGACGATTGTTAAAAAAACAAGTTATTGTGAGGATGATCTAACTTATGTCAAGACATCAAGAGGATGTTCTTGACATGTCTCTCATGGGGTTGTGACTTTCTGACAGTCGAGTGATTGTTGGATCTTTGACAAAAAATGCGTTTTGCATGGCTGAGTCAGAAAGACAGAAGAGAAAATCAATTATCGGAGTCGCGGAAACATCAAGGATGGATCAGTTGGTTCAGATTTTAAATCTTGAGAAATGTTGATAATCTACAACCTGTCATTTTGATATTGTTTAATACATAATTAATGGAATTTAAAGTATTAAAATAGGTTACAAACTAATGTAGTAAGCGTCTTTGTATGTTCAAAAATAAAAATGAATCCTGATATTATTTTGTTTTGTTTTGAGTGTTATCACCAGAGGTTCCTTAGTCAGAGTCAAGTCACAGAGTTACCTTCAAACTCAGTAACTTCTTGATAATAACTTGGATTGTCTTTTACAGAATAAATTAAACATCATGCAGTGAATGATCTGAATACTAAAAAGAATATTCCATTATTTTTTTTAGTCGTTTCACTTGTGGGTGGCATAAAACAGTTCCCAACAGCAAAAGCAAAATAAATCGTCATTTTAATAACGAGAACCAGTGGGACTCTATTCTTGCAAATAATAACTCCTGATGCCTCTACTGTATGTTGACAACCTCCTACACGATAAGTGTTTGTAATGGCTTTCTTAATGACACCAGGCTGGAACTAATCGGCAATCAGCACTCCTGCAGCCTCTACTTAAGCTTCCTGGTTCCAGTCCGCAGTGTCAGGTCGTCATCACTCCAGGGATTAATTCTTTATCTTATCTTTACAGTATATTTGTTCTTCTTTCCAGTTTCCTTCTCTCTGGTGTTCTTTACTGCCATATGCTTTTGTTGATAGCTATGCCATTTTTTTATTTTTGTTTTATATTTTTGTTAATTTCTTGGTATATTTTACTTTTTGCATTCATGTTTCAGTCTGCGATTTTTCTGATATCTGATTTTGTCTGTATCATTTTTTTTCCATTTGTTTTTGTGTTTTTCCTCACGGTTCAGACACTCTTTTCTTCCCTTTTGTCCAGTGTTTTGTGTTTGTCCGATAAATTGTCCAAATTAACAGTGTGACAGTCACGACCCTGGTGATACCTGGACCCAAGTGTGCGTGGCAAAAAGACTAGCAGGGAGGCTCGTCGAAGCGTGCGATAAAAGGTGGAAACAAAAATAAAAGCAAAAACAAACACAAATCATTATTTTTGTTCCTTCATTACAGTTGCAACCGCGTCAGTTTCAATCCCAAGGATGTGGAATTTCTATCTTTCGAAAGTGACAAACAAATCACTTGTTTGTCCCAAATATTTTTCTCTGTATCACCAGGCGACACTGCTTTAATTTGGAGGTTTTCAACATCCAGTCTTGTACTAAGGCACATGTCAAACCCAAGGAGTGAGATCAAAACGATTAGTTGTTGTCAGTGCATGGAAAAATGTGATCACACAAAATATATGTTGATATCAACTGAGATGATAGCTGCTCTAAAGGTTTTTAAAGATATTTAATATTCACAATATATGTTGAAAAAATACATACTTTGAGGGTAAAAAAACAATGCTATGAGGTGGAGTTGATCTATTGTATCATGAATAACATTTAGGCTACATGCTAAAATAAGATGAATCAATCAAATAATGTGTGATCCATGGTGTCACTTACATTGTTGACCCGTTGAGTTTGACTGTGTGATAATGGAAGGCACTCTGTTTTAGTAAAGCAGCATGTTCACACGCAGCTCTGTTTACATGCTACGGTTTGTTTGAGAATGGGGACTAATTCCATGTTGGTGCTGAGAGTGCTGGTCTCTAGACACCAGTCGCAATCTGAGCAAGAGGCAACAGGAACAAATCTGCAGCGCTGAGAGAGAGTTTGTTGGCATTACTTATTTACTTTTACAACCTAAAATGTGTTTCATTTAGAAAAAGGAAATGGATTTTCAAAGAAAAAACATCAGCTTGTGACACTTGACGAGTGAAAATGAAAAAAACTCAAATTCTGGAAGAGTCCTCATAACACAAACTGAAACATTGACATAAAGTTTCTAAAAGCTAGGAAACACACATACAAAACAACATCATCGGCATACAATTAAATATACATAGATGCAAGATCTTGTTGTAACCAGTAGAGCTCTTGCTGATGGAGTTGATCTGCATTATCGTGAGATGTTTTTTGATTTACTTAAGTTTAGTTGTTTTTTTGCAGGTCATGCTATTGTATTTAAGTGGTCCGCGGTTGCAGACTAATACTATAGAACAGGGGTGGGAAATTAAAATTCTTCAAGGGCCACATTCAATTCTGTGAATGTTGTTAGGGGCCGTCAAGCAAAAAGAAAGACGAAAAAATCCCTAAAGAAAAAGGAAATGCATCATTAGGCCATGACATTTATTAAGCTAAATAAGCTGCAATATTATTCTTGTATAGATGAGTTTTTTTCAAAACATTTCTTCAAATAAAAACGTTGAGGGATTTATATATTCACAAAAAAATTAACACAACAAGGAGAGAAGTGTTATTTGAATGAATAATAAATACAAAATACATTTGTTAATGCATTAGAACCATTTATACATGATCATACTTGGACATTACGAGGGCCACATAAATACAGTCAAAGGGCCGCATGTGGCCCCCGGTCCGCACTTCGCCCAGGTCTGCTATAGAAGATACCAAATATATATTTGCATATTTCGTTAACTTTTTCACCTGTAAAAAATAGTTTCAAGCTCAGATCCAACTGGAGTCAAACCCATTTTAGTTAGTATGCCAGCACTTCCCTATAACAGATAGCAGTTCACTGAAGGTCCTCGTGCTCAGATTTCCACTTCATGTGTCTTCATTAAAACGTAACTCCTTCTATCATCCGCTGCTCTTTCCCCCGGATGCTTAATCCTGCACTTTGGCACAGGTAGGACCTCACCCTGCAGTGATTTGCCAGACCGTTCATCCGCTACAGGAAAAGGGTTAGCATGATGGACTAGTCAGGTGGAGTGCCTGTCACTGTAGTGTTCACCGGGCTCTGATCTACATCGTTCTGGGCTTAAAGTACGACTTCACGCCGTGAGCAATTATAGGCAGCATTACGGTAGTCTGGCAGAGCGAGGGCTGCAGATGTATCAGTGGGAGCAGACCCATTTCTGATAATGAATTATTCATTATCCAGGCTACCCAGAAAGGATCCAGATATTTCTCCATATTGCTCTAATGATTTCACATGAAACAATCAGCTGCACCAGAAGGAGTCTGTACGTTCCTCAGTTATCTAAGGGGAGCGCATTTTCTAAAGACTTGCTTTATTTATATCCAAACTTACAAAACCAAAATATTACCAATTAAGACGTGAACCTCTAGAGAGAGAATTCTATAGTCAAGAAACGTAGACAGCATATGAGTTCATCTTCATAAGATAGAGGTTTAATCGTTACACAATTTCATTAATAAACTATCACAAAAAGGATCACACGAATATCCAAACAATAATTCCATTCAGTTTGTTGTGTTGTAAGAGACGTTTGGAAGCATCTTTGAGCTTTTCTAGTAAACATTATACAAGTGTTTTATAACTTTTTTCTATTAAGTTTTCGTTGTTGTCACTGGACTTTCTCTTCCAAGAACCAATCAAGCATTATCTTATCTTATGTCGTTCTTATAGACCAGGGGTCATCAACTTTTTTTTCTTGATCTGAAAACAATTAACTTAAAAACTATGAGTAAAGATTATTCAAATCATGAAATATGTCATAATGGCATTGATTCTAAACAGCATAGACAACATATACTACAACTTCAATTCCAGCTGAAGGGAACTTTGTTGTTTGGTATCCTTTTACAGTGTGGAAACATACATTGTGACCTTCCATAGGAAGTCGAACTGCTCATGGGGTCCTCTGCCTAACGCTCAAATTTGCTTCGATGGCCAGAAGTAAAGGGTTTTGAAACAGCATCAGTTCAGTGTTAACTTCAAGTTAAACATCAGATTTACTAAAAGGGCAACTAATGACAAACTCCAATTCCCATGTTTAAAATGTTGAAGTCTTCCTTTCCAAGATCTTGATCATGACCCTGTTTTGAAGTTATTACTTTATAGAGTTCTCCCCCATCTGAAATCTCGATGAATGAGGGGTTACGAGAGCAGAGTCCATTATGACTTAATAGTTGGCTTCACTCCTCCAGCCAAGCCAACGAGTCCCTTGGAGGTATAGATTTCCTGGATTGATGAGAGTTTTGAACAAACAGACACATACTGATGAGTACAATTTAAAGGGATACTTCACCTTAAATTCAATCTTCACTCATTTCCTACTCACCGTCATGTCCACTAATGTTTGGGATTATTTTAAGAATAATTATAGGCAAAAATGTATGTTCAATTTACTATAATGAAGGAGCGCCATGGGACAAACTTCCTCCAAAAATTCAACTCAAATTAATTCAATTTCAATTCAATTCAATTCAATTGAATATGCTTAAATGTAACATTCATCTTTTATTGAATTCTCAATGAGAAGAATTGCGGAAAAAATGATACAAGTCGATATTTTACGCTCGTTTATGGTTGACTTTTAAACAGTAGCATATAATAGTAGCAATATGAATCGGAAAAAAAAGTCCCAACCATTAGTCGACATGAGGGTGAGTAGAAAATGGGTGAATTTTGGTGAACTATCCCTTTAAATTGTGCTGAACTCTATGTGTCTGTTTGCATTTAAATCAACCCATTAGTTGCCCTTTTGATAATGTAACTGACATTGAAGTTAACTTTTCTCGGAGTTGGTTCAGACACCTTTGATTTGGTGTGTTTCATCCAGGTACCTTTTTGTATTGGAGGCAGAAATTCTCACACTTGTCTGACCTTCCTTGATGCTGAGCAAGAAGTCCACCATTCGCCCTTTCGTCTCCACACAGAAGCAGGCTTACAGCGAAAAGATCCGTCATTTAACTTCTGAACAGAACATGACTCTTGGACAAGCTTCTGCGGGAAAGCATTCCTCGTGCAAGCATGTAGATGACGACATCCTCTTGTCCAGGTCGATTCCGCAGCACTTGGCTCTGAGTCCTCTTCACGTCACGTTGTTGCCACCAGCTGGAGGAAAGTGGAACAGCTGTTTTTTGGAGATCCCTGAACCGATACAATATTCTCCAAGAAATCCTGGATTGCTGAACTACACCCTTGGGAACGTGGGAAGTCTTTGGGTCCATGTCAGTAATTGTACACGGTCTTCACAACACGTCGTCCATCATCATCACCCTTCAAAAGAACATTTCTGCAGAATCATCTCCGGCTGAAAGGTGACCTGTCACAGAGACATATTGCTAACTGCCACGGATATTTTTTAATGACTCTAACAAATGTCCTTTACCCGGCACTGTTCTGTACAAAAACCCTCAGAACAAATATGCATACCTCTTTATTACTCCAAATAATGAATGAAGATCAAGCCGCTCCGTAATGCGACTCGTTTATCTTCCTGAAAATGGCTAATGGTGTAAGAACTATCCAAGTGAACACACCGTAAAGAACTTTCTGCCTCATCCCATTAAATATTGAAACACAATCGAGCACCGTAATCTTTGGGTTCAAGCGTTTGCTGGAGTCAATGGTGCCGAAACAACAGCCAGTTCAATATAATATAAATCAATCAAAACAGAGGCGCTTATTGGCGGAAACTGCTGACACGGAGATGAAGGCAGGTTCTGCTGCTGCAGGCGTTTTACATTAACGCAAATGTGAATTGATCAGGAAAGTGGTTAAATATCCCTGAAGGAAACATTTCCACGTAAAGAATACGGCTCCGACTTCGACCTTTAATTGAACTCACTCTGGTGTTTTTCTTTTTTAAATGAAAGGATGATCTTGTTTGGGCTACATATCTCTATTTTTTGTTGGATTAGCATTAAGGGTCACACCCAATACCCCCCAAAAAGAAGTGTTTACCTCCGGTTTATTGATGGAAAAGCGAACCAGCTGAATATAAATCCAAGTTTAGCTCTGAAAGTCGTCGATTAAAAGGTCATGGTGACTCTGAGAGACGACAAATGCAGATGAATGAAATGACAGCTACATTATTAGCAACAAAGACATTAATGAAAGCAGAATGATGGATTAGAAACAGTGTATCAAAGATGTCACCCTGCAAACTAATACCTTCTTGAGCCATTAAAGGATGACTTTCAGAAAAAGGTCAGTGAAAAATATAATCCTAATAATGATCCTTATCATAAATCATTCTACACTTCCTGGCTAAAATAAAAGTCTGCATCATAAACACTCCCTCTTGTATTTTTTTCTATTCACCATCTTTAGCTTTATTTCTGGTTAGTCAAGCTTCATGAGGCAGTGTCCTATTTTTTCACAGTTCAGAAGGTGGCGCCATGAATGGTGAAAAATGATATTAAAAAAATTGATTGTAGAGCATTGAGTGCCATCTAGTGGGCACAACAAACAGGACACCTCTCCATGAAGCTTCATCAACCCATCATTAATTCCGGTTCACAGTAGGATAACTTCGATAATTTGCTCTAACTTCAAAATGTTTTTTTCTTCCCAGTTTTGCATTTACTTTTTACAAAGCACTTATTTTGATGATGGGATAGTCTGAAACTGGGTTACGGTCTGAACTAAATCCCCATAATAAATGATCAACAGAAGGCTTGCAAGTACTTGCGTACCTCCACAAATGTTCTTGAGCAACCCTAAAACTGCTGATGTTTTTTGGGCTCATCAGCAAAATATTTTCTGAATATTTAAACTTGAAAAAATGTAGTTACCTTCTGATAATTTATTTTTTATGTGAAATGGTAAGACCAGTGGGTAATACAGACCACTTTGGCACAAACTGACAAACACCTTCATGGACTACAGTGGATGGAAGAAAACCTGAATAAGAATGGAGGCACTGAGACGCATTGACCTTCAAGCTACAGTGTAACTATTGAAGGTCAAGTATAAGTACAAGCATCTGCTCCCTTCTGAAATTGTCATCATTTTCTGTAAATTAATTACAATTTCATTAAATATGTATCCCCAATGAAGCGGCTCGACATCCTTCATCATTTTTAGTTAATTCAAGAAGGTCAGTGATGCTTTTTTTTATCCCATCTTCCTTTAGTATTGTTGGCAAAGAACAGCAACAAAAGAAGAAATAAAGCAAAAACATCGTCATTCGCTTATTTTCTGAGCTGGTGTTGATGTTTTGTTCCTTTATTCTTGAACCATAACAAACATATTTACATGAGGTTTTCTTTCCTGGGATGTTGTGTGCGAGCCCGTGGGCACAGATGTGTTGAGGGGAAAGAAAAATCACACACAAACACATCATAGCTCTGGTTCTCCTTCAGTGGAGCCCAGACGTTATAAACAAGATTTATGTCATTTAATTAGGCTTTTGTTCAATTACCTTTATTTACAGCTGCATGAAGGAGGCACTGGGGAACTCATTGGGGATGCCAGCCAATCATAAAAGGTCGTAATTTCTCTCCAGTACTTTTCATTGTTCCCCCGATATGAGAACAACGCTCATGAGGATGTGAGCGACATGCTTTGCTCGGTGAAGCTGCATATTTACGCCATGTGTGCCTGATTCTTTTTATATTTATTGGCTGGCAAAGAGTTTTCAATCCATCATTTTATGCACTACAAAACTGAATATAGGGTTGGTAAACATTTTGTGCATTCCCTTATAGACATGTTTATGATTCCGGAGCTACATTATCAGTCTATTTTCTGCATAATTTGATTAAAATAAGACTAAATGTCTTTAGAAAAATACTCCAGCATGATGGTTGTCGTCTGTTCTATTTAAGGAAATGGCCATTTTAATATACATTTACTTTTAAATACGTTTAAACCTTATAAAAGGCCATGCAAAAAAAGCCATTCTTTTTTTATATTTCTTTCTGATTTTAATGGCTGTTGCTAGTAATAGTACAGTTGTTTGGACATTTATAATAATAAGAACAACAATTGCTTATACCAGTTTACTTCAAGAAAAAGATAACTTGAAATTCTCCATGATTTTCTAGATAATGTTCTTTAGAAAAACATAGCTTCACACGTCACATGACACACACAGGAGTTACTTTTTGATTGTATAATAATTTAAGAAAAACAAGGGTTGGTCTAATAATACATGAATATAGATGAAAATATACCTTCAGTTTTGATACAACAGCGCTATCTACTTGCTCTTCTAGGATGCTGCATCTTGAAATTCGGAATTTAAATTGCTGTCAATACATCATTTGACCGGCAGAGGGTAGTATTCACGCAACTTGCCTAACATTCTCCAATCGATTACTTTTTGAACCCGTCATTTACGTTTAATTTAATAAAAATATACATAATGTCTCTTCACGCGTCACTTAAAAAAAATATGTGTTGAGGTTGCATTTGGTGTGGATGTTAAATTAAAGAAAGGATTTTTTTCCCCTCGAGCATAAACCCGGGTTAGTTTAGTCCTGGAGGGTTTTGCTGCAGGAGAAAGTAAACTTTAACTGTCAGCGTGTTCTCGCTAAAATCAAAAGTATTGCTAGTACAAATTAAAGGAAAAAAAGATACGACCATGAAACCTATTTTGTGTGATTAAAAAACACCTACATATCTTACTAAATATTTAAAACTAGCGTAAAAAACAATTAAAATCCGACATTTTTTCCTCACAGCTGATTCTCCATCCCAGTCAAGAAACTAAAACGTTTGTGCACAAAATCCCTATTTTTGACCAAAACAACCGACTCTGAAATGCAATACTCAAGGCTAGAAATCAGGTTTAAACTTCAAGTAAGTTTTCAACAAGAGAACAATAATCAAAACCAAGGCCTGTGGCCCAGATCTGACCCACCTAACAATTATATGTGGTCCAAAAGACCATGACATGGTTTAATGCAATGTATTCAAATTTAAAACACATCAAAAACTGCTTTCAATATTGTGTGTCATTCCACAGGATACTTTCTGATGAAGGTGATTTTATAAAGAGCCAAAATATTGAGAGTGTAATTTTGTGCAAAGCATTGATTTTTAAATCCTGCTAAACAATGACACCTACAGTATGTTTAATTTAAATCTAGATGACCTGGACTTCAAATTGAAGACTTGCGCTTCAAAATTGTATTTTATTTCAATCATATTTTTACTTTTCAGCATTTTGATAATTGTTTAATCAAATTAGCTTTTTTATGTACTCAATAATAAATACTGGACACATTCTTGCCACATACAGTTTTCAAAAAGTGCACATTTATTTCTATATTTCAGATAAATATCTGTATAGTTTAATTTAAAAAATCTAAGCAAAAAAAGTGACTGTTGGTAAAACTTTCAGGCGGACTCATTAGCTAAGCACTTATTGATTCAATCTCTGAACCTGCCCTTAAAACAAAGAGAAATATTGCACCAGCGGTCATAAAGCCATGGCTAATTGAAGTATTTATTCAAACACAATATATGTTTTGACAAGCAGCGCCTTCCAGACATTTAATGTACAAATCAATACGGCAGTGATTCACCGATGTGTCTTTATTTACTGACGCGTAGCTGGACAGGAAGGATGACTAAATACTATTAGAGAATTGGAAGAGGAGGTAAACGCCGTAGATGACAGTCACACCCTCAGACTAACCGGTGGACGTGTAGACCGGATCGATAAACATGCATGTCATGGTGTCATTTTCCACCCCCTGGAGGTTTCCCTCTGATCAAAGAGCTGTGTCATCGCTCTGGAATGACGGCGTATTGAGTAACTGAAAAATGCATCGACCAATGTGTTTATGATTTTTACATGACTCGCTCCGAACTCACGATGAGGGGAATAAAAGCGTGATGAGTTAAGCTGTCACATAGACAACAAGGCTCTGATCCATTTCTTATTGATGCAGGCAGAACAAATATCCTACAGGTAGCTGCTTGAAAACGACACTGGTCCCTGTTGTGTTGGAAGAATTGCTTAGCACTGTTTAACAAGCAGACAATTCCATGCGTTTAGAGGCCAGGCTCAGGAGAATTGAAGCACAGCTTTGTATCTCGCCTGATGCCCCACATGTCTTATTTTGTGTGCAGGTACCATATTGATTTGAAGAGCTTAAAGAGACAAACTTTAATTCCACCTCTGCTTCGATTGAAACCAACAAAATGCTTAGAATTTACTAAAGCTTTGAGAAAAGAGAATCAATGTCATGTCTAAAGCCTCTTGAGTTTTCCTTGTCTGTCTGTAAACAACCCAAAGATATAGTTTTTAATAAAATGAATTAGTTGCAAATAAATGAAGGTTTTTAAATACACTTTAAAGAAATATTAATAATAATAATATATTTATTTGTTTTAAATAAAGAAAAATTGAGAATTGTTTGATGATATTTTTCCCCTTTTTAATTCTGACCATGTCATTTCAAACTGTACGGAACTAGTGAGTGCGAGTGTCAATCAGCACAAAGGGGTTGTCATACAAATGTAAGATTTATACAAACAAAGTCCAACTTGTCCCAAATCTCACACATGAATAAGAGTCCACAATCTCACAGATATAAGAGTCCATAATCTCACACATGAATAAGAGTCCAAAATCTTACACATGCATAAGAGTCCATAATCTTAAACATGAATGCAAGTCCACAAGCTCACACATGAATAAGAGTCCAAAATCTCACACATGAAAAAGAGTCCAAAATCTCACACATGAATAAGAGTACAAAATCCCACACATGAATAAGAGTCCAAAATCTCACATGTGAAAAATAGTCAAAAATCTTACACATGTATAAGAGTCCATAATCTTAAACAAGAATGAGAGTGCAAAATCTCACACATGAAAAAGAGTCCAAATTCTCCCACATGAATAAGAGTAAAAAAACTCAGACATGAATAAGAGTCCAAAATCTCCCATATGAAAAAGAGTCCAAAATATCACGAGAAATCTCCAAAAACCCAAAACGTCCACTAACTCGTTGAATAAATAGTTTCGGAGAAGCAGAAATCTCAAACTGAATCAGTCAAGAAAATGTAAACCTGTCAGTTTGATTCCTGGTTTGGGAACTTTTGTTAGATCAAGGGAGTTGTTTTATTGATTTTGATTTTTGGTGTTTATATAGTAATATAAATGATCTCTTTAGCAGAGGTATGAGGTTGTTTTTGCCTCTGCATACTTAAACCTTTTCTATTATGCGCGCTTTATTAAAATTACTTCTTTAAAATTGTGGTGACACAGAGTTAAATTGTAATTATTGACCATATGCTTTAAAAAAATATATTTTTCTTAACAATTTTGTAGTCTTTTGTCAGTAAAATGCCTTGTGAAGTTCATCCTAGTTGGTCTTGAATTACTGCCCTTATTCTATCATGGGTAACAAAAAAAGAGTAGAAGGTTAATGGCATCATCTTTATTTATTGCCAACAGAGCACACGATGAAATAACAATAATCCCCACAGTTTCACCAGATCACTGTAAGCACCCCTCGTGTTCTCCACAAGTGAAATTGTATTTGCATGACATTGTTTGTCGAAGAGACGCAGAAAGTGTCCCCGGCATTGCAGCTCGCGTCGCTGTGACAGCCAGCATGCACCATGTCTTCGGGGACGCTCCATTATTTACACTGTGCCTTCCTGTGGCCCAATGAGACATGACAGAAGCCACAGGAAGCTCATGAATTAAGCAGAGAGGCTTAAAAGCACAAGAGCCGAGGACGGAGTTGAGGGAAAGGCCCGGGGAAACGGCAAAGCGGTGGCGTCGCAGATTGCCAAGCACATGTCGCTCGGGCCTGAGGGGCTGATGGGAGGTGAGGCAGGAAGAAAAGGGGACATGTAGGGACAGACGAGAGGATTCAACAGACATGCGGCGTTTGGAAAGTCTCAGACAGTGTCGAGAATCACACTCGCTATACGTTTAAGAACCAAACGAAAAGCGTGTACATTCTAAAGAGCAAGAATGATGTCAGGCCTCCAGACAGTCACTGGGGTGTGTGATGTGTCAGCTGCTACTTCGATGTTTTGGACAGTTGTCAGATCCTATTTTTGAATGAGTACGATGACCTAAGTTTGGATATTAGTCATCTTTTGACTAGGAACAAGATAGGAAGAAGCAAAAACAAAACCCAAAAAGTAAACAATTTATTTTTGCATTTGATTTCATCCTTTTTTATCCAGTTTTCTGTTTTTTTTTAATATGAACCTGCTCTGTTTCAATTCATGACTATACATGAAATAAATGTTTTATATTTCTACTTTCATTATTCTGATGGTTTATGTCTAATGTCAGGTTACAGGGATTATCAATATTATTTTATTTAAGTTTAGTATTTCTCTTTTTTTTATTTTCTCTTCACTTTTCAGATCTAACAAATTCCATAACCAAACAATTCTGCAATCCCATTTAGTGAACAGGACAATTACAAAATGTCTTAATATGATGGTGAAACCTTAATAAAATAATATAACATAAAATAATAAATATAAAAGTTAAAAGAAATTATGAAATAACAAAAACACATTTGAAATAAATACATTAAATGTTTTAAATAAATGCATTTTTGGCATCTCTAATTATATTCAAAATAAATCTTAAAATGTTACATTTAATTTTATAAATATAAATCACAAAAAATCTACATGAAAACATTTAGATTGCGATTTAACCCTTGTGTTGTCTACGGGTCAAGATGACCCAGAGACCCGAAAAACCAAAGTGGTGGTGTGTGGTTACTTTGACCCAACATAAGGGTTAAAGACATTTTTCTTTACATATTAATTATTTTCAGGGACAAGAAATACCTAAAAAAGAAAAATAAATAAAGTCCAAAAAAGAATATGTGCATCTTATATTTATAAATTATGTTATTTATAATTACAAAATAAAATAAAAATTCTATAAGAAACTAGGTGGCAAATTCCTGGGCTGTACTTTGCCAAAGACAAAGAAGGTTAGCGTTAAGATATTTTTAATCTAATTTGATTGGATCAGTCTGACATCCTTTTGTTGGATTAAACCACATTACACTTAACTCCCTCCCACTACTTAAACCTAATATCTATTCATACACAAACTCAGAGAAGTGCTATGACTCACTTTAGCTGAGAATATATTTACGGTTTAAATAATTCAATTACAACTTGCTAAATGCTGATGCCCTCTTGCATATTCATCCAGAACCAAGTGTTTACTTTAGCATTTAATCTTTAATTTATGTCCCTGGAGAATTAGGTTCATATGCACACAAGCTTTTCATTTAATGGGCCTGATCACGTCGAGTAACTTTTTACAAGAACTCCCTTCAATGACGGCCTTTTTTCATTGGTCCCCGGGGAGCGGCATGTCCGACTCTCGTGGCAGCCTCAGACGGGAAAAGACCCCACCCGTTCCGTCGGAACCAGAATGATATCATCTGATCATCAGCCTCAGACATGGGCACCGAGCCACGCAGTGCATTTTCATATAGCGGCCGGCCTTCATCCTTCACTCGACTTTCTGCGTTTCTTTCTGTAAATATTGATCTGCGGCTGGATTTGGCTTGTCATGTGAAATAGGAAGTTATGGGGGCGGCGTATCTCTGAATGTATGACCGACTAAATATTAGTATTTGAAGAACAGATAGTGAATTTAGCTGCTCTTATTGACACAGTCCATTAGGTGTAATAGTAGTCAGTCGGCTGAGTATCGGTTGTCATTCTATTTGTGCTTGAGTGCTCTTAATTCCCCTCAGAGCCCATCTGGACAAGAATCCCTTTCAAAACACTGTATGGATAAAAAGCCACACGACACACATGTCGGTGACTTATTGTCATTCTCCCGTCGCCCAAACATATATCTCTAAAGTGTCTTCGGGGTAATTGTATTTATGACTGTACGGCAAATGGAACAACAGATCTGAATGTGCACATGAAAAATAGCTGCTATCAGCAGTGTCTTGTCCTGTATTATTAACCAAGATTATTACAATCAGAAATTCTTTTATCTTTTATATCTTTAATAATAATTTAATTATTTTCTTTAATATGTATTGTTCATCATATGCATCCATCAGAGAGTATGTCAATGATTATATTTGCATTAAGACACCAAGTGTAAATAACCTTATCAGCTAAGAACGTCCTTTTTTTATCATTAGCATTAAGGCTGAGGTGTGAGTAAAGAGGCCATGTGTGCTCGCCTCCACCCTTCTCACCACATATGTGTTCTCACATAGCAGCTGCATCCTCGCCCCCCCACTCTTAGAAAATGGAAAGTAAAAACAAACCATATGTATGTTGTCATTAGGCTTTACATGTTTTATTATTTTTTTTGCTATCACTGTTTAAGGGGGGTATACATTACTGTCAACATATTTTTTTAAGTTTCACTCAATGCTGTACTTTAAGAAAAATAAGAGGAATTCTAGGTTTAGCTCTTTCCATCTGGCCTCTCGGTCCCAACAGGAGCGCAGAAGGTGAGGAGCAGCCGTGGTCTTTGCTCACCCAGACATTTGTAACTCAATGAGTCCACATTATAGCCGCATGCAATGTTCTCCATCATCTCTTTTGTCGAAAAAGGAATTCATGTAATCATTGCATATTATTAAAATCTCAATTCAAAGTACATATATGTTTATGTTTATATTGTGATCTATAAAGTTGCCAAGGTTTAAGAAGAGATTAGAAGCTTCCGATAACAGGAAAAATAATGTTGAAGGAAAGGAATTTGCTCTGTAAGTGTTTGATAGTGGAGGACAAGCAAAGAAATTAAAAAAGGGAAACTAATGTGTTGATTGAAATGTGTCTTAAATTGATCTTGGACCTCATTGTACTCATCAGTATGTGTCTGTTTGTACAAAACTCTCTTTTCATTGAAATATTTACATTTGAAAATGTGCTTAAGCCCCGCCCACTGAAACCACTTTGTTTTTCTGGGGATGAAATCTTGTTTACCATAACCACACCCACTCTGCTTTGATTGGCGAACATCAAGGTTTGTCGCTGTGCGCCATAAATCCTGGAAGTTTCCACTTCCAAGGGACTCGTTATATAAACAAAGCGGGGCATGATTACAGCTGGCTGGAGGATCCAATTATTACATCATAATGGGCTTCACTCTCGTAAACTCTTGTTCCCTGAGATTTCAGACAGGGGAGACCTTTATAAAGTGAAGTAATAAATTCAAAACAAAGCATTGTCATGATGAGGGACTTTCACATTAGTTGACCCCTAATATATATTGGGACTCCAACAATACTTACTTTTATAGACAGCTTGTTAATATTCATATTCATGTTTGGCCAGCGATTGAGATTTCTAAAGGATTTATTTTATTTCGATTTGACACCCATGCATTAGAGACCATGTTTACAGCTGGTCCTGGGAACTCTCATTATTCTCCGAACTTCCAACGGTTCCTGGGTAAAGGGATGTATTGGTCCAGATACCACCCACAGGACCCCACCTACGATAAATGGAATATGGATTGGACCTGAGTTGCTTCCTTTCTGCATTGGGTTTGCATTTTTACCCCTCTTGCTTATGCCGATTTTCCCTATCATGCTGCGTTTCTCCAACAGTCCAAACACATACGGGTTAATCTTTGACTCCATTCTATCCTACGATACAGAGGCTTCTCAGTGACGCCAAATCAATATGATTGTTTCTTGAAGAATGGACAGGATTATAGAAGAATCTGACAAAGCAAAAACACCAGGTAATAGATAAAACGACGAATGTACACAGGAGGGAACGTTTTTCACCCAAAATATTTGACTAAGGATAAATACTTTAAAAGTATACACAGTTTTGAGTTTATTATCTCAGTAAGAAAAACAACCCAAACCATTTACCACATTATTAAAATATATTATTGAACACCATTTTGTTCAAGAAAAACAATTTGATCAGAGTATGTATTTGAAAAAGAAATAAAAAAAATACAGAAGACGGAAACATATAATGATCTAATAATTGTAAAAATAAATATAAGTGAAAGTAATACATTACTTTTAAGGATAATTGTGTTGCAAATAAGCCTGAAAACTCTCTAAAACTTCCGATCTTACCGAGTGAAGATGTCATGGATTGATCCGGGAGCTGCTCTGCGTTCACTTGGCCGTGTCTGCTCACAGCAGCGAGAGGGAGGAGAGAGGGAGCAACAGCGGGCGAGACACCAGCTCCCGAAAACCCTCAAAACCATCGCAAACTTCGCCTGCAAACTGCAACACAAACCTTTCCCTACTCGGAGCAGACATGGAGGGAGTCGCGGGACGCTTCAAAACCTCCATATCCATGCGATAAAAGCGGAGTATTTGTGGACTAAAAGCCGAGGTGAGTGGAGAAAGTCAAGAGGAAAAACAACAGTGACAATAAAACAACTCGACAAGTGGTCTGCTTTGCTAAAAGCGTCGAAAAAACCCCAAACAAACTGGAAAGCTGCAGCACAGCGTACCGATGTGAACGTCGTGTCAAGAAATATTGCGTGTATGTGAACTTTTAAACTCAGGAAACCATGAAGACGACGAGCAAAGAACTCATCAAGTGTTGCTAGCTGTCGTTAGCACGGAGCGAATGCTAAAGCTAGGTTAGCTTGTTGGCTAATGCTAGCTGGCTAGCTTGAACGCTTTTTTTGCAGAAACTTTTTTTTTTCTTTTCTGGGGGGGGTGGTGTTGGTTTCACTGGAGCCTGGACGCCGCGGGGGGCTTGTTTCAACTAAGAGGGGGAAAGGGCGGGTTCCCTTGTGGACTTTTTTTTTCCACCCCTCTATCTAGTACCGTGAAATGATGGCAGCTGAGGTCAGCAGCGAGGAGACGGGCTCGGTCACGGCGGGGACAGGAGGCCCGGAGCCGCCGCTAGCCCCGTTCTCCTGCTACGCCAAGTCGGCCAGACCACCAACAACAACAACAACCCGTCAACTTTCAAACACATCCCCGGACTCCCTGCCCGACATGAGCGTTATTTATTCGCTCTCGACCATGGAGATCGGCGGACCGGGGAGTGGCGGAGGTGGACATGCACTCATCCCGGGCACAAGCTCAGGGAACGTGGGCGGCATGTGCGGCTCTCCCACTACGGAGAGTCCCACCGGTCAGGTTTCACCCACGTCTGGTGGCCCGGAGGGGGCTACGGTTTTCCCTCCACTGCCACCACCACCACCACCGCCGCCGCCTCCTCCTCCTCCAACGCCTGCCATCGGAGGGCTTGGGAGCACTTTGGATGAAAGCGACATGCAGGATGGACCAGAATACGAGGAAGAGGAGGTGGAGTTCCCTCTGACCGCACCTCCCACCAACCAGTGAGTACAACTTCGGTCCATTTACATCTAGAAATTCACCTTTAAAAACAAACATGTTTTCAAAACATTCTTCATAAGTACGTATCTAAGACATCATAATTGTATAATCTAAAAAATAAATGCATTTAGATTTATATTCTAATATTGTGGTTGATTCCATTTTATTTAAGTGTCAAATTAAACAAACCAATCTCAGGGCACTTTTAGTGTTTAAGTAAGACTATATTGGAGAAACGAAAAATCAGTTGCTAGTAAAAAAAAACAATGAGTTAATCACAGTAAGTAAGTAATTTTTATTTATATAGCGCTTTTCCAGACCAGGGTCACAAAGCGCTTAAATAATCAAAACAATATTCAATAAAGTATATATTTTAAAGATCAAGATAAAACTGATAACACAACAGGAGTTCCAGAAAATCAAGGAAAAGCCTGAACAAATAGAAACGTCTTAAGACGTTTCTTGAAGGAGTCAGTAGACTCCATCAAGCGCAAAGAGAGAGGAAGATAGTTCCAAAGCTTAGTTCCAGAGCTTAGTTGTTACAGTGTAACAGTGGTGGTGGAAAAAACTTCCTTCAAGAAAGGCAGAACCAGGCTCGGTGTTGAGAAACAAAGATAATGTGATAGAAAAGAGGGGGAGTAAAAAAAAAAAGTAGGGCAGCAGATTCCAGGTAGGCTCATGGAGAAAATTCTCGATCGGTTGACACGGTTGTGGGCGAGATCCTGGATCCACCTGGAGCTCCCGGAGAGCTGGAGAAGAAAAGTGTTGGGGTTAAACTGCAAAGGTGATAAACCTATTGCAGTATCAAAGGGTACAGAAAGGGAACTTGGTGTCTAATAAATGTCAAACGTTCCACGATACCAACGTTGAGTTTTAAGTCCATACTTGAATTTATTTTGCAGTTATTCTCATAAAAATGAAATCAACAGTTCAGTAATTCTTAAATCATACACACTGATTTGTCCTAGGAACCCGAGATTGTTAAGAAGCCACCAGGCTTGTTACATTTTATGCAAAAACAAATACTCGGAGCAGTTCACCCAGATCCTTTAAGACCATGTTTTGAAGTTATTACTTACTATAAAGTTCTACCCCGTAGAAATCTCGGTCAACGAGAGCGGAGTTTTGCATGTCGATCTGTAATCATGATAGTGAACTATAAAACACTGAATCGGTTACAGCATCGACTCTATTGTCCATAAACCTATGAAATTTATAGGATTAAAAGTCTTGTATCTTTAATTTTTGCTATACTGTTGAGTTGGTATTATATTTAATTTCAAATGGTATTAAAAACTCTTTTAAAAGTCTTGCATTTAACTTTCCTTAAGCTGTTAGAACCATGGCTGAGTGACTTCAAGTGGTGGCCTGCTTCTCCTTGTTCAAAATATTAATGATAAGCTGGGACTATAAAAATAGTTGAACTACAGATGACAAATACATTTTTCCAAGAGCGGTGTTTAGTGCCCTTTTTTCTGAGTCAAATGCCTTATCTTATGAAAGCAGCTGGTAATGGCCTATTTCAATACTTGTTGGTACTCTGGGCATACTATGCTAATGCTAATTGATTTTAACCATGTTACTCTAAATACTGTAACATGGATCTTTTTCTATATTTTTGTTACTTTGCTGTGCACTGTTTTCCCCTGTAAAGATTAAGTCTCAAGATTAGTCATTTTAATAAACTTTCTTCCGTTTTCGATATTTGACATTGGGGTTTACCACGACAGGTCCGCTTCCTTCATCTAAACGCACATTCTTCCTAGCCACACAACTGCCTTTAACATCATCTATGACTGTATTTGTGTTCTTATTCTTATGTTGTGTATCTCTTGTCCATATACCTCCATCTTAAGAGTTTGTTTCCTAATATAGAAAAACATATCTCCCCCTCTTATTTTGTCTCCAAATATCTCCGCAATTGATCTCAAAACCAAAATAGTTAAGTTAATATTAATTGTGATTATAAGGCACATGTAGATTTTAACTTTTCTTTATTGTGTGCTTGAAGATTTATTATTTATTTTTTACCAATAAACAATTAGTTAATATAACAAAGCCTATGTCAACCATGTAAATATGTATAAACTTAAAGGTAGATTACAACTTGTATATCATACTAATCTACAGTGTATTTCAATTTATTGAGTAATGCTTAGTGTATACAAGCAGTGGTGGCCAGGTGTGCGATAACCTAAATACAAGCATCACATTTGTTGTGCTTGTTTCAGAACTACTGAGCTCAGCTACTTGTCAGACTGAGAGTAATGGACCTTGAGGTTAGAATCAGCTCTTATTTTGGAATCTACACTTCATCATATATTAGACATATTCGTGTCCGGGAAGACGAATGACTTGTCTGTGTCTGATGCCGTTTCTCATAGCCAAGAGGGTGGCACAGTCTTTCATACGGTTTGTGTTAAACTAGTGGAAGATAATATTTAAATATATTTGAATATTTAAATGTCTCTTTTTAAACAATCATTTAACATTACACATTTAATTTTTCATCACTCTACTCTAATTTCTTTTCTTTTTTTTAATTTGTATCTGGACCATACATTTCAACCTTTGGAATGTTATCAAAATAAAAATAAAAATGGGAAACTGCATTACACTTTTATAAGAGCCTTATTGACTTGTTATTAAGATGACGTTAAGATTGTATGTTTCTGTTTGCCAGATGTTTACCTAATGGCTGGAACATCCTGTGGGTTAAATGTCATTTCACAAGTTATCCATTTTGGCTTCGATGTAAGACTATTCACTATTTAAATTGATATCCTCTTTTTTTGATAGCCACCCTTGTGTAATTGTGCAAAATAAAACATTCAAGATAAGAAACATCAAGTTCAAGTTCTTTTATTGTCAAATATACATGTATGCAAGACATACAGCATTGATGAAATTGTAGTCCTCTAAGACCATGCATACATTATGCAATGCTAAATTCTACTCATCTTTTTAGACACACTCAAGTGGTAGTTCCTGCATTACCAACAAGACACGTTTTATATTGTGTACTGCTTTACATGAAAAGTAAAGTAAAAATATTGTGTAAGCAGAAAAGCATCTTTCTGTGTTAGAATGGATTAAATTAGCAAAAACTGCATGTGCTGGAGAGGAGCTTGTCCCATTCATTCTGGTGCAGGACAATTGGACACTGATGATGGATTAACTAACAATGGTTCTGTTCAGACTGGTTAGAAAACCATTTTCTTGCTCCTTAGTGTGCAGATCTAATAATTCATGGCAAAATACAGCAGTAGAAGTTGTTTATACATGGAAGAACATGATCAAAATATATAAGAATGTTGCCAAAAGATTACGAGTGTGTCCCGGAAGTTGAGGAAGGCTGACTGTCTCCAAATAATGTTAGCAGACAGGGGGGTAAACAATGCAACTATTATACCATAGGCCAGTCAGTATTACAATAATGACAGTGTGGTGAGTTGATCTCTGCTGGATAATTATTTGGAAGTTAAAAAAAAAAAAGTGCTGTTCCAAAATAATTAAAATATGTATTTCACAATGAAACGTCTTCAACACACAACTGTTCTAGACTTCTACTTGGATTCCAAAAGGCTGTTGAAAAGCAGCATGAGCAAAAAGGCAAAATAAATCTCAGATCAAATGCAAAAAAACATTGAAAAGAGTTCTATTACTGTACTCATCAATATTACATAGTGACACATTATGTGTAATGATTCTTGTTGGCAAGTCTGCTGGTGTGTTTCGAACAAAGCCTAAGCTTTTCACTTATTTTAATTGTGTTATGGAATGTCCTGTCATGCCCCTCCATTAGTAATACCCCTTTGCATTTTACCCTACATCCTGTTGTTGAGAATCTTCTGATGGGATTATATTGTGGCACTAGTAGAAGTCACTGGAGTTGTGTGGACAATGCTGGTTCTTTAATCTTTAAATAATCGTTTCTCATTAAATGTTTTGGGTTTTAACTGAATATACTGTATATAATGTTGGCCTTTGTATGAACAGTATATTTCCACAACAATAATACAATTATCAACTCTTGTTTTTCCAACCATCAAGGTGTTATGTCTTTACAACTGCTGCAACCAATTCTTTTAATCACGTTGTTTAAAAAATATATATTTTACATCATTGCGTTGGGGACTCATTTATTATTATTCTAAATGCCATTACTCTTAAAAAAAAAAAAACCTGTTGCCGCTTGGCCTGTCAGTGTTTGTGCTTCTTTTCAAAGAGAAGACTGTCATTTAAAATTCCACTTGCATTTCCGCAAATCTCATTATATCAAGTTTTGTGGCATTATAAACTTCCTTTGTTCAGTGATGTGTTTCCTGCATAGCGTCACTCTGATGGAAGCAATCCTTTTAGGGATGCTGATAAATGGCAGCTGAGATCATTGTTTTAGTCCGTCTTGTCCAGGTACTAAAATGATGGTGTCTGGCATTGCAAGGACAGAGACGTATAAGTCTATCGTACCCATCATTTCCTCCGTCAATCTATCATTTAGTCTTTAGTTAATTATTGAAAACAGAGATGGCTGGGGTTTTTTTGCTCTTGGTTTTTAAGCAAAATGTAATGTTTTATACTAAGGTATTGCTGTGTTGAATGACTGAATTGCCTATTATAGTATTTTCAACCCAGAATATTGTCTCATGGTAAAAATGTTTTTTCTTTTAAGCCCTGTGTTGTTTTTACTTTAATTTCCCCCAAAAAATCCGGGAATAGCAGACCAGCTTCATCTGTTAAATAAGCGGCAACCCCATGGTAATTATTATAAAATATATTCATTTGTTTATTTAGCATAATCCTTAAACAACCATATATGCATGAATACAATGCAAAAGTTAATTTATGTTTTGATCATCCATTTAATTTGGACATCACTGAGACTCATTACTATTGCAAGCAATCTGTTTTTGAGGGAACAAAAATGAGCCTTCATTCAAGCCATACTCTGCATGGATTGAGAATTATTACTGAGATAGTTTTTTTTTTTTCGTCCCGCTGCTGCATTTAGAAACCAATCGGCAGCAGGCTCCTGATGCATGGCTTATGAGAGAGAAAGTGGAGTCATACAAGCTAGAAAACCTTTTCAGTTCGCTTCAGTATCTTGAAGAGGAAATATGGACTTTGTCTTTCTCCTTGTCAGCTTCCCTGTGTCTCCTCTTCTATTCATGGATGACTGTCAACCATTGTGACGGATTATGAATATAAAAGTGCTGGCTCACTCAATGATGACTTTTATGGATTTAGAGCCATCTTTGCTCTGCTTTCCACACCGAATCTCAGAGTGGCAAAATGTGCAGCAGCCAAAACGGGGGTGTCTCAACATTAACTGAGACTGCAGGACAATGGAAAGACATGCAGCGGTGGGCAAAGTGGGCGTAAGTTTCCGATCAGTTCAACTAACTATTTTTAAATTCTCTCTATAGTCCTCCGTGTTGTGTCTTCATCCTTATAGAATTAATTAATATGAGTGCTAGATTTGCCTATTCCCATTTATATATATCAATAATAACCTAATAAAGGCAGAAATGTCAGATTTAATGCTGAATTGTTTTACGATTCCGTCATTTTTTTTCTTCTCTTTCTGTATGCATGTTCCTTCCCATCTGTTGCAGCCATTATTACTTTACGCATTATTTCGTGTTAAGCTTGTGTGTAGAAATAATGTCTATACCCAAGTGTAGAAGCTCCAGAGAGTTGCATTGCTAATGCAGTGTAATGCAATGTTTCAATCACTTTTGATGCTGATGAGAGCGGACAGCATGCCCGTAGAGATATTTGAGTGGAGTTGCATCCATCAGCATGGAAGAATATGAAAGAAAGTGACATATGCTGCAGAGAAGGAACCCACAAAAGGGATTAATGAGAGTCAGACGGAGTGAAGGAGAGATGAGGTGAAACTGATTCAAGTCACTGCAATCTGTGCTTGCTCTGTTGTTCCTCCTTGACATTTGCCTCCGAGCAACCAGAAATGTCATGTCGGATACATTTTTGTGTTCAACATTAAGAGTTTAATGACATACATTTAATAACACAAACTATCTGTATTAACCTTACGGCTTCTTTGACACTCAGTGCCTCTAAGCAATCCCTTGCTCTTAAATTGAGATGAATGCGGTTTTAAACACCCATAAAAAACATTGCATATTAATAATAGGTCACTAGAAACTGGAGCCCATTACCAGCTGGAGCAGGTGAGCGAGGAAGAGGATATCGAGGGCACATTGCTAGGCTTTTTCAGGGCACGCGCAGGTACACAACCACCCACCAACACTCACAAGTGGGGCAAACGACGACAGGAAATGACAGAAATACAGAACTTCACCCAGTTATACTGTTGTCTAGAAGATTTAAAATGGGGATTTGTCTGATTTGAGTCTTATATTGTGACTTTTGAAAATGTTGTCAATTTTTGACATGCAAAAAGTAGTGCCACTTATTAGAATAAATATTTTGGAGTGTTCACTTGGCCTGTGATTTTTGCATCTCGGACATCCATATTTGCCATTTTTGCTTTAGAATTGAGGGGTTGAAATCCATATGGTTTCCCACCACGGATCAATTTGTTGAGAGTGGGTATATCTTATGCAATGGCCAGTTTAATTATTTTTGTTGTAGAAAAGTCCATTCCTTAAATTGCATGTGGGTCATCGTAGAAAAATATATTCAGATTTTGCAGCTAATGTCCCATGACAAAATATTTATAAATGCAATTACTAAATGTCAAGAATAACCCTGTTTGCTTATTGTATCGGATTATATTTGATTTCTAGGAATGCTTCCTGGAATGTTATTTTCATCCATCTTTTATGATTTGTTTTGTTGACTATGATGATCCTCTAGAGTTTTAATATCAAATGGTAGAGCAGATGTATCTGGGTTACCTCTCGTGGCGCTTACAATATTAAACGCCACATGTGGCACAATGTTTTTAGTCTAAGCATAAATCCTTAAAAAAGAACGTTGTTTAATGATGACTTTTTTGTTCTTACAGCAATCTATATAATCCTTTTTTTTGGATTGGGTTCTTATACTGTGTTAACAAAGTTAAGAAAGAACAAACACAAATGGTGATTTACAGTACGACTATTTTATTTTTGACACTTGGGTCACCGTATGCACTTCTATAGATATTATCAAATAGTTTGCTAGAAACACAGTGAGATATCTAATAATTTAACAACCCATGTTGCGTGGCAACAAAATGGCCAGTGTGTCAAACATAACCAGAACCTGATCTGCAATTGACCTGGAGAACTGAGTTGAGAGAAAGCAAAGAAAACCAGGATGTCACTGCTTGTTGTGCTTCTTGTGTTTCATGTCCTAACATGATGTAGCATTCTTCAGGCAGATGGTTTCCTTTACCTGTGCTTATACGAACATATTTTCTGCCTGCAGCTCTGATATCAAATCTAGAAGAGGATTAACTAGTACAATATAAATATAAGACAATTACATTATGGTGTTTGCAACATACACCATTTAAAATACATGTCTCAAAAAGTACCGTCCGCTCGCTAATAACCTGCACACTCCTGAAAATCTCAATTCTTTCTCAGGCACAAAATTAGGTTAGGTAGAACTTTATTGATCCCTCAGGAGGTCTCCTTCGGGAGAATGTTGTGCTCCTTATTTTACCATGTTGTAGCACACACTCTCAATTAAATTAAATGGCCAAATTTCACAAAAACTAGATCGGATTGTAGCTCCTAAATCTGTGAGCACGACTGGACATTGTCTCTACATCATGCTGAAAGGTTTTGATGCCTTTAATGTAGAAAAGCATTTGTATTTTTTTTTTACCCTAGAGGATTAAGGTTGATCTTTTCCTGCTAAAATTATTGTAGGTCTTAATACCTTAATACGTTACTTACTTTGGCTAGGCTTGACCTTCTCCACTTGAACATTTAAACTTAATATAAATATTGTTAATATTGAGATAATTATTGATGCATGATTCATTGAAATTGAGATTAAACATTTGGCGACAGGCTCATTATGTCTCTAATTTGTCCCCTTCAAAAGCCTCCCTTAAGATAAACCACCATTGAAATCATGAACTCTGTTTTGACTTAATATTCATGACAAACTGAATTGTTGAGCTTTTGTTCATTGGTTTTAGGTGGTACCATGGCAAGCTAGACCGAACAATCGCTGAGGAGAGGCTCCGCCAGGCCCGGAACTCTGGGAGCTACCTCATTAGGGAGAGTGACCGCCGGCCCGGTTCCTTTGTCCTGTCATTCCTCAGTGTGACAAATGTGGTCAACCACTTCAGGTAAGATCTACTTTTGTTTCATGAATAGATGTGTCATCAGCTGTGCCATAGGAATGATTGATGCTTTGCATTGAAACACCTTCTATCACTATACAAACGTGTTTAGAAGTAGAATACTGTTTCTCACCCACACAAAATTCCAAGAGTTCTTTTTGTCTTAAATCTTTCTGCAAAGTGGACTCAGGACTTTCTCTATTTTCTCTGATGTGGCTTGCTGGAGCAGCAGCATCACAATAGCTCACGGGAAGAGACTTAACAAAAATTGTTTTTGTCTGTTGACCACTAGAGCATGTTCAAATTATGATGGCAATAACAAGGCTTTTATGCATGTTGGGGACCATACACCAGTCCTTAGACTACAACACTTGGACTAGACTATTGATGCCTGTAATTCTATTTACTGCAGATCAGTCATGTTAACAAATCCCAAAGTTCTATTTTTCAGTGTGAAGACAATTATTGTGGTACGTGAAAATAATACAGCATTTATAATAATAAAAATAATAATAATGAAATTGAGTTGTTATTTATCTTAAATTGAAAATACTTTCTTTCAATGTGATTGTATTTATTTAAACTTTTATGTATTAGTTGAGATTTAGACTAAGGATTGGGCTTTTAATTTAATATTGATTATTAAAATGTTTCCTACAGTTCCTATAAATGACATAATGGGTCGACCCTTCTCAAATGAAGCACATTTTTACAATAAGCGAGGGTGACAGCATTGCTCTTAGTCACATAAGATGCAATGATGCCAGTAATACTCTGCTGTGAAGGAAATCAAGGTCGATGGTTTGACACAAGCTATAACCTTCTGCTGAAAATACTGTTTGAAAAGGATGCGTTTAATGTCTGCGTTTTGCGTTTCTGTATGACGCTACTCTCAACAGGATTATTGCCATGTGTGGGGATTATTACATTGGTGGACGACGGTTCTCCTCACTATCAGACCTGATAGGGTACTACAGCTACGTGTCCTGTCTGCTGAAGGGGGAGAAATTGCTTTCGCCTGTAGCACCTCCAGAGGTGAGTCGGCCCGTTCCCCTGATAAACTCTGGAGAATGCAGATCTTGCAACACTTTTTGTTTCAAATTCAGCCTTTGGTTTCAACATGAATAAACATATTTTCTTCATCTGCCCTCAGGCTGACCCAACACAGTTTCAGGCAAATCTCATGCTAATGCTAATTATCTTTTTACAAGACGGTGCTAAACCTCCCACAGGGGGTTGTAATGGAATATTTCTGTAGATAATGCGGTGTAAAACAACAGATTTTAATTTTCATATTTTTAACTTCACAGCCTGTAGAAGACAGGAGGAGAGTCAGGGCCATACTTCCATACACCAAAGTGCCAGATACTGATGAGATCAGGTGAGTGTTCTCATCATTTGAGACGTTATTGATATTCACTGTGACACACAAAGCAGTTTTTCCCTCAGAATATTAGTTTAAAAAAACTGTGATGGTTTGATTGCTATCTTATATCTGTGCTATTTTTTCTCTGACTACAATCAAATATTTCCAATCAAAGATGTATAACTATTGAGTATAACGAATTACCTGTATTGAGAAAGCGAAGAGCGACCTCCAGTGGTGGATCATTCGTATTACGCCCACATAAGTGACTGCTCACATGAACTGTTGATTTCTATTTTCCAGCTTCTTGAAAGGGGACATGTTCATCGTTCATAATGAACTGGAGGACGGCTGGATGTGGGTGACCAATGTACGGACGGAGGAGCAGGGTCTCATCGTGGAGGATTTAGTGGAAGAGGTGGTGAGTGAACAAGCTGTCCCAGATAATGTAAGAATGAAGATTGTTGCTGATATAAGCTTTTTTTCCCCTCAACAATTAAGGGACGAGAGGAGGATCCGCACGAGGGAAAAATGTAAGCCACAACCTCTTGATACTTTGTACCAAATGATTTGAATGTTTTGAAAGCATTCATATATTTTTGTAGAGTTACTTAGTTTACTTTCTTTTCGTTCACAGCTGGTATCATGGAAAGATTACAAAGCAAGAGGCCTACAACCTGCTGATGACGAGTAAGATTTATTGTGATTCAGTAGAAACAACCAATCTCTTATATCTCACATATTCTTCCTAAATTCTTCTGGCAAAACAGTCGGGCAGGTTTGCAGCTTCTTAGTCCGGCCATCAGACAACACGCCCGGAGATTACTCTCTGTTTTTTCGTACCAATGAAAACATCCAAAGGTTTAAAATCTCCCCTACGCCCAACAATCAGTACATGATGGGAGGGAGGTACTACAACAGGTATGAGAGTCTAACCTCTATTGTTTAGGAAACGTTTTTTCTCATGTTGGCTTCTAAATATTCTGGTAGTGTTGATGACATCGTGGACCATTACAAGAAAGAGCAGATCGTCGAGGGCTACAATCTGAAAGATCCAGTATCAGTACAGGTAAATGTCACGAAGAAGCAGCATGCAGAATTTTGAACTATTTGATCATTTTAACATTTGTTTTTCAGCATCAAGAGCAGGTTATTTCGGACATTGTGGACGGAAGAGAAATCTATAACACCATCCGACGGAAAACAAAAGATGCATTCTACAAAAATATCGTCAAGAAAGGCTACCTCTTGTTCAATAAAGGTCTGACTTTTCTCCTTTTTTTTTGTTTCCATCACTTTACCCTCACCCTAGGTTATTTATTTATTTAAACAGCAGATATTCTTAAACATAACCACAGAACTAATTACTGTGATGCCCAGGATGCTTTTCTACACACTGCTATTTTTGGTAACGCCTGATTGGTCACTACAATACTGCATTTAAATTGTACATCTATGTTGCTATGTCAAGAGTGACTGACGACTATCATTGGTTGGCTGGGCGGCAAAGCATTATTGGAGCTTTTCAGGTTTTGAGAGGGTTACTGAGAGTTACTGAAAAATGTAAGAGTCACTGCTTTGTAGATTTGGTTTATTGAATGTTTTATTTTAGAAATGTAACCACCAGAATCAAAGAGGGGCCACTGTATTAAAATAATCCAAATAATATGGCATGATGACTTTTCAAAACATGTTTTGAAGTCTGAACGTGTCATCTGTCTCCGATAGATATTGTGAATGTATTAAGATGTTTTATCAACACACTTGTGTGAATGCAAGTCAAGACAATTGTGTTGTCCGATGACCATCATTATTAGCATCACACTCTGACTCGACCACTAACTGAATTGCATCTGTATATGTCTTTTTCTCTTAAAGGCAAAGGCAAGCGGTGGAAGAACCTTTACTTTATCCTAGAGGGCAACGACGCTCAGCTCATCTACTTCGAGAGCGAGAAAAGAGCCACCAAACCCAAAGGCTTGATCGACCTAAGCGTGTGCTCCGTGTACGGCGTGCACGACAGTTTGTTTGGCAGGTGAGTGTTGAATGAATAATGTGGTGCAGACAATGTAAGAAGGCATTGAGTAACCGTGTCTCTTGTTTTATCATTTTAGGCCAAACTGTTTCCAGATTGTTGTCCAGCACTTTAGTGAGGAACAGTACATTTTCTACTTTGCAGGGGAAGTTCCAGAACAGGCACAGGTACACTTTGTCCCTGCTAAGTCTCCATGACTAATATTTCATAGGTAAAATTTAATTATCTTCACTTTCGTCCCGCAGGATTGGATGAAATGCCTTCAAAATTTCTGTAGCAACTTGAGAAAAACCACTCAGCCCACCTCCAACAAAAGACTGCGACAGGTAAACCTCGCTCTAAAGTGCACTCAACCTCAGACCAAAATGTGATTAGATGGGATTCTGTTTTGTGACAAACATCCAAAGTACTGAGGCTTGATTAATGGACACAGTATTGTCATATTTCTGAGAAACAAACTTTCAGACTCATTTTTATTAGGTTAAGAATTATAAAGGAAAGATAATTTAATATGTTTTCTTACGGTCATAGTAAAGTAGTTTCTTTATAAATCACATTCATCTTTTCCTCTAACTTGACTGGCTTTGTTGGCCTTTTTATAAAATCTTATTTTTGTGTTTGACCATCGAGCAATTCAAGCACAAGTAGAAAATCACATCCTTCAGTTGATTGGTGTGGTGAATCGTTCAGAACTTCTTTCGGATTGATTGAAGCACCTTTATTCTTTCCACATTTAGGAAAGTTCTTAGAAAAAATCCCAAAAGATGAAACTCACATATTATATTAAGATATACAGTATATTATAGATGGTGACAACATCCAAAATGACCAAAAACACACTTTATATAGAATTTTTTTTTTTTTTTTCAAAACTAATGAGCAAACGGCCTTTCTCATCAATTGTAAGGTCATAAAATGTAACTGACAAATGTAATCTCTATTAATTCATTATAAACTGTATTAATTATAAACTGTCTTGCAGGTCAGCAGCTTGGTCTTGTACGTGGAGGAGGCTCATAAGCTACCGGTGAAATACTTCACCAACCCTTACTGCAACATCTACTTGAACAGCGTCCAGGTTGCTAAGACTCACCCGAGGGAGGGGCAGAACCCTGTCTTCACCGAGGAGTTCATTTTTGAGTGAGTCTGATCTCGATGATGGAATCATAAAGTAACTGTCGGTAACTGACCTTCTCTCTCTGTATCTTCAGTGACCTGTCCAGTGAAATCAACAGATTTGAGATCAGCTTGAGCAACAAAACAAAAAAGAGCAAAGAAAGCGACATCTGTCAGTAGAAAGATATTTATGTGGTATGTTTTGAATATTTCTGACGTCGCTGCTTGTTTTTTCCTCATCAGTGTTCATGCGCTGCCAGCTGAGTCGCCTGCAAAAGGGCCAGATGATTGACGAGTGGTTTCCTCTCAGCTCGCATGTCCCACTGAAGGGCATCGAACCCGGCTCCTTGCGTGTACGAGCTCGCTATTCCATGGAAAAGATCATGCCTGAGGAGGAATACAGCGAGTTCAAAGAGGTCCGTGAGAATATATCCTTCCCCTGTTTACATAAACAACAGTGAATGTATTTCTGCGTTTCATTTGTAGATGGTTTTGCAAAAAGAGTTCCACGTCATCTACGCTCTGGCACACGTCTGTGGTCAGGACCGCACCTTACTGGCCAGCCTCCTCCTGCGCATCTTCAGGCACGAACAGACTGAAGCACCACTACTCAGGACACTCAACGACAAAGAGATCAAAATGGAAGGTGAGTAACACAGAAGTCCTGTTTCAACCACACTGGTCCCTCTTCTAATTTATCTGAAATTGTTAACTCAAAATTGCATTTGATGAGGCATCTCTCTCAACAACCATCTCAGTAATGTTGATCTGAACAGCTCCCATAATTATTTGCCACCCAGCGAATTAAACCAGGCTGTAGATAACTTATGAAATAGCAACATAGACGCATAGTTAAATGCGGTAATGTTGTCACTGAATAAATCTGTGTGTAGAAAAGCATCATGGGATTTCAGTCTTTTATTGACACCATAAGTAAGATGGGTGTATTAATTCAGTGGTTTTGTTAAAGCTCTTCTGCTGTTAAAAAATAACCAGTTTATAACAATGTGAACAATGACAAGCAACCTTGTTTTAACAAATGTAAATATGCAGTACAGTGTTCAAAAAAGAATCATAGGCTGCTGAAGGTGTTTATAAAAAAAGAAAGATTATACTGACAATTATTATACTTGATTAATGTATTAAAAGTTATGTTTGTTTTTTTATCCAGATGAGGCCACAACACTGTTCAGAGCAACGACATTGGCCAGCACGCTCATGGAGCAGTACATGAAGGCCACAGCCACGCCGTTCGTCCACCACGCTCTCAAAGACACTATTCTTAAAATCATGGAGAGCAAACAGTCGTGTGAGGTCAGTCACATCTGCATGATCCTGAAGGTCAATTCATATGAAATGTTTGTTGTTGTTTTTTTATTACTTCACTTTATTTGTAGGCAAAGTTGATGAGCAAGTCATTATTACTTGAGACAAGAAACGTATGTTCTGCAAATGTTTTAAAGATCAAATGAAACGGAGCTAAACATTTTTTTTTTTTTTAAATGTAAATGGCGAAATATTCAAAGACTTAATAATAATAATAATAATAATAATAATAAACAAGCTCCACGTAACATTTTGCCTCTATATTTTGTGTTTCATTTTGTACATCATCACCAAAGCGCTTCGACAGTTGGATAAGAGAAGACCTTTTATCTTCCAGGTAGATTTACATAGAGAAACGGATCCAAACACAGATTTTTCTTCTTATTTTTAAAAAAGGTAAACGTCAGAGAGTGATAATGTAGTTGGCGTGACTGTTACCAAATAACTACTTTAACACTAGGGGGAGCCAGAACAAAACCTTTTCCCAATTATCCACAGAGCTTTTTTTCTGAGTTTAAAGTTTAAAATGTAAGAAAGAAAAACATCTCTGAAATAAATAAACAATTGAAATTAAAATATCAAAATTAAATTAATTCTTTAAAAGTGGGTCGATGGACATGGTCAGTCAATTGACCACATTTGGCCCTCTGTGTTGATAGTTACGTGAGAATTTTCCTATTTAGATGCGTAACTAAGATTGTAAAATTGTATTTCTGTAGAAAATGTTCTGATGCTTGTTGTTTTTCTTCTCTGAAGTTAAACCCCTCCAAACTGGAAAAGAACGAGGACGTGAACCTGAACTTGGCTCATCTGCTCACCATCTTGTCTGAGCTGGTGGAGAAGATCTTCATGGCTGCAGAAATCCTGCCACCGTCAGTGCAAGCAACCACATCGGGTACCTCATCTCATCTCGCAGCTCCTAACCCAGCTGCTCTCCTTCCTTCCAGGACGCTGAGATTCATTTACGGCTGTTTGCAAAAGTCTGTGCAGAAGAAATGGCCCAACACCACCATGAGGACCAGAGTTGTAAGGTGGGTTGAAATTACTTGGAATTAAAAAAAGGAATATTTTTAATCCGTGACCTTCTCTTCCTTCTCCCTCAGTGGGTTTGTTTTCCTCCGACTCATCTGTCCAGCCATCCTCAACCCCAGAATGTTCAACATCATCGCAGGTAAGCATCGGAGTATAAATCAAAGGTCTGCTGCATCACGGTTGACCGAGTCTTCCTCCGACAGATCCTCCATCTTCAACGGCAGGCCGGACCCTCACTCTGGTGGCCAAGTCTGTGCAGAACTTAGCTAACTTGGTGGAGTTTGGTGCCAAGGTACGAACTCACAGCATCAATATGTAACATTTTCTTTCGATTTTATACCACCGTTTAAATTACCGTATTGTTCAGACTAGGGGAGGCGCAATATCAATTAACGAGTGTATTTTCATACTTAAGGCAAATAGGATTATATGTCATGTGACTGTGTTGACCCAGGAATAGTTTGTGTTGGCCAACGTTACATGTGCTGTTATTAGGGAGCATACAGTTCACAGATCACAAGGGTTTTGATGCTCTTTAAGTAAAGGTAAAGAAAAGGTAATGTTTTTGAAAGAGGCTGTTTATTATTCACTTTCTTTGCAAATTACTTCCAGTACACTTTAATAATACTAGGCAGCTGTGTGGTGCGAATTTGTAGTTTGCCAACATTTATGAAAAAAAAATTTTTTAGCGTCATGTGCAGAAGAAATATGTTCAACACATAGAATAGGTTCATGTTCAGAAAGTACAACAAGTACTTAAACAAGTTGTAAATAAAACACACCAGATCACTGTCTTATTTTTTTTGATTAAAGGATTTCAATACGCTACATAGGTGACCATGACTCATGTGGTTAATCTCTAGCTATTATTTTACAATGCTCCTCAGTACATAATTTTGCCTAGATCAAGAAGTACTGTGAAACTTTTTGAAGTCACTAGAAAGATAAACTATAAACAGCCGAAACAAGAGTTTGTTTTGCACTGTTCTGACACCAGGGGGAGCCAGAAACATTGTCAAAGTTCCCTTTGTCAATATCGCATGTTGATGCTTTTATAAAATGATTGTGTCTGAGTCAAGTGTGTCTGATGGAACAGGAGCCCTACATGGAGGGCGTTAACCCTTTCATCAAAAACAACAAGCATAGGATGATCATGTTTCTGGACGAGTTGGGGGTGAGTTCACGGGTCAAAGTTTGGTTTCACGACTTTCCAGATCTCACACCGGTTCTCTCTCCTCTGTGGTTGTAGAACGTCCCTGACCTGCCTGAACCCACCGAGCACTTTAGGACAGACTTGTCCCGGGACCTGGCGGCGCTGCACGAGCTCTGTGCCACGCACTCGGACGAGCTCCGGACACTGAGCAACGGGAGGGGGGCGCAGCAGGTCAGAGGTCACACATGTCAAAAGAAAAAAATGTGTTGTCTGCATGTGTTAAAAGTGTGTCTCTCTTGCAGCATGTGCTGAAGAAGCTGCTGGCCATCACCGAGCTCCTCCAGCAGAAGCAGGTTCAGTACGCCATGTCCAACAGCAGCAGGTAGTACTTCTCTTTCCCTCCCACCTCTTCTGTGGGGGTGCAGCAGACGAAGCCCTAGCATGTTCAACCCTCATCACCATGGCACCACCATCCACCATCATGTCCTTGTCTGGTAGCGCCACCCATTTCCACTCATTTATCCCCTCTTGCTCAAGAGAACTATGCAACAACCAACAAGTGACCTATAGAAACTCTCCTGGCTGCATCACAAGGTCAGGCAAACGTTCCCGTCTTTCCAGAAAAACACGTGTTGCCAAATAGTTGGTTCCTGCTTTGAGGAGAAAATGACATGAAGAAGTTTGGTCCTTCTGACAAACTGGATTCTGATGCTTTTATACTGTAATTCCGCTCTGGTTTAAACTTGTGTCCGTATCCGAGCATTCGTTCTGTTTCCCTCTTAGTTTGTGAGCGTCGGAGCAGAAAAAGTTATTTTATATATTAAGAATAAATTCTCTTGCTGGAATCATGAGTATATAAGTGAGCTGAATTCTCCGATTTGTAACAGCTTTTGTTGTCGTTTTTGATTTGTCCAAGGTTGTGTTTTTTCTTTTTTTTTTGTAACGAAAGACGCATAATCAGAGAAACCAAGTAAAAGTGTTTACAGCAGATTTTTGTTTTGTTTTTCAAATGGCTAAAGACTGTATCGGACATGCATGCACTTATTAAACAGTTTTTTGTAAAATAGTTGACGGGCTTTTTCATTGTTGGCGAGAGATGACGACGAGAAATTTGGCAGAATAACTTTTAATGCAACGGAAGCAAATACAAAAGTAAAGAAAATGATCAAGTGGCTCAATTCAGGTCTTCATCAGTCCATTCCTACAGAACAAAAAAAAATGATTCAGTTAAAAGCTAAATTGAAGCATGTCTCAAATCTCTCACCTCCTCCGACATGCGTGCTTCTTTTGCCGAATGGTCGTCGTCTTCAAATCCTCTCTTTCGTTTGCTGGAATGACACGACTGGGTGAATACAGGTTTTTACAGAAGGGTCTTCTTTTTGGAAAGTTGTTGGTTATTAAAAAAAAACAAAAAAACCTTTGCATCTTTTACCATCATTGTGTATCACCCAGTAGACTAGATTTCCTCCATTGTAGCTTCCACCACTTCCCATTTAGCTTCCCCTCACATCGGACATATTGGCGTGAATCATAGCTACTGGATTAGAAATTGTCTTAATAGTTTTATCTGCGTTAGTGAAATGTGTTGCGGTTAGAAGTGATGGGTTGATAGTAGTGAATCATGATACTGCGTTTTAAATTTAAAAGGCCACTACATGGGGCGAGTCTACTAACTCAATGATTCCAATCACCAATTTTCAGTCTTGAGTGCCATCTTGTGGCCTTTTAAAATTAAAACACTGCATCGTGATACACGGTCTTCTGGTTCATGAGGCCTCATCAACCCATCAGTAGGACTTGGGGATAGAGCTTTGTGAAGTAGTGTCCCACTTAAGATCTCAGTAGGTGGTGCATCTAGTTTAAAAATGTTCAAATAGAAGAGGGCGCCATCTAGTGGACACTGAGGAGAGAACACCGCTTCACGAAGCTTCGTCGACTTGTCGCGATTCTTCGTGGTTTGTTGTTACAGGAACTGACGGGAGGGTTTTTTCTCTCCAAACCTGTGGACTATTATCTTGCAGGACCGAGTGCACCATCATGTCTCTGGCTGCTGCCATCCAGGTAATGTGAGACAAGAGGACTCTGTGGTTCTGGTCCGGTGGACGAGGAGAGCGTCTCCCTCTGCGCCTGCTCGTCTTTCTAAAGCATGTGGCCTCGACGTGAGGAAGAGTCTCCTTTCTATAGTGGGGGGGGGGGAAACCACTCGCTGCATATCTGACAACCGTCCTTCCAAAGCCCCGCCTGAAAGAGTCTTGGCATGTTGAACTGGAGAATCCACTTTGGAGACGCCCGGTCTCTGCTTTTGTATCAGTAATAAAACACATTTGGACGTTTGAGAGGAAAATCCAAAGCATCGAAGTAGCGTTGCCTGCTGTCATCAGGGAATTTTAACCTCCACCAGACAACAAGCCTTAACTTCCAACTTGCTCGCCGTCACACCTGTGAGGCGACACGGCGGCGCTGAACACTTTGTACGAGCTGCTTTCGCTGATAGACTTATTTAGAGGTAAATGTGTTAGGCCAAGCCGTAGTTCTCTGTGCATGTGTTAACCTCTGCGTCGCTGCTCTAACAAACTCAACCATCCTGGCGGCGATTAAAAAGCTTTCATGAACCTGCACCGACTAGAACCCTCGCGCACAGACCCCGTCACACCGACCAGCGGGGGGGGACTCCCTGTGATCCAAGCGGCTGCAAAACCTGAATCTGTGCCTGTCGTAGCTCCGGAGTTTACCAAACTGTTTACTGTAGTTGCACTTAATAAGCCACAGACTAAGTGTGGAGGACGTACACGTGGCGTGCTGTTGTAAGTTCTTTCCGTGTTTCATACAGCTGAGGATGTTTTCCTTTTTATTTTTCTACCTGGAACTGAACCTTGAACCTTTTGCATCTTAGATACGACGACCTGCCTACAATAAAAATCTCATAAGACTGAACACTTTCCCCTTTTTTTAAAAAAAAAGATCTTTCATCTTGTGTAAAAAGTATTTGCTGACCGGTTACCTAATGAGTGATGCAGTAACGTACAGAACCTCACGGGGGTGGCATAGGTGTTGAATACTGTTTTTGACTTGATCCAAACTCCACCAGTGGTGGTCAATTCAATTTCCTTAAGGGCCACATCATTTATAGTGACTGTTATGAGGGGCCATTAACAAAAAATGAAGTAGTAATAAAATCAAGACAAATGTGCTAAAATGATTGTATTTTTCAGGGGTGGGGGGACCTGGTCCTCAAAGAGCCACAGTGGGTGCAGGTTTTTGTTCCAACCATTCAAGAGGACACATTTTCACCAATCAGGTGTCTTAGGAGTGTAATCAGATGATTGTCAGTCTGGTGTTGCTTGTTTCAGCTGAAACCTCATTGGTTCAACTGTGCATGCGTGATCGGTTGGAACAAAAACCTGCAGCCACTGCGGCTCTTTGAGGACCAGGTTCCCCACCCCTGTCCTATTTGATCTTGACCTCAAAGGGCCACAAAAATACAGTCACTTTTGCCCACCTCGTCCATTGACCAATATTGTGTTACAGTGAATTTAAATTGTTGTATTCCTTGAAAGCTTTTGAGATGTCTTTACTTGAAAAGTCAGTCTGGACATAACTACGTCTGATGACATTTGATTTGCTTTAAGAAATTCAAAAAGTAGTTTCACATGCATTTTAAGAAACCGCATCTGAACATTGAAGCTGTTCTCACAAAATTTATGATCCTTACTTGCTCAAGAATTCGGCATGAATCCTCTCCAACTTCTGCTTGCAAGCAATTATCTCCTCTGATTTGGGGAACTCGTATCTCTTCATGCAGGTTTTCATGCCTAAAAAAAGGAAGGATAACGGTGAGTGGATGAATTTTTCACGTTTTTTTAATCTGAAGCAAACTCACGTCTCATTGATTCGTACAACTTTGAGAGCGACTCCTTATCCTCCTTCAGTCCAAAGCATTCCATCAGGTAGCTAAAAACATCCAAACATGATTTAGAATCCACATCGAGTATAAATATCCCAGATTCACAGACAAGTGTTTTAGTCCGACCTCTCCATGTTGAGGCCAGCTCTGGAGGCGCTGTTCAGAATAGCAGTGAGGGCGATCTGAGAGGGAGGGAACAGCAAACCGATGTCCGTCACGGCAGCTTGTGTCAGAAAGTCGTCGGTGCTCTTCCTCAGTGACTCGGGGTTCTCCAGCGCAGGATACCTGGTCTGTGCAACAGACGAGAGTTGGAATCTTTTGAGTCGACGTTCGAGGACGCCTCTCACCTTCATGTCGATGAGCAGACCCTCCATTGGCCTGTATGGGTTGTGGACCACCAAGTGGAAGTTGAGTTGCTGGATGAGCAGAAGTTCGTTCTCTAAGATCTGATCCAGAATCTGGATTTGTCGGGCAGGGCTCTCGGGAAGGTTACCGACGAACTGACTCCCGGATACGTTGAACTCGTCCACTTTGCAGGCGAGATAGGCACAAGTCAGCCTGGAAACAGATTGACACACCATTTTTAAACAAGTCAATTCTGAGTCCATTTGGAACTATACTGTCCAACTTCTCTCAAGTACTGGCACTGCACGGTCATACTCGGAATTGCCAGCTGGTGTCCCCATGATTGTAATTTTGACAATTTGTTTTCTTCAAAAACTATATTTAACCAATAGTTAAATCTCAATTCTCCGGAAGCACATGAAATCTTCTGACCTCCTTCCTTAATATTCTTTTTCAGTCTTGCAGGTTCATTCATCTGCATCATAATACTTTGTGGATTTAACAGACAAAAAAGGTAATCATTTCATATAATAAAGATTATACCAGTCGTTTTTTTAACAACTGTAGGCTGGTTTCAGTTTGACATTCATACATTCGCCTACTTTATCAGTGAAAATACATTTCTGGAACTCCTGTGTTGTTCTCAGTATTATCTTGACCTTTAAAGTATTTATTTAATGGAGTATTGTTTTGATTGTTTAAGCGCTTTGTGACCCTGGTCTGGATATAAATACAAATTACTTACTTACTTCAAACTTCATCTTTATTTATTCTTGTTATTTACATTTGGAGGGTTCAAGGAGATTTATGATGTTTATAATATCAGCTGTTTTTTTGACATAAATCTTGAACACTAGTCTGTTAATCTGTTAATCATTGTCAATGTTATCTTGTTTTTCATGCAATCAAAACCATTTTTTAAACTTATTTTAGTGTTAAAATATGACAATGCTGCAGTTTGCGACTTACATGATGATCCGGGGATGATATTCCATGAGGGAGTTGTTCATGTAGAATCGTCTCAAGTACATGGCGGCTGTTCCCTGAGGAGCAAAAGAAAAACCATCAGTAGATTACATTTAATTGGTTGTTATTGCTGCTGATCTTATAAGTTGTCATTCTGAATAGCAATGGAGGTGAGGACTCACAATAACTGATTTGGGCATGGCAGGTTTGAACGTGTTGCACAAGTCCAACAGTCTCCTCTCGTAGTGTTTGAACAGAACATCTTCCTCGTGACGCTCAAGGAACACGGACTCATCAGCGACATACTGGACAAAATAAACCATGTTACAGTGACGTCACTGATGCGCGCCGGAGCTTTACTTCCAAGTTGTTGTTTTTTTGTTTTGTTTCTTACCTTCCCGCTTTCCAGTATCTTCTTTCGAAAATCCTGGTTGGCTCTTCGCCTCATCTGCTCCAGCTCCTCCTCGCCGTGGAACGTCCAGAACTTAAACTGGGAGCTGTTGTGGAACATGACTAGTTGTGACACTTGCTAGCTAAGTTAGCAACAAACTCTAGATAACGCGCCAAAAAGCTTGTTTTTATAAACTAACGCGAATTTGAAAGGAAACGAAGAAATATCATCTTGGGGGGGCGAAAAAACAGCAACATTTAGTTTGACGTTTCTATTGTTTTATCTACCAGCCAAACTGCTGCTGGACAGAAACGACGGTCGCATCCATCACGACGCAGTGACGTCATGCCGTCCCCTTCTGATGGCGCACTTGTACCGTAAGAGCGGGTTGCATGCGCACGAGAAAACTCGCGCACTCATTGGAATTGGAATTCAAAAATCTGATCTTTTTTTCATTACAAAAAGTTGAAAACAAATGGCCCAAAATCAACGACTCTGGAAATTGGGAAATAATACCGTTGAAAAAAGAGAATAAAAAAATAAAAAAAAACACGTGTTCACGCGCGCATGCGCACTAGCCGACCACGGGATTTTCTTATCGTACTCCTAGAACATCAATTCATATTATATATTTGCGTTTAGTGTGTACATTTGTCAGTGTTTGTGTGACATAGTGAAGGGCTCTGGATTAAATTCACTTAAATGGGGGTAACAGTGCCACCTGCTGTTATTAATGTTTTTTTCGTTAAATCATGCCCTTTGAACTGCACCATTGAATTGTGGGATATCCTCATTGCCTCGAGGACTGCAATGAGGCAGGAGGATGAAGTCGCTCTGTGAGCATTATTGTACAAAACTATGTTAGAAACACCTTTTTCATTCAATTGTAGTACTTTATATTCTCTTCTTTTTTTAGTAGCCGTTATATTGTATATGTTTGTTTAATTGTTTAGCGTGTAACTTATGTATTTGTTGTGTGGTGTTTCCAGAGCGAAATGTGTGAGCGATCCATCCTCCAACAGACACACATTTTGATTTACATGCAGGGTTGTGTGTTATTCTTTTGTGAATCGTTATCATTTTATTGATATGTTCAAAAATGTATATATACAATCACCCTTCTGTATATGTTTAGGGGAATTGTGCGATATCCTCATTGCCTCGAGGTCTGCAATGAGAGCGAAATCAACGAGTGTGTGAGCGATTCGTCCTCAAACAGTATTTTGATTTACATGCAGAGTCCGACAAAATAAAAGACAAGTGAGCCACCACGCGCAGCTTCATTGGTCGAATCAGAAGTGGGATGAGCCAAAGGTTACATTTGGTCTGAAAGTGAAGGTCGAAGCAGCTGATGCCAGATTTGAGTATCTAGGCACTGGAGAACTGTCAATCATATCTAATTGATCCAATACATAAATATTCCTTATACGGCAGCCATCATCAACTCATGTCTGTCCACATTTACTAGACCACAATCTGATTTCAACTCTTTTAAAAGTATTATACTTGGCATATCTAACACAACCTTGAGATCAGGTCACTTCCCTTTGTTGGAGTCTATCGTCCCCCTGGACATTATTCTGAATTCTTGTCTGAGTTACCAGAGTTCCTGACCAGCCTGGTGCTTAAATCAGATAAAGTGATTATTGTTGGTGACTAAAACGATCAAAACACTGAGTCCGTTCCGTCGCTCCAACGTGACTTCAAGTCCGCCCCAGTTCTTATGCTTCGCTTAGTAGAGAAAGATGGACAATCAAGAGTGTGTCATGGGTCGTTTATTTGCCACTCCAAGTCAAACAAAATACAAGCTTTACAATTGCGACCGGACACACTTTGTCCCAGCGACTGTACAGGTCAATAGTCCCGGAGAAAAGGTCTTGAGCTGTAGAAACATCGCTATATTTAAGGCAAATTTCCGGTCTGGGAGGTCGTCCCCTTCCGGCCAAATGGTTCTTTCAAGTTCCCTGTGTCCCGATTCCCCGTAGAGAGACATCCTTATCTTTTTTCTTGTAATCTAATCATTCAAATGTTCTCGGGTGAGGGTTTCCGTCTTTTAGCCCCCCTTTCCCGGATGTGTCTTGCTTCGTTCTTTGATCTACGATTTAAGGTGTGATTGGCAGATAAACAGATGTTTTAATTTACTGTTGTCATATCTCTAATTCCGTTTCAAGCTTGTCTTGAACCAATGTGAATCAGTCAGGAGTGAAATGTTGATTGTGAATGTGTAGTCAAACGTTTAAGCTCTTAGATCAAGCGAGTAATTTATACTTCACATTTTGATTATCATTTATCATTAATTTAAGTATTGCGTATACGTATAGTGTATAATAATTTTAATCTAACATGACTTTAACATCCATGTGGATATGGTCCATGATAGCTTAGCTAACAGGTTTAACTCTATCCTGGAGTCATTTGGTTTCTCTCAGTATGTACATGAACCGACTCACTGTTTTAAGCACACATTAGACCTTGTCCTAGCATACAGACTTGAAATTAAAAATATTATTGTCTCTCCTCAGAATTCAGTTCTTTCTGACCATCAATTAATAACCTTTGATTTCATTTTAAATGACCCAAGTCTACAGAGCAGGAGCACTCTCAAAAGATGTCTTTCTGAAAGTGCCGTTAACAAGTTTATGGAAACAATTCCCGCAGTGCTCAGTAAAATGACCCATAGTCACCTTGACATTGATAACTTTGTGGGCAGTTTCACAGACTCGTTGCATAACACGCTTGACTTCATTGCACCACTAACTCGAAAGACTGTTAACATAAGTAGTCTTGCTTCCTGGCATACTCAGGAAACACGTAAATTAAAACAGGATTCTAGAGGACTAGAGAAGAAATGGCGTTCATCAAAAAAATAATGAATTCTACCTGGACTGGCAAGATAAGTAAAAAATATACAAGGCATCTCTTTGGAAAGCCAGAGCCAGCTATTACTCATCACTTATAGAAGCAAATAAGAATAACCCCAAGTTCTTCTTCAGAACTGTAGCCAGGCTGACACGGAGCCATCAGTCCATTGAGCAGTCCATCCCTCCTCATCTCAGTAGCTGTGACTTCATGAACTTTTTTAATGAAAAAATTGTAACTATCAGAGGAAAGATTCAAGACCTGCTAGATTCTTCTAATACAGCCGGTGCAGCCTCACCGGACACAGACACTATGACTGATACATATTTTGACTCCTTTCTACCAGTGAGTCCTCGACAGCTGTCCCGGGTTGTTTCCTCCTCAAAGTCCACAACATGTCTTCTCAATCCTATTCCCACATTGCTACTTAAAGAACTGTTCCCCATACTTAGCACTTTCATACTTGACATTATTAACTTGTCAATAACATCAGGGTATGTGCCTCAGATTTTTAAAGTTGCAGTCATTAAACCTCTGCTTAAAAAACCCACTCTTGATCCAGAGGTTCTCACTAACTATAGGCCTATCTCTAATCTTGTCTTCATTTCAAAACTTCTGGAGAAAGTGGTAACAAGTCAGCTCTGTGATTAACTCCAGGACAATGATCAATTTGAGGTGTTTCAGTCTGGTTTTAGGGAACACCACAGCACAGAGACCGCCCTGGTAAAAGTTAGTAACGACCTACTGATGGCCTCTGATCAGGGCCATGTTTCAGTTCTTGTTCTTCTAGATCTCAGTGCTGCATTTGACACTGTCGACCACCAAATCCTTCTAAAGAGGCTAGAAAACCATATAGGCATACGTGGAACCGCTCTTAACTGGTTTAAATCTTACCTGTCGGATAGAACGCACTATGTACAACACTATGTCAACTACCTCTCATCGACACACACTAAGGTCAGCTATGGTGTCCCACAAGGTTCTGTTCTTGGTCCAATACTATTCACAATCTATATGCTCCCACTAGGGGACTTGATCAGAAGACACTCTATCAACTTTCACTGTTATGCTGATGACACCCAACTCTACTTGTCCATGAAGCCAGATGAAAGAAATCAGCTAACACAACTACAGTCCTGTATTACAGATATAAAGTCCTGGATGACCAAAAACTTCCTCCTACTGAACTCAGAAAAGACTGAGGTTTTACTAGTTGGTCCGCAACATCTCAGACAATCATTAACTAATGATCTAGCTTTACATAATGGACTTTCTCCTGCTACTAGCACCACTGTAAAGAATCTGGGTGTCTGCTTTGACGAGGACTTGTCATTTAACTCACACATAAAACAAATCTCACGGACTTGTAATGAACTTATCTTCATTGGAAATCCTCTGTGAAAGCTCAACCACTCCTCAGGATCTGTGTCAACATTCTTCTGATGATAAGAAAACCCCACACCAGGTGGAATTGGCATTTCACAAACTTCGAGTGAGTAATCACAGCAGAGGAGGGATATTTCAGGGTAATAAAGTCCATTAGTCACTAAGCCTTTGAAAGTTAGGTCTCAGAGGCGTGTCATCTCAGCCGATACTGCAGACAGTTTTTCTGCTATGTTTGACGCTCTTTCCTTTGATGACTGCACAGATGTGGACAGTTTGATTCACTGTTTCACTGGTCATTGTGTTGAAATACTGGATCAAGTGGCACCTGTTAAATCGAACTTGAAAATTCAGAAAAAACGGTGCCCTTGGACAAATGAAGATCTCCTGAGTCTGAAGAGACTTTGTCGAAAGACTGAGCGTCTCTGGAAGTCTACTAAACTTGAGGTGCACAGACTTCACCTCAGGGTTCTGTTGACTTCTTACAATGAGATGGTAGAAACTGCTAGATCTGATTACATCAGAAAACTGGTAGCAGCAAATAGGAAAAACCCCAAAGTTTTGTTTGACACGATTAATTCTCTTGTGTCTCCTGCTCCTCAAATCACGCCTGTCTTCTGTGAAGCTGACAGCAATGCATTGTTGAGATTTTTCATTGACAAAATTAAATTGATCAAAGAGAAAATCTCTCCCCCTTTGTTTGGAACCCCTACTGTCTCTGAGCCCATCTCCTCCTCTTGGTCCTCCTTCACTGCTGTATCTTTGGGTGATATTTCAGCACTAGTGAACAAGATGAAACCATCCTCTTGCTCAGATGACGTCCTTCCTTGTAGGCTTTTTATCAAAGTATTTGATGTAATTGGCCCCTGGGTTACCAATATGGTGAACCTCTCCCTTTCCACAGGGGTTTTTCCCAATGCATTTAAACATGCCATTGTGGAGCCTCTGCTCAAAAAACCAGGCTTAGACCCAACTGACCTCAGTAATTTCAGGCCTATTTCTAAGCTCCCTTTCTTGTCCAAGATCTTGGAGAAGGTGGTGTCTGAGCAGCTGTCTTTGTTCCTGGATCAGAGCGACATCCATGAGAAGTTTCAGTCTGGCTTCCGTAAACATCACTCTACAGAGACAGCTTTATTGAAAGTGTCCAGTGACATCATGATGTCGGCTGACTCGGGTAAATTCACTGTTCTGGTGCTCTTGGATCTGTCCTCAGCCTTTGACACAGTTGATCACCAGATCCTGCTGAGAAGACTAAGGGATGAAGTGGGACTGTCTGGGTCTGTGTTAGAATGGTTCTCATCTTACCTTTCTGGGCGCAGTTTTAGTGTATCTGCCAATCAAATGAGGTCTGAATCGGCAGATCTGTTGTGTGGAGTCCCTCAAGGTTCTGTTCTGGGTCCTTTATTGTTTTTGCTGTACTTGATTCCCCTCGGTAAAATCATTCAGAGATTTCCAGATGTTTCCTATCACATTTTTGCTGATGACATCCAGCTCTACTGCTCTTTTGACCCAACTGAGCCCCAGAGGCTGAACAGCTTAGTCAATTGTTTGCTAGAAATCAAACAATGGCTGAGTGAAAACACTTTACAGCTAAATGTGGACAAAACTGAAACTCTGGTGATTGCTCCTGATGATAAGATTCCAGGGTTGAGTCAGTACTTGGGTGACTTAGGTCAGTCTGTCAAACTGAGCCTGAGAAACCTGGGTGTTGTATTTGATAAAGACATGTCTCTTGTTCGACACTGCAGAAAACTGACCAGAAATTGTTTCCTTCAACTGAGAAAAATCTCTAAACTTAGGAAAATGTTGTCGGAACATGATCTGGAGCTTGTAATCCATGCGTTTGTTTCTTCTCGTCTGGACTATTGTAACAGTTTGTTTTCATGTCTTAACAAGAAGGAGCTGTCTCGTCTGCAGTTGATTCAGAACTCTGCAGCGAGAATTCTGACCTGCTCAAGTAGAAGAACTCACATTTCTCCGATCCTTAAAACTCTTCACTGGCTTCCAGTTTCTTTCAGGATCAACTTTAAAATTCTGGTTCTTACTTTCAGAGCTATTCATGGTCAGGCTCCTCCTTACATCACTGATCTGATCCAGCCTTACACCCCAGCTCGGGCTCTGAGGTCTGTGGATCAGCATCTACTTATGGTTCCACGCACACGGCTCAGGACCAGAGGAGAGAAATCTTTTCAGGCTGTTGCTCCTAAGCTTTGGAACGATCTTCCTCTCTCTTTGCGCTTGATGGAGTCTACTGACTCCTTTAAGAAACACCTTAAGACGTTTCTATTTGTTCAGGCTTTTCCTTGAATTTCTCGAACTCCTGTGTTGTTCTCAGTATTATCTTGATCTTTAAAGTATGTACTTTTTTGAGTATTGTTTTGATTGTCTAAGCGCTTTGTGACCCTGGTCTCGAAAAGCGCTATATAAATAAATATTACTTACTTACTTACTTACTTACATTAGCCCGACTTCCCGAAGCAAGAAGGATTAGAAGTTTGACGAGCGGTCAAGCCAAACTTTCAACGACCGAAGAGTTCAACACTTCATGGTGAGATTCTGACCAACCAAGATCAGATAAGAACTTTTATGGCTTCCTGCAGACGCAGAGTTGGTGAAGATGTGAATCAACATTGAAAGTGCTAACAGATGTCTTCACAGGCAGAATTTGTGTTTGTGTGTCTTGGATAATATTCAACGAAATATGTATGACCTGCTTAAAGAAATATACTTGTAAGTGAATGGAGCTAAGTGCAAGGTGTTTGAAGTTATCAAATTGAAGAAAGAAATCACAGATGAAATATAAGAATTGAATTAATCATTATCAAAACCTTCATTTTGTAATACGTGTTCTACATTTGTCATGTTTGGTGTTATTCTCTGTGGGAAAAGAATCTAGAAAGAAAAAATAGTTTTAAAGCATTTTTAATGTACATATGATTTTTCTTGTGTGACGAGAAGAAAAGACAATTGGAGAGGTAAGAAGGAGGAGGAGGGGGTGTCAGTTTGGAAGCCCCTTTTCCCGCCGAAGAAACGTCAACCAATCATAAGGGTTTGCCCTTTTTTACTATCACTAAGTTTCAACATAAGAACTGTGTTCAACTTAGAGAATTCGTGTTGTTTCCTCCAAAAGATCAGAGCGTACCTCTTAACATCAGAGCGTACCTCGTAACATCAGAACTTATCACCTCCCGCGTGATAAACTTGGTCTTCACCACCTGCCTTCAAGACGATCTCCGGCCTCCTGACGAGCTCCTGCAAGTCCAAACTGAGGACCGCACTGAAGGACCCGCTTCCAGCATCCTTCCAGACTCCGCAAAGTTCCGTGAGTTTCTTAATAACCTTGACCAGACCGGTCCGATTATTCTACTATTCGCAGCACGTCTCCCAAACTGCGAATCTCCATCAAGAAGCAACAGCCCGTGAATCATCCTTACCCCCCGTAAGAAGAAAGTGTTCCTGACCTAAAGACTTTCCCTCAGCGAACTAAACATTCCAGGCAATCAGCGCGTTCACATGAGGTGTCTACAACCAGGAAGCCGAAACTGTGATTCATCGGACCCGACTGTCCTCCTTATCATCCTCTCCTTCATCCTCATCCTCCAACTCCGTTGACATCCACCCGCTTGCCACCTTCATCTGGTCTCAAGTTGCTGCCTGAACATCCATTCAACATCTAACGTCAAGTAAGAAGCTGATCACTTCATCTTGAACAAATTGATTTGTGTCTGGGTTGTTTAATATGCGGGTAGTCTATTAAGATTTCGTCCACGATTCTTTTCCCTTTTCCGTTTTTATTCTCGGTTCCGAAACTTACCATAACATTCTAATTTTTGTCATTCATTATTCTGGGGCGGTACACCTGTCAAACGGTAACGCAGGTGTCCTAAGGCGAGCTCAGGGAGGACGGAAACCTCCAGTGGAGCAGAAGGGCAAAAGCTCGCTTTTTAAATAAATCCATAAAACGTCACGTCGTTGTACGCGTCTCTATTTTGGTGTAATTAACTTTCAATTTAAGAGCCTCTTACTCAGTGAAGAACAGATAATCACGACAAAAAAGTAGTAAACTTCAGTTAAATGAGATTCATTAAAACTAGTGTTTCATAGTTTCACAACATTTTAAGCATTTTCGTAACAATCTTTTGCGCTCACATGATGCGTCTGATATCATACTTAAGTATTCTGACCTTTTTTTTTCCATTTTCAGACACGTCGATTTTGGGCCATTTTTTAAAGTTTGAGAAAAAAAAATCGGTCGAAATAGACCTTTTTTCGAGCCTTCAAAAAACGGCATTTTAAGCATTTAGGCAACAATTTTCTGCGCTCACATGGTGCGTCTGATATCATACTTAAGTATTCTGACCTTTTTTTTTTCCATTTTCAGACACGTCAATTTTGGGCCATTTTTTAAAGTTTGAGAAAAAAAAATCGGTCGAAATAGACCTTTTTTCGAGCCTTCAAAAAACGGCATTTTAAGCATTTCGGCAACAATTTTCTGAGTTCACATGGTGCGTCTGATATCATACTTAAGTATTCTGACCTTTTTTTCCATTTTCGGACACGTCGATTTTGGTCCATTTTTTAAATTTTGAAAAAAAAAATCGGTCGAAATAGACCTTTTTTCGAGCCTTCAAAAAACGGCATTTTAAGCATTTAGGCAACAATTTTCTGCGCTCACATGGTGCGTCTGATATCATACTTAATAGTCCGACCTTTTTTTCCATTTTCGGACACGTCGATTTTGGGCCATTTTTTAAAGTTTGAGAAAAAAAAATCGGTCGAAATAGACCTTTTTTCGAGCCTTCAAAAAACGGCATTTTAAGCATTTAGGCAACAATTTTCTGCGCTCACATGGTGCGTCTGATATCATACTTAAATATTCCGACCTTTTTTTCCATTTTCGGACACGTCGATTTTGGGCCATTTTTTAAAGTTTGAGAAAAAAAAATCGGTCGAAATAGACCTATTTTCGAGCCTTAAAAAACGGCATTTTACGCATTTTCGTAACAATCTTTTGCGCTCACATGATGCGTCTGATATTATACTTAAGTATTCCGACCTTTTTTTCCATTTTCGGACACGTCGATTTTGGGCCATTTTTTAAAGTTTGAGAAAAAAAATCGGTCGAAATAGACCTTTTTTGGAGCCTTCAAAAAACGGCATTTTAAGCATTTAGGCAACAATTTTCTGCGCTCACATGGTGCGTCTGATATCATACTTAAGTATTCCGACCTTTTTTTCCATTTTCGGACACTTCGATTTTGGGCCATTTTTTAAAGTTTGAGAAAAAAAAAATCGGTTGAAATAGACCTCTTTTCGAGCCTTCAAAAAACGGCATTTTAAGCATTTAGTCAACAATTTTATGCGCTCACAGGGTCCGTCTGATAACATACTTAAGTATTCAGACCTTTTTTTCCATTTTCGGACACGTCGATTTTGGGCCATTTTTTAAAGTTTGAGAAAAAAATCGGTCGAAATAGATATTTTTTCGAGCCTTCAAAAAACGGCATTTTACGCATTTTCATAACAATCTTTTGCGCTCACATGATGCGTCTGATATCATACTTAAGTATTCCGACCTTTTTTTCCATTTTCAAAAACGTCGATTTTTGGCCATTTTTTAAAGTTTGAGAAAAAAAAATTGGTCATTTTTTAAAGTTTGAGAAAAAAAAATTGGTCGAAATAGACCTTTTTTCGAGCCTTCAAAAAACGGCATTTTAAGCATTTAGGCAACAATTTTCTGCGCTCACATGGTGCGTCTGATATTATACTTAAGTATTCCGACCTTTTTTTCCATTTTCGGACACGTTGATTTTGGGCCATTTTTTAAAGTTTGAGAAAAAAAATCGGTCGAAATAGACCTTTTTTCGAGCCTTCAAAAAACGGCATTTTAAGCATTTAGGCAACAATTTTCTGCGCTCAGATGGTGCGTCTGATATCATACTTAAGTATTCCGACCTTTTTTTCCATTTTCGGACACTTCGATTTTGGGCCATTTTTTTAAAGTTTGAGAAAAAAAAAATCGGTCGAAATAGACCTCTTTTCGAGCCTTCAAAAAACGGCATTTTACGCATTTTCGTAACAATCTTTTGCGCTCACATGATGCGTCTGATATCATACTTAAGTATTCCGACCTTTTTTTCCATTTTCAAAAACGTCGATTTTGGCCATTTTTTAAAGTTTGAGAAAAAAAAAACGGTCGAAATAGACCTTTTTTCAAGCCTTCAAAAAACGGCATTTTACGCATTTTCGTAACAATCTTTTGCGCTCACATGATGCGTCTGATATCATACTTAAGTATTCTGACCTTTTTTTTCATTTTCGAAAACGTCGATTTTGGGCCATTTTTTAAAGTTTGAAAAAAAAAAATTGGTCGAAATAGACCTTTTTTCGAGCCTTCAAAAAACGGCATTTTAAGCATTTAGGCAACAATTTTCTTCGCTCACATGGTGCGTCTGATATCATACTTAAGTATTCTGACCTTTTTTTCCATTTTCAAAAACGTCGATTTTGGGCCATTTTTTAAAGTTTGAGAAAAAAAAATCGGTCGAAATAGACCTTTTTTCGAGCCTTCAAAAAACGGCATTTTAAGCATTTAGGCAACAATTTTCTGCGCTCATATGGTGCGTCTGATATCATACTTAAGTATTCCGACCTTTTTTTCCATTTTCGGACACGTCGATTTTGGGCCATTTTTTAAAGTTTGAGAAAAAAAAACGGTCGAAATAGACCTTTTTTCGAGCCTTCAAAAAACGGCATTTTAAGCATTTAGGCAACAATTTTCTGCGCTCACATGGTGCGTCTGATATCATACTTAAGTATTCCGACCTTTTTTTCCATTTTCGGACACTTCGATTTTGGGCCATTTTTTTAAAGTTTGAGAAAAAAAAAATCGGTCGAAATAGACCTCTTTTCGAGCCTTCAAAAAACGGCATTTTAAGCATTTAGTCAACAATTTTATGCGCTCACAGGGTCCGTCTGATAACATACTTAAGTATTCAGACCTTTTTTTCCATTTTCGGACACGTCGATTTTGGGCCATTTTTTAAAGTTTGAGAAAAAAAAATCGGTCGAAATAGATATTTTTTCGAGCCTTCAAAAAACGGCATTTTACGCATTTTCGTAACAATCTTTTGCGCTCACATGATGCGTCTGATATCATACTTAAGTATTCCGACCTTTTTTTCCATTTTCAAAAACGTCGATTTTGGGCCATTTTTTAAAGTTTGAGAAAAAAAAATCGGTCGAAATAGACCTTTTTTCGAGCCTTCAAAAAACGGCATTTTAAGCATTTAGGCAACAATTTTCTGCGCTCACATGGTGCGTCTGATATCATCCTTAAGTATTCCGACCTTTTTCATTAAAACTAGTGTTTCATAGTTTCACAACATTTTAAGCATTTTCGTAACAATCTTTGCGCTCACATGATGCGTCTGATATCATACTTAAGTATTCTGACCTTTTTTTTTCCATTTTCAGACACGTCAATTTTGGGCCATTTTTTAAAGTTTGAGAAAAAAAAATCGGTCGAAATAGACCTTTTTTCGAGCCTTCAAAAAACGGCATTTTAAGCATTTCGGCAACAATTTTCTGAGTTCACATGGTGCGTCTGATATCATACTTAAGTATTCTGACCTTTTTTTCCATTTTCGGACACGTCGATTTTGGGCCATTTTTTAAAGTTTGAGAAAAAAAAATTGGTCGAAATAGACCTTTTTTCGAGCCTTCAAAAAACGGCATTTTAAGCATTTAGGCAACAATTTTCTGCGCTCAGATGGTGCGTCTGATATCATACTTAAGTATTCCGAACTTTTTTTCCATTTTCGGACACGTCGATTTTGGGCCATTTTTTAAAGTTTGAGAAAAAAAAATCGGTCGAAATAGACCTTTTTTCGAGCCTTCAAAAAACGGCATTTTAAGCATTTAGGCAACAATTTTCTGCGCTCACATGGTGCGTCTGATATCATACTTAAGTATTCCGACCTTTTTTTCCATTTTCGGACACGTCGATTTTGGGCCATTTTTTAAAGTTTGAGAAAAAAAAATCGGTCGAAATAGACCTTTTTTCGAGCCTTCAAAAAACGGCATTTTAAGCATTTAGGCAACAATTTTCTGCGCTCACATGGTGCGTCTGATATCATACTTAAGTATTCCGACCTTTTTTTTCCATTTTCGGACACGTCGATTTTGGTCCATTTTTTAAATTTTGAAAAAAAAAATCGGTCGAAATAGACCTTTTTTCGAGCCTTCAAAAAACGGCATTTTAAGCATTTAGGCAACAATTTTCTGCGCTCACATGGTGCGTCTGATATCATACTTAATAGTCCGACCTTTTTTTCCATTTTCGGACACGTCGATTTTGGGCCATTTTTTAAAGTTTGAGAAAAAAAAATCGGTCGAAATAGACCTTTTTTCGAGCCTTCAAAAAACGGCATTTTAAGCATTTAGGCAACAATTTTCTGCGCTCACATGGTGCGTCTGATATCATACTTAAATATTCCGACCTTTTTTTCCATTTTCGGACACGTCGATTTTGGGCCATTTTTTAAAGTTTGAGAAAAAAAAATCGGTCGAAATAGACCTATTTTCGAGCCTTAAAAAACGGCATTTTACGCATTTTCGTAACAATCTTTTGCGCTCACATGATGCGTCTGATATTATACTTAAGTATTCCGACCTTTTTTTCCATTTTCGGACACGTCGATTTTGGGCCATTTTTTAAAGTTTGAGAAAAAAAATCGGTCGAAATAGACCTTTTTTGGAGCCTTCAAAAAACGGCATTTTAAGCATTTAGGCAACAATTTTCTGCGCTCACATGGTGCGTCTGATATCATACTTAAGTATTCCGACCTTTTTTTCCATTTTCGGACACTTCGATTTTGGGCCATTTTTTAAAGTTTGAGAAAAAAAAAATCGGTTGAAATAGACCTCTTTTCGAGCCTTCAAAAAACGGCATTTTAAGCATTTAGTCAACAATTTTATGCGCTCACAGGGTCCGTCTGATAACATACTTAAGTATTCAGACCTTTTTTTCCATTTTCGGACACATCGATTTTGGGCCATTTTTTAAAGTTTGAGAAAAAAAAATCGGTCGAAATAGATATTTTTTCGAGCCTTCAAAAAACGGCATTTTACGCATTTTCGTAACAATCTTTTGCGCTCACATGATGCGTCTGATATCATACTTAAGTATTCCGACCTTTTTTTCCATTTTCAAAAACGTCGATTTTTGGCCATTTTTTAAAGTTTGAGAAAAAAAAATCGGTCGAAATAGATATTTTTTCGAGCCTTCAAAAAACGGCATTTTACGCATTTTCGTAACAATCTTTTGCGCTCACATGATGCGTCTGATATCATACTTAAGTATTCCGACCTTTTTTTCCATTTTCAAAAACGTCGATTTTGGGCCATTTTTTAAAGTTTGAGAAAAAAAAAACGGTCGAAATAGACCTTTTTTCAAGCCTTCAAAAAACGGCATTTTACGCATTTTCGTAACAATCTTTTGCGCTCACATGATGCGTCTGATATCATACTTAAGTATTCTGACCTTTTTTTTCATTTTCGAAAACGTCGATTTTGGGCCATTTTTTAAAGTTTGAGAAAAAAAAATCGGTCGAAATAGACCTTTTTTCGAGCCTTCAAAAAACGGCATTTTAAGCATTTAGGCAACAATTTTCTGCGCTCATATGGTGCGTCTGATATCATACTTAAGTATTCCGACCTTTTTTTCCATTTTCGGACACGTCGATTTTGGGCCATTTTTTAAAGTTTGAGAAAAAAAAATCGGTCGAAATAGACCTTTTTTCGAGCCTTCAAAAAACGGCATTTTAAGCATTTAGGCAACAATTTTCTGCGCTCACATGATGCGTCTGATATCATCCTTAAGTATTCCGACCTTTTTTTCCATTTTCAAAAACGTCGATTTTGGGCCATTTTTTAAATTTTGAGAAAAAAAAATAGGTCGAAATAGACCTTTTTTCGAGCCTTCAAAAAACGGCATTTTACGCATTTTCGTAACAATCTTTTGCGCTCACATGATGCGTCTGATATCATACTTAAGTATTCCGACCTTTTTTTCCATTTTCGGACACGTTGATTTTGGGCCATTTTTTAAAGTTTGAGAAAAAAAAAATCGGTCGAAATAGACCTTTTTTCGAGCCTTCAAAAAACAACATTTTAAGCATTTTCGTAACAATCTTTTGCGCTCACATGATGCGTCTGATATCATACTTAAGTATTCCGAACTTTTTTTCCATTTTCGGACACGTCGATTTTGGGCCATTTTTTAAAGTTTGAGAAAAAAAAAATCGGTCGAAATAGACCTTTTTTCAAGCCTTCAAAAAACGGCATTTTACGCATTTTCGTAACAATCTTTTGCGCTCACATGATGCGTCTGATATCAAACTTAAGTATTCCGACCTTTTTTTCCATTTTCAAAAACGTCGATTTTGGGCCATTTTTTAAAGTTTGAGAAAAAAAAATCGGTCGAAATAGACCTTTTTTCGAGCCTTCAAAAAACGGCATTTTAAGCATTTAGGCAACAATTTTCTGCGCTCACATGGTGCGTCTGATATCATACTTAAGTATTCCGACCTTTTTTTCCATTTTCGGACACGTTGATTTTGGGCCATTTTTTAAAGTTTGAGAAAAAAAAATCGGTCGAAATAGACCTTTTTTCGAGCCTTCAAAAAACGGCATTTTACGCATTTTCGTAACAATCTTTTGCGCTCACATGATGCGTCTGATATCATACTTAAGTATTCTGACCTTTTTTTTCATTTTCGAAAACGTCGATTTTGGGCCATTTTTTAAAGTTTGAAAAAAAAAAATTGGTCGAAATAGACCTTTTTTCGAGCCTTCAAAAAACGGCATTTTAAGCATTTAGGCAACAATTTTCTGCGCTCACATGGTGCGTCTGATATCATACTTAAGTATTCTGACCTTTTTTTCCATTTTCGGACACGTAGATTTTGGGCCATTTTTTAAAGTTTGAGAAAAAAAAATCGGTCGAAATAGACCTTTTTTCGAGCCTTCAAAAAACGGCATTTTACGCATTTTCGTAACAATCTTTTGCGCTCACATGATGCGTCTGATATCATACTTAAGTATTCTGACCTTTTTTTTCATTTTCGAAAACGTCGATTTTGGGCCATTTTTTAAAGTTTGAAAAAAAAAAATTGGTCGAAATAGACCTTTTTTCGAGCCTTCAAAAAACGGCATTTTAAGCATTTAGGCAACAATTTTCTGCGCTCACATGGTGCGTCTGATATCATACTTAAGTATTCTGACCTTTTTTTCCATTTTCGGACACGTCGATTTTGGGCCATTTTTTAAAGTTTGAGAAAAAAAAATCGGTCGAAATAGACCTTTTTTCGAGCCTTCAAAAAACGGCATTTTAAGCATTTAGGCAACAATTTTCTGCGCTCATATGGTGCGTCTGATATCATACTTAAGTATTCCGACCTTTTTTTCCATTTTCGGACACGTCGATTTTGGGCCATTTTTTAAAGTTTGAGAAAAAAAAATCGGTCGAAATAGACCTTTTTTCGAGCCTTCAAAAAACGGCATTTTAAGCATTTAGGCAACAATTTTCTGCTCTCACATGATGCGTCTGATATCATCCTTAAGTATTCCGACCTTTTTTTCCATTTTCAAAAACGTCAATTTTGGGCCATTTTTTAAATTTTGAGAAAAAAAAATAGGTCGAAATAGACCTTTTTTCGAGCCTTCAAAAAACGGCATTTTACGCATTTTCGTAACAATCTTTTGCGCTCACATGATGCGTCTGATATCATACTTAAGTATTCCGACCTTTTTTTCCATTTTCGGACACGTTGATTTTGGGCCATTTTTTAAAGTTTGAGAAAAAAAAAATCGGTCGAAATAGACCTCTTTTCGAGCCTTCAAAAAACGGCATTTTACGCATTTTCGTAACAATCTTTTGCGCTCACATGATGCGTCTGATATCATACTTAAGTATTCCGAACTTTTTTTCCATTTTCAAAAACGTCGATTTTGGGCCATTTTTTAAAGTTTGAGAAAAAAAAATCGGTCGAAATAGACCTTTTTTCAAGCCTTCAAAAAACGGCATTTTACGCATTTTCGTAACAATCTTTTGCGCTCACATGATGCGTCTGATATCAAACTTAAGTATTCCGACCTTTTTTTCCATTTTCAAAAACGTCGATTTTGGGCCATTTTTTAAAGTTTGAGAAAAAAAAATCGGTCGAAATAGACCTTTTTTCGAGCCTTCAAAAAACGGCATTTTAAGCATTTAGGCAACAATTTTCTGCGCTCACATGGTGCGTCTGATATCATACTTAAGTATTCCGACCTTTTTTTCCATTTTCGGACACGTTGATTTTGGGCCATTTTTTAAAGTTTGAGAAAAAAAAATCGGTCGAAATAGACCTTTTTTCGAGCCTTCAAAAAATGGCATTTTAAGCATTTAGGCAACAATTAAGGTAAGGTAAGGTAAAACTTTATTGATCCCTCAGGAGGTCTCCTTTGGGAAATTGTTTTTTACCAATAGCCAGCAATTTTTCATAAACAATAAAAAATAATACATAAAAAATAAAATAAGAAGAACATAAAGAGGAAGAACAAGATGACACAATCTAAGTCTAAAGACAAAGACAAAGAACATAGGTCAAGGAAAGAAAAACAACAAAGACAAAGATACAGAGACTAACATGGAACAGAACATCCAGATACTTTCACTCCACTCCTGCCCCCGAACTCAGAATTGTACAATTTAATAGCCCGAGGGATGAATGAGTCCCTGAGTCTATTTGTTTTGCACCTGGGTAGGAGCATTCGTGCACTCATTCTACTTCTCTGCTCACTGATGACAGTGTTCAGAGGATGACTGTCATCATCCATGATGGACAGTAGTTTGTTCAATGATCTCCTCTCAGCAACTGTCACCAGTGAGTCCAGCTTCATTCCAACCACAGAACCAGCCCTCCTGATCAACCTGTCCAACCTGTTGACACTCCTCTTGGACACATTTCCACCCCAACACACCACAGCATAGAACAGGACACTGGCCACCACAGACTGGTAGAACATGCAGAGGAGCTTCTTGCAGATGTTAAATGATCGAAGCCTCCTCAGAAAGTAGAGTCTACTCTGAACCTTCTTATACACATGGTCTGTGTTGCAGGACCAGTCCAGTTTACTGTCCATCCACACACCGAGGTACTTATAGTTGTCCACTATCTCCACCTCGTCGCCTCTGATGGACACTGGACGTGGCTTTGTCCTGGACCTCCCGAAATCCAAGACCAGCTCCTTGGTTTTTGAGGTGTTCAGCTGCAAGTGGTTCCTCTCACTCCAGTCCACAAAGTCACATATCAGACTCCTGTACTCGTCTTCGCTGTTGTCCCTGATGCATCCAACAATGGCAGTGTCGTCAGCATACTTCTGGACGAGACTCAGCTCTGAGTTGTAGCAGAAGTCTGAAGTGTAGATGGTGAAGAGGAGAGGGGCCAGTACTGTCCCCTGAGGTGCTCCTGTACTGCACACCATAGTGTCAGACTTGATGTCCTTCAGCCTGACATACTGTGGTCGATCAGTAAGATAGTCCGTAATCCAGGAGACCAGACCAGGGTCCACATGCATCTTAGTCAGTTTGTCCTGCAGCAGAGTGGGTTGGATAGTGTTGAAGGCACTAGAAAAGTCCAGGAACAGGATTCTCACTGAACCGCTTCCTTTATCCAAGTGGGAGTAGGTCCGATGCAGGAGGTGAAGGATGGCATCTTCCACACCAACTGCTGGCTGGTAGGCAAACTGCAGGGGGTCTTGCGCGTGCTGGACTTGTGGCGTGAGATGTTTGAGGACCAGCCGCTCCAGTGTCTTCATCAGCTGCGAAGTCAGTGCCACCGGTCTGTAATCGTTCAGCACACTCGGTCGGATCTTTTTAGGGACTGGAACGATACAGGAAGTCTTCCACAGAGTTGGTACTTTCCCCAGCCGTAGACTGAGGTTGAAGACATGCTGGAGTGGCTCAGCTAGTTCAGCAGCGCAGGTCTTTAGCAGTCGAGCAGACACCTTATCAGGACCAGCAGCCTTCCCTGGACGAATCCTCCGAAGTACATCCTGTACCTGGAGTGAGGTGAAGCTGGGAAGTGGTTCTGTGGAGCTGGGGGGGGCACAAGAAGGTGGGGCAGGTCCTGAGGCGGGCAGCAGTGAGGGTGAGGTGACCTGCTCAAACCTGTTGAAAAAGTTGTTCAGTCCATTTGCCTCATCCACCGTGTCCACTGCAGTCAGAGAGGCCTTGGTCTTGTGTCCAGTGATGGTTTTAACACCATCCCAGACCTCTCTTATTTCTTCTTGGCTCAGCTTCTCCTCCAACCTCCTCCTGTAGGTGTCCTTTGCCTCCTTCAAGCATCGCTTCACCTCCTGCTGAGCTGACCTCATGGCGTCCCTGTCTCTGCTCCTGAATGCCACTTTCTTCCTGTTAAGGACATCCTTGACCTCCTTTGTTACCCACGGTTTATTATTAGGGTAACAGCGGACAGTCTTAGTAGGGGCGACAACGTCCAAGCAGAAATTTAAATAATCTGTTAGACAGTGTGTCTGTCCCTCGATGTCCTCACCATGAGACCTCAGCAGCACATCCCAGTCTGTTGTTTCAAAGCAGTCTCTGATGGCGTCCTCCACAGCTGGTGTCCACTTTCTGATTGTCTTAGTGGTCACAGTCTGTCTCTGCACCAGAGGAGTGTACTGTGACTGAAGGTGGACCAGGTTGTGATCGGACCTTCCAAGTGGAGGAAGAGGTTTGGCTCTGTAGGCGTCCTTCAAGTTGGAATAAAGAAGGTCAATTGTCCTGTTATTCCTGGTGGGACAATCCACGGCCTGATGGAAAGTAGGCAGAGTAGAGTCCAGGTTGGCATGATTAAAGTCTCCAGAGATGATGATAAACGCGTCAGGATGTTGATTCTGAAGTCGAGCTGTCATTGTGTGGATCTTCTCACAGGCAGATGCAGCCGCAGCGCTCGGAGGAATGTAGACACACAGCGCGATCACGTGACTGAACTCACGCGGTAGATAATATGGACGCATGCTGACAGCCAACAGTTCTAAATCTTGACAACAAGAGACTTTCTTTACAGTAACGTGTCCCGGGCTACACCAGCGTTTATTCACCTACATGATCAGACCTCCTCCTCTGCGCTTCCCACACGCGCGCGCGTCTCTGTCCGCTCTGACGGTGCTGAAACCAGGCAGCTCCACGTGTGAGTCCGGAGTCAGTTGAGTGAGCCACGTCTCCGTGAAGATCAACAAGCTGCTCTCTCTGTAGATCCGCTGGTTGTTGAGGGCAGACAGCTCGTCGATCTTATTCGTCAGTGAATTGACGTTCCCCATCGTGATCGTTGGGATCGTTGGTCTGTGACGTCTCCGATTGTCCGATAGCTTAGCCTTTAGCCTCCTCCCTGCCCGACAGCCTCTGTAACGGCGCTGAAGTTCGATCGGGATCTTGTGGCGATCTCCAGCCCGTGCCATTGACTTCAGCGACAGTAGATCCTCTCTTGAGTAAACAAGACGATTCTTTCCATGTTCAAAAGTATCCATTTAAAAAGATTATAGTAAAAAATTAATAAAAAACAGAAAATTATAGAAATTGCTGCGGAGCTACTGGAAGAGGCAGCCGTCCTCGTCGGCGCCTTTAATGAATATTCTGCGCTCATATGGTGCGTCTGATATCATACTTAAGTATTCCGACCTTTTTTTCCATTTTCGGACACGTCGATTTTGGGCCATTTTTTAAAGTTTGAGAAAAAAAATTGGTCGAAATAGACCTTTTTTCGAGCCTTCAAAAAACGGCATTTTAAGCATTTAGTCAACAATCTTTTGCGCTCACATGGTGCGTCTGATATCATACTTAAGTAGTCCGACCTTTTTTTCTATTTTCGGACACGTCGATTTTGGGCCATTTTTTAAATTTTGAGAAAAAAAAATCGGTCGAAATAGACCTTTTTTCGAGCCTTCAAAAAACGGCATTTTACGCATTTTCGTAACAATCTTTTGCGCTCACATGATGCGTCTGATATCATACTTAAGTATTCCGACCTTTTTTTCCATTTTCGGACACGTCGATTTTGGGCCATTTTTTAAAGTTTGAGAAAAAAAAATCGGTCGAAATAGACCTTTTTTCGTGCCTTCAAAAAACGGCATTTTACGCATTTTCGTAACAATCTTTTGCGCTCACATGATGCGTCTGATATCATACTTAAGTATTCCGACCTTTTTTTCCATTTTCGAAAACGTAGATTTTGGGCCATTTTTTAAAGTTTGAGAAAAAAAAATCGGTCGAAATGGACCTTTTTTCGAGCCTTCAAAAAACGGCATTTTAAGCATTTAGGCAACAATTTTCTGCGCTCACATGATGCGTCTGATATCATACTTAAGTATTCCGACCTTTTTTTCCATTTTCGGACACGTCGATTTTGGGCCATTTTTTAACGTTTGAGAAAAAAAAATCGGTCGAAATAGACCTTTTTTCGAGCCTTCAAAAAACGGCATTTTAAGCATTTAGGCAACAATTTTCCGCGCTCACATGGTGCGACTGATATCATACTTAAGTATTCCAACCTTTTTTTCCATTTTCGGACACGTCGATTTTGGGCCATTTTTTAAAGTTTGAGAAAAAAAAATCGGTCGAAATAGATATTTTTTCGAGCCTTCAAAAAACGGCATTTTACACATTTTCGTAACAATATTTTGCGCTCACATGATGCGTATGATATCATACTTAAGTATTCCGACCTTTTTTTCCATTTTCGGACACGTCGATTTTGGGCCATTTTTTAAAGTTTGAGAAAAAAAAATCGGTCGAAATAGACCTTTTTTCGAGCCTTCAAAAAACGGCATTTTAAGCATTTAGTCAACAATTTTCTGCGCTCACAGGGTGCGTCTGATATCATACTTAAGTATTCCGACCTTTTTTTCCATTTTCGGACACGTCGATTTTGGGCCATTTTTTAAAGTTTGAGAAAAAAAAATCGGTCGAAATAGACCTTTTTTCGAGCCTTCAAAAAACGGCATTTTAAGCATTTAGTCAACAATTTTCTGCGCTCACAGGGTGCGTCTGATATCATACTTAAGTATTCCGACCTTTTTTTCCATTTTCGGACACGTCGATTTTGGGCCATTTTTTAAAGTTTGAGAAAAAAAAAATTGGTCGAAATAGACCTTTTTTCGAGCCTTCAAAAAACGGCATTTTACGCATTTTCGTAACAATCTTTTGCGCTCACATGGTGCGTCTGATATCATACTTAAGTATTCTGACCTTTTTTTCCATTTTCGGACACGTCGATTTTGGGCCATTTTTTAAAGTTTGAGAAAAAAAAATCGGTCGAAATAGACCTTTTTTCGAGCCTTCAAAAAACGGCATTTTAAGCATTTAGGCAACAATTTTCTGCGCTCACATGGTGCGTCTGATATCATACTTAAGTATTCCAACCTTTTTTTCCATTTTCGGACACGTTGATTTTGGGCCATTTTTTAAAGTTTGAGAAAAAAAAATCGGTCGAAATAGACCTTTTTTCGAGCCTTCAAAAAACGGCATTTTACGCATTTTCGTAACAATCTTTTGCACTCACATGATGCGTCTGATATCATACTTAAGTATTCCGACCTTTTTTTCCATTTTCGGACACGTCGATTTTGGGCCATTTTTTAAAGTTTGAGAAAAAAAAATCGGTCGAAATAGACCTTTTTTCGAGCCTTCAAAAAACGGCATTTTAAGCATTTAGGCAACAATTTTCTGCGCTCACATGATGCGTCTGATATCATACTTAAGTATTCCGACCTTTTTTTCCATTTTCGGACACGTCGATTTTGGGCCATTTTTTAACGTTTGAGAAAAAAAAATCGGTCGAAATAGACCTTTTTTCGAGCCTTCAAAAAACGGCATTTTAAGCATTTAGGCAACAATTTTCCACGCTCACATGGTGCGACTGATATCATACTTAAGTATTCCAACCTTTTTTTCCATTTTCGGACACGTCGATTTTGGGCCATTTTTTAAAGTTTGAGAAAAAAAAATCGGTCGAAATAGACCTTTTTTCGAGCCTTCAAAAAACGGCATTTTAAGCATTTAGTCAACAATTTTCTGCGCTCACAGGGTGCGTCTGATATCATACTTAAGTATTCCGACCTTTTTTTCCATTTTCGGACACGTCGATTTTGGGCCATTTTTTAAAGTTTGAGAAAAAAAAAATTGGTCGAAATAGACCTTTTTTCGAGCCTTCAAAAAACGGCATTTTACGCATTTTCGTAACAATCTTTTGCGCTCACATGATGCGTCTGATATCATACTTAAGTATTCCGACCTTTTTTTCCATTTTCGGACACGTCGATTTTGGGCCATTTTTTAAAGTTTGAGAAAAAAAAATCGGTCGAAATAGACCTTTTTTCGAGCCTTCAAAAAACGGCATTTTAAGCATTTAGGCAACAATTTTCTGCGCTCACATGGTGCGTCTGATATCATACTTAAGTATTCAAACCTTTTTTTCCATTTTCGGACACGTTGATTTTGGGCCATTTTTTAAAGTTTGAGAAAAAAAAATTGGTCGAAATAGACCTTTTTTCGAGCCTTCAAAAAACGGCATTTTACGCATTTTCGTAACAATCTTTTGCACTCACATGATGCGTCTGATATCATACTTAAGTATTCCGACCTTTTTTTCCATTTTCGGACACGTCGATTTTGGGCCATTTTTTAAAGTTTGAGAAAAAAAAATCGGTCGAAATAGACCTTTTTTCGAGCCTTCAAAAAACGGCATTTTACGCATTTTCGTAACAATTTTCTGCGCTCACATGGTGCGTCTGATATCATACTTAAGTATTCCGACCTTTTTTTCCATTTTCGGACACGTCGATTTTGGGCCATTTTTTAAAGTTTGAGAAAAAAAAATCGGTCGAAATAGACCTTTTTTCGAGCCTTCAAAAAACGGCATTTTAAGCATTTAGGCAACAATTTTCTGCGCTCACATGATGCGTCTGATATCATACTTAAGTATTCCGACCTTTTTTTCCATTTTCGGACACGTCGATTTTGGGCCATTTTTTAACGTTTGAGAAAAAAAAATCGGTCGAAATAGACCTTTTTTCGAGCCTTCAAAAAACGGCATTTTAAGCATTTAGGCAACAATTTTCCGCGCTCACATGGTGCGACTGATATCATACTTAAGTATTCCAACCTTTTTTTCCATTTTCGGACACGTCGATTTTGGGCCATTTTTTAAAGTTTGAGAAAAAAAAATCGGTCGAAATAGACCTTTTTTCGAGCCTTCAAAAAACGGCATTTTAAGCATTTAGTCAACAATTTTCTGCGCTCACAGGGTGCGTCTGATATCATACTTAAGTATTCCGACCTTTTTTTCCATTTTCGGACACGTCGATTTTGGGCCATTTTTTAAAGTTTGAGAAAAAAAAATCGGTCGAAATAGACCTTTTTTCGAGCCTTCAAAAAACGGCATTTTAAGCATTTAGGCAACAATTTTCTGCGCTCACATGGTGCGTCTGATATCATACTTAAGTATTCAAACCTTTTTTTCCATTTTCGGACACGTTGATTTTGGGCCATTTTTTAAAGTTTTAGAAAAAAAAATCGGTCGAAATAGACCTTTTTTCGAGCCTTCAAAAAACGACATTTTAAGCATTTTCGTAACAATCTTTTGCGCTCACATGATGCGTATGATATTATACTTAAGTATTCCGACCTTTTTTTCCATTTTCGGACACGTCGATTTTGGGCCATTTTTTAAAGTTTGAGAAAAAAAAATCGGTCGAAATAGACCTTTTTTCGAGCCTTCAAAAAACGGCATTTTAAGCATTTAGGCAACAATTTTCTGCGCTCACATGGTGCGTCTGATATCATACTTAAGTATTCCGACCTTTTTTTCCATTTTCGGACACGTCGATTTTGGGCCATTTTTTAAAGTTTGAGAAAAAAAAATCGGTCGAAATAGACCTTTTTTCGAGCCTTCAAAAAACGACATTTTAAGCATTTAGGCAACAATTTTCTGCTCTCACATGGTGCGTCTGATATCATACTTAAGTATTCAAACCTTTTTTTCCATTTTCGGACACGTTGATTTTGGGCCATTTTTTAAAGTTTTAGAAAAAAAAATCGGTCGAAATAGACCTTTTTTCGAGCCTTCAAAAAACGACATTTTAAGCATTTTCGTAACAATCTTTTGCGCTCACATGATGCGTATGATATTATACTTAAGTATTCCGACCTTTTTTTCCATTTTCGGACACGTCGATTTTGGGCCATTTTTTAAAGTTTGAGAAAAAAAAATCGGTCGAAATAGACCTTTTTTCGAGCCTTCAAAAAACGGCATTTTAAGCATTTAGGCAACAATTTTCTGCGCTCACATGGTGCGTCTGATATCATACTTAAGTATTCCGACCTTTTTTTCCATTTTCGGACACGTCGATTTTGGGCCACTTTTTTAAAGTTTGAGAAAAAAAAATCGGTCGAAATAGACCTTTTTTCGAGCCTTCAAAAAACGGCATTTTAAGCATTTAGTCAACAATTTTCTGCGCTCACAGGGTGCGTCTGATATCATACTTAAGTATTCCGACCTTTTTTTCCATTTTCGGACACGTCGATTTTGGGCCGTTTTTTAAAGTTTGAGAAAAAAAAATCGGTCGAAATAGATTTTTTTTCGAGCCTTCAAAAAACGGTATTTTACACATTTTCGTAACAATCTTTTGCGCTCACATGATGCGTATGATATCATACTTAAGTATTCCGACCTTTTTTTCCATTTTCGGACACGTCGATTTTGGGCCATTTTTTAAAGTTTGAGAAAAAAAAATCGGTCGAAATAGACCTTTTTTCGAGCCTTCAAAAAACGGCATTTTAAGCATTTAGTCAACAATTTTCTGCGCTCACAGGGTGCGTCTGATATCATACTTAAGTATTCCGACCTTTTTTTCCATTTTCGGACATGTCGATTTTGGGCCATTTTTTAAAGTTTGAGAAAAAAAAATCGGTCGAAATAGACCTTTTTTCGAGCCTTCAAAAAACAACATTTTAAGCATTTTCGTAACAATCTTTTGCGCTCACATGATGCGTATGATATCATACTTAAGTATTCCGACCTTTTTTTCCATTTTCGGACACGTCGATTTTGGGACATTTTTTAAAGTTTGAGAAAAAAAAATTGGTCGAAATAGACCTTTTTTCGAGCCTTCAAAAAACGGCATTTTACGCATTTTCGTAACAATCTTTAGCGCTCACATGATGCGTCTGATATCATACTTAAGTATTCCGACCTTTTTTTCCATTTTCAAAAACGTCGATTTTGGGCCATTTTTTAAAGTTTGAGAAAAAAAAATCGGTCGAAATAGACCTTTTTTGGAGCCTTCAAAAACGGCATTTTAAGCATTTAGGCAACAATTTTCTGCGCTCACATGGTGCGTCTGTTATCATACTTAAGTATTCAAACCTTTTTTTCCATTTTCGGACACGTTGATTTTGGGCCATTTTTTAAAGTTTTAGAAAAAAAAATCGGTCGAAATAGACCTTTTTTCGAGCCTTCAAAAAACGGCATTTTAAGCATTTAGGCAACAATCTTGTGCGCTCACATGGTGCGTCTGATATCATACTTAAGTAGTCCGATCTTTTTTTCTATTTTCGGACAAGTCGATTTTGGGCCATTTTTTAAATTTTGAGAAAAAAAATCGGTCGAAATAGACCTTTTTTCGAGCCTTCAAAAAACGGCATTTTACGCATTTTCGTAACAATCTTTTGCGCTCACATGATGCGTCTGATATCATACTTAAGTATTCCGACCTTTTTTTCCATTTTCGGACACGTCGATTTTGGGCCATTTTTTAAAGTTTGAGAAAAAAAAATCGGTCGAAATAGACCTTTTTTCGAGCCTTCAAAAAACGGCATTTTACGCATTTTCGTAACAATCTTTTGCGCTCACATGATGCGACTGATATCATACTTAAGTATTCCAACCTTTTTTTCCATTTTCGGACACGTCGATTTTGGGCCGTTTTTTAAAGTTTGAGAAAAAAAAATCGGTCGAAATAGATTTTTTTTCGAGCCTTCAAAAAACGGTATTTTACACATTTTCTTAACAATCTTTTGCGCTCACATGATGCGTATGATATCATACTTAAGTATTCCGACCTTTTTTTCCATTTTCGGACACGTCGATTTTGGGCCATTTTTTAAAGTTTGAGAAAAAAAAATCGGTCGAAATAGACCTTTTTTCGAGCCTTCAAAAAACGGCATTTTAAGCATTTAGTCAACAATTTTCTGCGCTCACAGGGTGCGTCTGATATCATACTTAAGTATTCCGACCTTTTTTTCCATTTTCGGACATGTCGATTTTGGGCCATTTTTTAAAGTTTTAGAAAAAAAAATTGGTCGAAATAGACCTTTTTTCGAGCCTTCAAAAAACGGCATTTTACGCATTTTCGTAACAATCTTTTGCGCTCACATGATGCGTCTGATATCATACTTAAGTATTCCGACCTTTTTTTCCATTTTCGGACACGTCGATTTTGGGCCATTTTTTAAAGTTTGAGAAAAAAAAATCGGTCGAAATAGACCTTTTTTCGAGCCTTCAAAAAACAACATTTTAAGCATTTTCGTAACAATCTTTTGCGCTCACATGATGCGTATGATATCATACTTAAGTATTCCGACCTTTTTTTCCATTTTCGGACACGTCGATTTTGGGCCATTTTTTAAAGTTTGAGAAAAAAAAATTGGTCGAAATAGACCTTTTTTCGAGCCTTCAAAAAACGGCATTTTAAGCATTTAGGCAACAATCTTGTGCGCTCACATGGTGCGTCTGATATCATACTTAAGTAGTCCGATCTTTTTTTCTATTTTCGGACAAGTCGATTTTGGGCCATTTTTTAAATTTTGAGAAAAAAAAATGGGTCGAAATAGACCTTTTTTCGAGCCTTCAAAAAACGGCATTTTACGCATTTTCGTAACAATCTTTTGCGCTCACATGATGCGTCTGATATCATACTTAAGTATTCCGACCTTTTTTTCCATTTTCGGACACGTCGATTTTGGGCCATTTTTTAAAGTTTGAGAAAAAAAAATCGGTCGAAATAGACCTTTTTTCGAGCCTTCAAAAAACGGCATTTTACGCATTTTCGTAACAATCTTTTGCGCTCACATGATGCGTCTGATATCATACTTAAGTATTCCGACCTTTTTTTCCATTTTCGGACACGTCGATTTTGGGCCATTTTTTTAAAGTTTGAGAAAAAAAAATCGGTCGAAATAGACCTTTTTTCGAGCCTTCAAAAAATGGCATTTTAAGCATTTAGGCAACAATTTTCTGCGCTCACATGGTGCGTCTGATATCATACTTAAGTATTCCGACCTTTTTTTCCATTTTCGGACACGTAGATTTTGGGCCATTTTTTAACGTTTGAGAAAAAAAAATCGGACGAAATAGACCTTTTTTCGAGCCTTCAAAAAACGGCATTTTAAGCATTTAGTCAACAATTTTCTGCGCTCACAGGGTGCGTCTGATATCATACTTAAGTATTCCGACCTTTTTTTCCATTTTCGAAAACGTCGATTTTGGGCCATTTTTTAAAGTTTGAGGAAAAAAAATCGGTCGAAATAGACCTTTTTTCGAGACTTCAAAAAACGGCATTTTACGCATTTTCGTAACAATCTTTTGCGCTCACATGATGCGTCTGATATCATACTTAAGTATTCCGACCTTTTTTTCCATTTTCGGACACGTCGATTTTGGGCCATTTTTTAAAGTTTGAGAAAAAAAAATCGGTCGAAATAGACCTTTTTTCGAGCCTTCAAAAAACGGCATTTTAAGCATTTAGGCAACAATTTTCTGCGCTCACATGGTGCGTCTGATATCATACTTAAGTATTCCGACCTTTTTTTCCATTTTCGGACACGTCGATTTTGGGCCACTTTTTTAAAGTTTGAGAAAAAAAAATCGGTCGAAATAGACCTTTTTTCGAGCCTTCAAAAAACGGCATTTTAAGCATTTAGTCAACAATTTTCTGCGCTCACAGGGTGCGTCTGATATCATACTTAAGTATTCCGACCTTTTTTTCCATTTTCAAAAACGTCGATTTTGGGCCATTTTTTAAAGTTTGAGAAAAAAAAATCGGTCGAAATAGACCTTTTTTCGAGCCTTTAAAAAACGGCATTTTAAGCATTTTCGTAACAATCTTTTGCGCTCACATGGTGCGTCTGATATCATACTTAAGTATTCCGACCTTTTTTTCCATTTTCAAAAACGTCGATTTTGGGCCATTTTTTTAAGTTTGAGAAAAAAAAATCGGTCGAAATAGACCTTTTTTCGAGCCTTCAAAAAACGGCATTTTAAGCATTTAGTCAACAATTTTCTGCGCTCACAGGGTGCGTCTGATATCATACTTAAGTATTCCGACCTTTTTTTCCATTTTCGGACACGTCGATTTTGGGCCATTTTTTAAAGTTTGAGAAAAAAAAAATTGGTCGAAATAGACCTTTTTTCGAGCCTTCAAAAAACGGCATTTTACGCATTTTCGTAACAATCTTTTGCGCTCACATGGTGCGTCTGATATCATACTTAAGTATTCTGACCTTTTTTTCCATTTTCGGACACGTCGATTTTGGGCCATTTTTTAAAGTTTGAGAAAAAAAAATCGGTCGAAATAGACCTTTTTTCGAGCCTTCAAAAAACGGCATTTTAAGCATTTAGGCAACAATTTTCTGCGCTCACATGGTGCGTCTGATATCATACTTAAGTATTCAAACCTTTTTTTCCATTTTCGGACACGTTGATTTTGGGCCATTTTTTAAAGTTTGAGAAAAAAAAATCGGTCGAAATAGACCTTTTTTCGAGCCTTCAAAAAACGGCATTTTACGCATTTTCGTAACAATCTTTTGCGCTCACATGATGCGTCTGATATCATACTTAAGTATTCCGACCTTTTTTTCCATTTTCGGACACGTCGATTTTGGGCCATTTTTTAAAGTTTGAGAAAAAAAAATCGGTCGAAATAGACCTTTTTTCGTGCCTTCAAAAAACGGCATTTTACGCATTTTCGTAACAATCTTTTGCGCTCACATGATGCGTCTGATATCATACTTAAGTATTCCGACCTTTTTTTCCATTTTCGAAAACGTAGATTTTGGGCCATTTTTTAAAGTTTGAGAAAAAAAAATTGGTCGAAATAGACCTTTTTTCGAGCCTTCAAAAAACGGCATTTTAAGCATTTAGGCAACAATTGTCCGCGCTCACATGGTGCGACTGATATCATACTTAAGTATTCCAACCTTTTTTTCCATTTTCGGACACGTCGATTTTGGGCCATTTTTTAAAGTTTGAGAAAAAAAAAACGGTCGAAATAGATATTTTTTCGAGCCTTCAAAAAACGGCATTTTACACATTTTCGTAACAATCTTTTGCGCTCACATGATGCGTCTGATATCATACTTAAGTATTCCGACCTTTTTTTCCATTTTCGGACACGTCGATTTTGGGCCATTTTTTAAAGTTTGAGAAAAAAAAATCGGTCGAAATAGACCTTTTTTCGAGCCTTCAAAAAACGGCATTTTAAGCATTTAGTCAACAATTTTCTGCGCTCACAGGGTGCGTCTGATATCATACTTAAGTATTCCGACCTTTTTTTCCATTTTCGGACACGTCGATTTTGGGCCATTTTTTAAAGTTTGAGAAAAAAAAAATTGGTCGAAATAGACCTTTTTTCGAGCCTTCAAAAAACGGCATTTTACGCATTTTCGTAACAATCTTTTGCGCTCACATGATGCGTCTGATATCATACTTAAGTATTCCGACCTTTTTTTCCATTTTCGGACACGTCGATTTTGGGCCATTTTTTAAAGTTTGAGAAAAAAAAATCGGTCGAAATAGACCTTTTTTCGAGCCTTCAAAAAACGGCATTTTAAGCATTTAGGCAACAATTTTCTGCGCTCACATGGTGCGTCTGATATCATACTTAAGTATTCCGACCTTTTTTTCCATTTTCGGACACGTCGATTTTGGGCCACTTTTTTAAAGTTTGAGAAAAAAAAATCGGTCGAAATAGACCTTTTTTCGAGCCTTCAAAAAACGGCATTTTAAGCATTTAGTCAACAATTTTCTGCGCTCACAGGGTGCGTCTGATATCATACTTAAGTATTCCGACCTTTTTTTCCATTTTCAAAAACGTCGATTTTGGGCCATTTTTTAAAGTTTGAGAAAAAAAAATCGGTCGAAATAGACCTTTTTTCGAGCCTTTAAAAAACGGCATTTTAAGCATTTTCGTAACAATCTTTTGCGCTCACATGGTGCGTCTGATATCATACTTAAGTATTCCGACCTTTTTTTCCATTTTCAAAAACGTCGATTTTGGGCCATTTTTTTAAGTTTGAGAAAAAAAAATCGGTCGAAATAGACCTTTTTTCGAGCCTTCAAAAAACGGCATTTTAAGCATTTAGTCAACAATTTTCTGCGCTCACAGGGTGCGTCTGATATCATACTTAAGTATTCCGACCTTTTTTTCCATTTTCGGACACGTCGATTTTGGGCCATTTTTTAAAGTTTGAGAAAAAAAAAATTGGTCGAAATAGACCTTTTTTCGAGCCTTCAAAAAACGGCATTTTACGCATTTTCGTAACAATCTTTTGCGCTCACATGGTGCGTCTGATATCATACTTAAGTATTCTGACCTTTTTTTCCATTTTCGGACACGTCGATTTTGGGCCATTTTTTAAAGTTTGAGAAAAAAAAATCGGTCGAAATAGACCTTTTTTCGAGCCTTCAAAAAACGGCATTTTAAGCATTTAGGCAACAATTTTCTGCGCTCACATGGTGCGTCTGATATCATACTTAAGTATTCAAACCTTTTTTTCCATTTTCGGACACGTTGATTTTGGGCCATTTTTTAAAGTTTGAGAAAAAAAAATCGGTCGAAATAGACCTTTTTTCGAGCCTTCAAAAAACGGCATTTTACGCATTTTCGTAACAATCTTTTGCGCTCACATGATGCGTCTGATATCATACTTAAGTATTCCGACCTTTTTTTCCATTTTCGGACACGTCGATTTTGGGCCATTTTTTAAAGTTTGAGAAAAAAAAATCGGTCGAAATAGACCTTTTTTCGTGCCTTCAAAAAACGGCATTTTACGCATTTTCGTAACAATCTTTTGCGCTCACATGATGCGTCTGATATCATACTTAAGTATTCCGACCTTTTTTTCCATTTTCGAAAACGTAGATTTTGGGCCATTTTTTAAAGTTTGAGAAAAAAAAATTGGTCGAAATAGACCTTTTTTCGAGCCTTCAAAAAACGGCATTTTAAGCATTTAGGCAACAATTGTCCGCGCTCACATGGTGCGACTGATATCATACTTAAGTATTCCAACCTTTTTTTCCATTTTCGGACACGTCGATTTTGGGCCATTTTTTAAAGTTTGAGAAAAAAAAAACGGTCGAAATAGATATTTTTTCGAGCCTTCAAAAAACGGCATTTTACACATTTTCGTAACAATCTTTTGCGCTCACATGATGCGTCTGATATCATACTTAAGTATTCCGACCTTTTTTTCCATTTTCGGACACGTCGATTTTGGGCCATTTTTTAAAGTTTGAGAAAAAAAAATCGGTCGAAATAGACCTTTTTTCGAGCCTTCAAAAAACGGCATTTTAAGCATTTAGTCAACAATTTTCTGCGCTCACAGGGTGCGTCTGATATCATACTTAAGTATTCCGACCTTTTTTTCCATTTTCGGACACGTCGATTTTGGGCCATTTTTTAAAGTTTGAGAAAAAAAAAATTGGTCGAAATAGACCTTTTTTCGAGCCTTCAAAAAACGGCATTTTACGCATTTTCGTAACAATCTTTTGCGCTCACATGATGCGTCTGATATCATACTTAAGTATTCCGACCTTTTTTTTCCATTTTCGGACACGTCGATTTTGGGCCATTTTTTAAAGTTTGAGAAAAAAAAATCGGTCGAAATAGACCTTTTTTCGAGCCTTCAAAAAACGGCATTTTAAGCATTTAGGCAACAATTTTCTGCGCTCACATGGTGCGTCTGATATCATACTTAAGTATTCCGACCTTTTTTTCCATTTTCGGACACGTCGATTTTGGGCCACTTTTTTAAAGTTTGAGAAAAAAAAATCGGTCGAAATAGACCTTTTTTCGAGCCTTCAAAAAACGGCATTTTAAGCATTTAGTCAACAATTTTCTGCGCTCACAGGGTGCGTCTGATATCATACTTAAGTATTCCGACCTTTTTTTCCATTTTCAAAAACGTCGATTTTGGGCCATTTTTTAAAGTTTGAGAAAAAAAAAACGGTCGAAATAGACCTTTTTTCGAGCCTTCAAAAAACAGCATTTTACGCATTTTTGTAACAATCTTTTGCGCTCACATGATGCGTCTGATATCATACTTAAGTATTCCGACCTTTTTTTCCATTTTCGAAAACGTAGATTTTGGGCCATTTTTTAAAGTTTGAGAAAAAAAAATGGGTCGAAATAGACCTTTTTTCGAGCCTTCAAAAAACGGCATTTTAAGCATTTAGGCAACAATTTTCTGCGCTCACATGGTGCGTCTGATATCATACTTAAGTATTCCGACCTTTTTTTCCATTTTCGGACACGTAGATTTTGGGCCATTTTTTAACGTTTGAGAAAAACAAATCGGTCGAAATAGACCTTTTTTCGAGCCTTCAAAAAACGGCATTTTAAGCATTTAGGCAACAATTTTCCGCGCTCACATGGTGCGACTGATATACTTAAGTATTCCAACCTTTTTTTCCATTTTCGGACACGTCGATTTTGGGCCATTTTTTAAAGTTTGAGAAAAAAAAATCGGTCGAAATAGATATTTTTTCGAGCCTTCAAAAAACGGTATTTTACACATTTTCGTAACAATCTTTTGCGCTCACATGATGTGTATGATATCATACTTAAGTATTCCGACCTTTTTTTCCATTTTCGGACACGTCGATTTTGGGCCATTTTTTAAAGTTTGAGAAAAAAAAATTGGTCGAAATAGACCTTTTTTCGAGCCTTCAAAAAACGGCATTTTACGCATTTTCGTAACAATCTTTAGCGCTCACATGATGCGTCTGATATCATACTTAAGTATTCCGACCTTTTTTTCCATTTTCAAAAACGTCGATTTTGGGCCATTTTTTAAAGTTTGAGAAAAAAAAATCGGTCGAAATAGATCTTTTTTGGAGCCTTCAAAAAACGGCATTTTAAGCATTTAGGCAACAATTTTCTGCGCTCACATGGTGCGTCTGTTATCATACTTAAGTATTCAAACCTTTTTTTCCATTTTCGGACACGTTGATTTTGGGCCATTTTTTAAAGTTTTAGAAAAAAAAATCGGTCGAAATAGACCTTTTTTCGAGCCTTCAAAAAACGGCATTTTAAGCATTTAGGCAACAATCTTGTGCGCTCACATGGTGCGTCTGATATCATACTTAAGTAGTCCGATCTTTTTTTCTATTTTCGGACACGTCGATTTTGGGCCATTTTTTAAATTTTGAGAAAAAAAAATCGGTCGAAATAGACCTTTTTTCGAGCCTTCAAAAAACGGCATTTTACGCATTTTCGTAAGAATCTTTTGCGCTCACATGATGCGTCTGATATCATACTTAAGTATTCCGACCTTTTTTTCCATTTTCGGACACGTCAATTTTGGGCCATTTTTTAAAGTTTGAGAAAAAAAAATCGGTCGAAATAGACCTTTTTTCGAGCCTTCAAAAAACGGCATTTTACGCATTTTCGTAACAATCTTTTGCGCTCACATGATGCGTCTGATATCATACTTAAGTATTCCGACCTTTTTTTCCATTTTCGGACACGTCGATTTTGGGCCATTTTTTAAAGTTTGAGAAAAAAAAATCGGTCGAAATAGACCTTTTTTCGAGCCTTCAAAAAACGGCATTTTAAGCATTTAGGCAACAATTTTCTACGCTCACATGGTGCGTCTGATATCATACTTAAGTATTCCGACCTTTTTTTCCATTTTCGGACACGTCGATTTTGGGCCATTTTTTAAAGTTTGAGAAAAAAAAATCGGTCGAAATAGACCTTTTTTCGAGCCTTCAAAAAACGGCATTTTAAGCATTTAGTCAACAATTTTCTGCGCTCACAGGGTGCGTCTGATATCATACTTAAGTATTCCGACCTTTTTTTCCATTTTCGGACACGTCGATTTTGGGCCATTTTTTAAAGTTTGAGAAAAAAAAAATTGGTCGAAATAGACCTTTTTTCGAGCCTTCAAAAAACGGCATTTTACGCATTTTCGTAACAATCTTTTGCGCTCACATGGTGCGTCTGATATCATACTTAAGTATTCTGACCTTTTTTTCCATTTTCGGACACGTCGATTTTGGGCCATTTTTTAAAGTTTGAGAAAAAAAAATCGGTCGAAATAGACCTTTTTTCGAGCCTTCAAAAAACGGCATTTTAAGCATTTAGGCAACAATTTTCTGCGCTCACATGGTGCGTCTGATATCATACTTAAGTATTCAAACCTTTTTTTCCATTTTCGGACACGTTGATTTTGGGCCATTTTTTAAAGTTTGAGAAAAAAAAATCGGTCGAAATAGACCTTTTTTCGAGCCTTCAAAAAACGGCATTTTACGCATTTTCGTAACAATCTTTTGCGCTCACATGATGCGTCTGATATCATACTTAAGTATTCCGACCTTTTTTTCCATTTTCGGACACGTCGATTTTGGGCCATTTTTTAAAGTTTGAGAAAAAAAAATCGGTCGAAATAGACCTTTTTTCGTGCCTTCAAAAAACGGCATTTTACGCATTTTCGTAACAATCTTTTGCGCTCACATGATGCGTCTGATATCATACTTAAGTATTCCGACCTTTTTTTCCATTTTCGAAAACATAGATTTTGGGCCATTTTTTAAAGTTTGAGAAAGAAAAATCGGTCTAAATAGACCTTTTTTCGAGCCTTCAAAAAACGGCATTTTAAGCATTTAGGCAACAATTTTCTGCGCTCACATGATGCGTCTGATATCATACTTAAGTATTCCGACCTTTTTTTCCATTTTCGGACACGTCGATTTTGGGCCATTTTTTAACGTTTGAGAAAAAAAAATCGGTCGAAATAGACCTTTTTTCGAGCCTTCAAAAAACGGCATTTTAAGCATTTAGGCAACAATTTTCCGCGCTCACATGGTGCGACTGATATCATACTTAAGTATTCCAACCTTTTTTTCCATTTTCGGACACGTCAATTTTGGGCCATTTTTTAAAGTTTGAGAAAAAAAAATCGGTCGAAATAGATATTTTTTCGAGCCTTCAAAAAACGGCATTTTACACATTTTCGTAACAATCTTTCGCGCTCACATGATGCGTATGATATCATACTTAAGTATTCCGACCTTTTTTTCCATTTTCGGACACGTCGATTTTGGGCCATTTTTTAAAGTTTGAGAAAAAAAAATCGGTCGAAATAGACCTTTTTTCGAGCCTTCAAAAAACGGCATTTTAAGCATTTAGTCAACAATTTTCTGCACTCACAGGGTGCGTCTGATATCATACTTAAGTATTCCGACCTTTTTTTCCATTTTCGGACACGTCGATTTTGGGCCATTTTTTAAAGTTTGAGAAAAAAAAAATTGGTCGAAATAGACCTTTTTTCGAGCCTTCAAAAAACGGCATTTTACGCATTTTCGTAACAATCTTTTGCGCTCACATGATGCGTCTGATATCATACTTAAGTATTCCGACCTTTTTTTCCATTTTCGGACACGTCGATTTTGGGCCATTTTTTAAAGTTTGAGAAAAAAAAATCGGTCGAAATAGACCTTTTTTCGAGCCTTCAAAAAACGGCATTTTAAGCATTTAGGCAACAATTTTCTGCGCTCACATGGTGCGTCTGATATCATACTTAAGTATTCAAACCTTTTTTTCCATTTTCGGACACGTTGATTTTGGGCCATTTTTTAAAGTTTTAGAAAAAAAAATCGGTCGAAATAGACCTTTTTTCGAGCCTTCAAAAAACGACATTTTAAGCATTTTCGTAACAATCTTTTGCGCTCACATGATGCGTCTGATATCATACTTAAGTATTCCGACCTTTTTTTCCATTTTCGAAAACGTCGATTTTGGGCCATTTTTTAAAGTTTGAGAAAAAAAAATCGGTCGAAATAGACCTTTTTTCGAGCCTTCAAAAAACGGCATTTTAAGCATTTAGGCAACAATTTTCTGCGCTCACATGGTGCGTCTGATATCATACTTAAGTATTCCGACCTTTTTTTCCATTTTCGGACACGTCGATTTTGGGCCACTTTTTTAAAGTTTGAGAAAAAAAAATCGGTCGAAATAGACCTTTTTTCGAGCCTTCAAAAAACGGCATTTTAAGCATTTAGTCAACAATTTTCTGCGCTCACAGGGTGCGTCTGATATCATACTTAAGTATTCCGACCTTTTTTTCCATTTTCAAAAACGTCGATTTTGGGCCATTTTTTAATGTTTGAGAAAAAAAAATGGGTCGAAATAGACCTTTTTTCGAGCCTTCAAAAAACAGCATTTTACGCATTTTTGTAACAATCTTTTGCGCTCACATGATGCGTCTGATATCATACTTAAGTATTCCGACCTTTTTTTCCATTTTCGAAAACGTAGATTTTGGGCCATTTTTTAAAGTTTGAGAAAAAAAAATGGGTCGAAATAGACCTTTTTTCGAGCCTTCAAAAAACGGCATTTTAAGCATTTAGGCAACAATTTTCTGCGCTCACATGGTGCGTCTGATATCATACTCAAGTATTCCGACCTTTTTTTCCATTTTCGGACACGTAGATTTTGGGCCATTTTTTAACGTTTGAGAAAAAAAAATCGGTCGAAATAGACCTTTTTTCGAGCCTTCAAAAAACGGCATTTTAAGCATTTAGGCAACAATTTTCCGCGCTCACATGGTGCGACTGATATCATACTTAAGTATTCCAACCTTTTTTTCCATTTTCGGACACGTAGATTTTGGGCCATTTTTTAACGTTTGAGAAAAAAAAATCGGTCGAAATAGACCTTTTTTCGAGCCTTCAAAAAACGGCATTTTAAGCATTTAGGCAACAATTTTCCGCGCTCACATGGTGCGACTGATATCATACTTAAGTATTCCAACCTTTTTTTCCATTTTCGGACACGTCGATTTTGGGCCATTTTTTAAAGTTTGAGAAAAAAAAATCGGTCGAAATAGATATTTTTTCGAGCCTTCAAAAAACGGTATTTTACACATTTTCGTAACAATCTTTTGCGCTCACATGATGCGTATGATATCATACTTAAGTATTCCGACCTTTTTTTCCATTTTCGGACACGTCGATTTTGGGCCATTTTTTAAAGTTTGAGAAAAAAAAATCGGTCGAAATAGACCTTTTTTCGAGCCTTCAAAAAACGGCATTTTACGCATTTTCGTAACAATCTTTTGCGCTCACATGATGCGTCTGATATCATACTTAAGTATTCCGACCTTTTTTTCCATTTTCAAAAACGTCGATTTTGGGCCATTTTTTAAAGTTTGAGAAAAAAAAAACGGTCGAAATAGACCTTTTTTCAAGCCTTCAAAAAACGGCATTTTACGCATTTTCGTAACAATCTTTTGCGCTCACATGATGCGTCTGATATCATACTTAAGTATTCCGACCTTTTTTTCCATTTTCGGACACGTCGATTTTGGCCCATTTTTTAAAGTTTGAGAAAAAAAAATCGGTCGAAATAGACCTTTTTTCGAGCCTTCAAAAAACGGCATTTTAAGCATTTAGGCAACAATTTTCTGCGCTCACATGGTGCGTCTGATATCATACTTAAGTATTCCGACCTTTTTTTCCATTTTCGGACACGTCGATTTTGGGCCATTTTTTAAAGTTTGAGAAAAAAAAATCGGTCGAAATAGACCTTTTTTCGAGCCTTCAAAAAACGGCATTTTAAGCATTTAGTCAACAATTTTCTGCGCTCACAGGGTGCGTCTGATATCATACTTAAGTATTCCGACCTTTTTTTCCATTTTCAAAAACGTCGATTTTGGGCCATTTTTTAAAGTTTGAGAAAAAAAAAACGGTCGAAATAGACCTTTTTTCGAGCCTTCAAAAAACAGCATTTTACGCATTTTTGTAACAATCTTTTGCGCTCACATGATGCGTCTGATATCATACTTAAGTATTCCGACCTTTTTTTCCATTTTCGAAAACGTAGATTTTGGGCCATTTTTTAAAGTTTGAGAAAAAAAAATGGGTCGAAATAGACCTTTTTTCGAGCCTTCAAAAAACGGCATTTTAAGCATTTAGGCAACAATTTTCTGCGCTCACATGGTGCGTCTGATATCATATTTAAGTATTCCGACCTTTTTTTCCATTTTCGGACACGTAGATTTTGGGCCATTTTTTAACGTTTGAGAAAAACAAATCGGTCGAAATAGACCTTTTTTCGAGCTTTCAAAAAACGGCATTTTAAGCATTTAGGCAAAAATTTTCCGCGCTCACATGGTGCGACTGATATCATACTTAAGTATTCCAACCTTTTTTTCCATTTTCGGACACGTCGATTTTGGGCCATTTTTTAAAGTTTGAGAAAAAAAAATCGGTCTAAATAGATATTTTTTCGAGCCTTCAAAAGACGGTATTTTACACATTTTCGTAACAAATCTTTTGCGCTCACATGATGCGTATGATATCATACTTAAGTATTCCGACCTTTTTTTCCATTTTCGGACACGTCGATTTTGGGCCATTTTTTAAAGTTTGAGAAAAAAAAATCGGTCGAAATAGACCTTTTTTCGAGCCTTCAAAAAACGGCATTTTAAGCATTTAGTCAACAATTTTCTGCGCTCACAGGGTGCGTCTGATATCATACTTAAGTATTCCGACCTTTTTTTCCATTTTCGGACACGTCGATTTTGGGCCATTTTTTAAAGTTTGAGAAAAAAAAATTGGTCGAAATAGACCTTTTTTCGAGCCTTCAAAAAACGGCATTTTACGCATTTTCGTAACAATCTTTAGCGCTCACATGATGCGTCTGATATCATACTTAAGTATTCCGACCTTTTTTTCCGTTTTCAAAAACGTCGATTTTGGGCCATTTTTTAAAGTTTGAGAAAAAAAAATCGGTCGAAATAGATCTTTTTTGGAGCCTTCAAAAAACGGCATTTTAAGCATTTAGGCAACAATTTTCTGCGCTCACATGGTGCGTCTGTTATCATACTTAGGTATTCAAACCTTTTTTTCCATTTTCGGACACGTTGATTTTGGGCCATTTTTTAAAGTTTTAGAAAAAAAAATCGGTCGAAATAGACCTTTTTTCGAGCCTTCAAAAAACGGCATTTTAAGCATTTAGGCAACAATCTTGTGCGCTCACATGGTGCGTCTGATATCATACTTAAGTAGTCCGATCTTTTTTTCTATTTTCGGACACGTCGATTTTGGGCCATTTTTTAAATTTTGAGAAAAAAAAATCGGTCGAAATAGACCTTTTTTCGAGCCTTCAAAAAACGGCATTTTACGCATTTTCGTAACAATCTTTTGCACTCACATGATGCGTCTGATATCATACTTAAGTATTCCGACCTTTTTTTCCATTTTCGGACACGTCGATTTTGGGCCATTTTTTAAAGTTTGAGAAAAAAAAATCGGTCGAAATAGACCTTTTTTGGAGCCTTCAAAAAACGGCATTTTAAGCATTTAGGCAACAATTTTCTGCGCTCACATGGTGCGTCTGATATCATACTTAAGTATTCAAACCTTTTTTTCCATTTTCGGACACGTTGATTTTGGGCCATTTTTTAAAGTTTGAGAAAAAAAAAACGGTCGAAATAGACCTTTTTTCGAGCCTTCAAAAAACGGCATTTTAAGCATTTAGGCAACAATCTTGTGCGCTCACATGGTGCGTCTGATATCATACTTAAGTAGTCCGATCTTTTTTTCTATTTTCGGACACGTCGATTTTGGGCCATTTTTTAAATTTTGAGAAAAAAAAATCGGTCGAAATAGACCTTTTTTCGAGCCTTCAAAAAACGGCATTTTACGCATTTTCGTAACAATCTTTTGCGCTCACATGATGCGTCTGATATCATACTTAAGTATTCCGACCTTTTTTTCCATTTTCGGACACGTCGATTTTGGGCCATTTTTTAAAGTTTGAGAAAAAAAAATCGGTCGAAATAGACCTTTTTTCGAGCCTTCAAAAAACGGCATTTTACGCATTTTCGTAACAATCTTTTGCGCTCACATGATGCGTCTGATATCATACTTAAGTATTCCGACCTTTTTTTCCATTTTCGGACACGTCGATTTTGGGCCATTTTTTAAAGTTTGAGAAAAAAAAATCGGTCGAAATAGACCTTTTTTCGAGCCCTTAAAAAACTGCATTTTAAGCATTTTCGTAACAATCTTTTGCGCTCACATGGTGCGTCTGATATCATACTTAAGTATTCCGACCTTTTTTTCCATTTTCAAAAATGTCGATTTTGGGCCATTTTTTAAAGTTTGAGAAAAAAAAATCGGTCGAAATAGACCTTTTTTCGAGCCTTCAAAAAACGGCATTTTAAGCATTTAGTCAACAATTTTCTGCGCTCACAGGGTGCGTCTGATATCATACTTAAGTATTCCGACCTTTTTTTCCATTTTCGGACACGTCGATTTTGGGCCATTTTTTAAAGTTTGAGAAAAAAAAATCGGTCGAAATAGACCTTTTTTCGAGCCTTCAAAAAACGGCATTTTAAGCATTTAGTCAACAATTTTCTGCGCTCACAGGGTGCGTCTGATATCATACTTAAGTATTCCGACCTTTTTTTCCATTTTCGGACACGTCGATTTTGGGCCATTTTTTAAAGTTTGAGAAAAAAAAAATTGGTCGAAATAGACCTTTTTTCGAGCCTTCAAAAAACGGCATTTTACGCATTTTCGTAACAATCTTTTGCGCTCACATGGTGCGTCTGATATCATACTTAAGTATTCTGACCTTTTTTTCCATTTTCGGACACGTCGATTTTGGGCCATTTTTTAAAGTTTGAGAAAAAAAAATCGGTCGAAATAGACCTTTTTTCGAGCCTTCAAAAAACGGCATTTTAAGCATTTAGGCAACAATTTTCTGCGCTCACATGGTGTGTCTGATATCATACTTAAGTATTCAAACCTTTTTTTCCATTTTCGGACACGTTGATTTTGGGCCATTTTTTAAAGTTTGAGAAAAAAAAATCGGTCGAAATAGACCTTTTTTCGAGCCTTCAAAAAACGGCATTTTACGCATTTTCGTAACAATCTTTTGCGCTCACATGATGCGTCTGATATCATACTTAAGTATTCCGACCTTTTTTTCCATTTTCGGACACGTCGATTTTGGGCCATTTTTTAAAGTTTGAGAAAAAAAAATCGGTCGAAATAGACCTTTTTTCGTGCCTTCAAAAAACGGCATTTTACGCATTTTCGTAACAATCTTTTGCGCTCACATGATGCGTCTGATATCATACTTAAGTATTCCGACCTTTTTTTCCATTTTCGAAAACGTAGATTTTGGGCCATTTTTTAAAGTTTTAGAAAAAAAAATCGGTCGAAATAGACCTTTTTTCGAGCCTTCAAAAAACGACATTTTAAGCATTTTCGTAACAATCTTTTGCGCTCACATGATGCGTCTGATATCATACTTAAGTATTCCGACCTTTTTTTCCATTTTCGGACACGTCGATTTTGGGCCATTTTTTAAAGTTTGAGAAAAAAAAATCGGTCGAAATAGACCTTTTTTCGAGCCTTCAAAAAACGGCATTTTAAGCATTTAGTCAACAATTTTCTGCGCTCACAGGGTGCGTCTGATATCATACTTAAGTATTCCGACCTTTTTTTCCATTTTCAAAAACGTCGATTTTGGGCCATTTTTTAATGTTTGAGAAAAAAAAATCGGTCGAAATAGACCTTTTTTCGAGCCTTCAAAAAACAGCATTTTACGCATTTTTGTAACAATCTTTTGCGCTCACATGATGCGTCTGATATCATACTTAAGTATTCCGACCTTTTTTTCCATTTTCGAAAACGTAGATTTTGGGCCATTTTTTAAAGTTTTAGAAAAAAAAATCGGTCGAAATAGACCTTTTTTCGAGCCTTCAAAAAACGACATTTTAAGCATTTTCGTAACAATCTTTTGCGCTCACATGATGCGTCTGATATCATACTTAAGTATTCCGACCTTTTTTTCCATTTTCGGACACGTCGATTTTGGGCCATTTTTTAAAGTTTGAGAAAAAAAAATCGGTCGAAATAGACCTTTTTTCGAGCCTTCAAAAAACGGCATTTTAAGCATTTAGTCAACAATTTTCTGCGCTCACAGGGTGCGTCTGATATCATACTTAAGTATTCCGACCTTTTTTTCCATTTTCAAAAACGTCGATTTTGGGCCATTTTTTAATGTTTGAGAAAAAAAAATCGGTCGAAATAGACCTTTTTTCGAGCCTTCAAAAAACAGCATTTTACGCATTTTTGTAACAATCTTTTGCGCTCACATGATGCGTCTGATATCATACTTAAGTATTCCGACCTTTTTTTCCATTTTCGAAAACGTAGATTTTGGGCCATTTTTTAAAGTTTGAGAAAAAAAAATGGGTCGAAATAGACCTTTTTTCGAGCCTTCAAAAAACGGCATTTTAAGCATTTAGTCAACAATTTTCTGCGCTCACAGGGTGCGTCTGATATCATACTTAAGTATTCCGACCTTTTTTTCCATTTTCGGACACGTCGATTTTGGGCCATTTTTTAAAGTTTGAGAAAAAAAAAATTGGTCGAAATAGACCTTTTTTCGAGCCTTCAAAAAACGGCATTTTACGCATTTTCGTAACAATCTTTTGCGCTCACATGATGCGTCTGATATCATACTTAAGTATTCCGACCTTTTTTTCCATTTTCGGACACGTCGATTTTGGGCCAATTTTTAAAGTTTGAGAAAAAAAAATCGGTCGAAATAGACCTTTTTTCGAGCCTTCAAAAAACGGCATTTTAAGCATTTAGGCAACAATTTTCTGCGCTCACATGGTGCGTCTGATATCATACTTAAGTATTCCGACCTTTTTTTCCATTTTCGGACACGTCGATTTTGGGCCACTTTTTTAAAGTTTGAGAAAAAAAAATCGGTCGAAATAGACCTTTTTTCGAGCCTTCAAAAAACGGCATTTTAAGCATTTAGTCAACAATTTTCTGCGCTCACAGGGTGCGTCTGATATCATACTTAAGTATTCCGACCTTTTTTTCCATTTTCAAAAACGTCGATTTTGGGCCATTTTTTAATGTTTGAGAAAAAAAAATCGGTCGAAATAGACCTTTTTTCGAGCCTTCAAAAAACAGCATTTTACGCATTTTTGTAACAATCTTTTGCGCTCACATGATGCGTCTGATATCATACTTAAGTATTCCGACCTTTTTTTCCATTTTCGAAAACGTAGATTTTGGGCCATTTTTTAAAGTTTGAGAAAAAAAAATCGGTCGAAATAGACCTTTTTTCGAGCCTTCAAAAAACGGCATTTTAAGCATTTAGGCAACAATTTTCTGCGCTCACATGGTGCGTCTGATATCATACTTAAGTATTCCGACCTTTTTTTCCATTTTCGGACACGTAGATTTTGGGCCATTTTTTAACGTTTGAGAAAAAAAAATCGGTCGAAATAGACCTTTTTTCGAGCCTTCAAAAAACGGCATTTTAAGCATTTAGGCAACAATTTTCCGCGCTCACATGGTGCGACTGATATCATACTTAAGTATTCCAACCTTTTTTTCCATTTTCGGACACGTCGATTTTGGGCCATTTTTTAAAGTTTGAGAAAAAAAAATCGGTCGAAATAGATATTTTTTCGAGCCTTCAAAAAACGGTATTTTACACATTTTCGTAACAATCTTTTGCGCTCACATGATGCGTATGATATCATACTTAAGTATTCCGACCTTTTTTTCCATTTTCGGACACGTCGATTTTGGGCCATTTTTTAAAGTTTGAGAAAAAAAAATCGGTCGAAATAGACCTTTTTTCGAGCCTTCAAAAAACGGCATTTTAAGCATTTAGTCAACAATTTTCTGCGCTCACAGGGTGCGTCTGATATCATACTTAAGTATTCCGACCTTTTTTTCCATTTTCGGACACGTCGATTTTGGGCCATTTTTTAAAGTTTTAGAAAAAAAAATTGGTCGAAATAGACCTTTTTTCGAGCCTTCAAAAAACGGCATTTTACGCATTTTCGTAACAATCTTTTGCGCTCACATGATGCGTCTGATATCATACTTAAGTATTCCGACCTTTTTTTCCATTTTCAAAAACGTCGATTTTGGGCCATTTTTTAAAGTTTGAGAAAAAAAAATCGGTCGAAATAGACCTTTTTTCGAGCCTTTAAAAAACTGCATTTTAAGCATTTTCGTAACAATCTTTTGCGCTCACATGGTGCGTCTGATATCATACTTAAGTATTCCGACCTTTTTTTCCATTTTCAAAAACGTCGATTTTGGGCCATTTTTTAAAGTTTGAGAAAAAAAAATCGGTCGAAATAGACCTTTTTTCGAGCCTTCAAAAAACGGCATTTTAAGCATTTAGTCAACAATTTTCTGCGCTCACAGGGTGCGTCTGATATCATACTTAAGTATTCCGACCTTTTTTTCCATTTTCGGACACGTCGATTTTGGGCCATTTTTTAAAGTTTGAGAAAAAAAAATCGGTCGAAATAGACCTTTTTTCGAGCCTTCAAAAAACGGCATTTTACGCATTTTCGTAACAATCTTTTGCGCTCACATGATGCGTCTGATATCATACTTAAGTATTCCGACCTTTTTTTCCATTTTCGGACACGTCGATTTTGGGCCATTTTTTAAAGTTTGAGAAAAAAAAATCGGTCGAAATAGACCTTTTTTCGTGCCTTCAAAAAACGGCATTTTACGCATTTTCGTAACAATCTTTTGCGCTCACATGATGCGTCTGATATCATACTTAAGTATTCCGACCTTTTTTTCCATTTTCGAAAACGTAGATTTTGGGCCATTTTTTAAAGTTTTAGAAAAAAAAAATCGGTCGAAATAGACCTTTTTTCGAGCCTTCAAAAAACGACATTTTAAGCATTTTCGTAACAATCTTTTGCGCTCACATGATGCGTCTGATATCATACTTAAGTATTCCGACCTTTTTTTCCATTTTCGGACACGTCGATTTTGGGCCATTTTTTAAAGTTTGAGAAAAAAAAATCGGTCGAAATAGACCTTTTTTCGAGCCTTCAAAAAACGGCATTTTAAGCATTTAGGCAACAATTTTCTGCGCTCACATGGTGCGTCTGATATCATACTTAAGTATTCCGACCTTTTTTTCCATTTTCGGACACGTCGATTTTGGGCCATTTTTTAAAGTTTTAGAAAAAAAAATTGGTCGAAATAGACCTTTTTTCGAGCCTTCAAAAAACGGCATTTTACGCATTTTCGTAACAATCTTTTGCGCTCACATGATGCGTCTGATATCATACTTAAGTATTCCGACCTTTTTTTCCATTTTCAAAAACGTCGATTTTGGGCCATTTTTTAAAGTTTGAGAAAAAAAAATCGGTCGAAATAGACCTTTTTTCGAGCCTTTAAAAAACTGCATTTTAAGCATTTTCGTAACAATCTTTTGCGCTCACATGGTGCGTCTGATATCATACTTAAGTATTCCGACCTTTTTTTCCATTTTCAAAAACGTCGATTTTGGGCCATTTTTTAAAGTTTGAGAAAAAAAATCGGTCGAAATAGACCTTTTTTCGAGCCTTCAAAAAACGGCATTTTAAGCATTTAGTCAACAATTTTCTGCGCTCACAGGGTGCGTCTGATATCATACTTAAGTATTCCGACCTTTTTTTCCATTTTCGGACACGTCGATTTTGGGCCATTTTTTAAAGTTTGAGAAAAAAAAATCGGTCGAAATAGACCTTTTTTCGAGCCTTCAAAAAACGGCATTTTAAGCATTTAGTCAACAATTTTCTGCTTTCACAGGGTGCGTCTGATATCATACTTAAGTATTCCGACCTTTTTTTCCATTTTCGGACACGTCGATTTTGGGCCATTTTTTAAAGTTTGAGAAAAAAAAAATTGGTCGAAATAGACCTTTTTTCGAGCCTTCAAAAAACGGCATTTTACGCATTTTCGTAACAATCTTTTGCGCTCACATGGTGCGTCTGATATCATACTTAAGTATTCTGACCTTTTTTTCCATTTTCGGACACGTCGATTTTGGGCCATTTTTTAAAGTTTGAGAAAAAAAAATCGGTCGAAATAGACCTTTTTTCGAGCCTTCAAAAAACGGCATTTTAAGCATTTAGGCAACAATTTTCTGCGCTCACATGGTGCGTCTGATATCATACTTAAGTATTCAAACCTTTTTTTCCATTTTCGGACACGTTGATTTTGGGCCATTTTTTAAAGTTTGAGAAAAAAAAATCAGTCGAAATAGACCTTTTTTCGAGCCTTCAAAAAACGGCATTTTACGCATTTTCGTAACAATCTTTTGCGCTCACATGATGCGTCTGATATCATACTTAAGTATTCCGACCTTTTTTTCCATTTTCGGACACGTCGATTTTGGGCCATTTTTTAAAGTTTGAGAAAAAAAAATCGGTCGAAATAGACCTTTTTTCGTGCCTTCAAAAAACGGCATTTTACGCATTTTCGTAACAATCTTTTGCGCTCACATGATGCGTCTGATATCATACTTAAGTATTCCGACCTTTTTTTCCATTTTCGAAAACGTAGATTTTGGGCCATTTTTTAAAGTTTTAGAAAAAAAAATCGGTCGAAATAGACCTTTTTTCGAGCCTTCAAAAAACGACATTTTAAGCATTTTCGTAACAATCTTTTGCGCTCACATGATGCGTCTGATATCATACTTAAGTATTCCGACCTTTTTTTCCATTTTCGGACACGTCGATTTTGGGCCATTTTTTAAAGTTTGAGAAAAAAAAATCGGTCGAAATAGACCTTTTTTCGAGCCTTCAAAAAACGGCATTTTAAGCATTTAGGCAACAATTTTCTGCGCTCACATGGTGCGTCTGATATCATACTTAAGTATTCCGACCTTTTTTTCCATTTTCGGACACGTCGATTTTGGGCCATTTTTTAAAGTTTTAGAAAAAAAAATTGGTCGAAATAGACCTTTTTTCGAGCCTTCAAAAAACGGCATTTTACGCATTTTCGTAACAATCTTTTGCGCTCACATGATGCGTCTGATATCATACTTAAGTATTCCGACCTTTTTTTCCATTTTCAAAAACGTCGATTTTGGGCCATTTTTTAAAGTTTGAGAAAAAAAAATCGGTCGAAATAGACCTTTTTTCGAGCCTTTAAAAAACTGCATTTTAAGCATTTTCGTAACAATCTTTTGCGCTCACATGGTGCGTCTGATATCATACTTAAGTATTCCGACCTTTTTTTCCATTTTCAAAAACGTCGATTTTGGGCCATTTTTTAAAGTTTGAGAAAAAAAATCGGTCGAAATAGACCTTTTTTCGAGCCTTCAAAAAACGGCATTTTAAGCATTTAGTCAACAATTTTCTGCGCTCACAGGGTGCGTCTGATATCATACTTAAGTATTCCGACCTTTTTTTCCATTTTCGGACACGTCGATTTTGGGCCATTTTTTAAAGTTTGAGAAAAAAAAATCGGTCGAAATAGACCTTTTTTCGAGCCTTCAAAAAACGGCATTTTAAGCATTTAGTCAACAATTTTCTGCTTTCACAGGGTGCGTCTGATATCATACTTAAGTATTCCGACCTTTTTTTCCATTTTCGGACACGTCGATTTTGGGCCATTTTTTAAAGTTTGAGAAAAAAAAAATTGGTCGAAATAGACCTTTTTTCGAGCCTTCAAAAAACGGCATTTTACGCATTTTCGTAACAATCTTTTGCGCTCACATGGTGCGTCTGATATCATACTTAAGTATTCTGACCTTTTTTTCCATTTTCGGACACGTCGATTTTGGGCCATTTTTTAAAGTTTGAGAAAAAAAAATCGGTCGAAATAGACCTTTTTTCGAGCCTTCAAAAAACGGCATTTTAAGCATTTAGGCAACAATTTTCTGCGCTCACATGGTGCGTCTGATATCATACTTAAGTATTCAAACCTTTTTTTCCATTTTCGGACACGTTGATTTTGGGCCATTTTTTAAAGTTTGAGAAAAAAAAATCAGTCGAAATAGACCTTTTTTCGAGCCTTCAAAAAACGGCATTTTACGCATTTTCGTAACAATCTTTTGCGCTCACATGATGCGTCTGATATCATACTTAAGTATTCCGACCTTTTTTTCCATTTTCGGACACGTCGATTTTGGGCCATTTTTTAAAGTTTGAGAAAAAAAAATCGGTCGAAATAGACCTTTTTTCGTGCCTTCAAAAAACGGCATTTTACGCATTTTCGTAACAATCTTTTGCGCTCACATGATGCGTCTGATATCATACTTAAGTATTCCGACCTTTTTTTCCATTTTCGAAAACGTAGATTTTGGGCCATTTTTTAAAGTTTTAGAAAAAAAAATCGGTCGAAATAGACCTTTTTTCGAGCCTTCAAAAAACGACATTTTAAGCATTTTCGTAACAATCTTTTGCGCTCACATGATGCGTCTGATATCATACTTAAGTATTCCGACCTTTTTTTCCATTTTCGGACACGTCGATTTTGGGCCATTTTTTAAAGTTTGAGAAAAAAAAATCGGTCGAAATAGACCTTTTTTCGAGCCTTCAAAAAACGGCATTTTAAGCATTTAGGCAACAATTTTCTGCGCTCACATGGTGCGTCTGATATCATACTTAAGTATTCCGACCTTTTTTTCCATTTTCGGACACGTCGATTTTGGGCCACTTTTTTAAAGTTTGAGAAAAAAAAATCGGTCGAAATAGACCTTTTTTCGAGCCTTCAAAAAACAGCATTTTACGCATTTTTGTAACAATCTTTTGCGCTCACATGATGCGTCTGATATCATACTTAAGTATTCCGACCTTTTTTTCCATTTTCGAAAACGTAGATTTTGGGCCATTTTTTAAAGTTTGAGAAAAAAAAATGGGTCGAAATAGACCTTTTTTCGAGCCTTCAAAAAACGGCATTTTAAGCATTTAGTCAACAATTTTCTGCGCTCACAGGGTGCGTCTGATATCATACTTAAGTATTCCGACCTTTTTTTCCATTTTCGGACACGTCGATTTTGGGCCATTTTTTAAAGTTTGAGAAAAAAAAATCGGTCGAAATAGACCTTTTTTCGAGCCTTCAAAAAACGGCATTTTACGCATTTTCGTAACAATCTTTTGCGCTCACATGATGCGTCTGATATCATACTTAAGTATTCCGACCTTTTTTTCCATTTTCGGACACGTCGATTTTGGGCCATTTTTTAAAGTTTGAGAAAAAAAAATCGGTCGAAATAGAACTTTTTTCGAGCCTTCAAAAAACGACATTTTAAGCATTTTCGTAACAATCTTTTGCGCTCACATGATGCGTCTGATATCATACTTAAGTATTCCGACCTTTTTTTCCATTTTCGGACACGTCGATTTTGGGCCATTTTTTAAAGTTTGAGAAAAAAAAATCGGTCGAAATAGACCTTTTTTCGAGCCTTCAAAAAACGGCATTTTAAGCATTTAGGCAACAATTTTCTGCGCTCACATGGTGCGTCTGATATCATACTTAAGTATTCCGACCTTTTTTTCCATTTTCGGACACGTCGATTTTGGGCCACTTTTTTAAAGTTTGAGAAAAAAAAATCGGTCGAAATAGACCTTTTTTCGAGCCTTCAAAAAACGGCATTTTAAGCATTTAGTCAACAATTTTCTGCGCTCACAGGGTGCGTCTGATATCATACTTAAGTATTCCGACCTTTTTTTCCATTTTCAAAAACGTCGATTTTGGGCCATTTTTTAATGTTTGAGAAAAAAAAATTGGTCGAAATAGACCTTTTTTCGAGCCTTCAAAAAACAGCATTTTACGCATTTTTGTAACAATCTTTTGCGCTCACATGATGCGTCTGATATCATACTTAAGTATTCCGACCTTTTTTTCCATTTTCGAAAACGTAGATTTTGGGCCATTTTTTAAAGTTTGAGAAAAAAAAATCGGTCGAAATAGACCTTTTTTCGAGCCTTCAAAAAACGGCATTTTAAGCATTTAGGCAACAATTTTCTGCGCTCACATGGTGCGTCTGATATCATACTTAAGTATTCCGACCTTTTTTTCCATTTTCGGACACGTAGATTTTGGGCCATTTTTTAACGTTTGAGAAAAAAAAATCGGTCGAAATAGACCTTTTTTCGAGCCTTCAAAAAACGGCATTTTAAGCATTTAGGCAACAATTTTCCGCGCTCACATGGTGCGACTGATATCATACTTAAGTATTCCAACCTTTTTTTCCATTTTCGGACACGTCGATTTTGGGCCATTTTTTAAAGTTTGAGAAAAAAAAATCGGTCGAAATAGATATTTTTTCGAGCCTTCAAAAAACGGTATTTTACACATTTTCGTAACAATCTTTTGCGCTCACATGATGCGTATGATATCATACTTAAGTATTCCGACCTTTTTTTCCATTTTCGGACACGTCGATTTTGGGCCATTTTTTAAAGTTTGAGAAAAAAAAATCGGTCGAAATAGACCTTTTTTCGAGCCTTCAAAAAACGGCATTTTAAGCATTTAGTCAACAATTTTCTGCGCTCACATGGTGCGTCTGATATCATACTTAAGTATTCCGACCTTTTTTTCCATTTTCGGACACGTCGATTTTGGGCCATTTTTTAAAGTTTTAGAAAAAAAAATTGGTCGAAATAGACCTTTTTTCGAGCCTTCAAAAAACGGCATTTTACGCATTTTCGTAACAATCTTTTGCGCTCACATGATGCGTCTGATATCATACTTAAGTATTCCGACCTTTTTTTCCATTTTCGGACACGTCGATTTTGGGCCATTTTTTAAAGTTTGAGAAAAAAAAATCGGTCGAAATAGACCTTTTTTCGAGCCTTCAAAAAACGGCATTTTACGCATTTTCGTAACAATCTTTTGCGCTCACATGATGCGTCTGATATCATACTTAAGTATTCCGACCTTTTTTTCCATTTTCGAAAACGTCGATTTTGGGCCATTTTTTAAAGTTTGAGGAAAAAAAATCGGTCGAAATAGACCTTTTTTTCGAGCCTTCAAAAAACGGCATTTTATGCATTTTCGTAACAATCTTTTGCGCTCACATGGTGCGTCTGATATCATACTTAAGTATTCCGACCTTTTTTTCCATTTTCGGACACGTCGATTTTGGGCCATTTTTTAAAGTTTGAGAAAAAAAAATCGGTCGAAATAGACCTTTTTTCGAGCCTTAAAAAAACGGCATTTTACACATTTTCGTAACAATCTTTTGCGCTCACATGGTGTGTCTGATATCATACTTAAGTATTCCGACCTTTTTTTCCATTTTCGAAAACGTCGATTTTGGGCCATTTTTTAAAGTTTGAGGAAAAAAAATCGGTCGAAATAGACCTTTTTTCGAGCCTTCAAAAAACGGCATTTTAAGCATTTAGTCAACAATTTTCTGCGCTCACAGGGTGCGTCTGATATCATACTTAAGTATTCCGACCTTTTTTTCCATTTTCGGACACGTCGATTTTGGGCCACTTTTTTAAAGTTTGAGAAAAAAAAATCGGTCGAAATATACCTTTTTTCGAGCCTTCAAAAAACGGCATTTTAAGCATTTAGTCAACAATTTTCTGCGCTCACAGGGTGCGTCTGATATCATACTTAAGTATTCCGACCTTTTTTTCCATTTTCGAAAACGTCGATTTTGGGCCATTTTTTAAAGTTTGAGGAAAAAAAATCGGTCGAAATAGACCTTTTTTCGAGCCTTCAAAAAACGGCATTTTACGCATTTTCGTAACAATCTTTTGCGCTCACATGATGCGTCTGATATCATACTTAAGTATTCCGACCTTTTTTTCCATTTTCAAAAACGTCGATTTTGGGCCATTTTTTAATGTTTGAGAAAAAAAAATCGGTCGAAATAGACCTTTTTTCGAGCCTTCAAAAAACAGCATTTTACGCATTTTTGTAACAATCTTTTGCGCTCACATGATGCGTCTGATATCATACTTAAGTATTCCGACCTTTTTTTCCATTTTCGAAAACGTAGATTTTGGGCCATTTTTTAAAGTTTGAGAAAAAAAAATGGGTCGAAATAGACCTTTTTTCGAGCCTTCAAAAAACGGCATTTTAAGCATTTAGGCAACAATTTTCCGCGCTCACATGGTGCGACTGATATCATACTTAAGTATTCCAACCTTTTTTTCCATTTTCGGACACGTCGATTTTGGGCCATTTTTTAAAGTTTGAGAAAAAAAAATCGGTCGAAATAGATATTTTTTCGAGCCTTCAAAAAACGGTATTTTACACATTTTCGTAACAATCTTTTGCGCTCACATGGTGCGTCTGATATCATACTTAAGTATTCCGACCTTTTTTTCCATTTTCGAAAACGTCGATTTTGGGCCATTTTTTAAAGTTTGAGGAAAAAAAATCGGTCGAAATAGACCTTTTTTTCGAGCCTTCAAAAAACGGCATTTTATGCATTTTCGTAACAATCTTTTGCGCTCACATGATGCGTATGATATCATACTTAAGTATTCCGACCTTTTTTTCCATTTTCGGACACGTCGATTTTGGGCCATTTTTTAAAGTTTGAGAAAAAAAAATCGGTCGAAATAGACCTTTTTTCGAGCCTTCAAAAAACGGCATTTTAAGCATTTAGTCAACAATTTTCTGCGCTCACAGGGTGCGTCTGATATCATACTTAAGTATTCCGACCTTTTTTTCCATTTTCGGACACGTCGATTTTGGGCCATTTTTTAAAGTTTGAGAAAAAAAAATTGGTCGAAATAGACCTTTTTTCGAGCCTACAAAAAACGGCATTTTACGCATTTTCGTAACAATCTTTTGCGCTCACATGATGCGTCTGATATCATACTTAAGTATTCCGACCTTTTTTTCCATTTTCGGACACGTCGATTTTGGGCCATTTTTTAAAGTTTGAGAAAAAAAAATCGGTCGAAATAGACCTTTTTTCGAGCCTTCAAAAAACGGCATTTTAAGCATTTAGGCAACAATTTTCTGCGCTCACATGGTGCGTCTGATATCATACTTAAGTATTCCGACCTTTTTTTCCATTTTCGGACACGTCGATTTTGGGCCACTTTTTTAAAGTTTGAGAAAAAAAAATCGGTCGAAATAGACCTTTTTTCGAGCCTTCAAAAAACGGCATTTTAAGCATTTAGGCAACAATTTTCCGCGCTCACATGGTGCGACTGATATCATACTTAAGTATTCCAACCTTTTTTTCCATTTTCGGACACGTCGATTTTGGGCCATTTTTTAAAGTTTGAGAAAAAAAAATCGGTCGAAATAGATATTTTTTCGAGCCTTCAAAAAACGGTATTTTACACATTTTCGTAACAAATCTTTTGCGCTCACATGATGCGTATGATATCATACTTAAGTATTCCGACCTTTTTTTCCATTTTCGGACACGTCGATTTTGGGCCATTTTTTAAAGTTTGAGAAAAAAAAATCGGTCGAAATAGACCTTTTTTCGAGCCTTCAAAAAACGGCATTTTAAGCATTTAGTCAACAATTTTCTGCGCTCACAGGGTGCGTCTGATATCATACTTAAGTATTCCGACCTTTTTTTCCATTTTCGGACACGTCGATTTTGGGCCATTTTTTAAAGTTTGAGAAAAAAAAATTGGTCGAAATAGACCTTTTTTCGAGCCTTCAAAAAACGGCATTTTACGCATTTTCGTAACAATCTTTAGCGCTCACATGATGCGTCTGATATCATACTTAAGTATTCCAACCTTTTTTTCCATTTTCGGACACGTCGATTTTGGGCCATTTTTTAAAGTTTGAGAAAAAAAAATCGGTCGAAATAGATATTTTTTCGAGCCTTCAAAAAACGGTATTTTACACATTTTCGTAACAAATCTTTTGCGCTCACATGATGCGTATGATATCATACTTAAGTATTCCGACCTTTTTTTCCATTTTCGGACACGTCGATTTTGGGCCATTTTTTAAAGTTTGAGAAAAAAAAATCGGTCGAAATAGACCTTTTTTCGAGCCTTCAAAAAACGGCATTTTAAGCATTTAGTCAACAATTTTCTGCGCTCACAGGGTGCGTCTGATATCATACTTAAGTATTCCGACCTTTTTTTCCATTTTCGGACACGTCGATTTTGGGCCATTTTTTAAAGTTTGAGAAAAAAAAATTGGTCGAAATAGACCTTTTTTCGAGCCTTCAAAAAACGGCATTTTACGCATTTTCGTAACAATCTTTAGCGCTCACATGATGCGTCTGATATCATACTTAAGTATTCCGACCTTTTTTTCCGTTTTCAAAAACGTCGATTTTGGGCCATTTTTTAAAGTTTGAGAAAAAAAAATCGGTCGAAATAGATCTTTTTTGGAGCCTTCAAAAAACGGCATTTTAAGCATTTAGGCAACAATTTTCTGCGCTCACATGGTGCGTCTGTTATCATACTTAAGTATTCAAACCTTTTTTTCCATTTTCGGACACGTTGATTTTGGGCCATTTTTTAAAGTTTTAGAAAAAAAAATCGGTCGAAATAGACCTTTTTTCGAGCCTTCAAAAAACGGCATTTTAAGCATTTAGGCAACAATCTTGTGAGCTCACATGGTGCGTCTGATATCATACTTAAGTAGTCCGATCTTTTTTTCTATTTTCGGACACGTAGATTTTGGGCCATTTTTTAAAGTTTGAGAAAAAAAAATCGGTCGAAATAGACCTTTTTTCGAGCCTTCAAAAAACGGCATTTTACGCATTTTCGTAACAATCTTTTGCGCTCACATGATGCGTCTGATATCATACTTAAGTATTCCGACCTTTTTTTCCATTTTCGGACACGTCGATTTTGGGCCATTTTTTAAAGTTTGAGAAAAAAAAATCGGTCGAAATAGACCTTTTTTCGAGCCTTCAAAAAACGGCATTTTAAGCATTTAGGCAACAATTTTCTGCGCTCACATGGTGCGTCTGATATCATACTTAAGTATTCAAACCTTTTTTTCCATTTTCGGACACGTCGATTTTGGGCCATTTTTTAAAGTTTGAGAAAAAAAAATCGGTCGAAATAGACCTTTTTTCGAGCCTTCAAAAAACGGCATTTTAAGCATTTAGGCAACAATTGTCCGCGCTCACATGGTGCGACTGATATCATACTTAAGTATTCCAACCTTTTTTTCCATTTTCGGACACGTCGATTTTGGGCCATTTTTTAAAGTTTGAGAAAAAAAAATCGGTCGAAATAGATATTTTTTCGAGCCTTCAAAAAACGGCATTTTACACATTTTCGTAACAATCTTTTGCGCTCACATGATGCGTATGATATCATACTTAAGTATTCCGACCTTTTTTTCCATTTTCGGACACGTCGATTTTGGGCCATTTTTTAAAGTTTGAGAAAAAAAAATCGGTCGAAATAGACCTTTTTTCGAGCCTTCAAAAAACGGCATTTTAAGCATTTAGTCAACAATTTTCTGCGCTCACAGGGTGCGTCTGATATCATACTTAAGTATTCCGACCTTTTTTTCCATTTTCGGACACGTCGATTTTGGGCCATTTTTTAAAGTTTGAGAAAAAAAAAATTGGTCGAAATAGACCTTTTTTCGAGCCTTCAAAAAACGGCATTTTACGCATTTTCGTAACAATCTTTTGCGCTCACATGATGCGTCTGATATCATACTTAAGTATTCCGACCTTTTTTTCCATTTTCGGACACGTCGATTTTGGGCCATTTTTTAAAGTTTGAGAAAAAAAAATCGGTCGAAATAGACCTTTTTTCGAGCCTTCAAAAAACGGCATTTTAAGCATTTAGGCAACAATTTTCTGCGCTCACATGGTGCGTCTGATATCATACTTAAGTATTCAAACCTTTTTTTCCATTTTCGGACACGTTGATTTTGGGCCATTTTTTAAAGTTTTAGAAAAAAAAATCGGTCGAAATAGACCTTTTTTCGAGCCTTCAAAAAACGACATTTTAAGCATTTTCGTAACAATCTTTTGCGCTCACATGATGCGTCTGATATCATACTTAAGTATTCCGACCTTTTTTTCCATTTTCGGACACGTCGATTTTGGGCCATTTTTTAAAGTTTGAGAAAAAAAAATCGGTCGAAATAGACCTTTTTTCAAGCCTTCAAAAAACGGCATTTTAAGCATTTAGGCAACAATTTTCTGCGCTCACATGGTGCGTCTGATATCATACTTAAGTATTCCGACCTTTTTTTCCATTTTCGGACACGTCGATTTTGGGCCACTTTTTTAAAGTTTGAGAAAAAAAAATCGGTCGAAATAGACCTTTTTTCGAGCCTTCAAAAAACGGCATTTTAAGCATTTAGTCAACAATTTTCTGCGCTCACAGGGTGCGTCTGATATCATACTTAAGTATTCCGACCTTTTTTTCCATTTTCAAAAACGTCGATTTTGGGCCATTTTTTAATGTTTGAGAAAAAAAAATCGGTCGAAATAGACCTTTTTTCGAGCCTTCAAAAAACAGCATTTTACGCATTTTTGTAACAATCTTTTGCGCTCACATGATGCGTCTGATATCATACTTAAGTATTCCGACCTTTTTTTCCATTTTCGGACACGTCGATTTTGGGCCATTTTTTAAAGTTTTAGAAAAAAAAATCGGTCGAAATAGACCTTTTTTCGAGCCTTCAAAAAACGACATTTTAAGCATTTTCGTAACAATCTTTTGCGCTCACATGATGCGTCTGATATCATACTTAAGTATTCCGACCTTTTTTTCCATTTTCAAAAACGTCGATTTTGGGCCATTTTTTAATGTTTGAGAAAAAAAAATCGGTCGAAATAGACCTTTTTTCGAGCCTTCAAAAAACAGCATTTTACGCATTTTTGTAACAATCTTTTGCGCTCACATGATGCGTCTGATATCATACTTAAGTATTCCGACCTTTTTTTCCATTTTCGGACACGTCGATTTTGGGCCATTTTTTAAAGTTTTAGAAAAAAAAATCGGTCGAAATAGACCTTTTTTCGAGCCTTCAAAAAACGACATTTTAAGCATTTTCGTAACAATCTTTTGCGCTCACATGATGCGTCTGATATCATACTTAAGTATTCCGACCTTTTTTTCCATTTTCGGACACGTCGATTTTGGGCCATTTTTTAAAGTTTGAGAAAAAAAAATCGGTCGAAATAGACCTTTTTTCGAGCCTTCAAAAAACGGCATTTTAAGCATTTAGGCAACAATTTTCTGCGCTCACATGGTGCGTCTGATATCATACTTAAGTATTCCGACCTTTTTTTCCATTTTCGGACACGTCGATTTTGGGCCACTTTTTTAAAGTTTGAGAAAAAAAAATCGGTCGAAATAGACCTTTTTTCGAGCCTTCAAAAAACGGCATTTTAAGCATTTAGTCAACAATTTTCTGCGCTCACAGGGTGCGTCTGATATCATACTTAAGTATTCCGACCTTTTTTTCCATTTTCAAAAACGTCGATTTTGGGCCATTTTTTTAATGTTTGAGAAAAAAAAATGGGTCGAAATAGACCTTTTTTCGAGCCTTCAAAAAACGGCATTTTAAGCATTTAGGCAACAATTTTCTGCGCTCACATGGTGCGTCTGATATCATACTTAAGTATTCCGACCTTTTTTTCCATTTTCGGACACGTAGATTTTGGGCCATTTTTTAACGTTTGAGAAAAAAAAATCGGTCGAAATAGACCTTTTTTCGAGCCTTCAAAAAACGGCATTTTAAGCATTTAGGCAACAATTTTCCGCGCTCACATGGTGCGACTGATATCATACTTAAGTATTCCAACCTTTTTTTCCATTTTCGGACACGTCGATTTTGGGCCATTTTTTAAAGTTTGAGAAAAAAAAATCGGTCGAAATAGATATTTTTTCGAGCCTTCAAAAAACGGTATTTTACACATTTTCGTAACAATCTTTTGCGCTCACATGATGCGTATGATATCATACTTAAGTATTCCGACCTTTTTTTCCATTTTCGGACACGTCGATTTTGGGCCATTTTTTAAAGTTTGAGAAAAAAAAATCGGTCGAAATAGACCTTTTTTCGAGCCTTCAAAAAACGGCATTTTAAGCATTTAGTCAACAATTTTCTGCACTCACAGGGTGCGTCTGATATCATACTTAAGTATTCCGACCTTTTTTTCCATTTTCGGACACGTCGATTTTGGGCCATTTTTTCAAGTTTTAGAAAAAAAAATTGGTCGAAATAGACCTTTTTTCGAGCCTTCAAAAAACGGCATTTTACGCATTTTCGTAACAATCTTTTGCGCTCACATGATGCGTCTGATATCATACTTAAGTATTCCGACCTTTTTTTCCATTTTCAAAAACGTCGATTTTGGGCCATTTTTTAAAGTTTGAGAAAAAAAAATCGGTCGAAATAGATCTTTTTTCGAGCCTTCAAAAAACGGCATTTTAAGCATTTAGTCAACAATTTTCTGCGCTCACAGGGTGCGTCTGATATCATACTTAAGTATTCCGACCTTTTTTTCCATTTTCGGACACGTCGATTTTGGGCCATTTTTTAAAGTTTGAGAAAAAAAAATTGGTCGAAATAGACCTTTTTTCGAGCCTTCAAAAAACGGCATTTTACGCATTTTCGTAACAATCTTTTGCGCTCACATGATGCGTCTGATATCATACTTAAGTATTCCGACCTTTTTTTCCATTTTCGGACACGTCGATTTTGGGCCATTTTTTAAAGTTTGAGAAAAAAAAATCGGTCGAAATAGACCTTTTTTCGAGCCTTCAAAAAACGGCATTTTACGCATTTTCGTAACAATCTTTTGCGCTCACATGATGCGTCTGATATCATACTTAAGTATTCCGACCTTTTTTTCCATTTTCGGACACGTCGATTTTGGGCCATTTTTTAAAGTTTGAGAAAAAAAAATCGGTCGAAATAGACCTTTTTTCGACCCTTCAAAAAACGGCATTTTAAGCATTTAGGCAACAATTTTCTGCGCTCACATGGTGCGTCTGATATCATACTTAAGTATTCCGACCTTTTTTTCCATTTTCGGACACGTAGATTTTGGGCCATTTTTTAACGTTTGAGAAAAAAAAATCGGTCGAAATAGACCTTTTTTCGAGCCTTCAAAAAACGGCATTTTAAGCATTTAGTCAACAATTGTCTGCGCTCACATGGTGCGTCTGATATCATACTTAAGTATTCCGACCTTTTTTTCCATTTTCGGACACGTCGATTTTGGGCCATTTTTTAAAGTTTGAGACAAAAAAATCGGTCGAAATAGACCTTTTTTCGAGCCTTCAAAAAACGGCATTTTAAGCATTTAGTCAACAATTTTCTGCGCTCACATGATGCGTATGATATCATACTTAAGTATTCCGACCTTTTTTTCCATTTTCGAAAACGTCGATTTTGGGCCATTTTTTAAAGTTTGAGGAAAAAAAATCGGTCGAAATAGACCTTTTTTCGAGCCTTCAAAGAACGGCATTTTACGCATTTTCGTAACAATCTTTTGCGCTCACATGGTGCGTCTGATATCATACTTAAGTATTCCGACCTTTTTTTCCATTTTCGAAAACTTCGATTTTGGGCCATTTTTTAAAGTTTGAGGAAAAAAAATCGGTCGAAATAGACCTTTTTTTCGAGCCTTCAAAAAACGGCATTTTATGCATTTTCGTAACAATCTTTTGCGCTCACATGGTGCGTCTGATATCATACTTAAGTATTCCGACCTTTTTTTCCATTTTCGGACACGTCGATTTTGGGCCATTTTTTAAAGTTTGAGAAAAAAAAATCGGTCGAAATAGACCTTTTTTCGAGCCTTAAAAAAACGGCATTTTACACATTTTCGTAACAATCTTTTGCGCTCACATGGTGCGTCTGATATCATACTTAAGTATTCCGACCTTTTTTTCCATTTTCGAAAACGTCGATTTTGGGCCATTTTTTAATGTTTGAGAAAAAAAAATCGGTCGAAATAGACCTTTTTTCGAGCCTTCAAAAAACGGCATTTTACGCATTTTCGTAACAATCTTTTGCGCTCACATGATGCGTCTGATATCATACTTAAGTATTCCGACCTTTTTTTCCATTTTCAAAAACGTCGATTTTGGGCCATTTTTTAATGTTTGAGAAAAAAAAATCGGTCGAAATAGACCTTTTTTCGAGCCTTCAAAAAACGGCATTTTACGCATTTTCGTAACAATCTTTTGCGCTCACATGATGCGTCTGATATCATACTTAAGTATTCCGACCTTTTTTTCCATTTTCAAAAACGTCGATTTTGGGCCATTTTTTAATGTTTGAGAAAAAAAAATCGGTCGAAATAGACCTTTTTTCGAGCCTTCAAAAAACGGCATTTTACGCATTTTCGTAACAATCTTTTGCGCTCACATGATGCGTCTGATATCATACTTAAGTATTCCGACCTTTTTTTCCATTTTCAAAAACGTCGATTTTGGGCCATTTTTTAATGTTTGAGAAAAAAAAATCGGTCGAAATAGACCTTTTTTCGAGCCTTAAAAAAACGGCATTTTAAGCATTTAGGCAACAATTTTCCGCGCTCACATGGTGCGTCTGATATCATACTTAAGTATTCCGACCTTTTTTTCCATTTTCGAAAACGTCGATTTTGGGCCATTTTTTAAAGTTTGAGGAAAAAAAATCGGTCGAAATAGACCTTTTTTTCGAGCCTTCAAAAAACGGCATTTTATGCATTTTCGTAACAATCTTTTGCGCTCACATGGTGCGTCTGATATCATACTTAAGTATTCCGACCTTTTTTTCCATTTTCGGACACGTCGATTTTGGGCCATTTTTTAAAGTTTGAGAAAAAAAAATCGGTCGAAATATACCTTTTTTCGAGCCTTAAAAAAACGGCATTTTACACATTTTCGTAACAATCTTTTGCGCTCACATGATGCGTCTGATATCATACTTAAGTATTCCGACCTTTTTTTCCATTTTCGAAAACGTAGATTTTGGGCCATTTTTTAAAGTTTGAGAAAAAAAAATGGGTCGAAATAGACCTTTTTTCGAGCCTTCAAAAAACGGCATTTTACGCATTTTCGTAACAATCTTTTGCGCTCACATGATGCGTCTGATATTAAACTATGGTTTTAAGACATTATTTCCCAGACGTTGATTCGTCAATTTGCTCACTCCTCCCCCCCCCCCCCCGCGTGTTTCCGTACACACCAATTTGCATAAACATGAGTAATTTATGAATAATAAATGCGCGTGAGCTGTTAATTTGCATAGGAGCGGCTGCAACAGTGTTATTTCTGAGTGTCGTCACGAGCAGCAGCGATGCGAGCAGAACTCTTGAGCAAAGGTACGACTTTATTTACAGCCTTAGCGTCACACGTGACCATGTGTGCGTGTGTTATGTATGTGCGTGTGTGTGTGTGCGTGTGCGTGTTGTGTAAAGCCGAGTGTGTCCGTCTACACGCGCGCGCGAACACGATCCGTCGCCTCGTGCTGTAGACTTGCATCAACATAAAGAGGTCATGCATTATTGATGAGCGCGGCTTTACTCGGGCTGCGTGCGTGCGTCCGTGCGTGCGTGCTAGAGGGCGTGCGGGAGCGCGCCCGTCGATCAGAGGGTGACGTGCACACGCGCACCAGATCCCAAACTCCGTGCATGTTTGATATTTGTCTCAGGGCCGAGCGTTTGTTGGAGATGTGTCAACTTATAGTTTGTTATAAGATTTTATATGTATTGATACGTGTGTCTCTGTGGTGTGTGTACTGTATTGATACGTGTGTGTGTGTGTACTGTATTGATACGTGTGTGTGTGTGTGTACTGTATTGATACGTGTGTCTCTGTGGTGTGTGTACTGTATTGATACGTGTATTTGTGTTTCTGTATGGATACGTATATTTGTGTGTACTGTATTGATACTTGTGTGTACTGTATTGATACGTGTGTATGTGTGTGTGTACTGTATTGATGCGTGTGTGTGTGTGTGTGTACTGTATTGATACTTGTGTGTGTGTGTACTGTATTGATACGTGTGTGTGTGTGTGTGTATTGTATTGATAAGTGTGTGTGTGTGTGTACTGTATTGATACGTGTGTCTCTGTGTGGTGTGTGTACTGTATTGATACGTGTGTCTCTGTGTGGTGTGTGTACTGTATTGATACGTTTGTCTCTGTGTGGTGTGTGTACTGTGTTGATACGCGTGTCTCTGTGTGGTGTGTGTACTGTATTGATACGTGTGTCTTTGTGTGGTGTGTGTACTGTATTGATACGTGTGTCTCTGTATGGTGTGTGTACTGTATTGATACGTGTGTCTCTGTGTGGTGTGTGTACTGTATTGATACGTGTGTCTATGTGTGGTGTGTGTACTGTATTGATACGTGCGTCTCTGTGTGGTGTGTGTACTGTATTGATACGTGTATTTGTGTGGTGTGTGTACTGTATTGATACGTGTGTCTCTGTGTGGTGTGTGTACTGTATTAATATGTGTGTCTCTGTGTTGTGTGTGTACTGTATTGATACGTGTATTTGTGTGTACTGTATTGATACGTGTGTGTGTGTGTGTGTGTGTGTGTGTGTGTGTACTGTATTGATACGTGTGTGTGTGTACTGTATTGATACGTGTGTCTCTGTGTGGTGTGTGTACTGTATTGATACGTGTGTGTGTGCGTGTGTGTACTGTATTGATACATGTATGTGTGTGTACTGTATTGATACGTGTGTGTGTACTGTATTGATACGTGTGTCTCTGTGTGGTGTGTGTACTGTACTAATATGTGTGTCTCTGTGTGGTGTGTGTACTGTATTGATACGCTTGTCTTTGTGTGGTGTGTGTACTGTATTGATACGTGTGTCTCTGTGTGGTGTGTGTACTGTATTGATACGTGTGTCTCTGTGTGTTGTGTGTACTGTATTGATACGTGTGTCTCTGTGTGGTGTGTGTACTGTATTGATACGTGTGTCTATGTGTGGTGTGTGTACTGTATTGATACTTGCGTCTCTGTGTGGTGTGTGTACTGTATTGATACGTGTATTTGTGTGGTGTGTGTACTGTATTGATACGTGTGTCTCTGTGTGGTGTGTGTACTGTATTAATATGTGTGTCTCTGTGTTGTGTGTGTACTGTATTGATACGTGTATTTGTGTGTACTGTATTGATACGTGTGTGTGTGTGTGTGTGTGTGTGTGTGTGTACTGTATTGATACGTGTGTGTGTGTGTGTACTGTATTGATACGTGTGTCTCTGTGTGGTGTGTGTACTGTATTGATACGTGTGTCTCTGTGTGGTGTGTGTACTGTATTGATACGTGTGTCTCTGTGTGGTGTGTGTACTGTATTGATACGTGTGTCTCTGTGTGGTGTGTGTACTGTATTGATACGTGTGTCTCTGTGTGGTGTGTGTACTGTATTGATACGCGTGTCTCTGTGTGGTGTGTGTACTGTATTGATTCGTGCGTCTCTGTGTGGTGTGTGTACCTTATTGATACGTGTATTTGTGTGGTGTGTGTACTGTATTGATACGTGCCTCTCTGTGTGGTGTGTGTACTGTATTAATATGTGTGTCTCTGTGTGGTGTGTGTACTGTATTGATACGTGTATTTGTGTGTACTGTATTGATACGTGTGTGTGTGTGTGTGTACTGTATTGATACGTCTGTGTGTGTGTGTGTACTGTATTGATACGTGTGTGTGTGTACTGTATTGATACGTGTGTCTCTGTGTGGTGTGTGTACTGTATTGATACGTGTGTGTGTGTGTGTGTGTACTGTATTGATACATGTGTGTGTGTGTGTGTGTGTGTGTGTACTGTATTGATACGTGTGTGTGTGTGTGTACTGTATTGATACGTGTTTCTCTGTGTGGTGTGTGTACTGTATTGATACGTGTGTGTGTGCGTGTGTGTACTGTATTGATACATGTATGTGTGTGTACTGTATTGATACGTGTGTGTGTACTGTATTGATACGTGTGTCTCTGTGTGGTGTGTGTACTGTATTGATACGTGTGTCTCTGTGTGGTGTGTGTACTGTACTAATATGTGTGTCTCTGTGTGGTGTGTGTACTGTATTGATACGCGTGTCTTTGTGTGGTGTGTGTACTGTATTGATACGTGTGTCTCTGTGTGGTGTGTGTACTGTATTGATACGTGTGTCTCTGTGTGGTGTGTGTACTGTATTGATACGTGTGTCTCTGTGTGGTGTGTGTACTGTATTGATACGCGTGTCTCTGTGTGGTGTGTGTACTGTATTGATACGTGTGTGTGTGCGTGTGTGTACTGTATTGATACATGTATGTGTGTGTACTGTATTGATACGTGTGTGTGTACTGTATTGATACGTGTGTCTCTGTGTGGTGTGTGTACTGTATTGATACGTGTGTCTCTGTGTGGTGTGTGTACTGTACTAATATGTGTGTCTCTGTGTGGTGTGTGTACTGTATTGATACGCGTGTCTTTGTGTGGTGTGTGTACTGTATTGATACGTGTGTCTCTGTGTGGTGTGTGTACTGTATTGATACGTGTGTCTCTGTGTGGTGTGTGTACTGTATTGATACATGTGTGTGTGTGTGTGTGTGTGTGTACTGTATTGATACGTGTGTGTGTGTGTGTACTGTATTGATACGTGTTTCTCTGTGTGGTGTGTGTACTGTATTGATACGTGTGTGTGTGCGTGTGTGTACTGTATTGATACATGTATGCGTGTGTACTGTATTGATACGTGTGTCTCTGTGTGGTGTGTGTACTGTATTGATACGTGTGTCTCTGTGTGGTGTGTGTACTGTACTAATATGTGTGTCTCTGTGTGGTGTGTGTACTGTATTGATACGCGTGTCTTTGTGTGGTGTGTGTACTGTATTGATACGTGTGTCTCTGTGTGGTGTGTGTACTGTATTGATACGTGTGTCTCTGTGTGGTGTGTGTACTGTATTGATACGTGTGTCTCTGTGTGGTGTGTGTACTGTATTGATACGTGTGTCTCTGTGTGGTGTGTGTACTGTATTGATACGTGTGTCTCTGTGTGGTGTGTGTACTGTATTGATACGTGTGTCTCTGTGTGGTGTGTGTACTGTATTGATACGTGTGTCTCTGTGTGGTGTGTGTACTGTATTGATACGCGTGTCTCTGTGTGGTGTGTGTACTGTATTGATACGTGCGTCTCTGTGTGGTGTGTGTACCTTATTGATACGTGTATTTGTGTGGTGTGTGTACTGTATTGATACGTGCCTCTCTGTGTGGTGTGTGTACTGTATTAATATGTGTGTCTCTGTGTGGTGTGTGTACTGTATTGATACGTGTATTTGTGTGTACTGTATTGATACGTGTGTGTGTGTGTGTGTACTGTATTGATACGTCTGTGTGTGTGTGTGTACTGTATTGATACGTGTGTGTGTGTACTGTATTGATACGTGTGTCTCTGTGTGGTGTGTGTACTGTATTGATACGTGTGTGTGTGTGTGTGTGTACTGTATTGATACGTGGCTCTGTGTGGTGTGTGTACTGTATTGATACGTGTGTATTTGTGTGTACTGTATTGATACGTGTGTGTGTGTGTGTACTGTATTGATACGTGTGTCTCTGTGTGGTGTGTGTACTGTATTGATACATGTGTCTCTGTGTGGTGTGTGTACTGTATTGATACGTGTGTATTTGTGTGTACTGTATTGATATATGTGTGTGTGTGTGTACTGTATTGATACGTGTGTCTCTGTGTTGTGTGTGTACTGTATTGATACGTGTGTGTGTGTTTGTGTGTGTGTGTTAGTACTGTATTGATACATGTATGTGTGTGTACTGTATTGATACGTGTGTGTGTACTGTATTGATACGTGTGTCTCTGTGCTTGAGTGTGTGTACTGTATTGATACGTGTGTCTCTGTGTGGTGTGTTTAAGTGTGTGTGCAGTTGATATATTAATCATACATGCATTTTGTGTGCATTTAAAATTGTGTGTGTAGATGTTTGTACCTTTGTGAAAGCTGAATGAATACATACTTTGTATTAATATATGAATTTACTTGGGACTTTTGATAACATTTTGATCATATATTTAAGGGTACAGATAATGTATCAGAGTGTGAGTGAGTGTGTGTGTGTGTGTGTGTGTGTGTGTGTGTGTGTGTGTGTGTGTGTGTGTGTGTGTGTGTGTGTGTGTGTGTGTGTGTGTGTGTGTGTGTGTGTGTGTGTGTGTGTGTGTGTGTGTGTGTGTCTGTGTGTGTGTGTGTGTGTGTGCGCCTATGCTCAATTTTTCCACCATTATGTTTATAAAATATGAGAAAATGCCTTGTTTAATTGTATGTGGTAATAAGTAAGTGAGTAATGGTTATTTCTAAAGCACTTTTCTAAACCAGGGTCACAAAGAGCTTTAACAATCAATATGAATTTGTGTGTGTGCATAATATACAGTGGCAATATAGGGAACTTAACCGAAAGTGCGTTGTTTTTTTCATAAATATTTGTATTTTTGAGTAGAATGGATCATTCCAAACACAACGATTAATTAATTAAAACTGACTTTCATCTCCTGATGTTTACATGTCGCTCAGGAGAAATGACCACTTAAGAGCAGGAATACTAGTCATGATCAAAACAACACGATTATTTTAAATAACATCCTATCAATATTGTGACATTCATAGGCCTGAATGGAAGTTGGTGTAGATTCCGTTTACAGTTACAGTCAAAACGCAACCTCCGGAATATTCAGTCAATAAGTCAAGATGACTAAATAAATTTTAAAAAATCACAAATTGAAGGAACCAATTAAATGTGATTTTCTGACCAATGATCTCCATCCGTCTCTGATACCCTCCATGTTTGCGACTCCTTCACACTCCGGCAGACATAATTAAACCCCCACCCACGACCCCCCCGAATCTTGTCCGATGTCGCATGTTTGCATATTAATTCTTCCGCCCCCCTCTCCGCAAGGAGATGCATCGTGTTTCGCGGTTCCCGTGGCAACCAGGGGTGGCAGAAATGGCGTCGGCGCCTCAAGGACACTCGTGCAGGCGCCAGGGTCAGGTGACAACGCCGCCGGGCATCGACACCCCCAAGAACAAAATGGCCGCCCGAGCCACGTGTTTAATGTCGAGTTAAACAAAAGATGGTTTATTTATTTTTTTATTTTTTTATTCGCCGGTTTGAGATCAGCCGTCATCCTCTAAAGCCGACTTCCCGCTTCCCCCGTACATACATTCGTGTTCCCGACGTGTCCCCCATTTGTTTGCTCAGGTTGGCATTAAGCCACCAGGTCTCCCCTTCCTCCCCCCCATCTTCAAATCCAGACACTTAACCCTCCCCCCCCCCCACAACACTCCTCACCCGCTCTCTCCCGGGCTGTCTCTAATTGAGCTTTGTGTCTACTTCCATCTCCATTCAAATACACACCCATTTGCATACACGCCGGGCGGACCCCGGCCCGGCCCCCAGCTGTACAGTACACAACTAAATGAGGAACACAGACCCACTTTGCGTGACGGGAATACTAATCAGTCGGAGACTTTTTTCTTTTTTTTTTACGCTTCCAGCGAATACCTGTGACGGGGGAGGACGGTTGGCAGATCAGTAGAAAACGGAATGACATTTTTTTTTTAAACAATCTATATGACGTCAAACAAACATGGCAACCCTTCAATAATACATGACTTTCTTTTTCAAATCACTCGTGCGGCAGCTTCGTCAATACCGGGACGAATATGACTGGCTTATCCAGTTTCTTTTGTCTTGTAGTCTAGTCTTAGATCACTCTGTCATCCAAAACACGCAAACAGATTTCCATCAATATGAAATGTTTTTGTTTTTTTTTCGTATTTTTATGTGTTTAGCTACTATATAAGCCCGACCTGGGCAAAGGGAACTCAAGGGGCCACATCTGGCCCTTTGACTGTGATAGCACTAAGAGTTTGTTTATAAAGAAAATGCCTTTGATAGTTAAACTATTTTATTTTGAATGTATTTGTATGAATTATTTGACATTTAAAATGTGCCCCCTTTCCCCTTTCTTTTTTTTCTATTTTTATTTTAATGAATAATGTTTATTTTTTTAATTAATTGAAGATGTGTTTTGCCTTCCATCATATTTAAAAAAAACGTTTTTAAGTTAAGCTTATTTCACTTTGGTATAACATGTCCTGGCATAATACTTTTTTTTTTATTTAGGGGTTTGTTCCTTCTTTCTATTGACCTGACGGCCCCTAACAACAGTCACATATATATCATATTATATAATGTGGCCCCTGAGGGAATATAATTGCACACCCCTGATATATGCTCACGAAGATGCGTTTGATTTATTCACCCATTTTGCAATTAAAGACTAATGTTCTGACACTGTAATGAAGCTAACCTTTGTCTCATCTGTTATCCACCCTTAGCTTGCTTGTGAGATATTTTTTAAACATCGATTTATGAGAAATAAAAGGCATATGTTGCCTTTTCTACCAACTGATCTTTAATAAATATTGATTATTATATTTGCTAATCATAAAATTACACACATACATTATTGTTGAACTATGATTAATAAAGATGTTCACTTGTTATGTCAGATTTCATAGTGTTTAACGGGGTTAGTTTAAAAAACAACAACATATAAATGAGTTTCTAAAGACACCACCGTGACTCCTCTTGCTGGCTTCACCCTCAAGCTGAGGTGTTTAATTCCCACCACGTCACATTTGCCCAATACTGGCTACGTTTAAACACAAACCCCTGCAGCCGTTCTTATATCCACTCTGGTCGAGGCCAAATTCTCAGTTAACTTAAACACCAAAGAGCTCCTTCATAAACCAGCAGAATATTTTTTAAGGACATTTCGCTTGAGTGCACACAGACACATAATTATGTAGCATTTTGGATGCACTCCAAGCACACTTAACTGAACGTGTTAAGCACACCCTTAATGGGAACCTTAAAAAAAAAAAAGAAAAAAAAAGCCCAAGGCCAATTTTCATTTCTGGCATATTGGTGGGGATTTGTGACATTTCCACTCATTTTAGAATTCAATCAATGCCATAGCTGCAGGGAGAGCAAAATGTCATGCTCTGTATGGAGAATCAAGGCGTCCTTGGCCGGCTATATATGCACACAACTTTGCGTGTCCTGCACAATACAACCAAAGAGAACCACAGAGGATTTTTTATGACCCATTTTAACTTCACCTTGAATTTAAATTCCAAAATGTTTTGGGGAACTGCAAAACCAGTAAACGTGGGTACTGGAGAGATTGATTATAAGAAGACATAAATGTCAGGTTAATTATCTCTGTATTTAAATTTTAGAAAAGAAAATGTAGATTGCATTCAAAAGTTTTAATTTTTGGGCAATAAAAGAAAATCGCCTGAAAAATCTTTAGAGGAAATGTTCAGTGTCGCATCTTTTGTAAAAATAAAAACAGCATTCTATAAAGTTTTGAAGTTTAAAAACTGTAGAGCAATTGTTTAAAAATGTACTACACACACACGTTATATAAAAGTAATACATATTTTTAATAAAATAGATTTTACGTTGTATAATTAACCAACATTTCATGTTTTTCCTTAATTGAAGAATAAAGTAAACAATTATTCACAATATGTTTAGCTTTAAATCTAAATCATTTTTAAGAGATTTGAAACACACACATGCCAACACACACTCTCACACACACTACCAGACTAACATGTCATTTTAACATGCATATATATATTAAAGAATTGTGCCTGTATAAATGAAAATTATTTAAATAATAACAGTCGATTTTAAAGCAATAATAAAGGAAAATGATCATGAAACGTACACAGTATAACGAGCCGATAAGAATATACAAATGAAGCGTAATAATACACACACACATATATATATATACAGTGTAAACGCATAATAAAGTGTGTGTATATCCGGATTAATATCCAGTCGGGGTCTCTGCCTCATAATCTAATTAAGAACCAAATGCCTGAATATAGACGAAGAATTATGAGCTTTACAATGAAGGGAGGGATCTGTGTTTGATCACTTCTGGTTGCCGAGCAACACAAACCATCCATTAAAAAAAAAAAAGAAGAAGAAGAAGAAGGGGGAGCTAAGGTTTTAATAACTGGGTCGTGAGAATTAAAATGCAAAGCAGACATTCTGCTGAATGATGGTTGAAATTAAACAGTGTGATTTTTCAACTGGGTGGCGAATTGTTGACCTTCACTCAGAATGTGTCAAAATGACACCGAAATACTCCCAAAAAAATATCCTTCAAATTTCACTGAAATGTCACACAACGGAGGGAGAGAAGAGTTCCGGGATTGTGTCAACACAGGAATTGATTCTAAATATCTCTTGAAATAACAGAAGTACAGTTGTAAATGTGAAGCACTCGAGTGGACATTTGCTGATGCACCGTTGAATGATGTCTGTTGGATGTTGAGCGGCTGCTTTATTAGTCACTGGCACCTTCCTCTCTTTTTGTTTTCCTAATTGTCGCCTCCTCTTTTGTCTTGCAAGTGCTCAAGAGCACTGAGGGGCTTCCTGGGGATTTCAACAAAAAAGGGGCCTGTTTAGGTGGACCAGCTATTAGTCACCAGAAAACAAATTACAAGCTTTTAAAACACACACATCTTAGACAACATATTTTATGGGCTCACTGAAGCAGGAGAGTTAATAATTTAAACAAGTGTATTTTTTACCGTTTTACTAATCTTGAATGATAATCAAGAACTCACCAAGAAACGATCTTTAAATATACAAAAAAAGTAATTAAAAAGAGAGCAATAATTGATGCCAGTCTTTCCTAAATATTTATTTTGTTTGTCAATTAAAAAAAATCATACTTAAACGATTGAATTAAATATATCGCATTTTGCTTATACTCTTACAAGGTATCCCGAATTGTAAAATTCGTGGGAACAAAAATGTGTTCATTTAATGAATGTTTAAAATCCGATCAAATCTTTACACTTTAGAATATTCTATACGAAAAAACACGCAGTTTCTCATAAGAAAGCGGGAAATTAAACACACAACGATTAAAGCTAAATCATTATGTCATTATGTTTCTTCTCCGGGTTTCTCGAGTTCAACTATTCAACGTTGAATGTTCAACAGAAGTCGGGGAAAAATTGTGCTTTCAAATTAAATGTAGGTCAATCATAGCACACGCACGACGCACACGTTTCTATACCGCATTCATCCGCTAGATGGGGTAAGCGCATCATTCTCCATTGTATGTAAACGCTCACCGGCTACCATACGTACAGTAGTATATGAGAGTGAGTACGAATCAATCATTTATTTTCAATAATAATGATGATAATAACTGGATCAGTCACTTCTTAATACACATGATCATAAGTGATACCTTTTTATACGTGTATTATTTGGTTACATAGGACGCATTAAAACAACACACAGATATGTGGCAGATTATCCCTTTTAGACATCAATTATTTGAGGCTTTTGATATTTTAGTAAAATAGTTGTTAGTAGATAACTCTGGTCTGTCATAACTTATTTATTTTCTGTTAAGTTATCAGCGTTTTTGGTTCATCTCACGGTAATTCAAATAAAAATGGCTTCAAACTGAAAATATTATCCGCAGCTGTATTCAACATCGCACTAGTTCTCACCTCTTCTATAGACTTTCTCTCGGCTGCATATCATTAGCTCATGGTCGTGTTGTGGCCCACTGTTGATGGGCCCCGGCCCAGCTCCTCAGAACGTCTCAATTGGACTGAGAACGTTTGAAAAAAAGGAGTGAGAGCTTAACTACCAGAACTCTGTGGCGATGACAAGTGGCTCCTTGATGATCCCGTCGCTTACCCACACTTTGCCCGTGTTCTTTATTCATTTCCCTTGTTCCTTTCTTTCAGCGGAGGACTCAATAGGGCCCAGCAGGTGAATGTAAAGAAACGCTAGAGGACTCCCTTCTGATCGGGCTTTCAGGCCCAAACAATGGTCGGGCCCACCTCTCCTGCAGCCGCATTAAAACCCTGATTAAAGCTCTTCCTGTTGGTGATTGATTGAGGATGCAAAGCTAAAACCAACACTGCAGTGGGCAGATAATGACCGGGCCCCACCTTTACAGCCGCCGTGATTAGTGCCGTTCTGTTTTCTTAGTGGGTATGTGGCCGCAGACACTCCAGCTTCTCCTCACTCCGGTGTTTAGCTAGCATTGTCATTTTACTCTTAACAATAATTTAAAAAAAGAAAAGTCAACAGCTGAATCAACATCTACCTAATAACTGATTTACATTGACTAAAAAACATGCTTTTTGATCACCAAAAATATTTACATAATCACAGTTCAATTGATGCTACTGTGCCTGGAATGCGTTTTATTTTTAAGAAAAGACTAGATTTGACTTAACGTCAGCTTGGGAACAGATGCTTATTTACTCTAAAAAAAATTGCCTGTAAACTAGCAAACATTTGTAAAAACTCTATCAGGGTTTCCACTTATTCAGCTTTTTGATGCATTTTTCCAAGTAGTACATTTCCTCAGGGGCCACATTATATAATGTGACTGTTGTAAGGGGCCATCAATCCAATAGAAAGTGGGAATTAAGATAGATATACTGTATATACATTACAATGTCAAATATGATAACTGGCAAAACTTGTCTTAACAATTTTTTTTTTTTTTTTAATTACCAGGACTGAGACTGTTGAATTGCTGGGATCTGTTTTTCCTTTCTCCACTATAGTCTTAATTCAACTGTAAAGTTTCTTGACATAACTTTGTTATGATGCACTTTTAATAAAATTGAATTGAAGACGGAAAACAAAGTCAAAGGTGTGGCCCCCCGAGCCGCACTTCGCCGAGGCCTGCACTAAATGTTACTTCTTTTGGTTTTCACATTTTTGTTGTTTTTATCTGAAGAATGGAATGCCTACCTTAAACCATTGACATCTGAGATGGTGGATGTTAAATGTAAGAGTGGGCTAGGGGCCACGTGGACTGTATTTGTGAGGCCCTCTTGAGGTCAGAGTAGATCAGATCAGACTGATCACGTATGAATATGTTTCTGACGGCTAATAATTTGATCTATTTTAATAGAACAAATGTACTATTGGGATAGTTAGGTGTATTGTATTATCTCATGAGATCATTTTGCTTTTTGTCCTTCAGTTGTTTGTCCATCATATTTTCCTACTTTGTTCCTTTCTTCTGGCTTCATGGCCCCTATCGACAATCAAACTATATAATGTGAGCCCTGAATATTTGAAGTGCACTTCTCTGATGAGTTAGATTTATCTAAATGCTAGTTACAACAAGGAAGTATCACACACTTAAATACACACTCGACAGTTGACTGGTCAGCCAAACTTCTCCAGGTGGAGATTGATATGTGGACGAGAATTGAGTCAGAGTTTTGAGGAGTGTTATAGCTGTTCAAGGGAACGTGGGAAGTCTGAATTTGAGACATGATAGCATCTATTGATTCTTGTTTCTGTTGACTTTATTTGTTTTTTCTGCATGCGTTTGGCTAAAAACATCAAAGACAATCCTCCTCTATGGGCTTAATTTCCGTCATGTTTTTATGTTATGCTTTTAGCCTCTTTTTAACTTTTCTAGCAATTGTGCCTTGTTGTTCATCTTTTTTGTCGTAAACTGACTGAGACATATCAAAATAACTCGCTAATGAATGACCTGAAATTCCTTTTTTCAGCTTTATTACAAAGATCAGCAGAATTCTGAAGTTCATTGAATAAAGTACATCCAAAATTGACAATGCGTACATATTTATTGTATTCAATACCTAAATCTAAAATCATCAAATGACATGGTTCGCCTTTGGTTTTATCCCATTTTAAAAACATGTTTCTGAGCTACAGAGAAAGACAAATGCCAGCGATGCAATGGTTAAATCTGTCACCTTGGCAAATGGATGTTCCGCCTTGGTAGGCTAAGAAAGAAAGGAAATGAAATCCCATATTGATTCGCCGATTTAGAATAATGAAAATTAAGATTAGTTGCTTTCCAGTTATTTGTTTTGCTACATGTCTAAATCATAATGGATGTGCTACCATCATGAACACAGTAGAAGAAGTCTGAAGCCAATTCATCCATTGGTTTAGATCTTAATATTGGTGTGAAACATAATGTTGACGTCACTATAGAAAAGAAGAAAAAGTTGGAGACACCCAGAATATTTGTCCGCTCACACGATGCAAAAACCACCTTAAGCTGCGTTTCAATTCTAATTTGCCGACCACAATATTGTCTCTCTACCCGGCACACAATATTCTTGAGACTTTAGGAAGATCAAATCCCTCGTTGCTTGCCGCTGCTGCAGTCATGGTTAGCTTCTCTGCCGAGTCCAAGTATTCATTTCAGCTGCTCTAATGTCGGATCCAAGGCCAGAGCCCCAACAGTTATTGCCAAAACACTGTAAACCTTCTCTCTGAGAAAATTTGCAACTCTCTGTCACAGTTCGCCTCGCAGAGCAGGAAATGACTCTTTTTTTTCCTTTTAACAAACACTATTCTCTGAAGGTTTTCAGTAAAATACTCTTGCAAATCCAAATTCTATTTTTAAATTTTTCGTTGATTTTTAGTCAGTGGGCAGCCCGGACAAGTAATCACTTCTGGAATGTAACACAGACTCACAACCACAATTACACACAATTGAAATGATTTACCGTATGTACTAGGACAGAGGTTAGCAACCTTTATCATGTAAGGAGCCATTTAAGACAGTTTCCCGCCAATTTAAGAAGAAAAAAAACACAGAAAAAGACCACATTGAATAGATATAAAATATTGGTGATTTCATATTTTTCTTGAGCTAAAATATAGTAAAGATCTGTTCAACCCTGAAGAAACGTTGCTTCTTCTGAAAGTTGAAATCATAACCTTAGAAATACTTTCGAATGACAAAAGGAAAATCAATATTTATTCAAAAAGGTTCTTTCTATATAACTTTTAAATAGACGTTATTTTTTCACACTATTCATATTTTCTTGTCTGAAATACAGCAGCCGCATCAAAGGTGTGAAGGGGCCACGTGTTGCTTTAGACCCCTGCACTAGGAAAACTGTAAAATAACTCGAACCCTCAACATATTTCCTGTGAGGCTGATACGCACCTTTGAAAAATACCATTCAAGGCTACACATCAATTATCTTGTGGATGTAGTGAATAGTTTTTGAAGCTTCATGAAGCATCACCATTCTTGTAAGAGCCCAATACTTGGCCCTTAATTCACTATTGCTACGACAACTATTCTAACAAAACCTAAACTGAGATCCCACCTACTGACCTCTAAAAACACGAAAAAGTTTCACGAAGCTCAATCAACCCATCGTTAACAGTCAAAAAAAGTAATGGCTGACGAAAAAGATGGAGTCCTGCACGCTAGTAGATTATTATTTCTGTTCTAGGAAACACTTCCTGGTAAACATAAAATAAAACAATAAAAGTCTAATATAATCATACAAATATAAGAAGTATCGATTCATGTGACGCATTGTGAGGCTTGAAACGAAGAACTTTGAAGTAGTTAATAATAATCCATGCATGACATGGTTAACATTTTAACATAAACAATATATTACATATGTTATCCCCTTTTATTTAGAATCAAGGACATGAAAATACATTAAGATAAAACAAAATCACTAGAATGTAATAATACAATTATAATACATAACTTAATTTTAGGACAAAGTCAACATCAATCTCTAGTTTGTGTAGATAAACTGTTCTTGTGATATCATACTATATCATTGGCATTATTATCAATACAAGAATCACTAATACTCTGCACTTAATCAATTTCAATATGACTATACATTTTTGCACTGAATTGCTCTTTGTTTATCAATTATTTAGAGATTAGATTGATCTTATTTAATTATAAAGTTGCAGAAAATTTGACTTCTAAACAGGTTTTGGTATTTTATCCCAAAGAATTCTCATTAAAAAGACTGAAATGTGAGATCACATCGTCACTGTAGCTCTTAAATGACTGATATTATCACACTAAGTTTATACTCAAACAGACTTAAAGGATATTGGACTGATGATGACATGGGATGTGATCTTGAGGAGATAGTGTGTGTGTGTGGGTGTGTGAGTGAGTGAGCGAGAGAGAGAGTTCTTCAAGAATCTCATAAATATAGATTTTTTTGTTTGTTTGACGAATGTTTGTCACATTTTCATGTTTCCGCAACAAATTCCACTGTCATATCTCCTCTTTTGTCAGTCATCTTCCAAGCAGCGGATCCTGACAATTATCCCCCGTGAAACTGATGATCAAACCCGGAGTATTCTGTCTGCTGCTCGGCATCTCCACATCTCCTTTCTCTTCCTCCCGCGCCATTTATATATTCCTCCGCGTCGCCGCTAAGCTCATCACATCACACACACCATCGTTAGGAACATGGACACGTCGTCTTCATTTCACACTTTTATTCAGGAGAGGCAATGACTATTTGTGGATAAACAGTTGGAGGGAGTGGAGTGTGGGTTTTTACACAAAGCGGCTAATTCGCAGTTAATAATGTGAATGAGTGACAAAAATGTCTAGTTGAACAAAACTTGTGACCAGGAAGAAGTGAGATATTGTTGTTTTTTTTTTGCAAAAATGTAGATTAAATGGGGTTTAAATTAAAAAGAAAATTAGTAAATATAATAATTCACCCATAAAACAGACCTAAATGAAGGCAGGAAAACAACAGCTGTGATCCTCTTGTTCTAAAAGACTATCAACACCAAGATTGGTATGTACTGGAAACATTGTATCTGAAAAACGTTTTTTTGTGTATAATGAGTAGTTAAATCAGATGCTCATATTTACGATAATAAAAGTATTTGGAAGATAATTAAGAAGGTCTTCGCGTAGTATAATTCGACAAAGATTTAATCAGTACTTGTTCACTACGGTCGAAATTGGCAACTAGTAACAATTAACAACTGTCCGTCAGTGTTGAAATGCATCGACTCATATCTTTTAATTACCATCAGTAGGCTCTCTATTTTTTAATTGTCTTTAGAGTCTCAATAATCCTGCTTTTAAGTGGTCAATGTTGCTGATTTCAACCTCTGAAGATAGTTATTACTTTGATGGACTGGTATCGATTGACGCGTTAATGAAGCTTCACGAAAGCAGTATCTCTCTATAATCCATGCTTTGAACATTTGTACTGCTGTACCAAAACCTAACATTGTTTTTAAACAGAGGGCGCCACCTACTGAGCTCTAAAAATGAAGTCATGAAGCTTCTTCCACACATTACTACTGATTCTTCTACTGAACACATGATTCTTAATGAATAAATAAAAGTTCTATATACTGTAGATGAGACCGTTGACCTTTTCTTGTACACATATTTTCTACCTCATAAAGACCCATAAAATAGTTTGCTTTTATATTCATTTTTGAGTTTCTTTATACAGTGTTAATTTATGAGGCTGACGTACAGTCAGTAAATGAGACTACTTTAACATCCAAATGTGATATCACTCTCCTGCACCGGAAGGGATCAGATTTTGAACATTAGTAATAAAGATTTTAGACAATTTAAAACTCTTGCAGGTCATATTTGCAGAACAGATTTGGCCCACAGGCCCTAGGTTTGACACATAATGAATTATTGTAATGTTTTAATTGTGTATTTGGTATGGATGGGGTTACAAATGTTATTATTTCTTGAGGAATAAAATAATAGTAGAATAAACAAGTAAAAAACTACATAGACACATATTTTAAATATTTTTTGTTTAATGTCTTTAGAGTCTCAACAAAAAAAGGATTTTCCAAGATACTAATACTTAGTATTAGCATCTTATTACCAATGCTTACTGTAAAATCAAGTAAAACAGGGGTCACCAACTAATTTTCTTTTCACAGACCAACCTTCAGATAGAATCAGGAAAATAAAATAGCAAGAACGGCAAAAAAACACGTTAACCAAGTTAATATTTACTTGTCAAGACTCACAGTTTAGAAAATACACCTTTCAGACAGTAATAATCAATAGTAAGTAAGTAAGTTATCAACAACGGTTAAATTGATTGTATCTTCTTCATGTGCTCTTCGGTATAGAATGAGTTCAGGGTTGAATATTCATTCTTCAGCTTCAGATTTGACACTTGATTGGACGGTAACTCAAACATACGTCTCTATTACAGGTAATATAGATTAATACTGAATTTAAATCAGTGTAATCTGTGCAGCCTTGACATTTACAAGCTGCGGCTCAGGCAGTGTTTGACTGGCAGCGGAATGAAACATCCCGACTGACAGGTAGAGAGGAGCTCTGAGAAGACCCTCGGGCTACACTGAGGGCCCTGGGCAGAATAGTTTTAGGGCTCGGGAATGATCCGTACATCCCACACATTTATCAGAACAGGGTTAGCTGCTCAGCACTGTGCCCACCTGGAAAGGCGCACACAATAGTTCAGACCCAGACATCCGCCTACACACCCACCATAAGCCTTCTAGCCTGGATGCTCCTTGTCCTCCCACTCCTCTGTTATTAGCCACAGACAATCAGACTCCCTGACTCCTCCTCCCGAGCATGTATATGAATCACAAAGAGCTGCGCTTTTATTTGTACGCCACGGCAAATTGCCGCAGTAAAATCTTGAGTTATTGTGGAAAAGAATGATGATATTACACTGGGAATAATAGCAGGGATACGTCTTCCTCGGGAGATCAGATAAGAACACAAATAATATGGATCGTTTCAAGTGGCAGTGAGTGAAAGAAGGAACATACCGACTTGTGTGTGTGTAACCAGGAATAACAATCGGTGGTTTTATCAGATGATAATTCAATTAAATATACGTCATTCAGTGATGTTTTTTCCAGAATTGTATGACAATTGAGGTCTTTATTTTGTTTTATTATTATTTAAATTAAATTGTGTTAGATCTTTGGAAAGCGGATAAAAACTATAATATTTATTTTGTATTTTCTGTATTTTAACTTTTTTTTTATTGTATTTTGGGATCATTTGAACATAATTTAAATGTTTCTATATTAACAGTAACTCGTGCTTTACGAGGCAAATTCTTGTTTTGTAAAATAAATTGCATTAATTTATGGTACAGATTAAAAAAACATTTAATGTATTTTAATGGTCATTTAAGGGTCTATCTTTTTTTAAATTCGTAATGTACTCTATTTTATGGTTGTGTGCCATGCTTCACTGTCTAGTTAAATATCTCATTTGAGGATTTTATAGTTATGTGCAAACCCAAGAAATAAATTCACACTATTAACATTATTACCGCTGTTATTATCCTTTGTTTAACTTCCTTGTGGTATGCAGACGTTGATGCCAGTTTTATTTCTCACGTCGTTTATTTTGTAAACACGAAAGCGACTCCGTCGATGTCATAAAAAGATGCTATCTGACTTCACAAATGACATTTTCCATTAACCATTGCCTTTCACCACGTCGTCCGCCTCCACGACTCTGCGTGTCAGGAAAAACACCGTCCAATTAAAAGCAATTAACAAGTCGGCAGAGATACATTTTAAGGGGAAATGTATGGTTTAGCTTTGAGCTAAATGGAAAAAAAAGCTATATTCTCGCTATATGAGAACAGGAAGCCTGATTTAGTTCCCGGTGGCCTCGGGCGCACACAAACATACAAAATTGTCTTTGGACAGAACGTCTATCTCTCTTTCATTTGCGGCGTCTACATATCGTTTCCATTTGGAATCTCTCGGCACGTATAGCAGTGGACATTAACTTTACCTGCGAGGCAGTGAGCAGGATAAGAGCAAGGGTCTGATGATGAATCCGGCTCCGTCCATAGTCAGACTCCAACACGAAACCCAAGCCTGAGGAGTGAAAAAAAAAAAAAAAGAAATCAGTTTTGTAAAACAGCAAGTCTGCTTTTCTCTCACTGATTTATTATAGATAGAAGAAAATGTTTTGTTTGCCTCGACCCGGTCTCTATGAAATGTATAACCGTTTTAGCAATCTGTGTGAAAATAAAGTGCATTTGCAGCTGGATGTATACTTTTGAAAATCGACTTTTTCCACGTGGCGGGGAAAGCGCTTTGTCGAGATGTTCCAGACCCGTGTCGGACTCCGCCCCTGCCCTCCGCCGGTACCAAACGAGCCGCGGTTCCTTTTCGAAACATCCCAATGTTGTCACACACTCGAGCCCTTTTGTGACAGCTGCGGGTCACGGTGGTCGCCGGCGTACCACAACACACCCATGTCAGCGTGATGGACTGCCACACTGTCACTAACTCTTGTCACCCAACCCTTAAAATATCTCATGTCACACACACACACAGCTACTCCCCCTCTTTGTCTCCCACTTCACACACACACACACACACACACACACTGGCTCGCGGATCCCGTCTGACCCCGGTGGATGTGGATCAGTGCGGCACTGACAGGGCCCCGCGATGCCGACATGGCCGGTGTCGATGAAGTGATGCTTTGCATTGAAACTATGTCTGACGCTAAAGAGCAGCTAACCTGATTTGACTAGCTAACATGGTTGGAGCGGGGAGAGTTGGAGGAGAGAGGGATGGATCTGCGCCAGCAAGCATCTCTGACTTAAATGATGATGGCAGCAAATAGCAGGGATTTGGAAGTGTAGCATCCAGCTAATCCCCAATGCTAACACTTTCTTTCGACAGATTTTTGTTCGTGGAAGAAGTCGTTATTTAGTCGCTCCTTCCATAATGATCGCATTTAAGTGTCAATAAAGTTAAAAGGAGACACGGTGTTTTTTTTTTTATTCCGCTACATCTCTCGCTCGTGTGTTCCATTGTATCCATAAAGTGTTTTTTAATGATCAATAATAATCATTTGAGAAAAAAAAAATCACAAACTGCTGATGCAGCAGAAACGGCACATCAGCTGCCAGAAGCTATTGTCCTCTTTTACATTATGGTATTTAACCTTTCATTTAACAGCGCTCCACTGCTTTTACAATTTGACGTTGACTCAACTGTGCAAAAAACACAAAAATTGGTTTACACTTGAAGTATTTTTAAAATGACTGAGTTTGTTTTTCTTACAGTGGAAATGTTCATTTAAAAAAACAAAACACTTAATGTATATTTGAAGTACACTTTAAGTTACCTTTTAAACATGTAATTACACATTGAGTATTTCGAGTACACTTAAAGTTAGTTTTAAATGTACATTAAGAGCATTTTTATACATTTTTAGGATGCTCCAAGTATGTTTATACACTTTAAGGTGTTTTCAATATGTGGAGTGCAGTTAAACTAAGTTTTAAATATACTCAAAGAACATTTCAAGACATTTGTAATACAGTTTAAGTTTTTATTGTAAGTTGTCTTAAGGTAAATCATTAGTACACTTTGAGTTAATTTTATATTTTGACCTAATATACACTTATATAAGTTTGAGACATATTTAAAATAAACTTTTAGTATATTTTCAGTAGACCTTAAGTACACTCTAAGTACAGCTAACAAATGTTTTTGCCCTAGATATACTATGAGAACATTTTGGGTAGACATTAAGATTTTTTTTTTTTACTCTGAAGTATGATTTAAGCACATTTAAATACATTTCCTTACTATTACTAGGTACCCTTAATTATGTTTTGATGGGCTGATGAAGCATCATGAAGCAGCATCCTATTTTTATAGGTCAGTAGGTGGCGCCCTTCGTTGAAAATGATGTTATGTTTCAATAGAATGACTGTACAAAGCAAAAGATCATAGAGCAAAGAAGGATAGAGCTTCATAAAGCTTCATCAAACCAACACTAGTTTTAATCCTTGTGTTGTCTCAGGGTCAAGGAGACCTGGAGGCCCGAAAACAAACATGTTTTTGGTATCGCTTGGGTTACCTCTGGGGTAAGGTGAAACACTTCCCTGGCTTCCAGAAAATATATATGCAGTGGTGGAGGTAGTTCACCTTGACTCAGAGACAATACAAGTGTTTAGTACATTCATATGTCATTTTAAATAGACCATAAGCCCACTTATTACAGCCCAAGAGCGTCATAAGTACACTTAGCCTATTTTTAAGAGCAATTTAAGTATGTTGGGACCTCACCCTTTCATTTGCATTTCAACAGTTCATTAAACTTATTTTCTCTTTCTAAATTCTTAAAAATAGTTTATTCCTTAAACGTCATTGAATGTTTCAGTGCAGTAGTTAGTTCAGTTTTTTAACAATTTTAACATACATAAAACGTCTTCATCTGACTTAAAAGGGCCAGGATTGATTGGTCATTTGAGGGCTGATACGGAGACAAAGAAAGTGAAGTATTTGTGGAGAGTGTTGTTTTTTTTGTGCTGGCATTGTTTATTGGAAAAAAAAAAGACGGGTCCTTTACTTCGATGTAAAGAATGTGATATGCTTCTCCCCCTCGTCCTCAAAGAGCATTAATAATTGGTTCTCAAAAACGCAGTCTCTCTGAGGAGCAGCCTCCACTCAAGCAACTATGACAAGACACACATGAAAGAGGTGAAGTATGGGGGTATTTATAGATAAGGTATAGCAAACCATACGACTGGGAGAGGGGAAGAGGATTTCCACTCTCATTATAGATCAACTGCCTGGCTCTTGCCTAACGAGGACTCCGACTTGAAAGCAACAAACAAAAAAAGAACCCATCACAAATCTGTGGAGAAGGTTCGACACAATAACCAATTTTTTCGCTCTCCACTTCCAATGAGCTTTGTACGCCTGTCAGCATACATTGTAGACTGCGCTCCCTTTGATGGGTCATAGGTCACAGGTGGGCTTTCTGTGTATCTTCTAAGACATCCTGCCGTCAGGGTCCCCAAGTATGGAGTATCACTCATGAAGGCCGACCCCTGCTGGGTCTCTAATCCTGACGAGAATAATGTGCCGTCTCCCACCTTTGGGTCCTCAAACATTTCCCAGGATGATGGGGGGGGGATTAGCAAAGCAGGCGTCAAGTATTCCCACCGTCTCGGCGTGGCGCTGACCCTGTTGCCATGTGGCCAGGTGGACCAGGATGACAGGGGGGGTACCGTGGACTAAATTATCTGGAGTCTAAATGAGGTGTCCTGAAGGGAGCCAGGTAACCCGGGTCAGTATGGGTCAACAAACCCCTGCGGTCTGGCACAAAAAGAGGCAGAGGATCACCTGCTTCTTCTCAGATCAAATAAGGGCTTAAATAAGGGGGTTCTCTTCTGCTGTCTCCATGAATACACAGGAAGGATAGACTCGGTCATCTTGCCTCCCCCCAGCTTGGCCTCCTGTAGACCCTGTTGACTACCAACACCCTTGTTCTGCGGCCTGGTCCCCCTCACAGTAGCCATCAAGCTCTTAATTCCTACTCTCAGCCCTTCACTAAGTACTGTGTGCATAATGGACCTATAATCAACCCCTGGCCAATGAAGCCTTTTCTCTCAGCGTGTCTGCACTCATGTTGAGCCGGCATGTCGAGCTGCAATGAGATGCTAATTAGACTTCATATCTACAGGGCTAATCTGTGTGTTCACATTCAGGTGCTTTTAATCCACTCCATAGACAAGTGGCGTGCTAATTTGCAGGTAGTTTTTACCACAATAGGCATGGGGAAAGAGCTAAAAATGATCTTATGGAATATTATGATGTGGTCATGCTTGAATACATGTTCCGGTAGAACCGACAGGTTATTCCGGTGTGCACGGGCAGCAGCTTTAAAAAACTAATGGTCTGCTGCTGTACTCTCTACCAAATAACCTCATCAAACTTCGCAGCATGACAGGGTAAGTGAGGGGTGTGGCAAACTAGGTACCAAACACAATGCCCCTTGTCAGTCAGCCTCATTCCTGGGGGGTGGAGAGGGCCAAAGAAGGGTGCAGCAGAGGCAGCCACAGGCCCTTGGGTTTCTGCAATTGGCCTTAATCCGCCAGCTAATAAGTTCGGAGAGGGGCCATATGCTGCGCTGCTATGTGTAGGGAGGGGAGTGTTGCCTCATGTTACTTACACCAGGCCGGTGCTTTCACAGGTACCGCCCTCCCACGGTCTGCTTCTTTGTACTGGAGGATCAGCCCTCTCCACGCTGTGAATGGTCCGAATTGATTAAACCCCACCGTATAATTGTCAGCAAATCCCAGCGAATCATTTCCCATCCATTTGAAAAGTACAATATGCGTTTCTCTTTTTCTTGCCTCCTTTTCTACATCGCCCTCCCCACTGCTTAATGTCCTCCCCCTCCTGTTTTCTCCCCCCCTTTTTTTTTTTTTTCATAGGAGTGTCCCAGGTTTGTCCCTGCATGCACCTCTCACTCACTGTATGTCGCAGGAAGGGAAGGCAGGAGGACGAGTGGAGGAAGGGGTTGAGGAGTCATAGCTGGGCAGGACGGTTGGCTGCAGATGAAAGTTGGCAAACTGGGGAGAAGGGGGCCTGTGGTTTAATCTTTGGCTCTGGCTAAAAAAGAGTTCGGATCTAAGCTGGTACCTGCCAGGAAACACTCAGAGGTAAATCTGGACTCAGCGTCAAGTCAACAGCAGGCAGGTGGAGGAATCAAAGCTTCTTAATTAAAGTGTCACAGTCAGGCAGCTAAATTAATAAAGTTTAGTATTTCTCATACATTATATTTGCAATATGAACATATTCAAGATGTATTACATGTTTCAACACCTTATCTTCCAATTCTCTTCTGTTTTTTTCCCTTTCAAGTTTAGCCAAATTGTCACTAACCACTGGCCAATTGACCCATTTGACTCCCGTTATCCATCAACCATTGGGACTTGTCGCCTGATTTATTCTTCCACTGATCTAAAGGGCTCCCTTTTCGAAGGGCCCCGTGCCTTGTTGACCTCATTTAACCCTTGACTTTCACTGCTGACCGATGGGGCTTCTTAATCCGCTATATCCCCGACGCTCTTCAAACATGCAGGAACATTTATTACGATGAAAACATTACAATTTAAAAGGGCACTGACAGAAATATACATTTATGTACTGATAATGTACCATTGTTTTGTTGCTGTGCTTGTTTTAATATTAGTCCAAATTAATATAAAATTAATTCATGCTCTCATATGCAAGTCGTATGATTACATATTTATATTATTTTCTCAAGTATTTTGGCATTTAATATATTTAACATTATACATTTTTATTATAGTAGTATGAATGGTTATAGTTAGTGTATATAGTATAGTTAGTGTATATCACTTTCCTACTTATTATTATTATTATTATTAATATTATTATTATCAGGAACCTGTCATCTATGTGATGTTAAAAGCACAATAAATTACTAAAATTGGTTTGTTTCCAAAGTAAACTAATAAAACATATTACGATTTCATATGTTTTTTTAGTTAGTAAGTTAATTGTCAACTGGTGTTGCTTTCATGCTAAAGTCAAAGACCAGAATGGTCGGCACTCGCCATCGCTCTCCACCTTTGGGCTTTCAATGCTGGCTGAAAGGTGTTATTTGTGAGAGCGATCCTCATGTAAAGTGCTCATAAATGATCTCAAGCAGATTTATGATCATGGAGGTTACAAGGAGACGCGGGACAATGCAGCTTTAGAACTCACATAAACAGGTTTGAAGGTGCCTGTAAGCCTGTGATGGTGTCGCTGATGATGTTGTGAAGAGATGAAGGGCTGGAGGGAAGATTGTAGGTCTTAACAAGACGACTGGTGGTTACAGTTCACTTGGACGGATCAACTTTATTGGGGCAGATTCAAACTAGAGATAGGCTTCATTTATCAGTGGCCTATTTTTTAGAGCTCAGTCGGTGGCGCTTTTATTTTAAAATGGTCAGCCAAGTGGTCCAAAGGCAAGTCAACTGGACTGTTTCGAGTTCTAGGAAGACGTTCTCATCTCATTTCAACTGAGCTGGGGTTTAGTAGCCAGTATATGGGAATGAGAAACTTTACGGCACTTTAGAAATAACCATTCCTTACTTACTTACAGATGAAAATGGTCAGGTTTCAATTAAATAGTCTTTCAAAGCAGTTTGTCATAGAGCAATCTGGTGGACTCTGATATGAAGGACACTGCTTCATGAATCTTTATGAACTTATCACAAATTAAAGCCAAAAAAGGTTCTAAATACCAAGTATATGATTTCCTCCCTAATACATAATAATTCCATGTTGCTTTCCGACACACTGTAGTAGGTTTTACTCCCTCACTGAATGTAGCCGAATTGAATGATTGAGAAAGTTGATTTGTATACAAAGCTGTTAATAGTAATTTAACATGAGCGACGACAAGTATGGTAAATAAATGTGTGTTTGATTCAACTGCAAAACTCAAAAGAGGTTTCAAACCTTTAATTATTGCCCCTTTTCCACCGGCTTTCCACCAATACTCTACTCGACTCCTCTGGTTTGTGATGTACGTCGAAACAGATACAATTTTTAGCACCTGCTCCGCTGTGGATCCAAGTGAGCCGAGCCAAAGTCAACAGTGTAAATCCTAACACAACAAAGCTGCCATTTTAAATATACAGTACCAGATTGAGTAAGTTATGGCGATCTGAAAAGTGGTTGCCTGGTCTGTAGTTCAATACTTTTTTTGTGTCTGTTGCCTCAGAGTTTCGTGGCGCTATATTATAAAGGCCCTGTCCACCTTGAGCTGGGAGCAGGGCCATTGTAAACAAGACATAACAGACTGTCCAGCCAGGTAAGGCCAGAACTGTTCTGTGGAAAAGCGTGAATTTAGGCCAAATTCTAGCAAAAAGAAAGCTTTACTTGAAATATGGTTTGAACAGGCCTAATTTTGAATTCAGTAAACCAACACACTTTATTCAGACTCTCCCATGAAAGCACTCCAGAGATGAGTAGCTTATAACTCATCCACATGCCTGACAATATTTAATATTATAATAATATAATGCATGGAGTCCTGCCATTGTAAGAAAAGTTGATAGCTAAGAAGAGGGGAGGGAAAAGGAACATATGGCAGTTGAGTCACCATATCACAATGCAATCAAGAGTCTGTTCAAAACTTTTTTAATGTAGTTTCTAGAGCTTTTAATCAATGTGATTGGGAAAAACTACTACACCTTTAAAAGTACTACTTATAAGAACAGCTTTAGATCATAAACATATCAACCTCCTCCGTTAGACTTCAACTCGGATGCAAGATTTTCAAGATCAGATTGATCAGGTAGCAGCTCCTCACGCGTCCACAGCAATTTCACCCCACACTATTCCAGCCCTGAGCCGTTAATGATGTCCGCTAACCAGCGCAAGGAGTCCATCAGCGAGCACCCCTGGGAATGAGGTCACATTGTGTGGTGCACGACCCCTGACCCCCGGTGACCACAGTGGTCTGACCTGAACAAGTGCCGTTGTAGCTTCGGTGGTCGTTGTCTGTGGGCCTTGAGCAAACAGATTAGGGCCATTGTTTGTAAATAGGATGACCAGCTGCCTGACTGCCCATGACCACAATTACTGGACTGGAGGACAGAACCGACACAATGGGCATTTTATTAAGTGTTAATTGTGGGCACTCATTTATTGCGCAAGAACAAAAGTATGTCTTAGGTAACTCAAGCTTATATAGTTTGACATTTTTAAAGGTTAATTACAAAACTAAGTGGTGTGCCTTCTTGCATTTTTAATCAGGTATGCAAATCTTTAATCAATCGGGATGTCTTGAGGTTAAGTTTCTTACACCAGTCGTCACCCGTTTTTTAAATGGTTCCCAACAATGCCCCTCTCAATAATCGCCCACTAACTGCGTCCATCAAACCCCTGACCCCTCACTTAACATGTTCTTGTTTGACCCTTGTGCGGACAGAGACACTCGGGGTGAAGGGGGGGTGCATGGGGGGTTCAAAGGTTAAATGACCAGGACTGTTTACAAGGTGGTGAGGAGGCTCTTGACCAGTCTTTTGTCTACGGTCATTAAGGGAGTCCATTAAACACTTCTTTATCCCAAAACATTTATGGTAGTGTAAATCTGAATATTGTTTTTTAATCCATCGCGTTAGAGGTAGTTGGATTTCTACACCTTTGATTCTCACCGACACCCAGGTTATGAATCTAATTAACACGCAGTATGCTTTTGTTTGGACACCCTGTGTTTACATAAAGCGGCCCGGTGGGACCAGGTTTGGGGGTCAGGGGGTCTAACCTCACTTGTCAGAGAGCCTGGTGACATTTCTTTCCCACGTTTCCAGCCTCCTATTGTCCACAGTGAGGAGCCCCCGTTAACGTTTGGCCCTAGGAGATGGTGTGGCGTGAGAGGGAGGCCTTGGGGCATTGGACCCACAGCGGGTCCCTGGGAAACAGGCGTAACCAGGCGGGGCAGAAGGGAGCAGGGACAGCATGGGGTCATTTTCCGGCTTGCTGCCCCTCTAAAGGGCTTTGGAGCAGAGTATTGGCCCCTGGAGGAGTGCCGGTGTGAAAGATGATACAAAGGGCTTTGTCTATGGCTTTGTGAGTGTGTGTGTGTGTGTGTGTGTGTGTTTGTGTGGGTGAGTGAGTGAGTGAGAGAGAGCTGGAGGGAGAGTGAGGGAGATATTTATGAAGACACCTGAAAGTTTTACTCAGAGATTTCAAAAATTGACTCATTTTGTGGTTTTCAGCTAGCCATAAGCTAGCATAGCAACAGTAAATCCATAACTTGTTGATGCAACATGAATCCGATTTAACGATATTGATGCGAGTCTTACATATTACTCAAGCATTTTCTCACACTAGCTGTTTAAAAAAAAAAGTCACTGTAACCATCCTTCTTCCCTTAACTAATACATAATAGATGATTATAATTCCATTAAATTGACAAAATCACTTACCCTCAATACTGACATCCAAGAGAATCATTTAACATCCTGTAAAAACAGCTTTAATTCTCCTTTTTTTTTTCCCCGTGCATGACATCATTTAATACAGATGTTTATTTATAAGCCGGTGTGATCTGCAGTATCAACATGCATGTTCCGCTTTCCCCTCACTAAGTACACCTACATTTACATTTTGCCAATCCGAGTCCTCAGATGTCATTTGAAGCTAACATGCCGAGCTATTGAATAATAAATACACATCAGCAAAAAAAATGAATAAATAAAACATATCGAGCCGCCATTATCACCCCTTTCTCTGTCTACACGCCAGAAAAAATATAACCCATATTCCTACTTATAATAAGGTCATCCTTTTTTAATGCGGGCCCGCTCGTATCTTCTGGCTCTCTGACAGCTTTCCAGGGTTCTGGTTTGGTAGAATCGGCATGTACAGTAATGTGCGACTGCAGCCCCGTTGATCAGGGAGGATGCATGCTAGCTAGCTTGAGGGATGGAGGTAGACGGAATATATTCTCTTGGAATGAGTCGCATACTTTTTTTTACTTTCATTTCACACACTTGACCAGCCAGAAAATGTAGCTACTGTGTGGTACTGGTAAACCAAAATGTGCCTTTTTTGGTTTAATTTACAATTAAATGTAACATATATATCCTTGTAGTTACGATGCTTTTACAATAAAATTCAGGTTTAAACACAATGTTAGTATTAACTATTGTGTTATCTCATAAATACATATGGAGTGTTGGAGGTTCATCTTGACCCAGAGACAACACAAGGGATACCTCAAACACATTTGTTTTTGAGCCTTTGGGTCACATTGACCCTGAGATAACAAGGGTTAAGAAAAGAAAAATAAGATGTGTAGTGAATAACAAAGATGGATGCTCACAGGATGTCATAAATGGTAAAAATAAGTATGCATATATATATATATATATATATATATATATATATATATGACGGAGTAAAGGATCTCATAAATAACCATGTTAACTGAAAAAAATATATATATAAATAAATAAACAAAAATAAAAAAAATAAAGTAAAATAGTATAGGGTTGTGTTAAGCAGTCACAATAATTCAAAATAAGTATACCAGTGAGAGTGCAATGTTTGTTTTGCCTGACTTTCTTAGACTTGCTTTATTACTTGTCCAATTGAGCCTACTTTATCTTAAATAGTAAAAAAAAAAGGTATCTACTTATGAATATAAAACCAATATAGGGCAAAATAATTTAATATAAATTGCAACATTCGATGTTTCCTGAAAGTTGTTTTGTTAAGCCTGATCTTGGTGTGTCCCATTACTATACAGTACTTTGAAATAGCCAAGATCTAATATTTACATTTCGAACCTCGAATTATGATCTGAATACGATAATAGTTTAGGTTTTTATTCTCACATTATATACCCATAATGTGGTTATAAGCACAATTGTATTTTGGTATTTGTTTAGATAACACCGGATCTGCTTTGAAGTGCCTTTATGCGAGACTGATATCAGACCGGACATTGAAAGCAATGTGTAAAGTGGTCATTTATGAGGGAGTCCTGCTACCCTGCATAGAAAAGATCTGCTGCTTTCAGTCAAAAAAATGGTCTGTAAAAACTACCAAAAAAATCTAAAAAAAAAACATTTAGTTCTCAAGTGTATCAAGGGTTAGCTTTAGCTTTAGACATCCCATAGTACCGTGGAAATAGAAGTGAACCGTCAGTTCCTTTACCAGTTAAAATAAGCATTAGAAAATTAAAAGGGTAAATAAATTATACATTTCCAAAATGTATGTGTTTTTAAACAAATTGATTTGCAGAAAAAACACTGGGAGTACCTACAAATGTATAATATGTCTATTTATTTCAAGCACTAAATTATGTCTAAGTAATAATCACTGTCTCTTATGTTGATCTAAATCTTAGCTCTCAACATTGCGGATATATTTCGAGAAATACCTAGTAAAACATGAATTCAAGAGCAGTATAAATTTAAGTAATAATTGTGAAGAATGTATTTTAGTTTACAATACATGTTGTTGAGGGCATTTCGCCATCATCAAATGTTTTATTATCTTTGTAATTAATCATTTTCTTTTCCACTTTAAGCACATTTTATCATTTTGTAAACTTTTTTACATATAAAAAAAATGAAATCTTCACTGTGCAAAGTTATTTTTTTTAACATTTGTGACACTAACCAGACTACAATGTAAAACTTTGGGTATGAAATCAGGTTTGGGGAAAGCATAAAATTGAGCAGTATATGCTTTTGTTTGTGTCCAATAGAGCAGTGCAGATTCTGCTTGCAATGTAGAGAAAACTTTCAATGAAAAGTCTATTCAATTCATTCCAAGTTTACCTGAGCTGAACATATTACCAGTAGCATATGGGCCCCAAGAACTAGCCTGATGGAATCTATCCACTCTTCCAAATCGCAGACCAAACATTGCAATCTAGCGGCTGATTGCTGCTATTTTCTAGCTTCTCTCTTTAGCGGAATTGTTTCCTGGCCCTCCTGAATTGAGTTTATCAGGTGTTGAACAGCGGAATAGGGCCGGTTTATCAGCTGTTAAACAACAGAATAGAATATTGCGGGGAAAAAAGGTCGCAACTCTTTTTTTTTTTTGGGCTCCAGGAAACTTTGCTTCAATTTCATTGTTGGATGAGGGCACGGAACCTTTCGTTGCGGGGTTGGAAGATGGTTTTTGAATGCGTCGCGGTATCTCCGCGCATTCCCTGGCGCAAGTCAAAATTGATGTGTAGGTGGATGCCATTTTCGTTTTCAGATGTATTTATTCATGGATGTGACATTTTAAGACACCTCCGTGTATGCGCGGAACAACAAAGACGGCTAATTTTCCCATCATATTCCACAAGTTTGGAGGCTCTATCGCATTCTCCTCGTAGGCCGTTTGGATCTGAGGAATATTCACTCCTGCAACCCGCAGAGCCTGAACCTGAACTTTAGGAGGCTGGGATTTATATGCATGCCCCTCCTTTGATGACTGGGTAAATATTCACACAGAGAGCCAAGGTGCCCCCGTCATTACCCGTGTTTGCCCACCAGTTAAATTCTTAGGGGGGATTGTTTGGCGAGATGAAGGCGGCCAAAGTGCTGAAGGACGTGCCGAAGTACTGCAAACACAACTTCCCCTGATTGGCTCGGCAGCAACTCGGTCCAGTGGGCACAACGTTTTCTTTTTTTTTTTTTCTGCAGCGAGGAGGTGAGACGGAAAAAGCGGGTGAAGGGGAGGAGCAGGATTTTTTGCCTGTCAATTAAAGCGACGGTGAATACCTGGGAGGAGGTAGAGAGCGCCGAGCTGTACTCGCCATCACTCCCGTCCTATTGGATCTATGGAGATAGCTTCACCTCAGATAGGAAAACCCCCCCCCCCCGTCAATATTCATCTATTTAATAACCTGAATGTGCTGCTCACACTGCCTTTTGAAGACTGTGGGGTCTGCGTTTCCCTTTGATGTCCCGTCATTGTCACACTCTCTATCTGAAATCTTCCAAGATGGAATTGGTGACATTTACTCTATTTTTTTTTCATTCATTCCGATCCAACCTCAAAGGTTTCTGGCAGTATTTCTCTACTCACAGATGCTTTGTTGTATAGAGGGAGGTTATTCAAGTTGGCTGTGGTTCCACACTATGATTTCTATCACCGGGAAATGGAACACCGGGAGATTTAGGAGAGGATGTTCCTGACAAGATATATATTTCTTCATGTTGCCTGCCAACTTTGGTGAGCAGATTGCTCCAATTTACTTCTTATTCCGGGGGAGCGGGAACACAAAGACGTGTCGTCTCACATTTGCAAACACGGACGTGAGCATGTTCTTTTGATTTCAAATCGCAAAGTGATTGTTGGAAGTTGACGCAGCAATTGGATTAGGATTGTGATGCAATTGTAGATTTACTTTGCTGGATTTGTTCTGAAATATCAACGTTTGCGGTCAATTCTTAGGTGATCCTTTGCTGACAAAAACTGGTACAGTTGAGGAAAGTATTTGATCTGTCGCCGTTTTTGTAATTTTGACCAAGAAATACAAGTTAAACGATAGGTCTGTTTGATCAGTAAGATACATGAAATGTAAACGAAAGAGATAAAAATTATATTGACGTTTTTATGTTATGTATTATTTTGTATTTGACCAGGTGAAAAAATAACTTGATCCCCTATCAAAACATTACTTAGTACTTGGTGGAGAAATCCTTGTTGGCAAGATTAATTAAAAACAGTAAAGCAATAAAATAGAGGAGAATTTAAAAAAAAGATATAAGATAAAAAAGTGTCACCATACTAATAGCTATTAAAAGACATCCTAAAAAAGTAGGTCCTGGTCAGAGATAAGACGCATCTCTACAGGGAGTTTATTCCAGAGCCTCGGAGTAACAACAGCAAAAAGGCTCGATCGCCCCAGTGTTTATATCTTGACCAGGGCACGTCCAGCAACAGTTGGTTGTTTGACCTCAGAGCTCTTCACGGATCACAAACAGTTAAAAGCACAGATGACTATGATGGGGCAAGATGGTGAAGAACTTTAAAAGCAAACATCACAAGTCTAAATTCTACTCTAAAAGAGACTGGAAGCCCATGAAGAGTGAGGAACAGGGATGATTGACCCTTTTCTACATGTGTCAGTTAAAAGACAAAGCGTTTTGCACAAGTTGAAGGTGAGGGAAGTCTGGGAGATGCCAACCCAAAGTGCATTGCAGTAGTCTAGTCTAGAGCTGATTAGCGCATGGATGGCTTTAAGGTCATGGTGGCTGAAAAACGTTTTGAATTTCGCAAGCAAAAAACTGGAAAAAACTAGTACTAACATTGTTTATATGATTGTCAAACCTCAGATGTCTATCAAAGATTCACACTCCCAGATTTTTGATGTTTTGAATTTTAAAGACAAGATACTAAAGCCATCAGTATCCCAGAACACCATGCATTCAGTTTTCTCATCGTTTAAGACAATTCTGGGCCAACCACTGCTTAATGTCAACAAGGCAACTAAACAAGGGCCATTGTGTGCAGTTGCTGTTACACTGCCTGGTAGATTTGTAAATCATGTGCATAGAAATGAAAAGAATAGGCTGTGTCTGGCTATAGTTGACCCAAGTGGCAACATATACAAGTCAAGCCAAATATCTTCTTAGCTTTTCTTTGCAATCTTTGTGAGCTAGAAGACAGATAACTTATCTTAACGCAATGATTTTGATCAGAGAAGCAGCTATTTATTTTAGATGAAATAACTTAACTAGGACAAGGAGATCTTTGTTGTTGTGCTGATTGTACAAGGTCATCAAGAGTGTAAGAAAACTAAAACAACTGTTCATTAAAAACGTGAGTTTGTAGCATAAAGAATAAGCACAGAACTCTTGTTGCTTTCAAGTTATTACATTTTTCTTTTTATTAATTCACCAAAAAGTTTACCTCCTTGGCAGAGGTAATCACAATGTCTATTGCAGGAGATGTTTAGCAAAATAAAACAAACAAAATGTGTCCCAAAGTATACAACAAAAACAACATTATCATGATGATTAAATGAGAGAGAAAAAAAGAAAGATAAAGGGATGTGTCATAAGTTATGATACAAAAGAGAGAGTTAGAGCAAAAGATTAACATGGGGAACTAGGTCTAAGTTTTAAGAAAGAAACTCGCAGTAAAAAAAGAACAGCTAACAATAATACAAATTTAAGCTGGATTTACGGCATATTGAATTGTAAAAGAATCTTAGCAGAAGATAACTTTACTACGCCACAAGATGTTTGTGCAGTTTGTTGTTATCCTTCACTTAAATAAGAGTATTTCTCCGCAAGGAAACCAAACTGACCAAGCTAACGGGAGAGCATTCACCTCTTCCAGGTAATGAACCACAGTTCCACTATTTTTTATTCATCCCTGTTTTCTCACGTCCAGTATTTGGTTTCCACTCATTCCAACCTTTGACTCCGTGCATCAATGTCCCGCCGTTCTCGCCGGCAAATCTAATATATTTATGTCATACCAACGCAAGTAGAGTCGCGGTGAAATGAAGAGCGTGGACTTGGCCTCAGTGTAAAGTATCTTTCAAGGTCTGTCTGGAGGAGAACATAATAGAGCCGGCTCTCCAGAGCGCACAGCTGTAATGTCTAACAACTTCCTCCATTCCTCCCTCTCATATTCAGCTAATTTGAGTCTTCCCGCTTCTCTGTGCTTGCCGTGTGCTCCATACATCTTCACCCGCCATTCCCTCACATTTTCACTCTCACTCTGGAGGACCTATACAGTGGCAGATAAGAGGAAATGAAGTCTCGTCGGCACAATTTGAAACGTCGCTTTGAAGCTGAATATGAAATAGCAGCGCGGCTCCTCTCCGGCTGGTAAAATAAGGGCCCTTTCGTTAAAAGCACTTTACCTGTGCTCCCTCTACGGATCATTGCACTCATTAAACAGATTTGGGGTTACATTCAAATTACAATTACTCCCAGCTCCAACTGTTAATGGGCACAAGGGTTGAAAGAGTAAGAGAAACGCTTCTGACATTCCGTTTTATATCTCTCTCTCCGAGCCAGAATGAGAATGCATGGGAAAGTGAAAAGGGGAAGCATAAACCAACCTAAATCTGTATAGGGGTGGATTTCAAAGAACATATCGAGCGGTATGAGATCACACGGCCATCTTTTCAAGGATTGATTCTAAAGTTATACGCTCCGGGAGAAGTTGTTCAAATAATAATTATAATATTATAGCTAAAGCAGGGTTAGTCACATAATCTGGTCTCTTAGATCACTTGTGTCAAACTAGTCATTTTATTTTGGTCTGTATGGTTGACTCAAAATGAAAGAAGAGTCATGTTAAAGTGATAGTTCTCTCAAAATACTATTTTCTACAGGTAAGGGTTGAGATTATTTTCAGAGTAATCCGTTTTAGACTAAATTATTTTTTAGTTTTAATGTAGCAACTGATGGTTCAATGGTCTTCATCAAAAAAGATTTTCAAATACCTCAATACTGATTGTCTGTAATGTCCCTCTTGTATTTAGGCCTCAACATGAGGAATTTTCACAGAAAATTGAAGTCTGTATTTTAAGCTTGTATTTAATAATAATAATAATAATAATAATATATTAGTTTTCTATAGCAGTTTAAGCTACGGCAGGACGCTTTACATGTGGAACCCAAACACAAGTGAGGAGAAAGATCTCAAGTAGACAAAGGAACAGAAGAATATAATGAATTTATTACTAATCAGTCCAACACAAAATATTCAAAGTACACAATCCAATAAATAATAAACAACAAGTCCACCGCACAGGAAAGAAATAACATGGAATACACTTGAAACTCTTCTATCTGACACACTGGTCAGTGGCCATGTACCATTAGGCAGGTTCATGTGGGAGGAAAGGGAGAAAACAGGATGTAACTATACAAATTAAAAGCACACTAAAAGAAGCATGGCATAGACAGTAGACAAGATGGACTTTACAGACGAGCAGTATAGATATATTTGGATGTTTTTAAGTGTCTTTTTGAACAAAGATGAAGACAAAGACAATTGAGATGCAGTCGCTACATTCAAATGAACATAATTATTTTTCTATAACTCTAGAAAGGAACGGATTACTCTGAAAATAATGCCAACCCTTAGTCGACATGAGTAGAAAATGAGTTTGATTTTTGGGTGAACTAGTACTTTAAGGTGGTTGACCTATAACTATGCTAGTGTTTAAGATATATAACATAGATTATCAATTTAAACCAAAGTACAGAGTTCCAATCAGCTGATGTTGAAGTAAAGGTAGTTCATTAAAATAGAAAGAAAATAAGGAACTTTTCATAAAAAGACAACAACACCTAAGACCACCATCACTGCAACATCATCTGCATTTTCTTGTGGTTTTGATGCTTTTTTTTCACTTTATTGCGAGATTTCTGGCTTGAAGGACGAGCTTCTAAGTGACGTGCTCATGAAGCTTCATGAAAAAGGTTAATATTCTATGACACTTAACAACAGAACTAAATTAACTACAATTGCTTTTGTACCCAATATGAATGAAATATGAGAAAAGGCATATTCATAAATAAAAAAAACATCACTTCAAAAATGATTTTGCCAAAAAATAGACGCTCAAGATTAAGGACGAATGAACAAAATAGTTGGCTATCAGACGCTTGTCTGGTTAAACGTTCTTGACCTCTTGAGGGCCGCGGGACTACAGTCAAAGGGGCCCAGGTTCTAGTCTAGATCTATAGTGGGACAGAATTTGAATGCAAACATCGTGGCAATTTTCTTTTTCGTAATGTTCTCAAAAAGTACATTTTGAGACCCTCCTTAAGAATCCTGCCATTCCATTTGGAGCCCTGATCAAGTTCTTAAAACTGGTACGTGTGAAGCTTCTGTCACCACAGATTAAGGACCAACTGACCGAGAAGCATGCGTGACACCTGAATGCGTGTTTGGAAGCAACTGAGAACCGACTCAGGTCGTCTCAGCATCTGTCGAGCTGCTAAAATTTAGTAACCTGTTGTGTTGCCGTGTGTGGACCTAAATCCAACATACAGTCAGGTGATATCTGTATATTTTATTCTCCCCCTTCCACCTTTTTTTGCACTGCAACCGTTAGTGTGGGTGGGTCTTTATATGTGTGTGTGTGTGCGGCCTTTCCCGGTGTCTGCCCGAGGCGAAAACACTGGATGTAATCCCATGTATGCCTGCAGTCTCTTAGCTGCCTGCGCAGATGAGGAGGAACGTTTTAGCCCCTGCAGTGTGCTGTAGGGCACATGTGCTCTCCCTAACAGACGCCAGTCGCTGCTCCACACTCCGTTTGTCTTCCCCTCTGCTGTTCCCTCTCTGGGTGGCACAGTTCAATCCTCGGCAATGAGAGACGTCTTAAGGAAGGGATTTGACTTTTTGACAGTCATTACCTTAAAATAAGCACACTCGTTCAAATTGGCATCCGTGTCGGAAGGGGTGGAGGGAAGTCGACTACTTTTCCCTGAACCGGTGGCACCAACCGAGCGATTATTGGGGTGTGATCACTTTAATAGAAGGATTTCTTAAACATTTTTTTATGACTATGTGAACTTGAGGTGATGTTAGTGCTGCAGTGATGCATTATGTTTAACCTTGTCGTTGAACCAAAGCAGCTTCATACTGGATCTACAGATCTTAGAGAAAAAGGAAAATGGTGGTGGTTTGAACGAACTAAAATACACAAACCTGCACTAAAAACTATACAGCGGGGCCAATAAATCAAATGTAAAGATGATTTAGTTTGTTTCTGTAACAGCTGCAGACAAGTTGACTGTGTTTTCTAATGATAATGTGATCACATTCTTTTATCTGTTAGAGAAGACTGTTGCCTGTTATCATAAATCTAAATGAAAACTATCAACTGACCATTTTAAATACTGTATATTTTTCAGTAAATCATTTCCCCATTTCATTTTATTTATTTTCATGTTGAACAATATATAAATGTCATTATTTTATCAAGTACTGCTGGACAGGACGCCAGTCTGTCGCAGGGGAAACAAAGACACAGTCATTCACAGATACATTCATACCTATAGACAATTTCCCCAAGTTCTCAATCAACCTCTGTATGTTTTTGCACTGTGGGAGAAAACCAGAGTGCCCGGAGTAAACACACAATATAGGGAGAACATACAAACTCCACACAGCAACCTGTGGCAATCGCTCCAAGTACTGCTCTACTATGCGCCCGTAAAAAATAGTATTAAAAGAACAGAGATATATTTTGTTGTTATATGCATTTTTTGTGTGGTTTCACTGTGAATTTGCGCCGTTTCTTTCTTTAAATCTAAAGGGTTATTTTACTCTAGAAATGTTTTCTATCTACTATGTCAACATCATATACTGTAAATGATAACATTTGATGTGATGATCTTTATTCTTTTACCATCTGACATTAAATAAAGTTTGAGTCCCCTGTTCTGCCTGCACACATGAAAAAATGTAGACAATAAATGGTGGGCCGTATAATGTCCAGTCACAGGCTGAAATGACCCACGGGCCACAAGTTCGAGACCTCTTAATCAAGACCGATATATCCTATGAAGCAAAGTTTCATCTTTTGCTTAAAATGAAAGTTTTCACATATTTAGTTGAGAATCTTTAAATATAATGAATATAAAATGAGGTAATGTATTTAAAAAACATTTCTAATGTCTTTCGACTTACTTTCCCCCCGTCGTACGGCAGACCATGTATATCCCCCTTAGAATATTCTATTGCCCGACCCTGCTCAAAAGTACCTCTAGTCTAGCAATAAACATCAAAATAACCAAACTTGTCCGTCGATTTGAAAGGTCACAGCTTTATTGTAAAAAATAACAATCGTTGATTTAATTCTTCTACACTTTTAAATGGGTGATTTAACATTTTCCAGGATTCCTGACTTCTTTCCTTAGCAATGAATCTAGTTTGATCAATACTATTTTTTAGTAGGCAGCAATAATAATATTAAATCTAGAGATCAGCTCGTCCTTCCTACTAAAATGTTTCTATATAGCATACTTTTGTAATGATATTACTTCTGCAACTAAGACAGATGGGTATTTTTTTTTAAGTATACACATGTCGAAATAAATTTTCAACAGTCAAGTGTTGATTTCACCATAAAAATCAAAGAAATATATATCGATAACTGTGTGATTGATACATCTTTCACCCGTTATTTGAAGTAGAACAACTGAATCACTGTGATCCGGTCATGATTGCGTCTGCTCTGGTCTCGGCCCCTCCTGTGTCGTTTTGTGGGGAGCTCAGTTCATCAGGACCGGCTCGATGATAACTATCTCATGTCTGATGCTCGACGTGGCGGCAGAACACAGCGGAGGGCGGATCAATACGTGTCATAATCAATAGGTCAGGTGGGGAAATCAATGAAAGGTCAGCCAAGATCGATTCCCACATTATTGCACTTCAACCTCCACCGCTACGTGTCGCCCGCTAACTAGCAGAACCTGCTGGACTCCGGCGCCCCCGCCTGCTTATCGTAACGTCCCCTAATCCTAATTATTAGCTCTGCTCAGGCTGGAGGAGCTGATGAGAACATTCCCTTCGTCTGTGTCTGATGATTTATATTACATTATCTGCCGGCCCCCCGACACCTCTGACCCCTCTCGGTGTGTCCGCTCCTTGTTAAGAGAAAGCTAGTGTACCCCCCGCTGCAGAGAGCCGCCATCACACAACCATCATTACGGAGTGACAGTGGTCGATACAGCTGCCTCGCCGTGAGGGTCTTGAAGCTGCATTTGTGAGCTCTGGGTGGTTCTGCAGAAACTGTATGAGGTCCAAGTCACAGATGGTACCGACGCCACGCTCGGGTCGCCTGACGCGAGGTGTTCTTCTGAGGAGATCTTCATGGAAAGTTTCTTAGAAGGACCTTTATTTCTCTCTCAAACTTGAGAATAATACTTCAACTATCGACAATAATAATAATCCTGAAGTAGTATTAGTGTTGGTAATGAAAGAAGAAGATTAACAAATAAAACAAAAAAACTATAAAAGCACTGAGACATTGTGTGCGTCTGCCAAGGAGGCGCATACAACTAATTAAATAAAAACAACTTCCAGGATCGAAGAAACATGTCATTCACGTCTTTAACTGATGACTAAGAAATGCATAAATATAAATAAATAAAACACATTTACAGAAATTAACTAAAATTAAAGATTGTGTTTAAGTGACTAATAATGAAAATATATCTTGTATAAGAATCTCTTAAAATTACTTACGTATAAATGAATGTTAAATAAACATTTTTAAACAAAACTTAATTTGAAAACATTAATATTTATGAAAATCCATTCTTAACCTTTTTAGTTAAACTGTCTTAACTTAATTTATACGTAATCCTGAAGTAGTACTCATGTTGTTAATAAAGGAAATAGCTTAACAAATAAAAAATAAAAAACTAGAAAGGAACTAAGATATCGCATGCATCTGCCAAGGAGAAGCTTTTCAAGTCAACCAATTCAATAAATATCAATAAAACAACTTCCACGATGAATGTGTCAGTCCAAGAAACTTCTCAATGAAAAAAAGTTTCCGATTCCTGCAGATTTCACTTCTTTCCACTCTCAACTCTTGAAGTAAAACGAACAAATGTCACTCCTTGGCAGAGGTATTAAGATATACTGTAATTAATCTGGAGGTAGTAGTAGTGTAGTAAATGAGGGATAACGGAAACAACAAACTACTAAAAACCGGAAAATGCAGGTGTTTTAGTGGTTAACCATATGCTTTCACAAAAAGAGGGTTGGAGGTTCACTTCCCGCCTGCATGGGTTTATGCCAGGCACCTTAAATAAAGAAACGAGTGTTGGAATGAAATAATTATTTAAGAAAACAACGAATATCCGTAGTTTTAACTGGTGCACAACAGGCTTAAATAACACGATAAGATGTTACTTTTAACAAAAAGGAGAATTCCCCGTGAATTCTCCTCTCAGGCTAGTGGGTAAGCGCAGCTATACGGCTGTAATAAAATCAAGTGAAAACTTCAAATATAATGACACACATGCAGAGGCGTAGGAATCTATCAGACCTCTTAACATTGCCGAGCTGCTACATGCTTCTCTTTGACCCTCCAAACTGGTTTTGTCCGGCAGTGCTTCCCTGAAACGGCATTAGCATAAATCTCCAGCCCATCGAGGTAATGATGGCATGAAATTATAGCCGAGGCTGGCGCCCCTCTCTGCTCTGCCTCCCTCTGGGTCCAAGGCCTCAGCCTTCAACAGAGAGTGTCTGCCATGCCTTCTTTCTCTCCATCCTCACCCTCTCGTCTCTGCCTCCTTGTTCCATTCAAAGGGAATGTGTAACTGAATTTGAAATTGAGTGCCCTTCTTTCAAGGACCGCAACTAATGAGACATTTTTCCTTGAAATCCTGGCTGAATGCGGGAAGACCCTGATGGGCGAGGCCTGGAGATGATAGCCATCCCCGTGCACCAGGTGTAGGGCTGTCTGCCTCTGCTGCGAAAGCCGAAAGGTGGGCCCTCTTTAGCAGGGAGGAATAAGGATTTTTAACTACCTGCCTTCCCTTTGGTCACCTTCGGCTTCCATCCCGAATCCAAACTTAAATTGGACGCCCCTGTGATCTGAATCCATGTACAGAGAGGAGACCAGCGAGACCCTCTGCTTTTGCATACATGTTTCACCCAGAGAGATTTTTCGGAATACGATGTAGTAATAAGATGTAGAAGAAAGGCGACTCAGATAGAGAAGCTAATCTTGGTTGGTGGTTCAAGCATTACCAGAAAAGGTGCTACACAGGTGCAGTGATGAAAGGAATGGATAGATTTGTATCCTGGGGGGTTCACGCTCTTCAATCACGGGACCCGGAGTAGAGACCCTCAGAGCTGATGGGCCCCTGGCTGCTGCTAGTCACTGTCATGCTAATAAAAGAGGCTCAAGGGTGTGAAGAGCGGAGCTAGCTTATTACCAGTCTGCTAATTAAAGGGAACATTTACTCATTTTCCATTCACCCTCATGGCGACTAAAGGTGGGGATTATTTTCAGAGTAATCCGTTCCTTTTTAGAGTTATAGACGAAAATGTATGTTCATTTTAATGTAGCGACTGCAGGTGTCGTCTTCATTTTCGTCCAAAAAGACACTTAAATACTTCCAAACCTCCATACTGCTAATCTGTGATGTCCATGGATTGTATTGAAGCATTGTGATTCTGAAGGTTTATACATTTTTTTTTTAAAGTCTAGATTTTTTTTAACTTTTTTAGCAGGAAACCCAACAGCGTAAATCTTGCACACTTGCAATGTGTTTTAATGAGAAAAGACTTTGAGCAGGAGCTGAGAGACTAAGATCTTTCGCTACAAATCAACTTAAAATATATAGATTTGTTTACGTTTTTCGGAAAAATGTCTCATGTCGAGGCTTCAATACAAGATGGACGTTACATAGACAAGCAGTATGGAGGTATTTCGATGTTTTTAAGTTTATTTTCGGAAGAAGATATCGAAGATGACAACTAAGCTCCAGTCGCTACATTAAAATGAAAAGACATTTGTTTATAACAGATTACTCTGAAAATAATCCAACCCTTAGCCAACATGAGGTGTGTAGAAAACTAGTGGAATTTGCGTGAACTATCACTTTAATGCATGAAGGGGGCGCTAGTTATGATCGCTTTCATATGTGAGGAGAAGGGTGGATTGTCTTTGACACACACACACACACCTAGTCACACACCTACGTGACCACATAAGTAGAGAAACTAGGATCATAGCTAAAGCTAAATTGGCTTCTGAAAACATGTTGAAGAATGAGGTTCTGTAAACTCTAAAGCTCCCAAGTCATCACGAGAGGATCTCTGCAGAAGATGGAGTGTCTGCCATTTGGATGTTTTTTTTAGGCGAACCAATAGCTGCTTAAATGACAGCCCGATACATTTAGCCTGTCAACAACAGCCAAATCGCTCAATACAAATCAATAATAAGGACGTGGTTAGCATTTGTTTCCAACATTTTTATGTAAAGTGAAGGAACAGTGACTGATACTGAATATTTATCCGGCTTTTTTTTTCTCTCTTTGTGTTGACTTCAAGTTGTGAATAAACATACAGCCGTCATTTATCTCCCGAGAATGACTGGTTAACCTACATTAAGGACAGAAGAAGAGAGGCTTTCAGTTCTAAAGTGTCGTGGATCTTTATTTATCGGTTCATTCAAACAAAGGTGTGCCTCATGAGTTTGTGATATTTTATGGGTGCTCAGAAATGTAAAAATGTGTTGAAAAAATGTGAGTTAAAGTGTTTCAATATTAATTTAAATCTACTTGAAAATAAATACACTTGAAAAACATTATTTTTACATCATTTCCTAACTTCCTACGACATACTGTGATGCCCTTGATGCAATATTACAAGTTTTTTTAGAAGATGTATTATTTTTATTTTTAATTTTGTATTCCCATCCCACAGTTTAAGACACCACGTAACTCTTTCATGTTCTAGCTATGACAAAGACACTGATTCTTTAAGCGACATCACAAAGAAGAAACCCTGAGGGATCCAAGGTCTCAAGCAGGGAAGTTCCCACATGATATGCTGTCTTTTTCAACTCTATATTTGAAATGTATTTTGAGTCTGATCATCTTTATATTAACACATATTGCTTGAATCTGTTTCATAATGACTTTTTCAAACTAATGATAGTAAACTGTCCTGGAAGACTTTCTGAAGATTTTCCTCTTGGGGGATCACTCTACGAAACAGGCTCCATTTATGAGCTTTTAGGAATGTGTCAAATCTACTTAAAATGAGCAAAATTGTTAAAAGAAGTGTTGCATTTTTTATGGTTAAATGACTCAACAAAAGGGGAATATTTGGACACTGATTTATTCAACACACATTCAAACACTTATCTGCTTTCCTGTCTTACATTCATATATGTAACCTAATGAATTGTTAATCACTATTAACACCCAGTAACACCAAACAGATAAACAGCTTATTTTTCAACTGTAATGTTAAATCAAGGACGGTTTAAACTTATGGTAAAACTGCTGATAAAAGTTCCATTCATGTCTGAGTTGAAAGAATATTTTTTTTAACAATATATTTGCGACAATGTATCTTAAAACTTGTTTTGTTACAGTAATGATGGGTCTTCTCATCTCGATCGTCTACTCTTGTCTCGAGTCTCAAACCATAAGAAAGTCTATCTCAAGACATCAGTGTTAGGAATGTGTTTGAAGCAGAGCAATTGTCAAGTCTGTCTCTTTGTCGTTGATCATAATAATAAATATATATCTTTTCACCATAATAAACATTGTTTCGGTTTGCATAAATCTAGCCAATCACGGAAGACCTGACAATATTGACCAATCAGAAGCAACAAAGCGAGGTCTATCCATCATTACGGCACCACTTGTTTAACGGCATCGCTTGGGATTCTTCACCCTTGAGCCAAACTTAAATCTTCTAAAGAGTTCTGGCTTAACTTTACTGTAAATTACCCAAACGCCAATTAATAGGAAGAAATATATGCTCGGCTTTAAAATTAAGAGCATTGAATCAGTTCCTTGTAATCCTGAACCATCACGGTCATACTGTTTAAATCAACGTTTGCTAATCCTTTTTTAATTATTTATTAGTTCCTTCATCCTTTTCTATATCCATTGATTGTTTAAAACTAATTTAGATTTTCAGCCAATTGAAAGGCCTTAGATCATTAAATATGGCAGGTTAAAGATGTTGAATACATAACTCTAAATAATTGATAACTAAAACATAATATTTCAGCTATGACTCTTATGATAACGTCAAAGATGACAGGTTTCTGAAGCTATAAATCAATATTCATCCACAATCGATGACTGCCATAGATCTAGAGGATGTAGACTAATATCCCACAACATATCACAACAATTCAATATAGACTTGTTGAGAAATTACTTATTAAATTATACATTTTATAAACTTCATATGTGTGTGAAAGGTGCTGATGAGATATGAAATAACCAGTAGCCAATTAAATAAGCTTCCCTTTTGGGTTTATATGCTTGTAAATCTGACGCTAAAGGAGTCAATGCCTCACCAACCATGAACCTCAGCCCACGTCAGTGATCTCAAGTTTGTCCAAAGCGCCACAAACAGTGATTTTTTTGGTACTCTGGATTCACAACTGCAAGGGCAAGATCCAGGCTCTTTAAGATTTAATAGGAACTGGAAATGTATTAACCTTCACAGTTTTGACAAGCTAATATTCTGTTAACAAACACCTGCTCATATACACAAGCTCATTTTGTCATCAACGACCTGGAGTACCTTCGGCGTTCGAGACACAATTGTGTCTGATTTACTTTCTCACCCATTAACTCCGCTGTCTACCAGAACTCTTGTCTCGGACCAACAGGCCAGACTACGGCAAACAAATCACACACAAAAAAAAGGTCCTCCGTCCAGACAACCTTCTCCGTCTGCATCCTGTTCCCACGGAGAGATGAATGAGGGTCTCGTGGCCGGCTTTTTGCCGCGACATATGGCCTCAAAGTCGCTGCTATTGTTGGAGCTGTTTGACTTAGACGGAGACTGAACTGCATTATTGCACGTGTCATCCAGACAAAACACAAGAGGGTGGGTTTAGGGGGGTGTTGGGGGGGGCGTGTGTCAGAGCAAAAGACGGAACCGTCCGGGTCGGATCTCTTAATTCCTCCCGCAACACAAACGTCTGAGTCAGCCACGTTCTGCAATTTCTGAACTCTCCTAACCTCATTGGTGCCGACAAGAGGCATGTTTGTGACAATTCGATGTGACTGAAGAAGAAGAGGATTCACAGGAAGACGTGTGCGCCACTGACACGCCGCAAAACTGCAGCACAGGCTGTGATAAATTAGGTTAAATGCTCTGAGGTTATGGGCTGCGAGAGAATTACTGCGGCGCCTGAAAACGTGAAATTGTCATCTTTGAAGAATTAAAATTATCAACATGGATCCCTCCAGAGGATGTGACCTAGTACAGACGTGATGCACTAATGAAATGTGCTCCACTTTTCCTCCATCCATCATCTCACACACTACGTTGAGGAGTCACTACAGACGCCGTTTCAGACCATATATTATCAAAGGAAAGCAGCAACACAAATACCGTCTTGTTTACTTGGGCCCCCGAGTTGATTTATACCACGACAGGTGCAAATATATCAGCGCTCGCTTTCATTAAAAATATACCTGCTTTTATTGGACTTAGCAGAAGAGCTGCAGTTCACAGAGTGTCCACTTGAGGCTGGCTGCAGAAAGACTGGAAGAAACCTCAGAAAAAAAGACTTTTATGGCCTTAAAAACGTATTTGCGGTCAGGATCGACTCCTGCGTCTTAAATGCTACTCTCACTGATTTTGATTAAACTATTTACCTAAGATTTGAACTATTATTTAATTTAAAGAAATTTCTGGTTGAATGACAAGAAAAAGGGGCATAACGTAGGGACAGATTTGTATTATCTGCTTTCCTGTCTTACATTAAACTACCTTCTTTCTGTTCTTGCCCTTGTTCACATTTATATATATTTTTTCTGGTTAAAAACAGCCTAAAGTACTGATTTGACTTGGGGTGGGAAAATGTCTTGAAGGCCAACCACAGATGTGAAGCACCTTGTAAACCATGTAAAATTATTTTAATCAAAGGGTTTAAAACGGCTCTCCAGTCGCACAAGGGACTTCATCTTTAAGTTCAACTAATGTGTTGATTTAGGTGTTTCTTAAATAGATCTTGGACTTTATTTTACTCATCAGTACGTGTCTGTTTGTACAAAACTCTCTTTTCATTGAAATATTTACATTAGAATATGATTACATAGTAAAGATAGAAAATATATTATTTAAAACATAAAAAGGAAAAATCAAAAAGACGTTTCTTCGTGTGAACTTGGGGGGAAAAAGAAGCAGAGCTGAAGGAGATGATAAGAGAGAATTAAAAAGCAGGATTATTTACAGGGGATTAACACGCACTTCAATCCAACGTAGTGAATTTGTCAAATATATGCATGCCATTAATGGACTTCATGGGGGCTCAACACATTAAGGGTCTGTGCATTTTGTTTCACCAGAGGTCTCACATTCCCAGCCTAGCCCCCCCACCGCCCCCCCAACCATGTTCGCCCTTTAAAGTGCCATTATAAAAATGTCGAGGGGTCCCTCTCTGCTGTCCTGCCTGTCAAAGTCATGTGCCATTATGCAAATCACCGTGTGAACACACTATGCCAGATTTACACTCGGGCTGTGGACGCCACGGGCAGATGTGGACTTGCATGATTACAGGATTAATCCTATAGATATATATATGTATCACCTATGAGCACATTTATTAAAATTAGAGCAAAGCTTCGCATTCATCCCGCAGGTTGAAACAGGATTATTATGCATGTATGACGCTCGGCGTGGACTTTTGTTTTCATCTGCATTCATTCGTGTACTGACGAGGTTCTCGGGGCGTTAAAAAAAAAAAGAAAAAAAAAGGCAACGTTGTAATTCTTTTACGAGTCATATTAATCCAGAATAGATGAGTACTAGATAGAAACTATCATTAACCTTTGAAGTTTCAGTCAAACGTTTGTAAGTACAAGTCGGTTAGACTCACAGGTTTGGATCTAATTTAAGAGAGCGTCTCCTTGATAATTTAAATGTATCAGAAGACGCTTTGATTTCAATAGTGTCGTTGGAAAGACTGAAAACGTAGACTTGGAATGAGGTTATTTTCATTCAGCCATTTTGTGTTTTAGAACCTCAGATTTAGTTAATGACTGCTCGTTCTTATTATTTCTATTTTTTATACTAATTCTTTTTTAGGGTAGATTATATTGATGTCTTAAAATAAACATGGCAAATTGTACCTACGAGATTACATTTTTTTTTAGGAATGTCAATTTCTATTATTCTATAAATACTGTATATGAAATAGTAGGTTTATGTTGGTGTGTTTTTCTCTTTTCTTGATATCCTATAGAAGCCCATGTTTATTTCCATTTAGACCAAGTGATAGATTTTGGGATGGTGGGTGGCAACTTTGTTAGGTCTAGGAAAGGGGCGCAAGAGGTGCATTCACCCCCTGTTTAAAATGTAAATAAGTCCAATTTTAATTTAATTTCACCATATGTATAATATACCAAGTAAGACATATTTACAGAATTTAAGATCACTTTTTGTTCAATGTGAGGGGGCAGGAGACCCCCATGAAAATTCAAATAGGTCCAATTGTCGATGACATTCATAGCTTATTTAGTTTATATTAAATAAAGATGATTTCTATAACTTCAGCTTCTTTGGGAAAGTGAAGATTACATAATGAAACCTAAAATATTCTCTTTGCTCCTTCTGTTCTATCTTCCGTGTTTCAGGGGCTATTTGCTTTTTTAAAATTTGTTTTTAAATATCTTTTATCTATTTAACCCTATGTTATCTCAGAGTACAGGTGACCCGAACGACTTACCTGGCTTCCATAAATACATATGCAGTGGTGAAGGTCGTTCAACTTGACCCAGAGACAACACAAGGGATACAAAAAAAACATTTGCTTTCAGGCCTTTGGGTCACTTAGTTAACACAAGGGTTAAATAAATTCTATTTTTCCTCTTAGTAATAAAAAGACCTGACTTAACTGGGCCGGGTGTTTTGTTTTTAATGACAATGGAAATAAAGTGTGTCAAAAGAACGGACATAATGTTAGAGAAATATCATGATATGAGATGTGTCACCTGTCCAACCGTTTGACGAGTCAACTTGAAAAACTATTACATCTGCGTGCAACACTCTTTTGTTAGCGATGGTATCTATCGAGTTTCTCAAAGAAAAAAACTGTCTTACTAATAAAGATTGAAATGGAGGCAATTTATACTCAAACATTGTCATCTGATCTCATGATGACTTTCATTGATTAAAATACTTCTTGCATGCATATGTAATTGTAGCCACTTATATATTATTAAGTGCTCGCTTTAGTTGCCAACGCCGTGTTCGATTTAAAGACGGCGTGACGCACATAAGGGGGCGATTTATGACTTTCTTTTCAGCGTAAATGTACCTATAGTGGAGGTCAACCCTGTAATGTAGCCATTTGAAGAGACGGCCATTAAAGACATTTACTAGCTCGTGCTTCTTAAGTAGCGACACCAGTCCTTCCATCAAAGAGCCGAATCGCCGTATGATGTAGGACGTTGGATTACGAGCGATCAAGAGCGGACAGACAAGTTTCACCCCGTGACACATCGTGGTATCCATTAGCCTCAAAAACACTGCCGGATAGAAGGGAAAAAAAAAAAAGATTGGGTCTTTTGTTTTGACAGCCTTGAACCGGAATATTGCTTCATTGTTTGTTTCCCAGAGCAGAGGAGAAGTCATGGATGGGGTTTGAGTGGCAGCGAGGCCGATGTACGCTGACACGTCGAGCTGCTACACATTTCCTCTAATTGCTCCGCCGTGCCTGAGCTATGCCGACATATAGAGGTTGTTTTCTTCCCCTGGAAACATAAGTTGCTATGATTTGGCATACAAAAGAGGACAATTAGAGGAGGGAAGAGCAGCGGATGTGGATGGAGAAGTGCTGCAGCAAAACTTTATTCAACTTTTACTTGAAAAATCCTCAGTAAAATTAGCTCGAATTTAAACATTCGCTATCGTGGAGCGACCAGGAAGTGCTGCCTTTCCTTTGGGTCACCTTGACCCGGAGATAACACAAGGCTTAACATAAGGGCCCTTTGTTGATTTGATGCATCTACAAAAGCAATTCCAGAATTGTCTTAATTTGGATCTTAACTCTCCTTATGTGGTTCTGCTACTTTGTTAGGGGATTCTGAATTAAGAACAACTAACAACTGAAACATGACAGAATAAGATGTTTTCTGGCCCTCAAAAATATGCATTAATTAAATCTCTAAGGTTTATTTTTCGTAGGGTTGTTGAAGTCTAACTCAAAGGCCGATCATGTTAAACACAATCCGAGGTGGGGTCCAAACAAACGGATGTATTGAAGAGTTCATAAGAGGACTTACATTTCAGTCACCACTTTAAATGACTGGAGGTTTTTTTTTTTTAAGTATAATCGTAAGTAAGTAAGTCATTTTAACTTAAATAGAATTTTTTTTTAAATGTTTGTGTTATCTCAGGGTCAAGGTGACCCGGAGGCCCGAAAACAAATGTGTTTTAGGTACCCCTTGTGTTGTCTCTTGGTCAAGGTTGGTCAAGATGGACCCGAGAAACACCAAACTTTTGTCAAATTAGCCATTCAGTAGATTCATGTTCATGTTGATATGGTGACCTATATAGAGGGAAGTGTATAAGATAAGGGACGGGGCTAGGAATAGGAATAAAACTGATGTAAAGGGAAAGGTATTGGAGGGTTTGGTGAAGGTGTAACAAACAGAGGTAATTACGGTAAATTGAGTCTAAAATAATTAAAATATTATATCACAATCAGCCTCATACTTCCTGTTAGATAAATACACAACAAAAATACATTTTGCATATAGATTTTTACGGACCTTCGACTGCTTAAGGTTTTCTGTCCTATTTATTGTGTGTGTCGAGTTTGAAACCCGTTTTTCAGTTCATGATGTCATAGCAAAGATTTAGGTTCACTTCAACTGGTAACTGGTGTGACGTCCGATCACACCAGCTCTAATGTGACAAATGGTAAGAGTTGGATTTTGCCCCAGGGCCTTGAAAATATATAAGAAAGGGTTAGCATGGATAAGAAAGAAAATAAAATCATATGGTTTAGGCTATTTCATCATTCACTTTCCTTCCTTGTTTTCTTGTACTGGGTCACGATTCCTCTAGGGGACACTCTGGAAGGGACACATGCAGACAGACAACCACAGACACACAATGATGATGATTGGCTGTATCCACTAAAACATGTAAATCATCATCATTTTTCCACAAATCATTTCGCTTTAACTACCTTTCAAAGCGTAAAAATGTGACAGAAAAAGAAACAGAAATTATCTGTATCCATATGTGGAACAGAAATTAACTATTTTAATGGAAAAATATGTTTAAATGTGACATTGAAGTTTAATTAAAGAGACCCAATCAGGTGTAAGTGTTTAAACGCACAAACAAAAGCAGACGCACAACAGGCTGACAGACGTAGTTTGGATTCGTGGTGAGAAGATCAGAGATTGGAGGAAATCCTTTCAAGGGAGGGAGGGAGGAAAAAAAAAAAAAAAAAAGCTTCCATCGTTGCTGATGCTATTTTAATTAAATAGTTGCTAGGTTACATGGTGCAGAACGACAGGGGTGGGTGGAGTGGCACCGGCGCCCAGGCAGAATGTGTGTGTGTGTGTGTGTGTGTGTGAGAAAGAAAAAGAGATGTTCCTGAACAATAAAACTACATGTTCCAAAATCTTGATCACCAGCTGGACTTGAGCCACTACAGCACGAGCGGCTTTTTTAAAAATCGGTAACTTGACTCGTACAAACTGAACGCTCTTGGACGGCAGAGGATGCCACAGGCCCCGGCGTGGCCCCGGCAACTCTACACCTTTAAAAAAGTCTGACCACAAAGTCGGATCATTGATGGAAGAGCAGAGAGTAAATCTTTTCTACTCCGCAATCACTTCCTGTGGCTCCAGGCGAATGTATATATTTGTTCTTCCATACAGAGATAATGTCATCATTTAAAGCAGCTATGCATTGTGGAAGATGAATGATAGTTTTTTTTTTTTTTGCTTCACACGCATATAATGGTCTTTTTATAGGGAGAATAAAAGGAATACTTTTTTTTTTTTTAAAGGAATTGAGGCTTTTTATTTGCGACATTCTCACGCTAATGTGCTAAAAATGATGTATAATTCTGTCACGCCAAGTAAAATTGATAATGATGAAAGTCTAGAGATGATCCGCTTTTGTATTCCTGGGTGAAATATTGCACGGCGTATAGAAAAGATAAGTGTGCGTTCTAAACAGAGTGCTAGTTTAATAACGCACACAGTTTTCGGGAAAAAGATGAAAAAAAGTCTCATAAAACTTTTTAATGCTTCCACAGAAAAAAGTGGGATCAGACTGATGGCACGTGCAGAGAGCAGCTGGGACCCCGATGTCCAATGACCCGGCACCCCCCCCTCCTCCCCTCGGGACCGCTATAAGTGACCGTGGCCGCCTTCCTCTGAGGTCGACGTGTGCTCCCGCCTGTTGCAGCGAGGGGTCAGAGGTCACAGAGAGCAACAGGATGTCAATCGTTGACCTCGGACAAAAGATTTTTTATGACCGTTCAGGGAATTCCGAGGCCAATTGAATGTGTTGAAAGTGTCAGAGTTTATAAAAAATGGATTCATCAGAAGAGAAAATATATATATATTGATGGATATAGCATGAAAATATGAATTTTAAATTGTTAAATTAAGAGTTAAATTGTCTTAAAAATCTTGAAACTGTGGCATCATTATTGGTAGTATTGGTAATAAATAGTACCATTTGTTGCATAAAACCACTTAAAATTCTGTGTAAATATTCAACCAAGTCCCTTAAAATCAAAGTACTTTAAAATAAGGCTCAATAATTATATGACTTTTCCATCTGTGCTGCTGCCACACAAAAAAATAAAAGGCTAAATAACCTTAATTAAGCATGAAGTCATCTTGCTTGTCTTCACTGAGAGTCTTTTAAAGATCACACAGCGAGATCGCTTCACCTTTCTGCTCATGAGAATAATCTGGAGTCAAATAATAGTCTGGATTTCACTTGAAAATGCACTATTTACAGGAGCAATTATTACAAAAGTAGCATATTTGTCATTCAAAAAATGCACATTTCTCATTGTTATTATTGACCATTGGTGTGAAACTGAATAATTGCAACACAATGTCAAATACAAATCTCAAACTACATTCAAAAGCAGCAACAAAAGCAGCAGAAAAGATGTTTGATTTCTCGCTTCGACTCGTAAATGCAGCTCTGATTGTTCCGATTACGTCTCAATCAGGTTGTATTCTATGAAAAACAACAGAGTATCGTCGACTTGATTAAGAACAACAGACCGAGCCGCGATGTTGCCAACGTCGTGTGTGTGTGTGTCGACGCCAAAACCAAAACCCAGATTATTCCACTCGCTGGACCCGGAGTCAGGACCATATGCCCCGAGAACATCTGACCGAGGCCCGGCTGTCGATGATATGAAACATGGATGAAGATAATCATGAAGCGGGATTTTCCTAATGAATGAATGAATGAGTGAACACTGCCCCCCCCGCCTCCATCCATCCATCCTCCCCTCGTGGACCCGGTTCTTGTCTCGGGCCCCGGCCTACCCCTCTCATCATCACCATCATCATTTGGACATGAAAGGAGAGAAACAAGTGCGGAGGAAAAAACCTTGATCTCAGCGCATTTGCATTCGCCGCCATGTTCCACTTCGCACATTACCCCGCTTCTCTCTGATTGGACGCTGCTAAAAAGCTGGCATCCTGCAAAAAAAAAAAGAAGGGTCCCCCTCCCCCCACCCCGGCACACTCCACATCACATGGCGACACTAGGGGGCAGTAAACTCTGCTCTCTGTGACGGATGAAGAGGAGTCTATGGTGTCAAAGCAATTAAATGTTTGAGGTATAAAGCTATAATTCGACATCACAAAAGCAAAAGGTGAACAACAATGATTGAAAATGACTTGAAATGATAATAACATGTTTTTCAAATAATATTACATGACATATTATTAACCTGTGGATCGATTTACTTCTACAATCTTTAGTGGAAAATACACTTTAATCCCATTTAAACACATTTTTAACATATTGTTTGTGTTGCCTTTTCTGCAAACGAATAACCATCATTATAAACATAATAATCTGTCATATTTTCATTGAATAACAGATTTGTGAAACATTTTTATTTATTCTACCTTTTTTTTAATTTTTGTCCAGATTGTAATCTTTATACTAAAGAAACATTATAAAAAATAAATCGTATTCAAGTTCAAGTTTTTCCATGTTTGTTTTTTTTGTTTGTGTTTTTACATAATTCAGTTACTTACATTTGGTTGAATTAAACAGATCTTTCTCTTTCAATATTTTTTTTCTTTAATCAATGTTTTTATCTGTTTTCCTTTTTATTTAAAAGGAACTATTTAATATTTTGTGGGAAGTCTATAATAACTAAATCCTTTTTTATTATCAAGTTATTTTGTGTTTTTAATACATTTTATCTACATTAGCATTTCATTTTTTTTGTATTAAATAAAAATGTATTTGTCTAACAAAAGTTGTTGCACAATCGGATGTAAATAATTAAAACACACCATCATAAACTGATGCTTATTAACCAATGTTGTTGTGATTCATTTGTACCGCCTCATATTGTCACATGATTATATCGTTTAATACGTTCACATCAGTCAATTAAACTTGCCCAAAAACAAAAATCCATTCATTGACCGTGCTTTAATTTACCTCATGTATTTTGAAAAAACACACACACACATTGACACACACACACTCACACACTCACACAGAGCAAGCGGCCATGTTGTAAGAGTGTGTCTGTGGTGGTTGCGGCGTCTATCACGGCTCGGGTAATTAACGGTCCACAACAATGAGGCACAGGAAACCCTCACAGGAACAATGTTCATCTGGAAAAATAAATCAACGTGCCGGCGATCACCACGGAAGTCGACTCTTTCATATTTCAGGGCCACGGCGCCAGTTTTCTAACGATTTTTATGTTGACGGGGCATTCGAAAAAAAAAAAAAATCTATTAATTAATTGAAGAAAGACCGTGTTTCCTCGTGTTGTGGCGACGATGTATCCCTGATTAAAACGTCTGAATACATTTTGAGTCAAAATGAAAGAAATAAAAGAGGATAGGTGTGAGTGTGTTTCAAGATGCTTTACCTCCAACTGCACCACAAGCTAGTTATTATTATCGCCTCCTGTTATCAGCGCGAGATATTCGTTAGCTAATTCTAGCCGTCGTCTCTCCGAGGTAGGCCCGCTATCTTTACCTTAAGAACGTGTTTTCACGCTACCTTCTCTGCAGTTGTCATGGTTATGAAAAGATAATTGCCTGTATTGCATTTTGAGGGTGATTACAACATGCTGATCTCAATCAGCCATTGTGTAATTGGCACTCAATTCAGCGGGGGACCTTTTCTACTTTTCCCGTCGTAATTTAGCGTATCATTGTCAGGAAGGAAGGTGGAGGGGGATATAAAAAAAGGAATATGCGCAAAAACAGGTCAGAAGAGTTTGGTTGGGTAAAGTGCTCTCTTTTTTTACGCCATTCAGCGCCCCAAGGTCAGGTCAATCATGAAATCAGGCTGTGGTTTCCCCCCCCACAATCGAGGGTGGGATCGACGTTGTGTCGCAGACAGAAAGACTGCTATTATAGCATCGGCCCCTTCTGGAAGGTCCTCAGTTCTTCAGCCGGGGGTAGGGTGGGGGTCGCGGCACCCTTTTGCTAAAGCGGCGGTCCATTGCCGCCCCGACGGTAAAGGGACGCCCGATGAATGGGAGCCACTCGAGAGGAATAAAAGATCCTCTCCATCGGTTTGTTTTGGAAGCTGTCTTATTGATCTGTCTACCTAGGAATGAATGCAGTGGCCTTATTTTTTCCCGCTCGTGCGGACAAAGGCACTCAAGGCCCGCATTAACAGGACTACGTCGTTACCCGGAGTTTGGAAGTATTCACCTCTCTGACAAGTCGCGACACCGAACACATTTTAATCAATGCTAGTCCACACAAGGACATGATTCATAGCGATAATGACGCAGAGTTTCTTTTTTTTTTTAAACGCTCATCGGAAAAACCTTGAAAAGTACCAACTCCAAAGTTCCGCTTTAAAGTAGAAATATGGACTCAATACATTTCCCCAATCAGAGCTCCACCAACTAACAAGTACATCGACTTCAAGTCACATGATCGGACGTATTATTTTCACCGAAGTCTATTACGAGGACCCAGGTATCGTGCATTTATGAGTAAATAAATTACATTCTCTATAGAAACTGAGGTAATCAGTGCGAAGTCATTAAGTTTAGCGACTCGTGCGTCGCCTCATTGCTTCCCCCGCCATCAGAGATACCCTATAAAGGATTTGTCATTTATGTAAACTGTTTTTTTTTTTTGGGGCAAAGCTTTTCATGCTCAACTGTGTTTTCTCATCTCATTGTTGGTCTAGATTCGTGACCTTCACACCCTAATATGGCGGCGTGGACGCCCCTCATCACGCAAGCCTTCGCCAGCTTTGCATTCTTATACGTATACGGCGTCGCTATAATGGCTGCCTCGACAGCACGACGAGCCATTCGAGAGTCCAGACCGTGTGTTTAGAGAAAGTGAAGTTGCGAACAACAGTGGGATAAAACTGCCATTGCACAACAACTTGCTATCGTTACAGGATTTTTTAAGCATATCTGGGAACCATTTGAATGGACTTGAATCAAGTGCTTGCAGTTAAAATACTAAGAGTGGATCTGTAGATGGTGAGAGATGGACTCTCCTGAGAGGGACCGGATAAATATAGAGGGCACGCTTAAAGAAAGTGTCGGTTCTTCATGACAGTCTGTAGAGTGGAGTTGGATCCTTGGCATTTAGAAAACAAATCTTATACGTCTGTGTCACAGAGTAAACGCTCACACATGGAGAGTATTTTTTGCTTTTCTGTCGTCTGGTTTCCTTTGACCATTTGTTTGTGCATGTATTGTTTTAAACAATTAGACAGGTACTCACCACGCCCTGGTTTGGGGAAGACAACCAGAGGGACTGAACCACACAGTTAAAATAGGGGTGTTTTGGGGTGTGGTGAGTGGCACCTTCCATTTGGATGGGGGTCTTTTATGAGTGATCTTTATTTTGTCGTTCTTTCTTCACATTAGGTGTTTTGCTTGTATTTTCTATGGCATGATACGTTTTTTTAAAATTTATTTACGTTTGTCATTTGTGTTAAAAAAAAGGTGATTTTTGGTTAATTTATTATGAAATGGATTTTTCCAACGGGCGGGGCTACAGTCTGCATTAGGCCGACCTATGGTAGTCCCGTAGGAAGAGTTGCACTGTTAACAAGTCTCAAAGTCTTGTGAGGATTTTATTGAAATATAGCCTAGCGGCTTTTTTTTCTCTTTTTTTTAATGAATGGAGAAAACTGTTTTTAATAAAATGAAAATTAACAGGATTCTTTTTTTTTTTTTTTTAACTCTCTTTGGCCTCAACTGTCGACTCCACCGCTGAATATCTTGTCACAGTCTGACTTCTTTAAAAAGAAAAACAGGTTCAGGTTCTTCAGGTGAAGTCCAATTTTCTTAATAGCGTTGCAAAAATATTGATTTTTTTTAACCTTACAATTACAAAACTCCTATGCGCAAAATCAGCAACCACAATACATATTGAATCAAAATGCCCTCTGTAGGTCATTTTGTAGACCAAGGACTGGCTAATCTTGGCATGCATTCTCCGATAAAATGAGAACCATTCGATCCAGGAGGGGGTGAGGCAATGGTTCGTCTGCTCCTCGTGGCCTTTTTTTCAGGTTGGATAAGGTTGCAAAGGATTTGTCTTTTTTTTCTAAAAGCCATACAACTCTGCCAGGGTCGAGAGAATTCACCGGTTAGTTTAACGCTCATACAGATCCTGAAGAAGGTTAGTTCTCTATTTAGTTGGGCTCAGTCTAAAATGAAAAGGTCTCAGATCCAAGGACGCCTGAGTAGACTGGTTCAGAAGGCCTAGTGGATGAAAAGAGTTAACCGATCACCACTTCAACTGGGAGTAAAGGGTTGGATCAAAATGACCCTTTCAACTGGACTTGTGAAGACGGAATGGGCCACATTTATGTCCAGGTGAAGAGCTAAGGCTGCACGTTTGTTGGTTCCTTCTCGAGGAACATCTCAGAACCTGGTTCTAAAACCACTGTGGGTCCAATCAAGCGCTCTTGTAGGTCTTCAAAGGCAGTTGAGAGGCACCAGCAGAGCTCTGATTGTGGAGCAGAAGGCAAGGCTGGTTGAAGACTCTACAATTATTGACCAGAAGAATAGTCTGGAGGTGAAAGAAATACATCCACAACCTTTATAGTCGCGGCCAACATCAATGAAGATGGGTTTTATCTTGGTTTAATCCAGTTGTTGAGAAAAAATGACTCAGTTTTGAAGATTAAATAAAAAAAAAGGGATTCTATTTGAAGTAATTGCAAACATCCGTCCCTTTTAAAACCTAAAATTGCTTCAAAGAATTAGTCCAACACCAGTGAGTGGTTTTTACATCCTTCAAAAAGGTCCAAAGAAAGAACATAATTTATTCAAGACAAAAGTGGAAAAAGCAGAAATAAATACACACAGGAGTCATGTTCCATAATCTTTGTGATTCATTCAACAACAGAAACGCTTTCAGAGGTAACAAACTGAAATGATTGACAGGTGGGCTTTTTTTTTCAAAAGAATGCTCAAGTCACTTCTGTACTGACCACTTACGCTCACACACAAACCCTCTCGATAGGAAATGATTAAAAACATTTTTTAATAAACCAATTTTAGTCACCGTGCGCTCCGACAGTATTATAAAAAGATATTGAAAAGACTTTTTAATAAATAGAAAACAAATCAATAACAAACAAATGCCATTAGGACAAAATTACTTTGTGTTTGACCTCAGAGTAGTACAGACAGATTGTAGCGTACACGGAAGTGAGGGAGTGCAGGAGTTAAATCAACTGTAGAAATCAACCTTTTAATGGAAACAATCGAAAACATTAGGCAGGATTGTTACATTCATCATGTGCATATTTCCCCGTTAAACTAAGACTATGATGTGATATGATGCAGCTCAGGTGGTCTGAAGAGAAATGAAAAAAAAAAAACACATTGAAAGACACAGTTCAGGGTGTAGTGCTTGATTTGAAATGCTTAAGAACCTCGAGTGTGTCGTACAATCCTGTACATTCCAAGTGCTTCAACAGCTACGCACCAATCAGGGTTTCTTTCACGAAAACCTTAAGGCCCCTTTTGCCGCAGTGGAGTTCACTTATCTACAGCCAGTGGGACACACTTTATGGCACAACTTCACAAAAAAAAAAATCAAATTAATTTATTAGAATTTAAAATAAAACGGTTAAATTTAAGATTTTGAATGGGTTTGGAGAAATGAGAGGATTAAAAAAAAAAAAAGGCATTAGCTTATAACAAACTTGATCTTGACGCCCTCAGAAAGTAGACAAACAAGCAAACCTCAGTCAAAGCAATGGCTCAGTAGGTTCAGATTCTCAAGTCTATATAGTCAAAATTGTTACGTACGATTTGTATTTCAGCTCCATCATATTGCCATTGCACACATTTGGTCAATTTCTCCCGATTGTAGAACCCTTTAAAACTTGTGTTTTGATCTCGGGCCGAGAAAGTCACTAAGAAGCGAGCGGCAGTCAATTCAACATTAAAAATGTAGCTTCTTCTGGCTTTGACTCCACAAAACTGGGTCATGTGACTCTTTATGGCACAGGTCACCTATTTTCCCAAGCACCCTCTGATACCAGAAGGCAAAGATCTGTCACCGCTTGAGGGTCGCCATGAATAATAAAAAAACAACATTAAATCAAGATGGAGTAGTAACTGGCTTCATGAGGTCACATCCTTCAGTTTTTTTAGTCCACGATTATTTCAAGAGTTTTATTAATCTTGCTTTCTCAAAATAAAAAATAAGGTAGTAATAATATTAAAAACTATGGCAAAAGTTCACAGTTAATCTGTGGAGGAAGCACTGAAACCAGGAGATTACGGGAGATTGCGTCGCTCCTTCACGTGGTCAGGCGGAACATTCTGTCGGATCTCCGTGGCGGAGGTCGGACGTCCGGGCGAGATGACATCATGCCGCCATGAGATACTGGTGGTAGAAGAGGCCGAAGAGGGAGGTGGAGAAGAGGCAGGCGGCGATCCACCACGTGAAGAACGAAAACAGGCCGCGGAACAGCAGCGGGCTGAACACAGTCCGAAGGCCCCCGAGGGCCACCGACAGCTGGGCCACGGACGCCCGGGCTCCCGTTTCTACTGCTGGTATATGGCCGGGCGTCGGCGCGTCCACCGCCGCAGAGTTTATGTCGTGGGTGCAGGGGAGGTCTTCTTCAAAAGAGAAGCCCCAGGAGTGTCCGCCTGGAGAGAGAGACTGGTTAGTCGTACCCGGGATTCAGAGAGAAGGACTCGAAAGACTTACCTAAAGTTTTCAGCAAGAATGTCGTGTGTAGCAACATCACGAGAGGAGCCACGTACTGCAGCGCGATGACACACAAGTAGTAAAAGACACGAGCAACCTGGTGGAAGAAGATAAGGAAAAACACTCTTCAGAACAGACTTGTTTTTAGGAGGTTTTTAAATCTCAAAATCCAAACCTTTACAAAACTACTTATAATATATATTGTTTTAAGGTTTCTTTTCACCCTGTAATATAAGGTGAGTCTACTGCCTCCTTTAAGAAACATCTTAAGACGTTTCTATTTGTTCAGGCTTTTCCTTGATTTTCTGGAACTCCTGTGTTGTTCTCAGTATTATCTTGATCTTTAAAATATATACTCTATTGAATATTGTTTTGATTGTTTAAGCGCTTTGTGACCCTGGTCTGGAAAAGCGCTATACAAATAAAAATTATTTACTTACTTACTTCAGTCAGATCTAGTTGATTCAGAACCAAGTTCAGTTTCAGATGGATTATAGGCCTTAAAATTGCCCAAAATATGGAAACAACCCTTATTAAAAATGTATTAAATATGGCATCAATTTAATTGACATTAATTTTGACCATTTAAATTTTGAGGGGGGTTTTCTTCCCGCCTCTCCGTCCCCCCTTAGAATTAACAAAATAGGATGAAATTCATAGATATATTTAAAATCTCATTTGGACAAGTTTTAGTTTAAAGGGAGTCTTACCGCCCAATTTCAATTAATTGCCCATTTTAACACCCAAATTCTTGTATCTTACGTGGTATGATATATAACACATTAAAAAGGGGATGAATTCTGTTAATCTCCCTGAAGTAGTATGTAATAAATATGGTTTAAATTTCATCGAAATTGGAGACGTTTTCTCATCTTCTTACTCCATTACTGGCCCCTTAAAATTAACAAAAGAGGCTGAAATTTAGCAGTAATATGTAATAAATAAGATTTAAATTCACTTGACATTGGACTCATTTGAATTTAAGGGGGGGTCTTCTGCCCCCCTACTTACAATTAACAAAGGGGGATGACATTCTAGAAAATCTCCAGTACCTAAGCAATACATATGATTCAAATTACATTTCATGTTTGAATATTCAGGGGGGTCTTCTGACCCACTTGCGCCCCCTTTCCCTTGACCTGTTTGAGTTCCGAAAACCTCCACTAAGAGGTCAGAAAGGATCATCTTCACACGGTTTGAGAGTCGATAAGACACACTATCCAATTATACAGATTATACACTCATCCTCATTAATTACCATTTTCTGCAGATCAACTGTACTGATCCGTCCAGCTTCCTTCTTCATCTGGTCCATTCCTTTCTGGGCCAGGTTGAGGTAGGCTTGCAAGTGATGCCTCATCATCGCGAGCCGGAGCACACACATCAGTATGATGGTCCACAACCGCAACGTGTCGTACGTCTGCTCAGCCATTCTGATTTTTAATAAATACTTGAGGTGAGTAAGGAGGCGAGGGGGGGGGGGGTGATGGGATGACAGTTTTTGCTACTTCATCATTTGAGACTGTGAGGAAAAGAAGAAGAAAAAGACGGTGCGGGGTGATGGTGCAGATGAAAAGGAAGGGGTGGAATCTAATATCGTAAACGTGTAAAGTGGACGCTTGTTAATGTGTCAATAGGGTTTGTCGATAATAGCGTCGGTGACATCATCTTCTACAGATGCTATGTTTAAAGGAAGAAGGCATGTGATCACTGTCATCAAAAGGCATTCATTTTGAGTGTGACTAAATGTGTTTACAAGCTGGATTTTCAGCCCACACTACACACTGTCACAACAAAATCAAAACAGTTGAATAAGTCAGTCATCTAACAAGGAGCGCCATTATTCAATTTCCACGACTGCTGTTGCCTTGTTTACGTTCATTTTCCAGCAAGAAGCAATAATTACATTTATTTCCACAGCTCGGCGGCCGCGTCTCATCTGCTCGTTGCACTTGTTAATTGGTTGGATTGATATCAAAGAAGAGGACAAGTGTCTTTGTCGAGGAAGGACGTATGAAGGGGCAAACTGAAGCAGATTCGTCAGTGGAATTTGAGAAGGAAAAAGAAAGCCTTTTGAAGATGAAGACATTTTGATAAGCATGTGTAAGTTAATGCCAAGATGTTTATGTTGAAGACGTCAACTGAAGCCGCGTCGTTGACGGAGTTTGTGGCGCAAATGGACAAAACAAAGCTGATTAGGTTGTACTTACAAAGGCACACCATCTTTTCCTAGCGTGGGATTCATGAAGTAGTCCTTGGTTATGGGCTTCACCCACAGCAGGAGCATGATGAGCGGGGAAAGGAAGTTGATATGAAGTAAAGTCCTGGAAAATGCAAGAGGAGTTCATTAGAAACTGACCAACCCAGCCCAGCCCATGAAAAAAAAAGAAATTTGAATCTGAACCAATAAGACCAATATCATTTGCCCTATTCTTCATGTTTTTATTAACATCCCAAAAAGCATTTATTCATTTTCATTGTTGTAAATTATGTTTATATAAAATGACACTGTGGATGTTTATCTAAACACCTTGGTGTGACTGCATGACCAACAACAGTTGTAACACTGATCCTCCGCCTTAAAAATCGTATCTATATTTGTAATATTATCATTTATCTTGTTAAACACGTCTGTGGTTTAAATGACAAATATGAACAAATGCTATTATAGTTAAAAAAAAAGAAGAAAAAAGTAGCGATCAGATCCAAAAGAAACAGACCATTTACATAAGCACCTCCTTATGCGTCAATAATTCCTAAGACAGAAACTTACAAATATGAGGTACATCTCTGCTAATATTTTAAACGTTAATTAGAAAAAGAACGTAATTTTTGCATTACCGTTTCAACCATTTTTAAAAAATTTTTTTACACCAACTGATCTCATAGAAGTAGTAGTAGTAGTCTAAAGATGAATAAATATCACGAGCAAAATTGTTTTTTTTTGGTTAAAACAGTTACACATACCGTATAATGGCAAAATTAAGAATACCTTTTAAATATTTATCAACATTTAATTTATGTGTTGACAAACACGGATGATGATGTTTGTTGATGTTATAGTGATTGGCAAGTTAGGAGAAGCTGGAGGGAAGAGGACTAAAAGTCAGCAGAAGCAAAAGAACACATGAGTAACAGAGAGAGAAGAGGTGAAACAGTAAAGAAGGAGATGAAGTGGTGAAAACAGATGAGTTTGGTATTTTGACAGCAGTCTAAAATACTAAAGAGGTAAAGAATAGAGTGCAGGCGAGGTGGAACTAGCAGAGGCGACTCAAGGTAGAAAGTTATGAAGGTTGTTAGAAATGAAAAAACTGCGTAGGTTCATGAAAAGGGTAAAGAAAAAAGTGACAAGTATCGGTGTGACTACGATGAAGAGTTGGGTTTAGGTCTGTGTGGATGACTTTTCGTAGCAAACAACAAGACAAAAGAGTAGAAGACTCAAACACGACTCACTGTGTAAATTTGCCCGTCGTCAGATTGAGAGCATCCAAATGCATCTGGGCCAGACGCAGACCAGGGAAGGTTAAAAATGCCCCGATGAGGGAACAAAGAAGAGCAAGAATGAACTTGAAAGTAAGTTTAGATATGGGACCCCTATCAGAGAGAAAACAGTTTATTAAATAAACGCATTTGATCCAAACACTGGCTGTTGCAAACAACAATGTACTTACTGTGACTCCAAACCCTGATGCTCCAGAAACTGAAGAGCACTGTCAGAAAAGTTAGCAAAGCCTACGAATGAAGAAGAGTTTAACAAGTATTAAAAAAAAAAATCGGGTTGTAGATTTTAACGACCACGACACTCACCGCTCTCAAGACCAAACTCAAGGTAGTTCTCCGTGACGATGAGAATGGCCATGGCTTTGACGAAGAAGAAGAAACCAAAGGTAATACAGAGAGAGCGCTCGCCTCCCTCTTCCAGCTTGAAGTAGTGGTACGTTAGAGAGAAAAGGGTTTTACTGAAGAGACGGGAGTCAAGGAAAAGAATCTGTCCCACCAAATCTCCAGCGACACAATTGCTAAAGGAAGACAGTGCAAGTCGTTCGTAGAATAACTACTTGTCACAGGGGTTACTTCATACGGTCTACATCACACAAACAAAATGGTTGGACGTAATGATAACCCACTGACCCTCGCTTACACCCGGTCAGTGCAATTTCCACCATCAAATTACAATCAGATGCCTCATGAGCGACTGAAAGTCCCTGAGAACAGCTCACAAAATGCCTTAAAAAAAAAAGGAAATCTGTTTTTTGTATACTGGTGTTGAGAGGTATTTGAATCGCACACGCTTAAGTGTAAACATCCCTCAGAGCCTCTTGACAGGAAATCACATCTGTGCGTCAGGAGGAGCAGGAAGACTTGTAAACAAAGTCTTCAATTTTACAGCTTTTTAAATTATTATTTACACTCCAAACTATTATTTTACAGGTTTCTATAAACGGTATGGAAGGCGAAGGGTATTCTGCTCGGGCTTTAACAGGGGAAGGTTAACAGAGCCATAACGCTGAGCTCCAGGGCAGCCCTTTCACATGTCATCAAAGGCGAAATAGGAAAAGTGAAATCAAGTGCCCCATTAACACATATATGGAACCAACATATTCCCTCTGCTTCGTGGTCCTATTTCACACGCCCGCCACTCTGTCCCCTTTCCCTGTAGCCCATCACTTGGTTGGGCGGTGAAAATTGGGCTTCTAATCTTGGACGTAGGTAGGAAATGACACATCATCCGACCACAGTAGGCTTGGGTTGACCAAGAGCTCTGGAAAGATTGATTCCGGCGCTCGGTGCCGAGGATAATGCATATTATTTAACCATCATTCAGCATAGCGGAATAGCGGGTGGACGTGGAGGTGGCGGCGGCGCCGAAGGCACCGGCGGCTTCGAGGAGTCATTTTAAAGGCTCCTGCATCCACCGCAATCCAGATGAAATGATGTCGTCCCCTTATAGACACATTAATGTACACCTATAACCTCTGCCGGCCGGGAAATAATAGAAGCGCTGATGCAGTTCAAGACAAATTTAAGAACAAACCACATTGAAGAAGTCAAATTAAAGGGGGCAAAATTCAGGAAGCGGTATGAAAGGATACATAACAAAGGCGAGCACCAGCAAGCACCAGACCACGCTGATGTTCATCTCTCCCGAGGGCTGAGCCACGCAGTAGTAGAGCTCGGTCATCAGATAGACCACAGTTGCTGCTAATGTGAAATCAACGAGCCACTGGAACTCTGGGAAATAATGCAATGCTGGGGGTAAAAAAAAAAAAAAAAGACACAATTTTAAAACAAATCTGTCATTGATTTTTCACATTGTTTTTGCAGTGATACCTAAAGTGTCTACTTCTGTGATGCATTTGGTCTCCAGCTGCAGGTCGATGTCCTTAGGAACCGTGAGCGGCTTGTTTTCAATGTGACCGTTGTACTTCCTGCGGTGAAAAAAGTGACGTTTTATATTAAGTGTTTCCTCACTTAAGTCAGGAACACCAAAGCTCTTTGTCATTGTTCACACTTTTACAAACGGCAATTTATTTGAACAGCAGGTAAACTTAAATACAATCACATTTAGTAGGGCGCACCAATTACTGCACCCACATTACTTGTGAACTCCCATGATGCTTTTCCTCACATTGCTCTATTTATATAAATACCAACAAATAATGATATATTGTAAATAGAGGGTGTGTACTGGCAAGAATCTGGCGATATGATATGTACCACTATACAGAGAAAATGGTATGATATACTGTAATACTGTAGTAACAAGCATATATTTTAGAATTTAGAATTGAGTAGTTTCCTCTGATGTTTTAGAATTTACAAACACATGAATCTTGACAAAGTCATAACTGCTTTCATTTGTTGTGAAATCAAAATATGTCCAAAAACCAGCTTCAAAAGCTGCTGGAGTGGACAGTATCCTCTCGTTCTCAGTTTTCGCCTGGATATCGGTGGATTTCAATGTTACTTTAGCTGAAGAGGACTTAAAGGTTGTCGCCATCTAGAGCTAGCTCTATAGTAACACAAAATATGATTTGCCAGCCAAAAAAAATGTACGTTTACTAGCACACCTATTTGTAAATATACTATGTTGTATGATTATTTTGACTCCAATACTCTATACTTTACTATGACATTTTGATTTATGACTGGTAATTTTTGTACAAATGATGCTAAAGTATCCAATTATTGCTAAAAATGGGCTGGTGTTGAGAAATAAGTGCAGCTTTCTGTTTCTGTGGCTCCACTTTTAATGTTCTAAACCACCTGCAGTGCAACTGTACTTATTGACCCTGACTTTCAGGGGGTGAATTAGGGATAAATTGGTCAAAAACGCCTGCGGTTTGGGTCCGTTTTAAGTCGCTAACAGCAGGTGAATTGAGAGCTATTCTTAAGCCTTGAAGAACTGTCGGCTTGGCCTCCTCCGTTGTGGGATTTGTTTGTTCAGCCCTGTGTGTCGTCTGGGTACAGAGGACAATACCCCTGAAAGAATGTTGGACTAAACATGCCCTGTGCAGATTTTATCTCTGAGGCACCTGACAAAAAAAGGGGTCTCAGCTTCACCCCTGACTGGGGGAGCCAAAGCAATGACAAAAAGATGGGAGCCACATGGCACGAGCTGGCAAAAGGACAGTAACCCATCTTTTTCTTTGACGGATTACTGAACATGTGGTGTTTGAGAACACCGAACAGCCTCACACCGGGTCGAAGAAAAGGACCATTCTATGGCACTGTAGACCAGTTGGGACCTGGACACGGTGTGGGACGGTGAGGATTAACACTCAGCAGTGACATCAATTTAAAAAGAGCACAAAGAAAACACTATATTCATGTGTTTGGCATATGGTTTTCAACAAGGTCCAAATAATCCACCTTCGTCAAAGCTTGACACAAATTGAAAGCGTTACACTTTGATCACACCGCTGGTGCAGGATGAAAAGAACACCATATGTTCACTGCCGAATTTAAGGAAAGTTAATATTTTCTTTTTTATCTGTGAACAATTTTAATAAACTAACAAAACATACATACCTGTCTTTCTTCTTCGGCCCTTTTTGTCTTCCAACTAAAGTCCTCAACTCATCTTCCGTTGGGTGCTGATACCAGCGAAGACTGGACACAGTAGAAACAGATTCAAGAAACTTATTTTACCTCAGTGAACAAAAAGTTGGATATAACAAAAATAAAATGTCATACACAGCAGAAGCAGAAACATTTCAACAGGTTGTTTCTGCTCTGATCCGAGGGACTCTCTTGAGAAAATCATTGATTTTTACACAATGAAAATTCTCAGCGGAGTCAACGACCACTCTGCCCTTTGAATAAGTATTTGCTGCAGTCCTTTTTGTTTGTTTGCTTTTCCTCCAAGTACCGTAAATTCCGCACTATGAGCCTGTACTTTCTTCACTTGCTACGAACCCTGCGGCTTATACAAGGTTGGGCTTATCTACAGATCTTTACGGGTTAACGGCCTCCAGGAGGCGCTCTAGGAGGAAGCAGGTGATAAAGATGGGTCTAGGAAGACCATATTTAGATTTTTAAACTAATCATTTGCAATATGGATCTGGCCTTTGAAGATTAATTTACTTACTCTCTCTTTGCGCTTGATGGAGTCTACTGACTCCTTCAAGAAACATCTTAAGACGTTTTTATTTGTTCAGGCTTTTCCTTGATTTTCTGGAACTCCTGTTGTGTTATCGGTTTTATCTTGACCTTTAAAGTATATACTTTATTGAATATTGTTTTGATTGTTTAAGCGCTTTGTGACCCTGGTCTGGAAAAGCACTATATAAATAAAAATTACTTAATTACTGAATTTATATGATAGAAACATTAAGATAATCTTTCTGTGTACTCTGTGTCGGTATATATTGACACTAGCGGCTTAGACATGTGCAGCTAATATATTTCTTACATTTCTTTGGTGTGCTTTATATCTAGAAATGATGGTATAAAAACAATTTGATGGGTATGGAAGCGGCTATGAAACCAATTACGAGGGCTGTTAAAATGGGGTTTAAAACTGTACTTAGGGAAATAGTTTAAAGCAAGATGCATATACGCGTATATACATAGATGTTTCCCTGTGTGTCATTGAAATTGCCTTGAATATAACACAGATCTGCAAAGTGAAAAGGATCAGCTTGTGTCTGCTCTTGTGTTATAATATTTAATTATGGAGCTTAACACAAAATACACGCCAGGCCTTAGAGTTTTGGGCAAAAGTTCTCAAGAAGTAGTTCAACGATGCCTTGAAAACAAGAATGAATTATTGAACGTGTTCCGAGAAGCTGTTTACCAACACACCATACGTGTCGGTAATTAGAGGGAATGAGGCGGGCACTTTATTTCCATCCTGCGCTCTCTGAGGTCAACCAAGTATTTTGATGTCCTTTTTGAATGCGCCGTACGGTTTAGGGATTCTGTTTCGTATCCTTTCCCGAGCACTTTGAACATACGAGCAAACATTTTGATCTGCATTGTTTTTTCTCCCCCCCCCCCATCCCTTTGAAAGAAAATATAAAAAGGGAAAATAAACTGATGGATTAAAAGCATCACACTTTGAAAAAGGAAATGTGTATGAAAGAGCTTGTTCAGAAGTCCAAATTACCTGCCACTGCAGAGTAGCCATCTTGCAAACGAATAATGAGGTATGATTTTTTGAATTACACTGGCCATTACCATGGTAACCACCAGCTGCACGCCAATCACACCCTGTGAAGAAGAAAGGACATTTAAAAATCAAATTTAAGCGGTAAACAAGGTCATAAGTAGAAATATACATAGCCTTTATTCATCATTCATTTCCTTTAAATGTACAGTTAAAATAAAAGAAGGTGAACAATTCCACCTTTAATAACAACAGCACCATATAAAGAATGAAAACGTGACTTGAATTACATTCAAAAACATCTAATCATAATCACAATTTAGTGCTTCAATTTGCACGAACCATCAATTGTAACCCATAGTTGATATCATTTTGTTCATTAACCTTAACCATGTTTTAGTAAAAAACCTCTACTGGACTAAGCTATGAAAATAAAACGCCTGATGAGAAAATAACTTTTAAGATGTTTTTTTGATACTCGGTTTTTCTGCTACTAATAGTCCGATACTGACAAAGTCGTCAATGGAAAGTAGAAAATACAGGCCTACAGGAATTCTTGTTAATCTCAAATTTATCTTCCCTTAATTCACTATATTTTATCCAGCATTATGTTTAAAACATCCAGGTTTCTTCAATGTTGCACCTGCTCTCTCTCTGTACTGAACTCTACTTGGATCTCTTGTGCACTTTTTGTAATAATATTGTGAACGTCAAGACATTTGGAATGTTTCAAATCTCAAAGTGCAAGAACAGAATGACCTCTTCTTGTTGGTTGGTGACATAAAATAAGCTGTTTGAGAGTTGATAATGACAAGGTTTTTACTCTGTATGTGGACACACAACTTAAGATGGATTAAAACTAAATATATAGTCTAGCGATTCATTCCTTTGATTCTTTATATTAGTGCTTCTCAACTCAAAAAAGCTGTAAAACCAGCAAATACCCCCTGGTTGTTATTCAAATTGTGTTTGCAAGATCTGCAACAATTTCTTTTTAAACAGTTTTCATTGCTGCCTGTGAAGATACCAAAAGGTTTAACACCAGAAGGGGCTCAATTTAAACCCAGATCAATATTCACTTCGACTTAAGACCTTAAAATCAATTCCATCATGCTCTACTTTGGCCTTTTTTTTTCCTTTGAAAAGACAGAATTTTTCTGCATGCATTTGCGTCACTACAACCTGATTTTAATTATAAAATTATGTCAACATTAATGCAGAAAGCACAAAATAAACCAGGAGATCTATAAGAGGATGATGTCGTTTATGTCTTGATTGATCCAAACTGTACATTAGACACGGAAGACGAATCTCATGTGTGAATCCTTGGTGGCCCAGCGTGTCGCCAGCTCCTGAATCTAAAATCAATATCTCTTCTCCAGTCGCAGTGGGGAGGGAGGGTTCTATTAATTTAGGAGTTATCCTTGCTCAGACATGACACCACACTCCCCTCTTGAGACTCCAGACGTTTAGAAAACCTGTGTTGGGCTTGAGCTATATAGGTCAAAAAGGTATATTTGCTTGCTTCGGCGTTTTGACCAGTTTCACTGTGGGAGACCCTGGACAAGGGAAATTGAACCAGCATGAACTCCCACTATCTCACCCGTTCTGCTTGACCCCCTGTCACCCTAATGACTAAATGTAATTTGTATGATCCGGGAAAGTAAGTCAATGATAACCGTCTTGTTCTTACTACAGCTGCAGTCCACTGATTTCAAATAAGTCTATAAGGTAAACTGATTAACAATACGTTTGTTAACTTTGTACTAAGATATGATTTAAAGGTTTAATATGATATTTCAACAATTATTTAAAAAGAAATAATTTACAGATTATACCAGCCATTGTTTCCTAATGTGTACAAGGGGTGAGAGAAAATACTGATTAACCGATATATCGTGATGTTTATTTTCACAATACAGTTTCAATATTAACACCGCTATAAACATCTTTGTTAGGCCTTCAAATCACATTTTGTTCCTTCATGGTTTTTATTTAAATAAGGGTCTTTAAAATTAAATAATTAGAGTTTGTTTTATTATTTATTTGCAAATAACATGCAAATATTTACAGCGTTTGTTCATTTTTCCATTGCATTTAAACTTCTTTCTGTAGATGGCAGCAGTCATTATGTCCTTCCCTAAAGGAACATTTAAATCCTGCTAGATCCCGGCGATGACTGAGGACGGGAGGATACAGTCGGCTCCAGTAGCTCCGTTTGATGTTCGGCCATAGTTTTGTTTCAAAACAAATGAACGCAGTTGAAATCTCATCAACAGGTCTGTGGCATAGCAGAGTCCAGTACCCAAGCAATACTACAAATATACAGGTGTTCCTACAGTATCGCCATTTTCGGTATCTTTACCCCTGTATCGTGATGAATAAAGTATCTACAGATTATTGCCAATACACACCCTTACTATGTACTGTACATTATTGTACTGTGAGGTTTTCAACTTGCTTATGCTTTGTTCACTGCTCAGGACCACGGTACATCCAGGACTTAGATTAGTTGAACCTCATACCCACGTCTCGCACCAACTAAACTTTCCACTCTGAATCATCTCAATCACGGCTGTTGCCAACAACAGTCTTCACATCTTTTCGCCGAAAACTACAAACACTGCTTTCCAGACATCACTTGGACTTTACAATTAGGAGTTGCAGGTGGAGTGGTTCTGGTAACAACGGTTTTTACTCGGGGGGGCTTCAGGTAAATACTGCAGTTACTTGGAGCACTCTATTGTTTGGCTCTCCAGAGGTTAAGAGCTTAGTTTGGTTCTTGTTGTCCCGAGTTTGATGCTCCAGAATCATTTAATGCACTTATTGTTTGGATAAAAGCATTTGCTGACATTTAAAGAAATTGCAGGACAATGCTAATGCTCAACGCAACTACACGGACGAAGACTCTGGTAATTATGGAAAAGTTGAGTGTAATGAACTCATATTTTACTTCGATAGTACGTGGGGGTCCATAAGAGGTGATGATTGAAAAGCCTTCGGTATGACAACTCATTTATTATTATCATTTAAAATCTGTATTATGATTATAATAAAAATGTAAATTGGAATTATAACTTTACACTATACGATCTACTGATCAATAAATAAGATAAATACAGATAAATCAATCACTAAAAGCATTGTTGGCTCTATAATTATTATTGAAATGAAAATGGGATTTCTTTGTTTGCATCACAGCTACACTAGACTAACAGTTGGCTTAAATGTACCATACACGACACAAACTTTAACTTGTTTATCTATTCTAAAGAGGAAAAAAGCAGTACGCTAGCCGTTTAAGCTAGCCTGGATAATCACAAAGGAAATTTAGATTAGAAACTTCAAGAACTTGGTCCAAAACCATCAGTGAATGTGCGAGAAATCATCTACCATGGATAGTAATTTATCCCATAGAAAGGCTGAGAAGCTGTATCTACTTTCTGTCATAGGTCCGAAGTCCTTCAACTTCTGCCAGACAATGCTTCAGATCAGTACTGAGTCATTTGCTTTCAAATAAAGATAAAAAATGTAGAGCCTCATGTACGTTTACTCTATCATCAGTAACTTTACTACAGAAGCCGTCGACCACAAACTGTGTTTTTACCATATTTCTGTGTTCAATGTTGGCATGTTCTGAAGTTTGAATAGTTGACTCAGAAAACAGAGTTTTAAAAAGGTTAAAGGTAACATTTTATTTGGTCTTATGGCACTTGCACAAAACAATTGGCTGTGGTTTTAATAAGAAGTGGCAAAATTCAAGTAATAGTTCACCCAAAATTGAAACTTCAATATTTTAGTGGGGCAGTTGGGCATAAATCTTTCTATAAATCATCTCTGTAAGAATTCAATCATGTCTTCCCTGGTTCAAAACTCTGCCATAGACTAGACATGGTCTCAAATGACATTTAAGTCCTGCACTGTTCCAGTGTGTGTAGTCAACAATGCTATTCACCAGTGAGATAAGAACCCAACGCATAACAAATAAGGCCCCTTTTCCAAACAAAACAGTGATATTAAATGATATGAAGACAAACAAAAATATAGTTTGTATGTTACAAATATAAAGACTATTAATTTAAAGCCCAGACACCCATGAGGAAAAATCAACTTCCTGTTGGACAAAATCATGCAAAAGTTCAATACAGAACTGGGCGAAGTGCAGCCAATTCACTGGTTTCATGTGATCATGTAGAAACTTAAAATGCATTTTGTATTTATTCGTATTATTCAATATTAGACACTAAATGTGACTTTTGTTTTAGGTCTTTTGTCCTTTTGCTTTTGACGTTTTTTCTGAGTACGTATTGCTCCTCAAAAAGATTAAAGTGAATATAAAAATAAAGGTTATATCTTGTATATAAATCAGACTTATTTAAGAAAGATCTAGAAATAAGAAGTGCATTATACCTTAAAGCCAAGCAACCCATAAGAGAACATCTTGTCCATTTCTCTCTAAAAATATTGTTGTTTATTTATTTTCCTCCATCTAAAGCTTGTGTTAGTTATATACATTTATAAGTATAAGAATGTTATAGTGGGGTTCAGATGGGTCTGAGGTCAAACATGTGCAAGTTTGGGAGCATCCTTGGCCTCACTGAGCTGTCAGGTGGATGACAGCCTTTTGCACCTTACTTTTATTGAAAATTAAATGATGTGTGATGGTGTCGTAAGAAGCAACTGTTTATATACATTATAGTGAATATATAAATGAAATAAATCGCAAAAAAACGTCACTTTGCGTGTGATGAGCGAGGTTTGCTAGGACCACCGGCTAGCTAAGCACCTGCAGTGGAAGAAGCTAACAGACACCCGTGTCAGAAATAAGACACTTTTAAAGTATGGAACACAACGATTACAATGTCATGAAGATGAAAACAACACCATTGTGATTTACCGAGTCATATTATTATTATAGAATACAAGAGAATGATGAGAGAACCGTCTCACTCACCATGTTGATGCAGTGCAGCTAGAACACACTCAACGCCGACGACACTGAGCTCCCCGAGTCCGAAAGCCCGCGACGAGGAGAACATAAGCCCTTCTGGTTAATGGTTAAAACACAAAATAACGAGTGTTCTCATTCAAACTGTTGCCATCTTCTCTCAGAGATGGGTCACATCATCGTCGCTGTGAGTGTTTTCACTAGCAGTAGAGGTCATGCCAGAACCCTGTTCAAGTAGCTGCCTGGTAAGGTGCCTGCTTAGAATCCCGATGTAAATTAACAAACATAACCCCAATTTAAATGATTGTATCATTTTTTTACTTGAAACATAATAAACGTACAATTTATTAAGCATAACGTTAAAATTTAAACCGAGATTTTTGACATATGTTTCAAAATTTCGCTCAGGCTATTTCAAAGCGCCAAAATTGAGCTCTAGGACCAGTGAGCGGAAGCAGATTCAGCCTCCAGGACGATCGAAGGCTGAGCGATAACAAACATATAAACAGAGCCAGAGCCGTTTTGATAAGTTTTTAAACGTTGATATCTAGGAGTCATACTAACTAACAATGTCGCGTCTATTATTTTATATTACCTACAATTATAACTGTTTTAGTTTTGAAACATTGATTGTTTGAATTAACTCCTATTCAAATATCATTAATGTAGTGTTTTATCCCATGACTAAAGTGAATTCCCTTTCAGATTTCATGTTAGAGATATTGGATGGAGTTTATCTGCTTGTATATGTGGGATGAATGTCACACGTTTTCCTTATCAGGCTTTTAAAATATTCTGGTCACATGTTTGTGGTATTCATTTGATAGCAGTAACAAAAACTGCTATCTTGCTATGTGACAGAACTATACAACATCTTCCTAAATAAATACATTTTCATTTACTTTCCTTCTGGTGCCTGTAAGTTTAAAGTTAAAAGGCAAAGAATTAAATGGTTTAAATCGACTTCCTGTTGAGAGTCATGGCCTGTAAAGGAAATATCCTGAAAACAATAACTAACTTAATGAAAAAATAGTTATGACTCATTTATTGTTATTGAATAGAAATATAAAAGTGTTATTTTGTGAGATGTATGCCTAAAAAGGTACTTTTATCATCTAGAATGCAGCTTCCTGCTAATGTTTATTACCCGGTCAACAGGGTAATAATGAAACCCAATAATACAAGGGGGCAACATCCTTTAATGATTAATTTTGCCAAACTGTCAACACTAAGTATTAGTCTGATAGCTAAACTGTTTTAAATTCTTGAAAGCTCATATCTTAGTTATGTATGTGTTTGTCCTCCTCTATCAAACACTCCACAAGCAAATTCCTTTTCTTCAACCTCATTTTGACTGATATTGAAAGCCTGTTGACATCAAAGAGCTATGTTCCTTATCTTATATTAATCACTGGCATCTTTATAGGTCATGATATCACACAAACCTTAATTTACTTTGATTTGAGCAAACCATTCGACGGGACACATAAAATATGAGTTAGTGGACTGGATTTCGCGCCAAAGCCATGAGTTTGACACATCTGGACTAAGTTAATAGGGATGAAAAAAGCAGTACATTACAGTATACTTATTACCATCATGTACTTCTGTGTAACAACTCTAATCCACTGCAGTTTTATGACTAGAGACCATTTCAGGTTATTAAACTTGACTTGAGAAGATTACAACTGGTGACATTTCTGCTTTAATATGGCTGGGATGGAAATGGGTTTATTGAGCAGGCACACTCAGCTGAGTTTCTGAGTCAGGTTCTAGCAACAAAAAACAAAATGTTAAAGAAAAATAACGTTTCACTAATGCTACAAGTCCAGGGCCAACTTCATACTCAAGATAAAATAGACCATCACATTAATCCGTATGGAGAAAAAACAACCTGGTCCTATAAGAATGAAGTCTTGGGATAACTTTCATTTTTTAATGCTAATTTATATTAGAGCGGTCAAGTTTGTGACTTAGTCTTATAAAATCAATTTATCCATCCATTTTCTGGGTGGTGGGGGTGGGGGGTCTTCAGGCAGGGGCAGTGGACACTCTGGACAGACGTCAGTCTGTCACAGGACTTACAAAAACGTACAAGCATTCACACAAAAATTCATATCTACTGACAATTACCAATCAACCTCTGTAGGTTTTTGGACTGTGGGAGGAAACCGGGGTGTCTGGAGTAAACCCACGCAACACGGGGAGAACATACAAAAACTTCCTTTCAACAAAATTACGCAAAAGTTTAAAAGCAAAGTGTGGCCCTCAACTTTATTAATGTGGCCCTCATGAGATCAAAGATCATGTAGAAACGTACAATTATATATGGTATTTATTTTTTGTTTTAGGACTTTTATCATCTGCCTTTGTAATTTCCTGTGATTATTTATTGCACATCAATATGAATATATATATATTTTTAAGTGCTTTTATATCACATACAAAACGTTTTTAAAAATACAGTAAAATAATACTTTTAGCATATTAAGCCTGTTATTATTACTTGATTTTTTTTACTTTTGAGCTCATTTATTTTTGCTTTTTACCCCTCACAACACCCGTTGTATAAAATGTGGCCCCTGACGACATGTTATTGTCCACAACTGGTGTAGTTACTACTTTTGATAGATCCTCTTCGATCCCAGATGGAAAAATTAAATCACCAAAGTCTCAGGTTCAAGAGATACAGTCAATTATTTCTTAATGGTAATTAAATTAAACAGTCATGCTGGGGTTTTAACCTTTGACATTACTTTGACATTGACATGTGTTGACTGACCTTTAATCTTTAAAAAATCTCGTGGACCCTTTTTTTTTCACACATTCAGTGATGATTTGGCTCCATTTATTATTTCATGCATTAATGTGTGATGCAACTGTAGACATAATTAAACATTTGATTGCCGATTACAAATCAATTATAACCTTTAAAAATGTGTCCGCAAATTGTGACACTATAAAAATGTCTTTAGAAAGACACTTTTTTTTTTGTATCTAGGTTATTTCCATACAAATGCAGATGTACTTTTTCATTTATAATTGAAAGAAGTTTCATACTGTACATTCTCCTCCCTGCGTTTCATATCACACGCAGCACTATCACTTCCACTGTTTGAATGAAATCCTCCACGGAGTTGGTGTTATTTTTTCTACTTCTTCTTCCATCCTTCGCTGTCTGTTCTTTTAAGTCAGGCTTGTTATTTTTAGATGAAACATAATAGCCAGGATCTTCACTGTGCTGTTAGACTTTCAAACCCTTTCCGAATGTTTAATCCATATGACATCTCCTCAGTGCCTACCAGTTATTGCGAGTATCAACTCACATGCCTTACAGTATAAATAAAGATGATGAGAATATTACAGTGCGGAGGAGAGGAAAAAAAAAAAGAAAAGAAATCTCAACCCAGTCAATCACACAGACTCATCGTTGGATTTCGTGATTCATTTTTAATGGCGGTGCTTTTTGTGGCTGAGCATTATACAATGTTTCCTTTTTTTTTTATTAATCACACAAGAGTTTGAAATGTGTGTCAGTGATCGCAGCAGCAGCACCTCGAAGCAGAGGAGGGAAAGTGGAACAAAAAAAAAAGAAAGTGCCAACCCTCACCACCAAGAGAGAAAATGGGTGAGAAAAGTAGAACTATTTGGTGCGACGCCTTCACCGACATTCTCTGTAATTTAAAAGAATGTCTATTGTCAGTGTAATGCAATCCTTCAATAATTAACGTGTGAGGCTTCCGTGAATAGACGACCTCGGCAAAAACATGAACACAAATGTGTTTGATAATGTTGTGACGTTATGTAGTTTCATTAAAAGAGCATAATGCTCGCTCACTGATTTTCAAGAAGAATTGTTGATGGCTGAAGTTCACTGCTCTGCTAGTATTTTCCTTATGTATATTCATCATCTTTTTGCACTGTGGACAGTTTATTTCATATAAAAACTGTGTCCAGTAGTTTACAGGTTTATCTTTTGAGTAAAATTGACTGAAACAATCGTCTTGACGTGTCAATAGTCACAGGTTAATGTTACTTTAGAGAAAAAACACACCTCTAGGACAGTAATAATCAATAAATTAAATAAATTATTTTCCTTCTGTGCGTCTCAGTAACAAATGCAGACCGGTAGGTTGGGAAACCACTGAAATGCCTTCAATTAATTTACAATGGCTTTGTTTGTTTGAAGTAAAAATAATAAAGCAAACAATGAACAATGTCAACAAATCCTGCAGATGGAAGATATCGACCCAAATTCTATTTTTATTCACAGATCATTCAGATACACAAAGCAATATCACCTTAATTTAAATCTCTTTTAAAAAATATATTTTCCTCTTTTTTATGTCTGAATTTAAGAGAATAAATGTGTACAAGATCAAAGTTACAAATTATAACCTGATGATTAAATCCTGACTAGAACGTCATAAACTAAACTTGATATTTGAGTTTGAAGGAGAATTTAAAACAGGCCTGTATGGTGCAATAAAGAAACAGTACTGAATGATAAGAATGTGTTGCTTAAACTAGTCAGGCACAGAAAGAGTCTTAAGAATACATTTATGTTTAATCAGTGAATAAACTGTTGTTTGCAATTTAAAAGAGAAAAATATTACTGTTTATGCTGCCTCTTAATTCTTATAAAAAATTATTTGATAGATTTACGGTACTATTTTCTGTTAAGTGTCAAAATACATTAACAAGATGTGGTTAATTCTTTCAAAATTGTGTTTACTCGTCTGTAGTCTTTGGTGTTCATTTTTTAAAGTATGATCTCCTCCTACTCTTTAGTAGATGTCATTTCAATTATTGGCCAAAGTTGGCCTTCAATCTGAGGCAAGTATACACATTTAAAGCACAGAAGGCCTCAGAAAACGTAAGAGCCAAACAGTGAAACTTTCACAACCTCACGACTTAAAGTTGGGTCCATTGAGCAAGTACTACTGCAGGTGATAGTTCCAGGTCTTATTCTCACTTAAGCCCGAGTATTGAACGTCATTATTTTTTTCATAATTAAATCGGATGATATTGCCGTGAGCAGCGCGAGGATGTCATTTTTTAAAAACCTCTGGTAGAATTCCATCAAATCACACCTATTTCAATTCATCACGTTCATATGCACTTGAACACATACATGAACGGGGGGGAAGAAGAAGAAAAAAAATGCCGTTCCTCGTCTAATATATGGCTGTGTTCAGTCGTCTCCCTCAGTGGTTTTTCCATCAGGGATTGTAATTAAGCAACAGCATTCATGAGTGGGCATGCTCATTTAGCCCGTGTCTGAGCTTAGACGGCTTTAGAGGGATGGAAGAACAAATCCTGGTGGAACAACGAACGCTATATAGCCGAGGTGAAACGCTACAGACAGAATAACAACTAGTCCAAAAACTTTCTTTCCTTTTTTTTTTTTAGTGGGGGGGCGACGTTGTAATGAGTGTAACAGAGACTCCATGTCCTGATGATATGAAGAGGATCTATTAGTACCATCTTATTTCATTATTTTCACGATAAAAAGATGATAAAATCGTCCTTTAAAGAAAAAGATTGTCATCTTTTTTCTTCTTCTGATGTCATGATAAAATTTATTATTGCAGAATCTTTAAGGAATATTATTTTAAATCAACATAACATATACTCTATTTGTGTTTTATTCTTTATAAGGATTAAAATAAGTTGGTGGTTATTGTAAAATATTAAAAAAAACAACCCATCAAATTCATATTTAAGAAATTCATTTTCAATTTAGGTTATTTGGTTTCTATTGTCTGTATGAATCCATAATTGTTGCGAATTTCTACTGTAATGGCCGTGTGTTTTGTGCGCTCGTAAACAGCCGTCACACACAAAGCGACGATAGCCAAACTAAGGGAGGAGAGAAAGCCGCGCTCATTATAATCAGGCAATTATGCTGGCAGAATTAGAAGCCTGGTGTTTTCTCGTGTGGCAGCGTCGGTGTGCAGACGCACGCTTTTTTTTTTATAAAATGGCTGCAAGAGAATCCATTGAAATGACCTGATGTGGAATCGAGGAAAAACCCCGGCAAGATCAGAAAAATCTGGGAAAATATTTTAAGGATTTTATTTGTTTTTTCTCCAAGGATGGGATGTCACACAAGACTGCAGGTTTTGCTTTTAATTGGCATCTTTTTTTCTTTTTTTTTTTTTGGGGAGAGATGCTTCTCAGCGTTTGTGAGTGAGGGATGAGGACAGCGGCCTAACAAAGGGGTACACAGTAGACGGTTATTTTTTAATGTTCGTGTGTGTGTGTCACGACATCGTGAGATATGAACGTGAAGTCCATTCATCTGTAATCTTGAATAATTGTGTTAATGACCTTTAATAGTGAGCGGCTGATCATTTGTATCAGGGGGAAAGAATGACAAAAGGTGACGTCAAGAACCGTCGTCAGTGATGGAAGTTTAGACCTTAGCCTGTGGGCGTACCCCCTGGTGTACCCCCCCTTTGGTCGAGTCAAAATCTTGACAGGGATTTAAAGCTCGACGTCACTAGTTTTTATCAGTCAATACGCTTCTTTATAAAGGGAGCTAGCTTATTAACAAGCTTGTTCGACATTCCACCGTCGATCCCTCATGTTTCTCAGCGCGTCGTAAACACAACCTTCAAATGTGGTAAATTGATAAATTATCAATTTTGTGTTGGCGACAGTTAAAAGTCATCATTTCCACCTCAAGTCAGATTAATCCCGACCTGTGTCATTGTCCCTCCGGAGACTTTGACCCCGAGTGAAGAGTGTTTGACCTCCCTTTGACCCTTTGAAACGTACCTTATAAAACGTCAGCGCCATGTGTGTCCGCTAGAATTTTCTCTTGACCTTGATTTGGGCAACCTTTTTGACGATTCTTTTAAATACAAAAAAAAGGCAATCATATCAAACCTTGTAGGTTTATCCAGAGGGACAGTATAAAGTGTGCGTTTTTGTGTGTACATGTGGAAAAAAAAGGGGGTGTTTGCGATTCCAACAGAACGAGGAATTCCCTGAAAGTTCTCAGGGAGATGCTTGAGCCCGGGCCGTGGAGCGGGCAGCTGATCTGGGAGAGGGTGTTAGCATAACAAAGGGCCCGAGCCTGTGAACTTGGGGCACCTTTCGACCTCGGCGCTGTCGGGATGAATGGACTCTGGGGGCTACCCACAGTCCCCCCTCGCCTACACCCCCCATGACTGGTCTTGATCGTGGCCAAATTGTTAATCTGGGTAATTTAATATAGTTTTCAATATGCCTCATCTCTCATCGGGAACGCATTCATACTGTCTCCACAGCCGAAAAACAGACCCCCCCCCCTTTATTCAGCTGGACCAGACGGGCAGCTGCAGGTCCATCCAGATTCTTCAACATCAGTCGTTCTGTGTGTGCACAGATATGTGTCGTGCATGTGTGTGTGTGTGTGTTTACCGCTTTTTCTCTCTCATCCTTGAACATATTCCATTTTTTAAAATTATATGTTTGTTTCTATTCATCCAAAAGTCTATTTAAAATAGGGCTGGGCAAGTAAATGCCGTTATTTATCCATTTAAACTATTAACACCAAAATGTATTTTTTTGTGAATTAATGCACGTTGGTTTAATTCACTTAAGAATATCGAAGGAGTTCAAGGTCTACACTCTACATCAGTACTTTTTGTAGAAGAGAAATTCATTGTTTTCATAACATTCATGCCAAGGCCTTGGCGATAAGCTTAAATCTTTTAATATTATCTTTTTTTTTCTTTTTAATTAATTTTTAATTTTAATTTTTCAAGTAGAGTTAAGATTAATTCAACTACTTATTAAACTGAACATACTGGCAAGAGCTGGTCATAAAACACAACACATTTTATGGCACTTCATATTGAAATAGAAGTTAACTACGTTTGAATTCATTATTGTATTTTGCTTATACAATGCGATTAATTGTGATTAATCAGGGAAATTGTACAGTTCATTTTTGTACAATTCATTTTTTATTTTTTTTAAAAGGTTGCTAATTCAAATTGATAAAAGATTTATATATTAAAAAAGTGGTGTTTAAACCACTGAATAATTTAAAACGAAATACACATACAGTATATATATATATATATATATATATATATATATTTGATTTTAAAAATATACATTCAAATTAAGAGAGACAGACCAATTTAACTGACGACGAAGTAGTAAATAAAAGCATAAAAACATTGACATTTTGTATGACTTTAGTCTATTGAATATCCATTAACTCTAATGTTCGCTTTAGCTTAGCGTGTGACAATGAACATCATTTTATACAGACGGTTGATTCTCATAATTGTCTTCAAACACGTCATTTACCGTAGCTTTCGCCGAAGCCGCAGAGGTTAAATCTTCGCTCGCAGTGATGTCACTCCCAACAGTAACTCAGTCGGGACAGATGACGTCGGCTCTCTTGAGTCCTGAGAGGTGAGTCATCAGGTCTTCAGTTGTTTTTTTTCAAGCACCTCTCAACCACCTTTCTGCCCATCTCACCGAGGGCCCCGGGTCCCAACTTTGCCGTCTATAAATACGTACCGTAATCGAGGGGTGAGTCAGACCTTTCACGATTGGCAAAAGAACAAAAAGCTTGTGAGAAGAACGAAGAGTGAGTTAAAAAGTTGTTGTTTTCTTGTTTTAACAGATCATGAAAATTGTTTAATATTCAGTATATACTTCCCTTTTTTTTCATATTTTGAACTACCAACATGACCCTAAATGACGCTACAACTGTATTCTTCTGTACTCATCTCATGTTTGTCGTTTTTAAAGGATTATTATGCGTATTAAACGGATGGAATTTGAATTCAACTGTTAATCCTCTTCATGACTGTTGCTTTGATGAAATGAAAATTAAAAAATAAATCCCAATCTTATTTTGAAAATGAATTGTCAGCATCATTTATTGTCTTTATTTATAAAATCTGGGAGATTTCTGCTTAAACAATACATGCAACATACTCTTCCATTATTAAGGGAAAAAAATAATTTCATTTTTTAGGTAAAATGATCCCCCTTTTTCCCCCTGACGTCTGCAGATACATCAGCGGTCCATTCAGACGTGTGCAAACACTTGCTCATTAGCATCGCGGCACACCATCAGGGGCCCGCTGAATAGAAGTCCCCGGCTCTTGTGTACTCTCGACTGAGGCCGCTCGCTAATTTATGTCGTGTGACAAGGTGATAATTCATGCTGGAATCACCAGACTGCTCCCCTCAGACCATAAATCCAGACATGTGCGCCCCGAGTGTGGGAACCCGTCGTAGGTAAAATTCCAGACACAATCACACGCCTCCGAATTAAAAAAAAGAAGAAGTTTCGACGCCGAGACGAGCAGGTGCTCCGTGATGGAAACTATGTCACTATTTTAGTAAGAGATAGTGAAAAATAAAAAGATAATTTTGCGAAAACATTCTTGAGTCTTGTCATGACATGACTGGCTTGTCCAGTTTCTTTTTGTAACTTGCTTATCCCTGTTTTTCAAACAAAAATCTTGTAATGGGAAATTTTTTTTATCAAAAATAAATTAAAAAGACAAAGCTACTTAATCAATAAGTTAACTTATCTGGTGAAAGTGTCATTACTTGTTACACAGTCGATGAACCAGACAGTGATTGTGAGAAAGGATAAAAAAGTTGACAAAATGACATCTTTCTTAGAGACAAAAACTTTGGCTCAATGGCATGCCGTCAGCGCGAACTCCGAACGACCGCTTTTGTTGCGCGACACGTCCGACAGGAAGCAGAATTCATCAACATGCAAAACAAAGTGTTATAGGCCCCGCTGGGTACAAGGTCACACAGAGGTCACCAGGGCGGGGAGTTGTCTAGACGGCCAGACGTCTTTTGTGGTTGCCGAGGTTCTCTTTTGCCCTTTCAGCGTAGAAACTCTGTGGCTGAAGAGGAGCCCGTCGGTGAGACAGTTGATACAACATTGTGTGGAAGATATGACAATAATACGGGTTTAGACTCATCTGTCCTTTACACGGTCATGTGACGAGTAACAGTGATACTGAAGAAATAAATAGTACAATGTCCATTGACGTGTCTCACACGCTAAATATAAAGCAGATTATTAGCGACCTTACATATCCACGGCTCTGTCTATATGTTACCTACGGTGTATCATTGGTGTCTCACGACCTCTTATGAAGCTAGAATAAGCAAAGTTCAACTCGTAAAAAAGGACTATTTTACAGATAATTAATGGTTCAATTCCATTCAGAGTTCGCCAATGTAGGGCATTGGATCTCAACGATGGTGTTGTAAGTTTGCATCATGGTAAGTAGTGTCAAAATCAATCACTCACGGGTCCAAAATCATTTAGCTTAGTTTCAGGCTGAATAAAATGTATACTTACCAAGCTGTCCGTAACATTAAGTAGAAGTCTGTTGCTGTGTCTCAAATCGCATACTTCTCTTAGTATACTAGAAGTTAGTATGCATCAGGATAGCGTGCATACTAGCTAGTACGCAAATTCTCCACAGATAGTATTTCTCAAATCAAACACTGCCGCTACGCTCTAACTGGAATTGAAGTGACAGCTTCTTCTTCTACTTCTATTTAACGATGGTTGCAACCAGCTGTAGGAACACTATCGACACCTGCTGGCAGCACGTTTTGCAAGTTTGGAAAAAGAAATAAAGAAAAAATATGAGAATCGAAATATTCGCGAGATATTTAAGCTGGTATCAGCACCAAAGACGTGTCATCCTCCTACTGCTGCTGAAAATACACCTGTAAGTATATGAATAAATATGCATATATATATATATATATGACGTAACTTCCGTTTACAACGTCACTAAGATGGCAGCTGTTTAGGGTAGATAGTGTCCATCGAACCATACTCAGTTTTGTGGGTGTTTTAGTATAAACGAAAGAATTGAGACGAACTTACGCACTAAAAATACTTACTTTGATTACGCAAGTATGCGATTTGAGACACAGCATGTGACTTAATTCAATTTATACTTAAAGTGATAGTTCACCCAAAATTCAAACTTCAGTTGGTCCTGATATTTACCCGCAGTACTTTCGAGTACTTCCGGTGTGAACCTTTCAACGTCTGCCACAAAAGGGTGTTAAATTGACACACGTTTAATTTTTTCAAGAACAATTCTTCTCATCTTATACATCTCATCTATCATATTCTTCAATAAAGGATGGTGGACTGTCGGGCTAAACATTACCACTTTAGTCGACGGGCGTCGCTCGACTTAAAATCGCATAGAGCTGCTTTAACTCTAAAAAGGGACAGATTACTCTAATTTCAACCCTTAGTCTACATCAGGGTGAGTAGAAAATGAGTGAAACTTGACTTTTGCGTGAACTATCAGTAACTGTTTAAGGAAAAGTCCTTTCCTTTGACAATTTTTACTTTAATTGGAACCCAAATCAACATATCTATTCATCAATCCGATGGGCCACATTAAATGCCTTGGCAGGCCGGCTTTAGCCCCTTGTCCATTAGTTTGAAATGCTCCGCAATAACAACAAATTGTCTACTGTTACTTTAAGACATTGTTTTTACAACCCCGGAGATGCGAGTTTGACTCCCTGAAGGGAACACCGTTTTCCTGATACAAGTCTTGGATCATGGAGTTTCTTTCATCAGATTTATTGCAGTTTTTATCTGAATTCTTTCAATACAGTGGAACAATAAAAAAGGTCAGTTAATATTAAATGGAAAGACATTAAGAATAGAGCTACAACTCTATAGCAGTGGGTAATAACACAAACAGACACAAAAAAAAGAGTCACCAATGAACCAAAGTGTCGAATGTTAACCACAAGTTTGTAAACGTTTCCAGTGCAAAACTAGTGACTCACACTCACTAACACACATTTTTCTTCTCTTGGAATGTCTCCCATTATTCTTCTTCTCTGCGCCACTGATAATTTCAAGTCATGAGGATTTAACCGCCGACAATTCCAATATGCAAGAACAGCACCACACCCATTACCCACCAAATTCAAATCCATCCTCCCACTGACTTTGCTCCCGTCCTGATGTGTGTAGTGTCACGGAGTGTGCTGCTGCGGGGCATGGTATAATTGAAAGGCTGAAGAAGAATCCTGCTTGTTTAAACCAACCAGCAGGCAGCGAGGGCATGATGGGAAAACAAAGCCAGAGCCCCAGGAGTGGGTGACATGACATCACTAATGGCGGAGCAGAGATGAACGCCGCCTCTGTTTTGTTACCCTTCGTCCTCTTGACAGCCATCAGGTTGAAGACACTACATAGTGATGTAAAAATAAAAAAATAAAAAGTCTAGTTTGCTCAGTGGAACCGAGATGCTTCCTTTGGTCGTTGATACCTTGTTCACTCTCGGGTCTTTGATACGAATAAATGTATATTATAAGCAACACATGATCTGTGAATACAATACATTACAGATAAACCTTGTTGATCCCTCTGGACATAGAGTTATTTGCTGACTGCAGCACTTACTTGACTTTTAGAGGATGACAACTTGGACTGAGTTCACTTTGGACCACACCCAAGAAATGTTATCAGATTTTAAAAAAAGACAAAAAAATAAAAAAGACAAAAATAAAAGACGGGCTTTTTTTTATTCATTAGGATAAACACAAAAAAAACGAGTTTAATTTAATCCATTTTTTTTTTGCAACCAATTGTTCTAGGTTAGTTGGAAAAAAAAAGCGAAGATATCATTTTTAATATATTTTTATCCTTTATCTTGAAGCACAAACATAAGCTATTCATCGAATTCCATTTCATATACATCAATAAGATAATAAAACACTGTCACTTTAAATTAATATTCTTTAGCGGGTACTTGGTTCAATTTATCATGGATATAATTTTCCACAAACACAGGAAATACACGGAATTGTTGGACCAGATTTCACAATTTTCACAGATTTTGCTGCTAATTTAAGACCAGATTATTACGCCAAAGTAGATTGAAATCGAATTGAAATAAATCATGCAAACATTTATGATATTTAATGTAGTTAAAAAAAAATAAAAAAATAAAAAATATTTATATATCTATATATATATATATATGTATATATATTGTTTACAAAAATAACCATGATTTACAGAGGAATATTAACGCATTACTTTAATATTAGTCTTTAGATGATTTCAATTCCAAATTGACCATGCCAGGACTCGGGGCAGGAAACCCAAATGCAGAGGCAGGAAACAGGAATAATGAACAAACTACTTTATTGACAAAAAGGCTTACAAGAAGAGCAGGAACTGGCACAGAACATTGGCGAACTGAACAGTACATATACCTGTACTATACTGGAGCAAAATGCAAACCACATACCACGGCAGTTTGACGTCACGACAGAGACTGACAAACAAAGTTATGTATTAAACACACAACAATCAAGGGGAACAGGGATCAGGTGAGACGAAGACACAGGTGACCCGGATCAGATCAGGAGAGGGAGAGGAAGCTGACAAGACAAGGATCAGGACTTCACAATAAAACCAGGAAGTGATACTAAAGGGAATTTAAATGACAAGACAGGACAGACTTCTTTTTAAGGCAGAAGCCTCAGGAGAACCAGACTGGATATGAATCCTAATAATTATTATTATTATTATTATTATTATTATAGGAGAGACTAAAGTATACAAAGTTAAGGATAAACTTTTTTTATAGAAACTATATATACTATACTGTTTATATATATATATTTTTTTTTTTAACATGCGACACATACATAAGATAAGAACATTTAAAACTTTTTTAGTTACAATACACTTACAATCACAAATAAGTTATGATTTTTTATTTTTTTTTATTTATATAAAGATTCCTGCTTCATTACTCTATTTTATTATTTTAACATTATCATCAGCATGATGCCCTGAAGTTCATGGTGAAGTAGAAAGAACTTTCCATAAATGCTTTTTGCCTTTGAAGGACTTTTATTAGCAGATTATTACTTTTAGGAAATTGTTTTTCATTACATCTGTACAGTAATATTTTATGCATCATCATTATTGTAGGACATATTGGAGGTACTTTCAGAACATTCAAACTCAACTTGAGAATTGTTGATTTGTCTGTCCATGTCTCTCATAACGTTTAATAAATGAAAAGTGAAATATGGATTTCCTGTTTGAGGGAAACATTTCCAGTTAACTAAACGTCAGATAGATCAGGACCTACACATGAAATATGAGTCTTTCGATTTCAGGACTCCATTCATTCAACTCCGACTATATACCTTATATACGGTTAGAGATGTGAGAGAGGAGTATGAATAAGTGTTTCCATTTAAGCAATATTGAAAAACTGTGATGTTCCTTGAGACCCTTCAATTTCAACGTTGATTTTTTTTTCTTTGCTCTATATGGACATTGAGATGGACTGTATCTCAGAAGTATAACCTACAGCTTCCGCGAATTCCCTCAAAGCAAATTACCAAGCAGGACTCTCTCTTATTGACCCACATAAGGAATCTCCACCCACCAGCTTGCAAGACAGCAGCTCATTTTGGCCAGCAATAAATATCAATGTTACATATCAATAAACCCACCAGGGAGGACGGCCGAAATAGCGGGGAGGATAAGGGCTATATTGAAAAGGGGATTGATGTTGGGAATGAGGGAGGGCAGAGGTAGAAGAGCACTGAGATGAAGAAAGGAAAGGCTGCTTGTCTGTTTCGGCCCTGTGGTCTCGTGCCTCGGGGGTGGAGTGTGTGTGTGTGTGTGTGTGTGTGTGTGTGTTGGGGGGGCGACGACGAACATTCTGTCAAGATTCTTCACTTCAAAATCAATCATTCCTGACTGAGCACAGAGAGACCGACAAGCACATTTTGAACTCAAGTTCACATGCAAACAAACATGTTGCAGGCGTCGACTCTTGTTGTCCGGGAAAAGGCCAACCATCTCTTTCCATAGTGATAACAGGTACAGGTGTACGCGTCTTAACCACAGACATCGGAGGACATTCTAAGCAGTTTGGTGTCTGACTTTTAAAGCCAATACAAATCTCAGAGGATTTACGACCACAAACCTTTAAATCAGAGGGTTCAACAAACATTGTTTGTCAAGAGGGAAACAAAATAATATTCTCTATACAATCCTACAGTTACTGAACCGGTGTATGTTTCGAGTAAAGGAGCAAGTACATTATTTTGTGGATCAAAGATGTTTCCAGTTCACAGGAAAAAAAAATCCTGACTCAGTGTGAAAGAAGATCAGAACAACAAAGTTGAAACAAAGTTGTAATGCCGAAGATAAATCTGATTTACTGCATCCTAACAGATATGTTTCATTTTTCTTAACAAATCTATTGTAAATTATAGATGTCTTCATTATTTGATTTGACGGACATTTAATAATTTGACCAAAACACCTGATATTTGGTCATGGCTGGAACCATTTGACATAGAAACAAAACAGCAATAAAAATGTTTTGCATTATTTTCTCTTAATTTATATGAATTGTATAGTTGGTAATTTGCTGAAATGTCATAACTCAATATTTTTACCATGTGTAAATGTCATTTTCTTTTTGTTAAAATCGATAAAAACTGGTACCGTATTGTTTCAGGAACCGGAGAAAATTCAGAAATCGGAGTGAAGTTATCGGTATCCGTGCCGGTATCAGAAATTTTGGATCGATAGCCAGCAACCATGCTGTATATGTTTATACTTTCATTTAAGGCCCGCCATTTAAGTTTTACTGTCTCCTCCCTTGGTTCATTATAGGACAGATTACAGATCAGGATACCTTTACTATTTTTGTCAGAAATACATTGACAAACCAAATTTTCCTTTTTGACCACACCTGATGTTTCTCAACCGACTTCTCAAAGATCAAATCAAAGGTCTGTATGGTGTCTTCGCTTCCATTGCTATAAGCTGAGGCCAATAAAGTCTTTTTGTCTTTTCGTGGATCAGTTTTAATCTGAGGTGATAAGGTCAGGAGTAGGAATAAGCGTATTAAAGTCATTGGCCAACGTTAGGGGAACCAAGAATGCCTGAGAGAAGTCAATGGTTCCTTTCATCTGGATTCAGCCAGAGATAATTGGATGTGAGATATATCTCAGAATCAGAGTTAATTCCTTTTTTTTATTTAGCGTGATCATACTTTGACAGACAAGTGTAGCCACTGTTAATTGGACAGTTTTTGTTAAGTTTAATCAATACTTGGGTGACTTAGGCCAGTCATTTAAACTAAGCCTAAGAAACCCGAGTGATGTATTTGACAAAGACATGTCTCTAGTACAAACTCACCAAAAAATGTTTTTTTCAACTGAGTAAAATACCCATACTCAGGAAAATGCTGTCACAACATAATTTGGATCTTATAATCCATGTCTTTGGGTCTTCTGTTTTAGAATATTGTAACAGTTTATTTTCGTGTCTAAACAAGTAGGTGTCTCGCCTACAGTTAATACCTTCTCTAGTAGAAGAACTCACATTTCCCCGATCCTTAATTCTCTTCACTGGCTGCCAGTTTCTTCAACCTTCAGAACTATTCATGGTCAGGCTCCTCCTTACATCAGTGATCTGATCCAGCCTTACACCCCGGCTCGGGCTCTGAGGTCTGTGGATCAGAATCTACTGATGGTTCCTCGCACACGGTTCAGGACCCGAGGAGAGAAATCCTTCCAGGCTGTTGCTCCTAAGCTTTAGAACGATCTTCCTCTCTCTTTGCACTTGATGGATCTACTGACTCCTTCAAGAAACATTTTAAAACATTTTTATTTGTGCTGGTTTCCCCTCATTTTCTTGGGGCTACTATGTTCGTCACTGTGTTGTCTTCACCTTTCAAAATATGTATTTTTAACTATGTAATGTTTTGAATTTTTAAGCGCTTTGTGACCCTGGTCTTTGAAAGGCGGTTTACAAATAATAATTACTAACTTACCTACATGTCAGATGCTGTATAAGGTCAAGGGTTGGAGTTGTCTTGGACTTCCATACACACAAGAAGCAACCATGGGGGTAAACAAGGACATGGTAGCTCTATTCATGTTGGAACTTTTCAGATCCCTGGGGCAAAGTTGGCATGGTCTGACATGTTTAAAATACATTAAAAACACTTTAGCATACAGTGCCACCACCTCAGAGCAAGAAGGATGCTGGTTAATTTCCATCTTGTGTCCTTTATGTGTGCAGTTTGTATCTTCTCCCTGTTTTTGCTCCATGATTTTTAGTTTTTTTTTACTGACCTTAATTGAACCACACTCATTTAATAAAAAGAGTTGTAAACTTAAACCTATTTTCTTGTTAAACATTGTATGGAACAAGAACTCCACCGCACTTCTGTGGTTTCCAGATCTTTAAAGGATTAACCAGACAACCCGGTGCTTTCAGTAAGACCTCATTTTTCTCTCTGTGAAGTTTGCAGACTTGGAGTTCTGTATCTCGAGGTCTGTTGGGATCATGAGGTGGATAGCGTTTGAAAATCTTTTTCCCAACAAAATAAGATAACACAAAGTCCTGCTATCCGCAGATAAAAGAGAAAAATACCGTGTTGTCTACGGGAGAAAAGAAAAAGAGGGGGCTCCAAGCAAAAGAAATGGGCAAAGAAGTTCTATCACATGAAAGAGTTTAGGTGTATATTTATTCGTTTAAAAACCATTCAAGGTCATGATCTAGAGCCAAAGAGATTTAACAATAAAAAACAAAAACGGGTGCCTTTAAACGTTGATTATCAATGGGTGGAATTCAGCCCTTACTTGTTGGAGAGTTCAAGCCTGCCGTGGTCGTCTGATGTATTTGGTTTCATTTATTTCTTCTTAAAGTTAGGAAGTCTAACAAGAGGACAGCAGGAATCATTTCCATACCATAGAAAGCCAGACCATTTTGATCAATTGGTACGATTGTGCACCTTAGCACAATTGTAACCAAAGAAAGCTTTTTGATGTATTTTGTTTGTTTGAATTTAAACATATTATATATTTTTTGGGAATAAAATAAAAGTTAATGGGCACCTAATTTAGCAATTATGTCAGCTATGGCAGCAAGACATTTAAATTTGAACATGCCCATTTTTTACAAGTAATTGCTTATTTTTTCTTGCTTTTTTTATAAACCGAACTGTGTGTTAAAGTACTAAACTTTATATTTAATTTTAAAGGGCAATTAATGTGAAAACCCAACTCTCCTGACTCACATGCTTAAATGTTGAAGTCTTTTTCTACAATATGCAGTAAGTCCCTCAACATGACCATGTTTGGAAGTTTTTACTTTATAAAGAAATCTCGGAAAACATAAGGTTATGAGAGCAGAGTCCATTATGTCATAATATTGGTTTATACAACGAGTCCCTTGGAGGTGGAGACTTTTGGGCTTGATGACACGCAGTGACAAACCTCGATGTTTGACCAATCACAGCAGAATGGGTGAGGTTATGCTAAACAAGAATTTTACTATTACTAAGTTTTGTGGGCGGGGCTTAAGTACATTTTCTAAAGTAAATATTTCAAAGAAAAGAGAGCTTTGTACAAAAAGACATGTACTGATGAGTACAAAAGAGGTTCAAGATCAAATTAAGAGACACTTAATTCAACACATTAGTTAATGTTAACAGTGTATTCATTTTGATATCTAGAAAAATTAGAAATATTGGTAACACTTATTCTAAAGGTCTCGTGTACGATGCTAGTAACACGTTCAAAGAAATTACAATGCAGTCATTAGGTTTTTTAGTAAATTGTACGATGGTTCATAATGATGCATTACAAATTGTAATGAGCTTCTTTAAGTCGTACAGGTGGGGAGATTTAAGTAAGTGGAAAACCTGTCTTATCAGATTTCATTCTGAACGGATGTTCTGATTGTGTATCAACAAGTTTTTTTTTCATACTTCATACAGTTAAAATCCTCTATCGGCTTTTTTTTTCTTCTCGAAACTAAACAATATTTGTGTGTCTGAGCAGTTCTTTGGGTGTTCAAATTAGATAAGTTCTAATATATCAATATATTGATATATTTAAGATGTATTTTTCGCACCTATGAGCGGTCACAGACACTATTATTCACGTGTGAAAATAAGCCGTGTTCATCATGCAAACTAATAATGAACCAGGGAAACCTGATTTTGGTAAACTGCTCCACGTTGTACGTCTGGTAAGACGAGCCCGTGGCTCCGAGCGAGCGGTCACACACTGGATATCCAGTCTCGGATTTCAAACTTACATCCTTCAAGTCGGTGAAGTTGCTATTTCCGCTCTCGAGAGACCCTTTTTTTGCTCGACGACTCCTTTATTGTGCCAGTTTCCTGTGGGCGTAACAGGCCGTTGGCTCCGGGGCGTCCTTTTGTCCGGGGCCACAAAAGCCACCAGCAGTTGATACAAACATCATCGGACACTCCTGGAATATAAACCATCTCACCTGTCGGACTCCCACAATTACATCGACAACTTTTGTGCAAAACATCAAGTGTACGAATGTACAGAGGCATCAGCTAGGATTCCTGTGTGTGTGTGTGTGTGTGTGTGTGTGTGTGTGTGTGTGTGTGTGTGTGTGTGTGTGTGTGTGTGTGTGTGTGTGTGTGATTGTGTGCACTGCCTGTCTGTGGGGAAACAGGTGGAGGCCATCTTTCATCTCTCTCTGTGATCGGGTTTTCTCCATGATATGATAAGATGATCCAGGCCCAATTAAAGAATGGGGCTGTGTGAAAAATGTGATGACAGGGCAAGTGGAAGACTAGACTGTGATCTGACATCTGAGCAGGAGAGAAAGTGGGTACAAAATAATGGGTGAGAATGGGGGGGGGGGGGGGGGGCAAGTGTAAGAGAGAGGGGACTGGGAGACACTTCCAGAGGAGCTGGTGGAAGAAATGAAGTGGGATATGTAGTGAGAATAAAGGTTGAGCAAAAAAAAAAGACATGGAGAAATTAATACGATGAGGAGCCAGAAAAGAAATGAAGCTGCGATGAAGATGAATGGAAGGGGAAAGTAGAAAATGATTCTTTTTTCTCACAAGAATCTATTTGTCAGAGCAAGATATGGATCCTACTTTTGATCATTCACATAGATTGAATAAGAGTTTCTAATTCTCCTTTCCCTATACATAATTCAATTTGAAGTGTATTCAAGAGGATACAATATCTACTGCTTTTTTTTCGGTGTCACGCTGTGGAAAAATAACATCCTTAAAAATCATTTTTTATTCAAAATCCACAGCTACATATTGCACTTCCAGGTAAGTGAGCGAGGAGACGTCGCTCCGCAAACAATAGGGAATAGATCTCATGCAGAGAACCCAGATATATCTGAAATGTTTCCTTATATTTTGCCCAAGTACATTCTGGGGTGAACTGAAACTGTGTCAGGTGTATCCTACTTCAGGTGCTGCTTTGATCACCATTCCAGCTTTTATCAGCCTGTTCTCTTTTCATACCAAAATAAGACCCAATTATGTCAAGCTCATTGTTTTCAGCCAGGAAGAAAGGGCAGGCACAAAAAAGAAAAAAAAAGACTCACCGCAATCTGACTTTCAATAAAAAGAAAAGATGCTTTTATTCAGCTGTCGAAAAATATGCACGCTTTACACATTTAACAACATGACAGAAATGTTTGATGTGATTTTGGACTTTTTTTTGTGGCAAATATAAAGGGAAAGATGTTCAAAAAGATGTCCATTTAGGGTTACGGAATAATAAGCTTGTTTTTTTCTTTTCTGTCAGCGCTTTATACATTAGAAAGTCTAATGCAAGTCCGCTTTCTTAAGAAGAGGAAAAAAGTGAAAAGAAAAGTGGTCTTGAGACACCCACGTTCTTAAATGATACCATTGCGTGTAAAAAACTTTAATTTATAGATTTGTGTATGTTATTTAAAGCTTAAGGGTATTTTTTTATTGTGATAAAACAGTGTTATCTGGACACATACAAGCAAATTACACCGTGGAGATTGATCAAAAGCCACTGAAATCCCACTCTAGAAGTAGCCATTTTATTTTAATCTTTCTAACTTACATAAAACACAAATAGTTATACTGATTTTCTTTTATACTTCAACATTAACAGGTTTTCTCTGTGTAAACACCATTTTGTTACGATTTGCATAGCTTAAACAAGACTTTTCTCGCTTCAAGACTGGACTTTTATTCCTTCCATCTCTTGAGGTCCAAAACAATTTAAGAAATCATGTGTTTTTGTCTCCATTTCAGATTCATGTCTGAAGATCCGTGAAGAGCCTCTCGGCGTACGCCCAAGGACCTCGTCTTCATTACTTTCTGACTCCTCCTTTGTCCATCTAAAAAAAAAGAAAAAAAGACATTTATTAAAAAAAGTTCCGTTGAAGATGATGTTGTTCTTTAACAGTCATGTTATGAATGTATTTTTTGCTAGTAGTTACTTTGAGTGACACATGTTACAACCACAATTATGTCAAGTTTGTTATTGCAGATGAGGGGCAGCAGTTGTGGTCTTAACCTTAAAGCCAGAACCTTTTAGTGAGAAGAGTCTTGTGGGTTGTGAGTTTGACGTGTACTTCAGGGCAACAAAGGCCTCAACAATAGTAGCTGACATTAGTCCCCCACATATCACGCTGCACTTTCTGCCCATTGTCCAACATGCACTTCTCACATGTATTGTCTTACATGATATCCTTAGAACCCGATAAGACGGTTACTGGCGTTTCTTTTTTCCTTCTTCATTTTTTTTTTTTTTTTGTACTTGAGGACACAGACCGGGAGAGTCTCAACATTACAGCTGCTTATTATTCTCTCATAGACCAGGTCTGGGGAACGCCTTGAAAACGCTCCAACTGCCTCTGTTTCCTGAAATTTCAACCTTTTACGTAACTCCCGCCCGACCGAATGGATGTTCCGTCACTGCAATAACATTCCCGATATTTGATATCCATCTTTAAATAATAAAAAGAAACGCAACCAGATTCAAAACCAGTTTCTCCCCCTTGTCAGTTAAATGCATCATGTGTAATCACATTTTGCTTATTTATTCATATTTTAACTATTAGCTTCTTTCATTTCTATTCTTATCTTATTTATTGATTTTGCATTTATTATATTATCGCATTTATTTTAATTTTATTCTATCATTTAAATCTATTGAACCCGTTTTTCGGTACAGTTTTTAATTTCATGGTTCATCACTGTTTAGTCGTTTTGACGATAAATTGATTCTGATTCTTGAGCCCATGGTTCTGCTGACTCAGCATAATTGTGAGATGTAGTTTTCAAGCACTTAACATTCTTTTTTTGTGCTATTTTATTTTTGCTGTCATTATCTAATGGTCAGTTCTTCAAAACGATGTCTGTGTTGTTGCGGAGCATAAAAAATGTTGGGGGGGCCCTAGCTTTAAAAGAAAGTACTCAACACACACCTTCATTAGAAATTAATAAGCACCTCAAAGTGTTTTGTTTCATCCCAGAATACAGATAGAAAGTGTGAGAACTCTCCTCTCTACAGCTGCAACACATCCATCTGATGTTTGGCTGACAGTATAGTACAGTTCGGGGGTTGGCAGAAGGTCCCTGGGCCATCGACAGTCAAACCCAGCGATGCCGTAAAGATGAAGGGAGGTGAACTCAGACAAGTCAAGAACACCAACCCTGCATGTTCTTGGCTCCTCAAGGGCACATGCTGCTTACTCGCCCGGCCTGTCTGTCTGTGGCATGACTCAAAGTCTCTTTGAATCACTCTTCTGCTCTCTGCTGAGGCTGCAGTTTCAGGCCTTCATACGAGCATGATGCACCGTTCGTATGTCAGTCTGAAAACTTGATGATGGTAAGCAGTGGCAAAGTCAAACCACGGTTGTTTGGAAGTCAAACTGCCTTTTCCAATCATCTAAAATCAACTCAAATATACAGTATACTTTGATTTTTTTTCTCTTGCATTTCCGCATAAACACACAAAATCTTGTGCATCTCCTTAGCTTGAAATAAACTGGGTCAATAAATGCCATCATCAAAAGGCAAGCGCAACAAATGTTCAGACTCTTTTACTAATAATTAATAATAACAGGATCAGAAAGTTGTCAAAGAAAGCCGATGTCTACTGCATTATAGCGGGCTGTGGACATAGTTTTGACTTGAATTAAGATGTTTGGACACATGTCTTTAGCTGAACATCCTGCAACTCTTCGTGGCATTTCTTCCAAGAATAAAAGATTATATCCCTCAAATTATCCTTGGTCTGTTCTTTAGTCAGGTAAGTATATCACCAACGCGTCTATGCTAACTTCCTTGATTAACAAATATATATAAATGATTTTTGGATGAGGAAATTTGGATAGTGTAGCATAACTACATGTCATGGTCAAGCCTAGGCATTTTACTGAAGCCTTTCTTTTTATTTTATTGAATAACATTGATAATAATAAAAATCACAATTCACTGTATTTATTGAGCCCTTTTAAGGAAACACAAAGATACTTTAAAAACAAAGGACAGGTACAAGAAGACAATTACAGGTCTAAGGCTTTGACCACGTTTAAAATATTTATTTATTTTATTTAAATAGTAATCCATTACTGTCTGTACATGCATGAACTAGTATGAACTTTGTTCATACTAATAGAAAATATATTTGAACGTTCAATCAAATATGAATCATTTTCAATGTTGTGTTGAAATGGCTTTTGTTTAAAACAAATATCTTAGTTAGTATTTTTCAAATTTTTTAAAGGCATCCTGATGTTAATTGAACTTTGGATATGACATTTACAGTCATCTTATCAGAAGACGCTGACAAGTTTGCCCTGGATATGAGTGACAGGTGGAAACATAACAGATCTCTCCAACATCCTATTCTCTTTCTCCAACTATCACTGCCTGGGCTTCTGAACCTTTGGGAAACATATTCTTTTTCATCTGTCAGTGAGGATGGAAACAGACATGTTCGAAAGAAGAAAAAAACACAACAATGGCCTTGCCTGCACTGAGGACTCTCAATGTTTTGTATGCTTGAAGCAATGCATTATCTCCTAAGTGTCTAGCAAGCCCAGTATAGTAAATAATGGATGCTCCCTCTTCCTTCTGAAAACCCCTTTTTTTTCCACTCGGGGGACCAGTCGTGGTTTACCTGTATAAATGCCCTTTCTGTGTCTTTGGAGAAACAAATAGCACTAAAGGATGTAGGTCAGAGGATTTCATTAGCGCAGCATTTCTCTCCGTGTCTTCTTCAATCAGCCGTGTGACAGTTGTAACGTCGCTCAAATGTCTTCCGAATCCAATTCGTTGATAAAAAGGATGCACGGACGAGTGATTCGTGACAGGAGATTCGTAGGAAAATATGGCCAATACAGACGACGGCTGAAACAAGATGCTGATAAAGCGAGAAACATTCACCTGTGTGGTATCTTTTTTCCCAGAAGCTTCGCTCCAGTTCCATGAGTCCTGTGGAGTCCTCTCGTACCCTGAAGACACAATCAAGAGAAAACATTTAATTTTACTTACTACTTTTAATGTGTCCAAAGTACTGTTAACAATCCACATCCGTGACTCTCGAGTCTCCCTCCCCCCCATTTACGTTGAGGTTACAACAAAAGAGTTTCAGCGATTGTGAATTATTTACTTGATTCACCATTCGGCCCTTTAACCCTTCAGCAAATGCACGGGCTCCTGGAGTTAAAAATACACTCCCATAGGATCCCTTTGACTCAACATTAGTGTGTGTGTGTGTGTGTGTGTGTGAGTCAGAGAATCCTGATTCGAAAACATCATGACATGTGGCACACGGGCCATCAACTCGTTCAATCAGTCTCAAGAGAGCTATTGGAAAGTCTTTGGAGCACCATTATAGAAGGACTTCAAGAATCATGGTCATCCCAGATGGGATTATTAGAACTTGATCAACACAAAACCCACAACGCTAAGTGTGTGCCCTGGATGTGAGTGTGAGGGTTGATACTCTTCAGCGACTGTGTTGGGCTCTTCTTTAACTACAGGACTCTGTAGCGAAACAACATGTGGTTCATATAGTTATACACACAATTCCACATAGATAATATCTAGAAATAATGTGTATTACCAACAGCACAACCCAATTGATATAAGTAAAGCAATTAAAACAGGGGCCACCTTTTTGGAAAAGAGCCACATTAGATGAATTGAAAATGAGCAGGGGCCAGACGTGAACAGTGAAAATATAGCATTGAGTTTTATTATTTACAACCTAAGGCAGAATTAAGAACTTCTTCAGAGACAGACAAAAAACCTTGTTTTTATTATTAAAGAGTCTCAGTTCTATATTCAATTTGTAGTTTTCATCATTTAACTCTTGAGGTCTTGTTGTATATTTGTTTTAACCCTTTATCTTTGAAACCTTTATCTCAGGGTCAAGGTGACCCATGGCCTAAAAACAAATTTGTATGTGGTATTTATTGTGTTGTCTCTGGGTCAAGGGATACCTCAAACGTTTGCTTTCGGACTTTGGGTCCGATAACACAGGGGGTTAATAATATGTATATTTTAAATATGTACTTTACATTCTCTATTTCAATAATACAATTTTTAAACAGAGACAGCGTGCCATCTTAAGTATCTTAAGGGCCATGAATGACTTGATGATTCACAGTAGTAATGTTTGTGGCCCACAGGTTAAAAAATGACAGGTGACATACTTATTTTATTTCTTCTATATGTCTTGACGCCATAAAGCACTATAACAACCAAACCTTTTTTAACTGGGAATGTAGAATCTGATTTTCTGGATTATTATTTGGCAGTATCATACATTTTAAAAAAGGTTGTAGCTATAGTACAAAGAAGTGAGCAACTGTAAAATTCATATTTACCACTGACATTTGAGGTAAAGAACTGCTGTTGCAGAAAAAGGTATAAGTGATGTTTTTCTTGGTAATTATTAAGCACTCAAGCCTCCGATGCAAGAAGCAAATTCAAGTGGCATCGACCGATGTGAAGAGATGTTAAAGCTGATGATTCATCGTTCATTTTTTACAAAGCCAACATCGCGTAAACTTAATTTCTATCACTTCAAGAGTAAGTAAATGTATTTATTTCTTTATACATTTCCAAATGCATTGACTTAGAAAGGTTTTATTCATCTTTCTTAAACCGTGCCAACCATTGTTATAACTGTCACTTTAAAAGAGTTAAATCTTTAAAGCCCATTTTTATTCACTCGCTGTCAGAACATTTAATAGAAGTCGATCCAGTTTGGAACCATAATTGTTAACAATCTGTGATTGAATTTGACACTCAAGATTTACAGGGAACTGAATAGCTGCTGGCGTCCAACCCCCCTACAAAATTATGGATTACTTTAATCATCTTTACATTTTCTCTTGGAAAATTTTCTGGAATGTGTTCGGTTAATTTGTGGATTTAGCCATTGAGACACATTTTATAAGTCGTAATGTCATTGTAACAATTAAAAGAATTGAATTAAAACCATGTTTTTTTCACTTGAAGTTCAAGATGCTTTTGATTCCTTTTTAAAAACAAACTTCCATGTATTTCAAAATTACATTTATTTCCAGATAAAACCCTACAAATAAGAATAATAAAAAAGCTGAACAAACATGTCTCAATCCTGTGTTAGACTTCATAGCGCTGCATTTTTCTACCCATGAGTCACAGCGTAGATTCGTGCTGCTGAGAGACAGGGGGGACCTCCAAGTCGGACCGGATGAATATTAATGTCATTCAGATGTCTCTGTGTTAATGGATCTGCACACACATCCATACTATTTCACCACATTGCTGTGGTATATCCCCGGCGTGCAGCAGTGTTGTCATGGATACCCCAGACACATCCACCAGCCTATGAACAGGGGGATGCTGAGCTCTTCAGAAGGGGCTGGCGCCGATGCACCCCCCCAACCCTTCTCTCCCATCCCCATTCTCTACCCCTTCCCCCCATATCTGTGTCCCTATTTCCCCCAAATCCTCTGCCTTAGCAATACTTTCTATTCGTGCATGTCTATGTTGAGAGTACAAATCAGAATTATAGGGGATTTTCCAAACATTATCAGGTCGTACAAGAAGGTTAAGATGCCACAGTTATCTTTAGTTAAAATAGTGGTTAACTCGCCTTCTGGGTGGATGTTGTGGGGCACAAATGAATGACTGTATGAGTGTGTGTGTGTGTGTGTGTGTGTGGTTTGATGCCGGTGGTTCTCGTGGTGAAGGGGAGCGTATTGGCCTCAGGGCTATGGTTAAGCCTGTAGTTCATCCTGAACTGATCCTTTTCATTAGCCACTATCAATAATTCAACATTGCACTTGCTTTAATGGTTTAATGTGGGCAAACCTTCAAATCCGTGCACACCCACACTGACACGCGCGCTTTACTTAAGAGCACTCAATTTATTGGCCCAGACCCAACACCTATGAAGTGAGTATATATATATATATATATATATATAAAAAAATACATAGATGTGTTAAACTGGGCACACAACCCTGTTGAAGCAACACAAGCTCACCAAAGAGGGCAGTCATTCATGAATATCATCTTGCTGGGCCTAAACCTACACACCAAATAAAAGTACTTCCTAAATAACTCCAGTGATATTTGCAATATAACATAACGTAGATCAAATCCTCAATGGAAGGGTTAGGCACTGAACAAACAATAACCATCTTAAACAGTCGTATAAACGCATTAAAAAAAATTGAATTATCTGGACCACAACATGCAATTACTTATGTGAGAAAAATACATTCATATATTTATACTGTAATGTTCATGCCCGCCAAACATTTTTGGTTTAGCTCTCAGAACTGTGTTCTTTACTCTTTCTTCTGCGATTGTTTTTCTTGGACTGTCTTTTTGTGCTGAAGCTGTTGAGGCTCCAATTGTGTTGTGCTGTTGTACAATGACAATAAAAGCATTCAATTAAATTCAGTTCAATTACCCAAGCTATGAGTTAAATAATTGATCTGCAGAGCCAAATAACCACAACCGCTGGGCCTGGTACCAATTCTGTGAGAGGAAATCATTTAATTATTAATTAATTATGTTGTTTATTAATATAACTGACTGAAAGTTATTTTGAAGCATTAGCCTGTGATCCTTGTTTCAGTATAGTTTATTCAGATAATTAGCCTGAAAATTAGAAGAACACAAACTATATAGAACTATATAGGGGCCAGCTCAGGCAAAGAATCCAGCCCAAAGACTGTGTTGATTCAGTCTTGTTGAGATTTATTTTTCTAAAGAGCAACTAAAGTGAAAAACCAACTCTCCTTATTTACTCACATGTTGATATATTGAAGACTTCCTCCCCAAGATGCAGTGAGTTCCTTATCATGAAAACGTTTTGAATTTATTACTTTACAAAGTTTTCCCCTGTCTGTAATCTCGGCGAACAAGAGTTAACAAGAGCGGAGTCTATTATGACGTAATAATGGCTTCAATTCTTCGTCCAGCCAGCTCTAATCACCCCCGCTTTGTTTATACAACAAGTTCCTTGACCAATCTCGACGTTTGACCAATCACAGCATAGTGGTGGTGGTTATGGTAAACAGTATTTAATCTCAAGAAAAACTTGTTTCTGTAGGCGGGGCTTAAGCACATTTTCTAATGTAAATATTTCAATGAAAAGAGAGTTTTGTAAAAACAGACAAATACTGATGAGTACAATAGAGGTCCAAGATATATTTAACAGTCACTCAGATAAACAGTTGCCCTATAAATGTTATTTTTTTGCCGTACATGCCATTTTAATTTTGATGTTTTTATCTGAAAGTCAGTCCTTGAAAATGATGTCGACAGTAAACTGCAACGCGGTGCGAAAAAGGGTGGGAGATTCTTGCATTAACTGCCTTTTATAGGGCGTCTAATTTATAGTTTGAACGTTAACGTTGTCTTATGCAAATGAGGGTAAACCCAGTCATGTATTGGATGAACAGATGGGTACTTGTATTTATGCTGTAAGATCTCCTCAAGCCAGTCTATCCTCCCCCCATCTAATTATTCACCATGAGCTCTGTTGGCACCTGACGTGCCGAAGCGTCATATCTTAAATAACCTCGCCAGCCTCACCCAAATATAGGCCCATTTTGCCTGTCAGTTTGTTTCCAGCTATTTTCGCAATACAATGCTTTATAGTTCCTGGTAATTGTGGTACTTCTACATTCCTTTCTTATTCCCTCAAGTACTCTTTATCTTCATGCGTCCTTAGTAAAGCAAGAGGAAAAAAAAGTTGCATACCGACTGAATTCAAATGTAATTTATTGCTTTAAAAGACAGAAACTGAAAGGCGAGCTAAGGATTCTTCTAATGTATTCGGTTGCCTCACTTTCTCAGCTGATGCAGTGGTTCTACTCAAAGGAGGAAAAAAAAAAAGTCCTTTCAGGTCCAAAACAGGATCAAACAATCTGCTGTAGAGTCCAGTTACACAATAACAATGGCTTACATTCACTCACTGGCTGAAAAGACAAGCTTTCACCTCAAAGGGCGTAGATGGAAAGAGCAAGTCTGGTTTTGAAAGTTGGTGTGTGTGGATACGGAGGGGAGTTCAGCGATATCTAAGACGATAATGGTGTTCCCAGATTAGATGGAATCAGTCTACCACGTTTGTTTTGAACAGCCGGCTTATGCCATCCAGGTTTATGCTGATAGCACAGAGAAAATACACCGCGATTCTTTGAAATATCTGACAACGTTTTGACAGGAAAAAAGGTTTTCATCTGAGAATGGGAAACTTCCTAAAGAATAAAATAAGACATAAGACATCGTGGCATTATCACCAAAAGGATGTCGTAAAGTGTGCGTTGTCTCTTCGTTGTCGATCTCCAAATTGTGACTACACAATATGGATCCTATAGGTATCGTAGATTAACTAATATGCTGTGATAAAGCAGATTCAAAGTGTAAAAAGCTCTTCATAATCAGAATCATAAACGAAAGTAAATCTGTAATAAACATGGAATATTATTTGGCTGTAATCGACTTCTTAGGGACTTTTCATTTTGAAATTTAGAATGGAAATAAAAGTATAAAATAGTAACACAATTGAAATCACAATCCAATATACAGTCAATCCAGAGACTTAAAGTTGCAAGATTTAATTTTTATAAACAATATATAATCATTATGTTTCTGTCAGTAAAACTAAGTGCAACCATCTATAGTTACTTGAACTTTTAATACTTGATCAAATAGAATCGATTAGTTAGGGGATTGAGTTTAAAAAGTTTCTTCATTCACTTGTAAGCGATTAACCATTGCTGCTCATGCGCCCTGCTCCCATAAGAATCATTCTTAATCTTCAATCTTCGAGACACTGGAAACCTTGTCTTTGAATACAACACAACATGCACCATTAAAATGAATCAAATTCAATGTGACTGTGTTGAGAAAACATGTTGATATTGTATATGAATGTTTCACTTCTATCATTTGTTAACAGGTGAGATGTTAAGATTTTTGTTGTGAGCCAAAACATATTTTTGAATTTAAAAAAAGTGTTGTATTGATGTATATCTATTCCATATTTTTAACAAAGTTATGTTTCTAGTTCTTTTGATTTTTTGCCAAAAAGTTGCATAGTCTCACTACAACCATGGGAAACTATGCCATTGGTTAAATAAAGAGATCTGATTTGCATTATTAAACATTGATTCAGTGAGATAATCTAAGCCAGAATTCCAGATTCCATTCTTGTTTGGCGATGGTTCTCTTTTTATTTTCCAAGAATTAGTATGCAGTCGAGCATGGGCGAGCTTGTCAAGATCAGGGGAAGAATCTTTTACCACCCACTCGGTGGATCTACATTCATGAACAAAGTTGACAAGGAAGCCGACCAGAGAAAGCAAATAAAATGGCAGCAAACACTCAGCATCTTCCTTTTTATGTGGGAGAAGAGAACACCTTCTCAGACTCTTCTATCTGTCTAGTAAGACTGTTCACCTGTCAGTAAAAAAAAACTCTTTTTCCCTTAAGAGCCTTTTCTTTTAGTTTCCAGGAACTATGCTTCGTGCACTCAAAAAGAAAATTCATACAACTGTGCCTTTTTGGGGGGAATTCTGCTTGACTATAGAACTCCTAAACATCTATGTCAAGAGAAAGCGATCTAGGGCCCTTCTCTTGCCGAGCCTGAGCTCCCCTGGGAATTGCACTGCTCATACAATGGATAGAGGAGGCCTTTTGTTAAGTCTCTGGGAGCTGCAGGGCTAGCTCTGGATCAAAAGTGTATGTGTGTGCTTGTGCGCACTCGCTCACGCACGCACACACACAAAGATGGCACAGACAAGTGCACGATTTTGCAGATGCACACACTTTTTTCCGTAAACTTTGTTGGACCAAGTAAACTTCTTCACCTTATCGCTGTAGTTTTTCCGAAGGGCAGATGGTTAAATCGGAAAAAATCCAACGGAAAAAAGACAAAGAGGGAAATGTTCGTCCGGTTTAGTGTCCCTCTAAATAGGGCTTGTTGTTGCACTTTTTACAAATCGCGGCTCAAAGCCCCTGGCTGGGCTTCCTCCTGGGAGTCAAGCCAGGGGGATTCCCGCCACGGCCTGTGTGACTTGAAGGTTCCGCTGTGTGTGGCGCGAGTATTCATCGCCAGTGTAATTGTAAGATCAACTGACAAGTTAAGTTTAACGCGTATGAATGAAAATGTATATTTTGGCAAGAGATCACATTCGACCATCCATCTGTTCCCGTAATGTCATTGTTGTGGTCTTGCCACCAATGTTCACCGCATCATTTATTTTATATTTTATAGCACTGTTTCTTATCAATGTTCTCGGGAATCTTGGCCGGTTCCCAACACATTTCTCAAAGACAGACAGTATTTCTTCCGAATTGGCAAAGAGAGGGTCAATTTATTTGAGGAGTTTATCTATAAAAATGGTTGAATTTGGATTAGGCTAAGGCAGAGGCTAAGGGTAAGGGTAAGGTTAAGGGTAAGGGTAAGGGTAAGGGTAAGGACTAAGGGCAAGGGCAAGGGTAAAGGTAGGGCTAAGGGTAAGGGTAAGGCTAAGGGCAAGGGTAAAGGTAGGGCTAAGGGTAAAGGTAGAGCTAAAGGCAAGGGTAAAGGTAGGGCTAAGGGTAAGGCTAAGGCTAAGGGCAAGGGTAAAGGTAGGGCTAAGGGTAAAGGTAGGGCTAAGGGTAAGGGCTAAGGACAAGGGTAAAGGTAGGGCTAAGGGTAAGGGCAAAGGCAAGGGTAAAGTTAGGGCTAAGGGTAAGGGTAAGAGTAAGGGTAATTTTTTTTATTACTCATGTTTTAGCTTTTCCAAGCTCTTGGTTTCGCCTGCACTCTCCCTCCCTCTGTTCATGGTCTGCTCTCTGCAGCCTCCAGTATGTCTCCCTACCTAACCACCAGCCCCCTCCCCTCTCAAGTCTCTGCCTTGCTTTCAGCTCCAATTTTGGGCACAATGAAGTTGTTCTGGCTGACAGTTTGGCCAGTAGAATAAGTGTTGTTTGAGCCCGCTGTGTGGCCTCTAGTGGGTCCATTCTTCCCCCTCGCCAGCTCACTTACCAAGAGTTGGTTGGTGAGACTGGAAAGCCAGCCTTCCCCACGCTCCCACCCTCAACCCAAACAATTAGCCAAATCCTCAACGCTAAGCAACACGTAGCTTTATTCCTCTGAATGGAATTGATGTCTAATTTTCGCCACATGTGTCCCATGGCCGTAACAGTCAAGTTGGCCTGATTTACTCAGTTACTCCAATGCTGTGTCTCAAATCGTATACTTCTCTTAGTCCACTGGCGGTTAAGTATGCATCAGGATAGTGTTTGTACTAACTAGTATGCAAATTCTCGACAGATAGCTTGTCTCAAATTAAACACTGCAAAATGACGCAACAGTTTCTTCTTCTATTACTATTTAACGATGATTGCCACCAGCTGTAGGCACACTATCGCCGACAACCTTCATGTTTCAATATTCACAAGATATTTATGCCGGTATCAGCACAGAGACAAGTGTCGTCCTCCTACTGCTGGCTGAAAATGCACCTTTAAGTCTATGCATATATAAATATAAATGACGTAATTTCCGTTCACAACGTCAACGTCACTAAGATGGCGGTAGTTTAGGGTAGAAAGTGTCCATACTGAGTTTTGTATGCGTTTTAGTACGCCAATTTAGTGTGCATGGTTCAATACATTTCGCATACTAAGAATTGAGACACACTAATGCACTTAACATACTAAGTTTAAGTATGCAAGTATGCGATTCGAGACACAGCTCCGGTCTTGTTGGACGTGTCGGAAAGGATTCCGTATTGGGGTCAGCTGGAAAGACAAAGCCCAAAGCCCTCTCTCCTCTGTCGCTTTCTGTAAGCATCAAACAAGCTCTCTTTCTTTCTCTCCCCCTCTTCCTAGCCTCCGCCTCCCGTCACTCCCTCTGTTTTCTCCCTTCATCTGTTCCAATGAGTTATCAAAAAAGAAAAAAAGTAGCACCTCACACGATAACTATTCCTCGTGTGTGTTGCGACACACAAAGCACACATACATACAAAATAAGCCAGAACATGAGAAAGTGGCTTGGGGAGGCCCCCCCGATGGGGTGGGGGGGAGCCATATGTCCAGGCGTTGAATATCAGTGGGCTTGCCCCCAGCGATCCGCCAGACCACCATAACTTAGTTTGTCTTCAGCACAAAGTTTGGTCCAAGCTTGGCTGGCTTCATTAGGACGCTATTCTCTGGAGCCAATGAAGCTCGACAGACCTCCAACAAAGGAGCTAATCACACTCAATGCTGCTCTCCCTCGCTCTTCTTCACCTTCACCCTGTTTATATGAAGGAACAAAAAGATATTCCAATGGGAACACACTCTGCTTCAAATCAATAATCAAAGCTTCAACACTGGGGAAAGGTAAAAATGCGAGCGAAAATTAACAATTGAAGAAAGAACATTTAAAAAAAAAAGAAAAGATAACGTTTGTAATTTCCTGCGTTTTACTTTGTCTGTCTTCCTCCAAACACTGAATGTGTAAACTTAATAGGGATGCAGAGAAAGTTACTCTTTTGTGCATGCCTTATTTTTGTGTTTTTGGTGTTTGTGCGACTGAGGATGTAGCGCTCTGACAATAGAGAGCCCCAGGCGGCTGAATACTTGAAATGACCTTGAACCCCGGTGTTGTCCATTCCCATGGCTGCAGGGGCGGTGAGCATGTCTTAGTTTCTTCGTGTGTGTGTGTGTGTGTTTTGTGTTTACGAGTACGAGACCCCCCTGTCTATTGTCTGTACATATAACAAGATCTAGTCATGTAAACTGCAACAGTTACAATACCTGGCCATTAGATCTTAATTGGGTTATTGCGATTTATTCAAGATTTCTCACTATATTTGCTTAATTTTCGTATAGTTGAGGGTGTTTTAGTATCGATTGGAGCCTAAGAGTATCAATACAATATGACTTTGCTAATCAGTGTGTATAAGATATATCTACACTAAAATATGTGTTAGATAGTTTATCTTTTTTTTAATTTCACATCTGGAAGATTGACAGTATCTGTTCTTTTTAACGTTAGAAGAAAAGTCAATATTTTTGGAGAACTACTGACGCTTCAACTGGAGTTCTGGTAAATATCGAGAGCAAACTTTTATCTGGTTTAATCAAAAAATATTCACTCACACATATTGTTTATAGTAAGATATGCTTTGTGCAGCTAGGAAAATAGCTAATGCTAGTTCAAAGCATCTTGTGATGTCAATAACTTGTTTTCTTATATCATTAAATCTAATACTTATGTTATTAAGACGTAAGAAAAATATGACTGTGTGAAACAACCGAGTTCATAAAATCCAAGGAAAGATGCCCAAACTCTTAATACACAAACATGATTATTTTGCTGAATATAATTTTATCAAATCATTTTTGGTGAACAATTTACTTACAAAGCTGACCCAGACAAATTACCCAGTCTTATGTTAGTCGTGGTATTGACTGGATTATCTAACGATTTAAATCCAGCTAAAATATATTGTGATGCACTTTAAATTAAAAAAAGCCCAGTTCAGTTTGCTTTCATACAGAGGCTGCTTCTTTTCCCCAAACAATATTCTCCATTTTACTGTGTATCCTACTGTGAACAAACTGAGGTCAGGTGGGAGCAGAGGTCGCCTGGACTTACAGACACGTCCTCTCGGTGTCAAAATAGAAAGACACACATGGACAGCATCAAAACACAGCGGAGCAAAAAAGGGAGCCCGTGGGTTAGGAAGAACAGTAGGGGGGTAGAGACGGTGGAGGGAGATCCAGCAAGGGGTGGAAAAGGCCACAGCAACCATCCCTGCTAGGAAACAAATGTCAGCGGCTTACTCCCTCAACTTGGGGAGTGGTTAAGCAGAAAACAGAATATCTTTAAATAATGGAAGAAAACAGGAAGTAGTTGAATTTGAAACTAGTTTGGTGGTAGTGTGACATAACGTAACTGACTTTTTGATAAGTTTTAACATCATAAATGCCCGTTAAAAAGAGACAAAAAGGCAATACATGAAATACTAATGAAATACCATGAGTCAGACTTGATCACTAAATAAATGTAGACACTCCTGTGGCCCAAGACAAGATCATTTGTATACAAAGCAATGACTAAACCTGTATTTCCACTTAACCACTTGGTTTGCAAACTCCCCCCAAAACAGAAATTCCTTATCTTATCTAGTGTTTGTTGCTCCATTATATTTGTTTTTACCTATACATTAAAGGTCCAAGCGTTGAATCAGTAAATATTTAGACCCGATCTTTATCTTCAACGCCAAAGGAACTAAGATTAGTGACATATTCACACTGGCTGAGATACCTGGTGTTACCCTGGTAAGTACATACCGTAGATTTAGAAAGTGTCGAAAGAAAAGACAGTTATTTGAGGAAAATGTCTTAAATAGAAAGAGAGAAACATAAAGATGACTAATGATGATATAAAAATAAATTTGAGATTGAAATAACCCAATAATACAATAAATACATATTAACACTTGCATAGTTGTAATTCGCCCGTTTCCCTTGAGTTCAATATTCATATTAAATCAAACTTCCAATAGAAAAACACTCTCCATGACTTCTACTAGAATGTTGAACCTGCTCTCTTCGCCCTGAACTCAACATTGAGCCGTATCAAGGAGAAGAAAAAAAAAAGAAACACCTACACAACACTGTGCCATTTCTTTTTCTATACCCCGAGCGTTTTCCTTCAACCACCGTTTCTTTCTCAATGTTCCTTCTCCTAACACAAATTGCGAAAAGTTTCTCGACGAAAGAAGCCCGAAAGTGTGTGTTCTCGTCTTCGTCAACACTTTTACACATTCTTCAGTCAGTGATTTTGCCTCTGTGTTAAGGCTGAACTATCCTGTGCCTCTTTTCACAATATAGATTGCTGCTATTATCCGCAGCTATTCCTCTAGATGGCACAAGACATGGGAGGGAAAAACGGATGAAGGAATTTCAGGCAAGTAGAGTAGAAATTGCTGAGTGACAATTTCCTATGCAATTGTCAAAGTCAGTCAGTTGTCATGTCCGATTTCCCCATTCCAGGTAGCTGAGCTTTATGTCCGAGAGCATTGTCTGATGGTGGTCTGAGTGCGGAGTGCTATTTTATAACATTAAAAAGTTCACTTCATGTTGGATATACGTGCAACATTGCAAGGACATTTATGCCCTTCGAAGTCCTTCACTCACCATTGTCCTTGCCAATCTTGCTGCCACGTTACGGTGTCCTTCAGGGTCCAAAAATTGCTTTAGTAGCAGGACGACTCAAACAACCCATTAGACAGCTCAACCAAGCTGAAAGTACACACAAAAGAATAATAAACGTCACAACACTTGCAATCATACGGATATCTTCTTAACATTGTCATGTTCTTTTCAGCAGTTGTATCCTATCAGTAAAATTATGTATCGTATTCCTGAGGTTTAAAAGGTGTTTTATATCTGAACTGACATAGTGTGACTCTTGACGTACCAAGATGCTTGTTAGACTCATGTTTACTAATAAAAAAGACTGTAAACTAGCACAAATAAGTAAGACACTCTATGTAGGACCAGCTTTTTGCAGAGAAGCCAGATGAACTCCTGCTGATTCAGCGTTAGATTCAAGGTGTTTACTGTCATGTGCACAGTAGGAGTTAGATCCCTGTGGACTAACAATAGAACATACAATGGTATCTATAAAAAGAAACTACAGCTAAATTCAACATATAAACTATAACAAAAGGAAACCATAGTGCCAGCCTATGGTGAGATGTCGCTTTCATGAACAAAACCTTGTTTGTTTTTTTCCACTTGTTCTTCTTTAATACTGCTGTATTTATCTGAAAGTCGTCATGGAAAATGGTTCTAAAAAAGGTTGGGAAAACCAGATCCACATCTTATTATTCAAATATTTTTGACGGCAAATTAGGTTTTTTATTGTAAAAGTACAGCAGTTGGTTGGTCGGGATTTTTTACACATTGTTAATATGGTAAGGTTTGCGTCTCAAACAATACTTTGTGTATCAAAACACATTAATCACAGTTGACTAAAAAGTATTCTCTGCGCTAATGATTACACTACCAAGTCGTGTACTCCCTGAAAGTGAATTAGGACTTCATCTCTTGTGTTGGACCTTCTGTGCTGAATTGGAATCTATAAATCAAATGTAGATAAATCTCTCAAACAATTTGTTACCTCAAAAAATACCTTAAATGTTCCCCACTGACAAACTCTAATAGCAGAGATGAGTAGGGGTGTGTTTTGTCAAGAATCTGACAATACAATATGTATAACGATACATGGGCAACAAGAACACGGGGAGAACATACAAACTCCACACAGAAAGGTCATAAGTTGGCTCCCTCCCGACCTGGAAGCGAACCAGAAAACTGTCTGCTTTGAGGCAATAGCGCTAAAAATTGCACCACTATGCGCATTTCATTTATTTTGAAACCAAAAAATATTTTCAAACATCAGCTTTAAAAGCTGCTGGAGTCGACTGTATCCTCTCGTCCTAAGTCATCGCCTGGATCTCGAAGGATTTCATTGTCCATGTAGCTGCGGAGAACGTATGGACTGCTGCCATCCAGCAACCAGAAGTTTAATTTTAACATGAAAATGAACAAACGCCGCAAATATGCATGTTAATTGTAAATTATTATTTTTTTAAACACACTTTATTGAACTGTAAACCATTAAGGGACTATGGTAACAAGTTGAAAATGTTTTAAAGCCCAAAAATATAGTGCCGAAAAATATCGATATAGTATGGTGGTCAAAAACATCCCTAATGATTAATAAACAATTGTATTCGAAAACTTTTAGAAGACCACAGTAACTGAAGGAATTGAAAACTTCTGTCTTAATTCCCCGCAAACTCATTACCGCCCGAGTTCCCCATAATAACTGTGCTTGGACTTCATGTTCTGTATACACGGATATTTGAGAGCTTGTCGACTTGTTTTTATCACAGCTACTCCGGAATGAATGTGGCGGAAAGAAATACACATTGTACGCGAGCCCTTTCACTTTGGGCCTAAAATCAAGTCTTTTGTGGCCGCTCGGCATTGAAGGTGGGAATACTGTGAGGCTAAAGGGGGTCTCTCTCGGTTCGGTCTTTTCGCCACAGATGAGCTTCATGCCCACGTGGTGGAGGCAGCGTGCCAATCGTGCGCGCTCGGGTAATTGATTGCAGCTACTAACAAGGGCATAATGTATTCTATTGTGGCCCGTGTTCATTACGGCAGGAAGCAGTCTGATCTTTTTCCTTTTTGTTCGGCTTCTGCTTCTCACCCTCCCCTTCCCTCGCATCTCCTCTTCCCTTCCTCTCTCTTTCTCCTCGGCGCTGGAAAAGGGAAAGAGGCGATGCAAAAGTGCCATGACAGCCAATGCATCCCTCTCTATCCCCGCATGCAGACACGACGTGGAACAAAGGACGGATGGAGAGAGTGGCGAAGGCTGTATGGAGAGTGATGATGCTTTCGCAAGCCTCCGCACGAGTCCCCGAACAGCCATGAAAACTAATGAAATATGTCCACTCGATTAGACCTTATGCAGATAGAAAATAAATAGATTACGGTGCTTTGGACCAAAATAGAAATTCATAAACTCTCTGCGATTGTTTTAATTACAAAAAATATATTTCAAATAAAGGCATATTGACGACTCGGGTGACAGACCAGACTAGACAAAGTGAGGTCGGTTCATCACAGAACATTAGTATTTAATAGACACGAGTATAAGGTTTTGTTTAACCCATGTGTTATCTCAGGGTCAAGGTGACCCGAAGGCCCATAAACAATGTGTTTGTGGTATACCTCAAACACATTTGTTTTCTTGGCGAAAACACAAGGGTAAAGACTTTTGTAGTTCTTTTTTGTCATTTTTTTGAGTAGTAAGTGCTTGTCAAAAAATATTTAAGTGAACATTATATTATCAATAAAATATATTATAATAAAAAAATGGTTTTAGACATTTTTTAACTGGCTTGTTCACTGTTTTGTAGTTTTCTTATTTTGTAGTACTACTCCTGTCTTTTTCATTGTTGCTTTTAAACTTCACATACAGTGTCCTTGTATGTTTTGAAAGGCGTCTTCTAAAATAAATACCATTAATTATTATTATTTAGCTTTATTTGATTTTATTTTTCATGTCTTATTGTTTTTTTTCCAAGATATTCCCATTATATTTAAGCTTGCAATATCGAATCATTAGCCATTGGGTTCTGCTGTAATTCATGTATAAATACTGACGAGGAAGAAAGACGTACAAGAGAATAAACGATGCGTCTAGTGATGTGACTTAAGTGTGTTTGTGGGAAAACAACGCGACAAAAGGGTTGAATGTTCCAACTTCCATCTAAAGGTCCATTCATTCCAACATCCTCTGATGTGTCTCTTAATGAGATGGTGAGACAAGGACGGTATTGTTGTCCATCCAAGAGATCCCGGCAATGAATCAATCAGTGAAAGAGCAACAAAAAAAAAACGTTTTTCATCTGATTAAATTTCTTATGAATCCCTACTGAGCCAACAGTTCTTTGTTTTAATGTCTCAATGTGTACGAAGACCCAACAAGTGTTGAGCTCCTCCATAACAAGTCAACAGAGACAGATGATAGAGGGAAAGAAAGAAAAAAAAGCTACAAGAGACATAAAGCCGATGGGAAGGTTTGTCCACCCAAGTGGATCCAAGTGGATAACTAGTGAGCTCAGGAAAGCCCCTCAAAGGGCCGGTCTGAGATCTGTGCTGATGTGGATGAAATGTCGTGTTGAAAAAAAAAGAAAAGGAAAGAGCTCTCACTTACAATCTGTACTTCTCCACTCACGAGACTCAATCACTATCTCCTTCCATGAAAGTCTGTTTTTTTTCCTGCATCTATTGGACCGTTTACTTTCTCAATGGATAAACAAAACTCTCTTGATATATGTTAACGTTAGCAAAATACAGGCTCATTTAATTGATGAATTCATTGTCAATCTACATCCCATATGGTTAGTTTTTGGTTGATTTTTGCATTTAGACTATTATTTTTAAACTATAAATGAATTCATGTTAAAGGATAATGTTGCTGTTATTAAGCTTTTCACGGGAATCGTTGTCAATCAAAAAATATTTGTAGTGTTACACATTTAAAAAAAAGTATAATAAAGAATTGATTCTAAGTTAAGCTACAATTCTATTAACATTTGAGCTCCAACAGATCCTTTCTTTTACATCCCCAAGACTAAATATGTCTGGCCAAGACATTTTATATGACTTTTTAATAATATTTAATATACATCACATACACATACTTCAAAGTGCACCAAAAACTAGTCGCCTCCAGTATGAATTATACATGACAATAATGATGTCAAAACAATAGTGATGCATGTAATGTGTGTCAGTAGTGAAACATGTTCATGCTTGTAGTGAAACTGAGTTAATGTTTCAATTTGCTTCTGATAATAACTGATGACACAACGTGTTCAGACTCTGGTTGTGTCTCTAAATTGGCTATATTTGGCTTTTTTGCCAGATTGAGTTTAAAAATCCTCCTCTAATGTACAATAATACACAACACACAGCTTGTATAGTGCAATGATTAGTGTTCTGTATGTTCTATATGAATTTTGTTTCCCCTGAAAAAAACCTACGTACATTTTGCCTCACAATGACATTCATTAAATGTACTTAATTTTAAAAAGAAATGTAGCTTCATTAATTCATTAGTATGTATTCATCTATGTTTCTACAACTGAAATCGCCCAAATGGATATTATATTTAACTAGTTGTTTTTCAAACACTTGGATTCCTCCATTACTGATGAAAAAACATGCTCAAGTCACTCAGAAATTCAGAGACGATGTGTTATTGCCGAGACATTGTGCATCACCAGTGCAACAGAGAGGCGCCTCTCTCTCTCTCTCTCTCTCTTTCTCCCCCCTTTTTCTCCCTCCCTCATCCCTCCTGCTCTGCACTATGCAAAACAGCGTCATGAATATGCTCAATTAGGTGGGACCGGTGTAATTTTTCTAGCTTATGGGATGTGACATTTGTGGAGCGCCAGCATACATCAGCGTAAATGTGACTGACAAATGTGTAATCCCTCCGTGCAATCAGCTTTTTTTTTTCTTCTTTTTTTTCTACACACAGCACAACATATACACCTGCTTTGATAGACTAAACGGCTACATATATAATACTGTTACATTGGATTGAAACATTTGAGAAATACAAAATATGTGGGGGTTTTTCTTACTTCAGGTGTGTTTCAGTTGAGAAAAGAAGATGTTAAGGCGGATGATGATGATGGTGATTTGTTTCTGACAAATAAATCCTTGTATATAATGTCATTTTTTTCATCACGGTTCAACAACTCGTATCGTAATTGTATTTTCATTTTATTTTTATGAATTATTCATTATTTATATGCCATTTTATATCTCTAATTTTATTTTTAATTTATTATATTTTATTGTATTATATGAATCTCTTTTTTTTATTTCATTCGTATTATTTAAATTTACCACAAATTAATTGCTGTGTTGTGTTTACAAAATTGTCAATAAAAGATTTTTTATTCCGGTTCTGTGTTGTTGTTTTTTTAAGTTGAATCGTCTTTAAAAATAATATTATACGCTTTATATTCTTATCTTTTTTTTACTTTATGGTGCACATAGATGAACATATTCTGTAGAATAATTATCCACTGAATAGCTGTATTTTCTATTTCACGCACCTTTAAGGATGCATTAGCTGCCTTTAGCCCATCTTTACTTCCTCCTCTACACTTCCTCCACGATGCCGCCGAACTCCTGTTTTATCTTTCTAGATCGTGAACAAAAAAACACGTGACGGCGTTTCAAAAACCAATTTCCGATAATTATATCTTATTCCGACACACACACTCATCACCGGAACACATTCAACACACTTTTTTCCCGCGCTCTTCAGAGGGAGCCAATTTACAGATGCAGTACTGAACCTGCCCTCCGCACCTCTCGCCTCTCTCTTTGCCTTCGCCTCGGCCCTTTCCCATTCACCCATGCAGACCTGCACACACACACACACACACACACATCAGCACACGTCACGTACAGCACCCTGCCTCTATCTAACTCGCTGCCACACATACCGAAAAAGGGAGGACGCATCCCTCATAGCACCCAGGAAATTAACTTGACATTTGATGCAGACAGAAAATATATTTCTGTGGGGTGAGGGAGGAGGAGGAAAAAAAAAACAAAAAAAAGTGTACCAAGGCAGAGACAGCATAAACCCATCCCTTGTTCATCCTTCCTCACCCCACCCCCTTTAAGCCCAGGGACGCATTCGAGGGGGATTTCAGCGATCTGCAATGCAGACGCCACTGGGTGCCCACGGAAAAGAAAAAAAAAATGAGCTTCATCTTTCGCCTGTCCTTCTCTCTCTGTTCGCATTCTGTCCCTCTTTGTTTCCACCTTTTATGAATCCCGAGATCCATTTTCATATCCCCTCCTGCTTGTCACTCTTTTTTTTCTATTTATCCACGGAGCTTCATTTGAAAAACACACCGACTTGTGAAAGTAAAAATGAAATTAGTGTTGCTGTTAATATGCTCTCTGTTGGAAGTCCACCCCCCCCACCCCCCTGAACCCCCTTTTTTTTCTTAATATTTTATTCCCGGCAATAAAAGAAGCTGCTTTTTGCTCCAGAAATGACTCCATAGCCGAAAATGTATTATGAGCGACTGGAGAGGATCCATCATTCGTGGTCTAGCATACGCTTGATAAGATTAACGACGGAGCCCGGCGGCCTTGTAGTAACCTCGGCGTGGAGCCCAAACACCGTGAGCGAGGGAAGGACCACAATTAATACATCATTATGCACTGCTACAGTTTAAGCCCGTGAACGATCACAACACGGAGCGAGACCACCAGCCAGCCGAGCCAGCCGGGGTCTGTCTCAATATCCCCTCCTTTTTGCATTAGACATGCAGGAATGTTAACATCATTATGTCTGTCTGTGCCCACCTCCTCCATTTCTATGCCAATATATTGAGTCGGTGTGTGTGTGTGTGTGTAGGTGTGTATGCTGCTATATTTAAATGTGATTTTCTTTCTCTCTCTCTCTCTCCAAGACTGTCCAGGGGGTTCATTTCGGAGCATACATATCATTTTGACACTGATATTAATACCAGATTGACTCAATATGTCTTTGTGTGGTACCAACTATTCGGGAAATGCTTTTTTTTCTCCTCCATTTATTGGCTATTTATTTAGCACTTAAAAAAACAGCATTTGACACAAAGTTAAATCACTAAGATTGTACAATAAAAGCAGATGAAACTAGTAAAAGGCACTTAAAATAGCTAAAGACTTAAATGCCAGGGAATTAAAGTGGGTCATTTATTTTTATATTTACCCACCGTTTATTAATTTTTAACCACAATCAGTCCACAAACATATATTTTTGTTTCATTATGTGAACAATAATGCATTTAAATGTGTGTAGAATAATTCAATGTGTCTTTGCATGGTACATAGTATTCAGGAAATGCATTTATGAACCCATTTATTGGCTGATTTCAGATTAATATAATGATGAGTAATGGGTGAACCAATTCATTTAATCGTGAATCCAAGTTACTATCTTGATTTTATGTTGAATTCTTAGCTACATTTCATCGCTCACTCAACTCAACTAGCAGTTGAAAACAACAGCAGTTGACACAAAGTTCTGTATAAAAACATATGACACAAAAAACAGTTAAAAACACAAGGATAATACAATAAAAAGCAAGTAAAAGTCTCTAAAAAAGTTAAAATCCAGGGAATAAAAGTGTGTTTTAAGACGAGTCATTTGTCTCTTATTTTTAATTAATGTATTGTTCATTCATTCATTTTCTACCGCTTTATCCGTTATGAGGGTCACGGGGAAAATGGAGCCTATCCCAGTTTCATTGGGTGAGAGGCAGGGGACACCCTGGACAGAACCAGTCTGTCGCAGGGCACACAAAGACGGACAACCATTCACACACACACACACTCATACCTATTATATTTTATTTAATGAACCTCTTTTGAATTCCATTCATATTATTTCATTTGTATATTTTATAATCTGTGATGCCACCGCAACAAATGCCTCTCTTGTGTTCATAATACTATCAATAAAGGTTTTCAAACTATTGTTATATTTACCCACAACATATTTATTTTTGATCACTATCATTCCACAAACAGATGTTTTTTTTGCTTCATTAAGTGAAGTAGTGCATGTAAAAAGTGTCTACAATCATTTATTTAATGATTTAAGACCAGGTCAATGGATTGTTATCTTTCTTTTCTAATAAAGAAACTTGTGTTGTAAACACAGATTATAGGATTGTTTTGTGGTGTCAGCACAGAATGAAAGACTGAAATAAGATAACACACAAAAACCGAACCAAGCAACAAGGCGGCTATTGTGTAGGGCCATCGGTGTGTGATCGATATTGTCATTACTTTATTTGAAGTACACAGTGAGCGACTTTCCATGTTTACAACTAATATAATACTGTTTTTTTTCTCCATTCATGAATTTATTTAAGTGATCACAATAAAAGACGAGTTGCTTGGCTTTTTAATGCTCAATTTTCCAACAACGGGATTCATATATTTTCCTGTTTTGTTTCCTTATTTAATATTAATTACCTTCCCCTAGATCAGCCGAACCATATTTCAGTTTCCAACACGCGTCATCATTTGTCACAGAATGTCCGGAGAATGTATGCGTGTACAGTCCGAAGGATCCTTATCTTCTTCCTCTGCTTATTCCGACTCCCTCCCCCTCGCTCTGCTCGCTGTCAGCCATTTGCATTTATTTGCATGATTTTTACAACAAGCGTATCCTTTGTTCTGTTGACGCTGTGCTGGAAACCCTCCCATTGCAGAGCTATTATGCAGCTTCACCTTCAGTTTTAATTCAAAATTACATGCAAGAAATTCCCACAAATCTTCGTGTGACGCCGGATCCTAATATAGAACAAACACACGTGTGTGTTCTCGCTCATCTCTGTAGCTTCCTGCTATTGCTAAGAGGCAATATATTTCAGGGGGGAAAGGATTGCATCCAAGCATGAAATATGGCCGGCAGAATAAAGACAGGAAATATTATAGATGGGAAATAAATAATTGACTCTAAAATTCCTTCCTCGCATCAATAATGTATCATTCCAGTTGGAATTACCGGCTGAAACCTAAACCTGAGAATTCAGATTTATCGACTCATTTATGTGCGATTAAGGTTCGTCATTTACTGCCAAGTCATCGCTTTGTCTGGTTTGTTGACTTACTTTCGCCCCGGAGAAACCATGTCTATTAATTGCGGCGATGGAACTCTGATTATGCAAAAAAGAAGAAAAACCTCGCGAGACAAACAGTTTGCGTGCTCGACTTCAAACTAGATGCAAATGCTTATCATGGAAGTGTAAGTGCTTTTGTTTTGCCGGTAATGAGAAAAATGCTAATGCTCAAGAAAAAAAAAAGATAAGTACACTGAATGGATAATCACGGTCGTCATCGCAGATAGTCGAACGTCGTGGCAGTCCAGGAGGAAGAGCTCGGAATCTGGATTAAATCTCTTGATTATACTCATCTTCATTCATAATACAGTCGCGCATGCATATATACATCCAGCTCCTTTTGACCTCCGACACACTTGCAATCCTCGACTCTTAGCTGACGTGGAGGACGTCAAGTTATATTCATGCGATGAAAAGACCCTTTTGAAGCGTCTTTATTAAAGAGACACAAAGTTCTCAATTAAAGCTTCAAAATTGGAACATGGAAATGAAAATAACTTAGATTTGTAGGCTAGGAATTATTAATAAATATTGTTAATTCAATGTTAAGGGATTCGTTCTGAAATATAACCAAACATTGGCAGGTGTGGCCTCTAACAGTCCGTGAGATATTTAAAACACGTATAGAAATCACTTATATAATCTCTATTGTATTTATTATTACTGTTTAAAAAGGTGTTTTATTCTGAAAGAACATCTTAATTCTGGAGAAAATACAATAGCCTGTGGCTCTTGACACAGAAGGTTGCTAATTTCAGTGACGTTTACTTAAAATATATGTCTGTGAACTGGCGAAAATTAGTAATTTGTTACAGAGAACCCAACCCAATTGCTATTTTATTTTAATGGATGAACATATCGCTGATATTAAACCAATCTTTGGTGCAAAAAAAAGGCTCCTTAGAAGTAACTTTAGGGCTATTAAAGGTGCTTGTATTTTTAAAAGAAGATATTGAAACGCCATTGGAAAATAAATTAACTAATAATGTTAACCACTTTCACCCACATGTACAGCTTCCCTGAATAAACAAGACCATTCATGAACCAGATTAATATTCAGGTTGATGCTTTGGCAACAAAAAAAAACATCATGTGTGTTAAGATTGTCACTGAAGCGAACACTTGTTCTGCCCAATGTACTGACATAAAGAATTGAAAAATCAATTTCTGTTCTAGGTTTTCTTGTATATATTTGCTGAATTTAAAGGAAATGTAATAAAAAAAAATATTTTATGTCCAAGTTGTTTAATACAAATTTACTTTTTTAAAAGCTATATCTTTTGTTGGACTATATGCGTGATTACACACGTTATATTTTCTTAAACCTAAATATTAATAAAAGATAATTAAGGTCGACGAGCGCTTAAAACAATCCACCTAAACTGATTTGTTTATTCTTGTAATAAGCTTTCCAGGAGTTTTAAAATTGGTGATGAGTCAAAGTGCAGCGTTTGTTTCTATACTGTGTGAAAGCGTGGCACCCACTGATAATCATCTCAATTATTAAAAATGCACACATACAGTCAATCTCTGACTGGGTAAATAAAGAAAAAAACTTCAGATGATTGTCGATAATAAATGTCGGAAATGGGCTTATTAACTCCTTTCGCTCTGAGGGAGACAAAATGTCACGGATCACCGTGATTTGAGGTTTAATTGAAAGTGGAGTTTGTCTCACACACTCGAAATAGCGATAAGGGCAAAAGGCTAATTACAGTTATCATATAGATTTTCACGGCGGGATAATGAAGATGTTAGAATCCCGCTCGTGGCTGTTGTGTGTGTTTCTGTGATAATGAAGAGAAGCTTTTTTTTTTTTTTTTTCTCTCGACTTATGTGCGGAACCACAGGGCAGAGACCGGGGTCAGCAGACCTCATAGCGTCCCCCATCACGTCACCTGAGCTCCTTCAAACCCAGTGACTCTCCTCTGGACCGCTGCTAGAAATCTCTTCATCCAACACACATATAACACATTAGATCTGCTACTTTAACTAAGATAACGTTTTATAATTTACATTATTTTAAGGTTAAATGTCCATCTCTAGTGTGACATTGTGGGTAACAACTTGGGAAAAAAAACCTTTTTAACTTTGGTTCATCAAAGATTTTAAAAGATCCGGATAAGTTGAGTTATCTTGAGGGAAAAATGGACTATAAGATGGATAAATTGGTTAAGAAAAAGCTGAGCCAAAAGGCAAAGCTCTGTATTCAAATACAATTCCAATTCTTGACGATCAACCCAATAATATTAAGTGATATTCTTATTTTGTTCTTGTGTTGTTCTTGTATCTTACCTCACGTCGGCGCGTCAGAGATCGGAATCCTCCAAACTTGTCGCCGTCCTTCATCGTCCAGTGATCCATCATGATGCCGGATGTCCATCTCTACAGCGAGAGAAGAGAAGCGGCTTTTAATGACCTTCAACTACCCTTGAAGAATTGAATTTTGATGACCGGCTTTGGTGTAACTTAGGACAAAATCATGGCAGCATGGTCTCAGAAAACAAGTATAATAAAGACACACTTTTTATACACAGAAGGCGATTCATTTGAGTTTTCTCTCTCATTTAATCTAAGGTTTAGTGTTTATTATAACCAAGAGTCTCATCTTAACCAACCCTTCATTGGTTTACAACATGATTGATGTTCAAGAAGCTAACGCTAGGTCGCCACGTTGTTCTTAAACCTCATCTTAACCCTGACCTGTAGCGGCTGCTGCAGAAAAAAAAAGTGAAAAGGTCAAAGGTCATGTCTCTTGGCAGGTTTGAAATGATGGTCACCAGAAGTAACTGATCCATGTAAAAGACGAACAGCCACGAGGGTATTGGGTTTATTGTAAAAAAAAAAAAATGCTGTTGGAAGAAAAAAAAAACAGAAGCAATTTGGTGCTATTTTTATATACGGCAGTTTTAAGAGGCACAAATAAACCACACACTCCATCTTTGATCGTTTCAGCTTTATTTTCATGATAGGCATCAATTACAAATCTCAACAGTCAGTACTTTAAGATTTTTACAGTCTTCTGTGTGTATGTAGTATATGGCGTCCTGCATCACCCACTCAATTCATCCTGTGTGGTGGGGGGCGAGTCCATGTGTGTGTGTGTGTGGGTAGGGGGGGTACAGGGGGTCTCCACCACCACTTTCTGTGCCAACCAATCGCCGCCCTCGCAATCCAATCATTTACACGTGGTCAGAGCTAAATCCTTACATTAAAAAGTGCAAGTCATAAAAACACGCTTTCTTGGTTTATACTTCAGTGTCTTGTAGTGTTTCATTATTCAAATCGGAGGTCTACCCTGCCACCCGCACCCCACCACCACCACCACCACCACCGCCGACCCCTCACTGCTGCCGCTCTCATTTCCTCCTGGTAACAATCCATTAGCGGACCGCGGGCTCCAACACACGGCCGTTTAATTATTCTCCCTTTCTTTTCTTTTTTCTTTTTTTTGGCAGCACGCCTGCAACACTCATCACAGCGGCCACGACTGATACATTGTATACATGCTCCATATACGACAAAACAAGACCACGCGGCGAGAACACACACACACACACGGTTATATTTCACACACTTGTATGATGGGAATGCTTTGAAATGCATTTGAACATCCTTGTTCTCTAATTGCAACAGCATTCAAACGCTTTTCTAAACTAGTGGAGCGTGTGTGGCCCTAAAAAAAAAAAAGGAAAAAAAAGAAAGGATGATCATGAGGCATGTGTGTGTGTGTGTGTGTGTGTGTGTGTGTCTGATTCCTCTTGAATAATTTCCTGCATATTCTTCTTCATTCTTTGCCTCTGGAGCAATACAGGATGAAAGAGAATGCTAATGCTGTGGCTGTATCTCACTATGCAATGTGTGTGTGTGTGTGTGTGTGTGTGTGTGAGTGTGTGTGTGCGCGCCACCTAGCTAAGCACATTTATGATAATTAACAGATAGAGGCGGTTAGCAAGTAAACGTGCGCAGCCGAGAGAGTGAGTAAGAAGGAAGATGAAAAGCGATACGGAGAACAGTATATAAGTGCTGATCTGATCGACATAAATTGGATTCTTCCTCTTGTGTTTCGAGCTCAAATTAATAACTCGCTGAGCCGCAATTAAAACCTTTCGAATCGTCGGCTTTACATTTTGTGAATGGCGAACGGCGGCGGGATCATAATTATAATTGAAAGATGGGAGTCGACTATTAAATGTTAAATCACCAGCCGATCGCCATTTTGGGTCAAAAGTGACATAACAAAAATGAAAAAATGAAACTATATATTAACATTTAATTAATATCGTGCTTTACACATTGGTGGGAAGTTCCTTTAAGGTTCATTTTGTACATAATAAAAAAAAGGTCATATCACGTTCCTGTCGTAATTGTATTCACGTCAAAATCAGGGCAACGTGTTTGATTGGGAAAGAAAAAATGGCCGAACGAAAGAGTATTTAGTCCGTGCCGGCTTTAATACGCTGTAGCGCCTTAATAAACGGCGTGTATTGCGAAGCCAAACACGGGGCCCGATCTCACCGGCGACAGTAATCGAGGGCATTAATGCATGCAGATGAAATGCTCAGCATGCGTAGCCCCGGCGACGACAGTAATTGAATAATTGACTTCGGTCCCGTCGATGCCACCGCGTCTGCGAGCGCGTGCGCCGCGTTAATGTGTACGCGATGCCAGCGGACATTTTAGGTCTACCCTCCTTACACTCTCACGACTGCCAAACGCCTTAAGATGGTGGCACCTTGAGGCAGAGAGAGACTCATCGAGGAGCCAATGGTTCCCCCCCCCTCCAGCCCCCACACACACTCTCACCCCTTTTCCATTCCACCTCAGGTCCTCACGACAACACAGGACAGGCTCCCCTTCTTACCCTTAACCCCCCTTCTTTGGTGATAAATATTTAATTTTCCACTCTGTAATAAGGATATTAGGCAAGTACACCCCAGCACTGGAGTCTATGTACAGTCCTCTCTCATCAAATTTACATAAAAGGGCCAGATGCTAATGCGGGCGACCACTCCTCGCTATTCTATATACGCATCCTCCAGTCACAGAAACCCCCCCACGGATGATTTAATTGGTGACCCCCCTTATAGATTCGCCGCATGCAAATTTTAGGCCGCGATTCGCCCTGGTTTTGAAAAAATAACGCGGCCACTTTAATTTGAACAGCCTGTATCTTTAATTAAAACGGCTTGAAATTCCTTCTTCTTTTTTTTTAATGAAGATTTTCAGAGAGATTAATTTGGAATTAAGCGTTAATCCTTAATTCGACTCATTTTAATGGAATTAAATTCAGATGGTAACAAAGGATTTTACGTTTTCCATGCCTGTATATAAGATGGTTTCGGTTGTTTATCAAGCGTCCAACGAGGTCCTGATATATTTATAAATCAAACCCTCATTTACATTAACATCAATGTGTTTCTTTTTAATAACCCTGGTTACTTAAATCAAAAATTATTAAAGTAGGGGTAACAATTACATTATATAGTTGAAAAAAATGACCTAAAAAAAAGATAATCAACCAAATATGAATGAATGAATGAGATGATGCGAGAGAAATAAAGCTATAGTGTGTGTGTGTGTGTGTGTGTGTGTGTGTGTGTGTGTGTGTGTGTGTGTGTGTGTGTGTGTCATCACTCTTACTGTAATAGCAGAGTAACGACACAAACAGGACGTGGAAAACACATGAAGTAAACACCCATACGTGCCTCCTATGTCTGCAATTAACAAAGCATGAATAATGCAGCGGCAAAAAAAGAAAAAGAATGTATTATTTACACCCTTTCATCTCGGAGGGCGATTCAAAGAATATTTCAGACGCAATTATACTAATTTATTTATACGGAATATTATTTACATAATATGAAGTCAGCAGAGCAAGAGACGTGGCCGAAGACAGTCGACGTTGTCAAACAGTTTGATGGTTATGTTGAAGCTTCAGATGTCATGATGGTATGTATAGAGGTATGAACTACTTCAATGCATGGAAGGGTTGTGTAGACGTGTTGAACTACGTTTTACTTTATTTGCTATTATGTAAGAACTTGTTTTGTGTAATAATGTGCTTTTTTTTTAGCTCCATATATCATTAGATGGGCTTCTACTATAACATAAGTGACATTTGTCAAATGTGTTTAAGTTAAAAGCAATAATCTACAGGACAGGAAGGAAAAAAGTACTTTCTTATTCAAAAGTTTTGCTTCTTTTAAACGTTTTCTCGGACTGGTCATGTGACTAAGTCATATTGTGCGGAAAAAAATTGCCGCAAAATAAAGCGATATTTCCGTCAAAACGTGTATCTTACGCCACAAGAAGAAAAAAATATGCCATTTAATTTGGCAGTCAAGTACAATGCTAAAAAAAGGTTAGCACGGGTCTTCCAAGTATGGTCATGTGACCAAGTCCGCTTTGACGTGCAAATGTCGGCAAAACGAAAGTGATATTTGTAAAGGTTTTCAGCTTTAATTGTTATCATGAAACGATATTTTCTCGCGCTAAACGAAACAAAGCAGTGATCAAGTATGATGCTAGTTTAGCTTTTGTTAACGCCTATCACAAAATAAAAACAAATGAGTAAAAGAAAAGAAAACCCTCTAATAAAAGAAACGTTTTGCTTTTGCTAACATGTAGCTTGAAAGTTTTCCTAGACTTATTAAGTGACTATGTCCTTCTTTGGCAGTTTATAATGGAAATAATCGTTTTTTTCAAAGATTATATGTGATATTTGAAATAAATTTTAGGCTTTAAGACTTTATGTTAAGTCACTTTTTAAGCCATTTTTTCGGACTCGCCATGTGAGTCGTGTACGTCCTCTTTTACTCTGTTATAGAAGAAAATAAATGCTTGCAGTTTTTGTTGTAAGTTGTGGGAAAAGGAATCCGATTCCACTGTCGTCAAAAGTACGATGCTAAGAAAGGTTAGCATAGGTAGACAATCTATGGCAAAACAATTAAATTGAACTGAACTTAAGTGTCAAAACCTTTAACGATATATGAGAAACTGGTGTTTCTAATCTGTTATTACTTTGTTAATACCAACTGGATGTCAATTCAAAGGCTATTGGAAAGTTATGTCTGAACACGAGAAGTCCTGGGACTTGTTTCCTCCAATAAAGGACTGCTCGGGTATTTTGGTTCTGTTGGAACCATTACCACAGCACCGAGCGTGATCTCAACTACGCGACTTGTGGAACGAACGTGTTAGGGGGGGAAGCACAAAGACAGAGGGTATCATGTGGGAAACACGTCAAAGCCGAAGGGGAGTGAGCGTACAGCGTGGCGGAGCACAGCATGCCCGCTGATCCCTACAAGTCGCTCAAGTGGCCATGCATGATGTCATTAAAAAGGGCCTAACCAGCGCATTCCTCTGTGGATTAATTCAGCAGGTTTGTTTTGGGGTGTGTGGGGGTGTGGATCTGTTTTGGGGTGAAAGTTGGTGGTATCGTTTACCCCTTGAGGACGTCGAACAATCCTCGAAAATGAACCGAGATATGAATATGTAAAGCGGGACGAACCAGGAAGCCGTCCTGCGCTAGCTTGCTGTGATCTCACCTACCGTTGCCGTGGCGACACCAACTATAGGGAAAAGCCTCATCGCCTGTGCGCATGCGTGTGTGTGTGTGTGTGTGATGGTGACAGAAGCTGTGGGAAGAGAGAGAGAGAGAGAGAGGGAGAGAGAGAGAGGGGAAGGCCTGCAGAAATTCACTTAAGGTTTATGCCCCATTCTCATCCCCTTTTTATCAGGGTTGAAAATAAGAAACAGCCCTTTCAATTATCCAGATAGTCAAATCAAGCGGCTGCAGCTATTACATTTGTTCGCGCTCCAGTCGGCCAAGACACGCCGGAGAACGGGGTTCACGATTCGCACCGACTAGAGGTAAAACAAATGTTCCGTTGTGTAAAGAAAGACACACAAGGTTCTTAAAAAGAAACTCCCTCCCGTGGACCAAATAAACTAGTACCAGCTGGTTATGTTGAATTATATTAGCGACGAAGAGCTAACTCTAGACTAAAAAAAAGGGGGTCATCTGCTCATCAAGGGGGCGGCGGCGGTGGCCTAGGCATCGCACCGAAGCCATGAATGCACTGAATTCATTACCCCTGGTGCACAGATGGCGTCTGGCCGCCTCTGTCTCAAGTTCAAGTTCACGTCCAGGAGACGCACACATACTGCCGGGGAAGAAGGCAACCTGGGAGACGTGGGCCCAAGCCAGACGGGCAGACGTTTGTTGGGCTGAGACAAAGCTATTGTTCCCTTTCATCAGCGTGATGTTATGGCCTGGCTGGCTAGTTAATCACAGAGACGACGGGGCGATGATGCAAACCCACATGGACACCTCGAGACCGACGCGCTTGTTGTTTGTGCTAGTGGGCGCTAACCGTTGTAGCATAGTTGACGAAAAAACCTTGATCAACCTCTGGCACTTTTGGTCTTCATCTATCAAGATGTTCTGATGTAAAAATAACACGAAAGATTGTGTACAATCAATGCAAAGCTTTCAATTTATGGGAAAAAAAAGTTGCTAATGTAGCTTCCCGCTAATGTTCAAATTTTGAAAAAGGATCACTCGATTAACTTGTCAATATTAAAGGACCAACTTCAATCACTTAAAACAAGGGAGTCGAAACCAATCACGAATCATACACAGTGCCAAACATAATACATAACTCTATGTCCGTCTTCTTAAACTATAAGCGGCTAATTTTAGCATCTCAGATGGTTTATCACCATCTTCTGGGTCATGATACTTAAAGCTTAAGCTTAAAGCAGAAAAACATGTTTTACTTTAACTTTCCTGTATGTCTCTAAATTGTTTTTAGGCCTTATTTAATGAATTGGCTGGCCCAATTTGGCCCCAGGGCCTTGAGTTTGTTCCGTGTGTTTTAGGATATTGATCATGTTATTGCTTCTTTTTGATTTAAGGTTTTTTTTTAAGCTCTAAACATACTTTTCTTGCTTATGTATAAAATAATGTCGACTATCATCCAAAATAGGTACATATGGAGATTGCATGGGATCAGATACAGGGGCTCTACTCTGTCAATCAAAATGCCAAACGCATACATGTCACACAGACAAGTCCAACGTGCCCTTTGCAGCCGAGACTGATATGAAGTCCACTCATATAAAAACATGCTGATTGCCTATTCGATGAATACAAAAACACCTTCCACGGTCGCCATGGTTTTCTTTCCCCGACACAATCACGTGACCAAAAAATGGCCACAGCGGTAGAGCTGCATGTGTGAAGGAGGAGAGAGTCTTGAAAGAGCAGCTGGATTGGCAACACCCCTTTTTTGCATGCATAGGCAAATGACATGCTGATATTTACATTAATATGGAGATGGGGAAACAAACAGCAGGTCTTCTTAGGTAGCATTCAACGCTTGAATCGAGCGATTTATGAAAAAAGACTAGCAAAGCATTTCCAGCATTATAGGGGAAAAGGTCACATCTTTTTTTTGCGTTTATACAACTACCCTTTCTTTATAAAAGTGAAGCATTATGATGCATGAATAAATTACACTCATGCTATAAATATATATTATTTATAAATTAAAAAAGATAAAAATCTAAATGTTGTTGTTTATATTGTGTTGCTACTCAGAAGCAAATGTCACAGTAGAATTAAGCTGCAATATTTGAAGTGACTAGTGTAGATTTTAGCATTAAACCATAGAATATTTCTTTATAAATCGATATATTCTTTAAAAAAAAAAAGCTAGCAAACTAAGCATCATCTTTTAAAATAAAATATTAAAACAATGTTTTTTTTATAATCTTGTAAAAAACAACAACATTTAAATCAATATAAATTAAATGTGTTCCATTTTCATACAAGTCTAAAACCAAGATTAAAAAAATAAGAATGAAGTTGATTAAAAATAATGCGTTATATTATCTTCTTATTGTCATGAAATCGAGCGTCACTCTCACAGCCCAAGTTCAAAACCCAAGCTGTCAGCCATTCAAATGAGCCAGACTCCCTTAAGCTCCCACTATCTGCTAATTCTCGCCAGAGTGGGGCCACGCAGGATTACACAGCCACGCAGCACATCCCCTTTTCACGTTCATAAAGCCCACTCTGTTTTAAGATAATGACCCCACCTTCTCATTATCTGCCAAAGCCACGGCCACGACATTACGCATTCAGGACCGTTAGTTTTTTTTGGGGAGCGCGGCGTCGGCTGAAAGCTGGGAAAACGTCGCCTCTTTCTTTGGGGATGCAGATGAGTCTGGGTGCACTTGACGTCTTTTCATGACCCCTGTCGCCCCCTTTCCTCCCCCCCCCTTATGTCCCCCCCCCCACCTCTCTCTCCTCCTAGCCCTTCCAGGTCCTCACGGCGCTGTCTGTCATATTAGGGCCTGGGCATGGCATTGCCACTTGCCCCACCGAGCGTGGGAATGGGATCGTCCACTCGTTCACATCTCCTGCACTGCGGTTAACGGAATCAATTAAGCGACCCCCCCTTTTTACACCCCCAATGTCCCAATCCCCTCTCTCCCCTCCTCTGGGCTCCCTCTTCTGCCACCACCCTCCCTCGAATAACCCCTCTCTCCCTAACACACACACACACACACACACTTTTTTTGTCACTTCACTATACATCCTAATTATTGCCTTTTTCCACATAATATATAGAATTAAATAAACAATACAAAATAAATAAAAAGAATAGCTTTTGACCATTAAAAAAAAGTTAATAAATATGAATTTAAATATGAATTATATTGCTCCACGATGAGTTTGGAAGTAGTTTTTACTTTCGGTTATCTAGCTTTATGACGAGCAGAACACTCATACAGCTAGATAACCAAAGATAACAACCAACTCCTTCTTCTTCTTCTTCTTCTTCTTCTTTTCCTCCTGGAGTTAATCCACACAAGCTTCAGGTTTCCAAGTCCCCCATCATTTAAAAAAAAAACTTTAAAAGCAATACTTTATTCTCCTCAATCAAACCGTATAATTCCACATCTTTATGCGCGTATTAAAAAAAAAATAACGCCGTCATCCTCAAAAAAAAGAAAAAAAAAGCGGAGCACATATATAATCCCATATTCACTTGACATTAACGCACATGAGTGGAAGCAGTTTTCGTTGAAAATCGCGGGTAAAAAAAAAAAGAAAAGTGCAGCCATCCTTGCACACGGGGCCCTCATCTGCGATGCAAATAGATTCAATCCCCACAAAAGGCTCTTGCGCGTCTATGGAGTCGTGGTGGTAGCGGCGGCGCTCGAGATCCTGCGTGGCCAGCGGAGGAGAAGAAACTGTGGAAGAAGGGAAATCCGGTTTCCCGTTGCAAAGAAAAAAAAAGAAGAAGGACGCAGGGGGGAATAACGACGCGATTGTTTTTTTTCTTTTTCTTTTTTTTGGAGTCAAGTTGTTCGATCACATCCCATAAAAGAGTGAAGGTGCGCATCCTGGTCCTTCCTGGAGAAACAGCGAGGTGGAATGAAAGGGGGGGTGGAGGGAGGGTGGCCGAAATATGGACCAACCCCGGTGGGGTCAAAGGCCTCTGACCACGACGATGTAACGGAGGTGATGTCATGAAAAAAAAAAAAAATCGCGAATGCATCCCCCTCTCTCCTCCTCATCCTCCTTCTTCTTCTTCCTCCCTTCCTCATCCACGCACATCTCCATCCACAGCGATGCTGCTCCGCTATGTCGCCTCCACACACACACACACACACACACACACACACGACAATAGACGAAAAAAGCACCAGCGATTATTAAAGCTAAAAAAAGAAACGCGATCTCAAAAAAGATGGGGACGCAGGATCGGCAGCATCAGCATCCACGTTTAAAGCCGCGCTTTACCGTCGGAAAAAAAAAAAATCCTGTCCCTGGATTCTGAAGTGTGTGTTTGTCGCATCCAGGTGTCGGCTCTATCTATGGCGGTTTCCATCACCCGTGTGTTCACCCACTCGTGTTTTTTTTGTTTTTTTATCGACTGGAATGTTAAGAGTTAGATGCTCGGGACATGTGGGTCAACGTCTTTGTAAGTGCGCCAGGCGGTCACATGTGATGGATCATGCGCAGGAGCGTGCACATGCAGGTCATACTTCTTCTTTTTTTTTTTACTATAAGCAACGTCACTAAAAAGAGAATATTTTTTTAAAAAAGAAGTGTTTATGTGGGATAGATTTAAAGCAAATATTCCGCGCTTGCATCACGTGAGATGTTTTTTTTTAATTCTTCTGAGGTGTCCCATTTAAGTTTACGCTGGTTCCGGTGGTGGGCGGAGCCAAAGAAATGGGGCTTAATTGGGCAAACCGAGGCCTCAATTAGACTCCAAAGATCACTCTTTTTTTTTTTTTAAATAAGTGAAATACTTTTTGGATTTAAAAATGGAAACCAAAATTGACTTCCTTAAGCAATAATCCAAGACATTTATCTCATATTTAAAGAGACAATCTCTTAAATCGAATGAACAAAAAAGTACATTTAATCCAAGTTTAGGTGTCGTTTTTTGAAGATGATGAATGACTGAATGAAGTCAGTTTTTGTGATGGAGGTGGTGGAACAATGAGACCAGCCTGATGAGATCATTATGACGCTAATTAAAGTGAAGGAGGCTTCAGGGAGGGCCTCTCATCGCAGGCCACATGCGTTGGGTGAGTTCGCTCCCAAGCAAAAAGGCAAAAAAAAAGTCAAAGGAAAATATGACTTTTTTTGCTCAAGAACTTAACTTAAAGATGCAACATTGCTTTATAAATATAAAGAGCAAATAGTTCTTATTCATTACTATTAAAAATGATCTTAATCTTGAATACATTTCACTTTTAAATATACATGTTAAGTCAAAAAGTCATGAGTCAGGGGACATATAATCATATAAATCAACTTTTACATCACACACTCGACTTTTACGAAACAAAAATCCAGCTCCAAAGTTCGACTTACTTCACACAAACTGGTGCGTCTCGACCGACCGGAGGAGCGTCCCAAACCCCCGCAGAAAGCAGCGTTGTCCTCCGTGCGCACGGTGAGGAGGACGAGAGTACGATTCCCTCAAATATCCCAGCCGTGTGCTCTAAGGTGGGTGGTGGGTGGTGGTGGACGGATGGATGGTGGTGGTGAGGGGCGGGAGTCGCTGCCACACTGACTGAAGCCCCTCGCAGTATCCCAGCGATGGACGGAGAGGAGAGAACAACTTTCCCATCGGCACAACACTAGAAAAGTGGACGCACTGTTGAGTTCTCGGCAAGTTTTTTTTCCTCCTCCACGTTGGACGAGGAGGAGAGGAGGGGTGACGATGGTGATGATGGGGAGGAGGAGGAGGAGGGAGAGGAGAGGAGGGGGGTGAGGTGTTGGGTGAGGAGGAGGGAGGGAGGTTGGATTTAAAGTCCATCCTTCTGTGCGAGGAGAGGACGTGCTCGGAAATTCAAAGTTCCATTGGGGTTCTTTTGTTGCGAGCACGGACTGAGGCAGCATTGTTTTGTGGCGTGGACCTTCTCTCCCCCCTTCTCTCTCCCCCCTCAGTACACCCTCCCTCCCAAGCCCTCTTTGACCAGGTTACGAAGTGAGTTGGGCGGTAATGAATTTGCTGCAGGCGCATCGCTAACACACTTTGACAAACGGAACGCGTTTACAGCTTCCAGACAGAAGGAAAGAGGATCACTTGAAACATGCGATCGCCCAAACAAAAAAGTCCAGAATGAGGTCACTCATGAGAAAAGACACAAATCCTCCTAAGCGCCACACACTCCCACAGTAACACAACTTTTCATAACACGTATATATAAAGCCTGGGTGTTAAGAAAAAAAGGGTGTTCGTTACCCCCAGCAACTGTTCATTAAATGTATATAAATAAAAGTGATCCTTTAACACTTTCTTCTCTACAAATTATTTAATTTTGGAATATATGTCATAGTTATGAATGAACAAAAGGTGCAATTTTAATTTAATAGCAAGACACTCACATTTTTCTATACATGTTAAGTTTATATTGGGGGAAAAAAGTGTTTTAAATGGCCATAGATAAGGTCTTAAAAGCTTCTGATGTTTGACCCACGCTCAAAAAAATACATTTTCATCAACAAAAAACATTATTAAATAATGTGAACATTTAGAATATATATAAGAATCCATTTCTTATTCCGTCCAATATCGCAAAAAAACTTGCCAAATGGTATAGATATAGGAGCAGTGTTCCAAAGTGAGATTTTCTCCTCGAATAAGAACATTTTCTTCTCATAAATCGACTACGTTTGATGCTCCAATTCAACGTGTAATAGCTTCTGGCATCTTTTAAAAAAAAAAATAACACGCATTATTACCTACCATTTGATTCAGAGCTAGAAGGAGTATAAAGCAGCAAAAACTATATTTTAAACAACAAACTGTCAGATTTCCAAGTGTGTTATTATACGTATTTCAAAGTAATAATTTACTGAACGCCAAATAAGAAAACACAATGGTTAAAAAAAAAAACATCACTAAAGATGCTTCACCTCCACCCTCCTCCCTCTCTTCTGCCTAATTGCAGGCGTTCCCATTAGACCGAACGTGATTCATTTTTAAGCGGCGGCGCGTTCACGTTCTGTGACGTAACCCAGCATATCAGCTACGTGCAGCCATATTTAAATACATCAAGGCAATTAGTGCATCCAAATATGCAAATCCCGCTTATTACATAGTCCTGCCCGGCTGCAGTCGGACTAATTCCCTCTTCTCCAACCCAGGCTGTGACATTGCCTCTTTCGTTTTTCCCCCTGAATCTGTTTTTTTTTTTTTTTTTTTGGTTAAAGCGTTTTTGGTGAATATGCAACAGAACCGAAGGAAGGACGAGGACCAGGAGCTGTTTTTTTTGTTGCCGTTTTTAAATCAGGGAGTCCGTTTTGCTTTTGGTGTGGGTATTCATTTTTACGTGTCTATGTGTGTGTTTGTGTATGAAAAATCTATTTTCGTGAATTAACCAATTATTACGCGTCAAGTTTGTGTAATTATGATTGTTATTATACCCTTTAAATCGCGTTTCTTAGCGACTATATTTCAAAAATGTAAATCTTAAAAATGAATTTGAATGTGCGCAAATACGCTCATCTGACGTGCATGAACAAAGAGGCTGCGCACAAAAGACATGCGAGAGAAACATGTTTGTCATATACATGCTGGAGATTCAGGGGCGACCATTTCCCCGAAAATAAATAGGACGCAAAAGAGAGAATGTTTGAAGCTTCTGGTCAGTTCGTAGGACATCCAGTGACGCATCATTGACATTTACGCACCCCCCCCCCCCCCCTCCGTGAACGCGCAGCAGTGGACCAAGTGCGCACAAAACACGCTCGTGCGCACAACCTTTCTGATTGAAAAGAAAAAAAAAACCCAAAAGAATGTCTATTATTACGCATATTCTTGCTGGGTTTCCAGGTAATGTAGGGAACAGAGACTTGGACTCACCTAAGAAGGAACCAAGGTGCGCAGCGTCCTCTGCGGCGCGCGATCTTTGGTCAAGTTTTACCGTGCGCGCTTTTTTTTTTTTTTACCGAGCGCACAAACTTTCTGCGAGCATTCAGAGTAGACGCAGTCCTCTATAGGCTACTCCCCTCGACATTGATCCCCTTGCTCTTGAACTGCGTGGGCTCGTCGGCAGTGGTCAGTGCGTAAATATAGTCAACTCCACACGAGTCCATCAACCGTGATATGATCGTGGATTCATACGGTTTTTATTGTCCGCGTGTTTTTTTTGACATCCGCGTGACGTGGACACGTTTTTTCTACTTCAATATTTGACATTAATCTTCTAGAAAAGCTACCTTATATGATACAAAAACACCTGATTCAGTCGAGATGTGATTGTACATCTGATGTTTATTTAACGCGATTTATTTAAGATAAATCCGAATTTTCTTCCATTTAGAGCACAAAGAAATTTAATATACTTTGACTGTTTATAAAGTAATTATTCAATGTAACACACATTATCACCAGATAAAGTTCATTGTTGAGACGTGTGACTAGACAACTCTATATAAAATCAATAAAATGAAGGTTATTATTGAACCTGGTATGTCTCGATTGTATGTATAAAAAAGTATAAACACGTGGCTTATTATATTAGAAATTAATACTAGGTATAAATAAGTTGATTTATAATGAAGGTTTCTTAAATGCAAATGTGTGCGTAAAGTAACGTCATCATTGTGTGCGTTTCTCATTTGCTGGCATCAATGAATGTTATTAAAAAGCTCGTATTAAAAGCCAATTATAATAGAGAAGACTGTATTAAATAATGACGTCGACTAGAGTGACAAGTACCTGCCTGTACTGTAAATGTACAAAAAAGCATCGTTGAGTCTGATCACAACGACGAGGCATTCATTTAAAAAACACGAAGGTAGATTCCTCCATTTCATTCCTCCATCCTTCAATTTAACTTGAAGCTGCACACAAGCAGATTTCTGCTGCTTCACCTTCATGAATAACAAACACGAGTGAAGGTTAGCAGCGGCGGAGATCCTCTGTGGCTAAAGGTCGACATCTAGTGGCGAGCGTGTGTACTGCAGCTATGAATATGTGTCAAACACACCCACATTCAACGACCACGTTTTATGGAATTGGTGGATTAAATTCGTTTTAAGTTTTAAACAAATGTTTCGCTCTTTCGTTTGTTTATCCACTTTTAAATAAGAGGAAATATAAATATGTTTTATAAATATTTTAAACTGCAATAATTAAGGACTATAAATGTACAAAACACGCGGTGCGTTAATACAAACGCACAAACTATTTATTATTTACGACGGATGACATGTCGCAAACGTGACATCATCACGACAGTTGTTTTGCCGTATGATCGTTGAGAATCTGTGCTGCGGCCTGAAGACAAACAAATATTGTTATTTGAAAAAAACATTTTATTTTATTTATTTTATTCAGGTTTTATGAAGTCGTTTTTTTTTTCTTTCTGTTTAATCCGATCTTAATTTCTACAATTCGTTTCGAAAGAGCGTTTATTTTACTTAGATTAGCCATTGAAAAGGCGATTTTAACGAATTCTCGAATGTCTATCTAAATACGTTGTGAAATCAGATTGAAACAACTCATATATAACCAACACCCATTACATCGAATTAATGTGATAAACTACCTGGTTTACCGTACTTTTACAACATCATTTATATAAGATGTTATACGTAATAACGGTTTATTTCGCTTGTAATTCCGTGTTTTAATCCATTTAACGTTCTAGGCGGTTTTGCTCGGATTTTAAATTAAAGCCACATATCAACGTTTTTCTTACATTTTAAAAGAAAACTAAACAACGCAAACCATAAACAAATATATTTAAATCATCTAAAATTCTTCCACAACTAATACAAACCGAGGCCATTATATATATATAACATCCAAAATTCGGTAAAAAGATCGTCCTTTATTTTTTAAATCTGTTTTATTTAAGATGGTCAAGGACGTAAATCAATCCGAGCGAGTTATTTACTAAAAATGTATTCGTTTTATCAAACATATATTTAGTTAAAATCAAATAAATATATATAAAAGGGTAGAAAAAGATGGTATTTTTATGATTTCTAAAACGGCACGTATTTCCGGAAATTGGCAGCAGTTTATACGTTTTTTCCCTTTGAAATCAACAAGAGTTTAATGCGATTTTAATTACATTTATTGTCTTTAATACTGTAACATAAGGTGTCAATGTAACACTCAGGTGTATTTTATAAGGAGACATATTCGATATAAATATATAGTTATATAAAATATACCTATAAAAATATAATATGTAGCTTTAACTTATTTACCACTCTATGTGCGTTAGGTTAAAATATTATTAATGTGCTTCATGAAAATGTTCCTCTGTAATCATTTTTCAACTGTATTTAAATGTTGAATGTGTCTGTGCATCACTGTAATGAACCCTGTGAGAATCTCGAGTGCAACTTGCAGAGTGAAAGGAAATGAAACCACACCAAGTCAGAGTCAGGATAACTAAGAAAGCCAGTAGTTTTACTGAAATTTCTGCAAAATACATATATAGCCGTTCCCCTCCAGCAGAGGAGACTTTTTGATTCCAAACCCCCCCCGAAAACGTTTCCACTACATACAGCTGAAACAAGTCCCTTGAGTTACAGAGATGTGGATTTTTCTTAATTTCTCTTTGTCTCAAGTGGCGACAAAGGCCAGCTTATGCCGCTGAAAGCCGCTCTTCCACAAAACATTTCCAAAAGAAAAGAAAAAAAAAAGAGAGAAAACAACTTCCCCCCCATTTAATATTTATACAAGCTACATTTGACACTACAGACGGACTTAAAAACATATCACTCTGTTTTTTTTGTTGTTGTCAAAGTCAACCCTTTTTCCAATACAACTTAAATAAACCACAGATTGTGGAGCAACACAGAATCCCACGTGGATTTTGGGATGTAAAGCAATGTCATTTTACACATGGCTGTACAGGTTTATATGATCTCCCCTTTGCACTGCAAGTGGCTTCTTCAAAACACCAGCCGAGGTACTTGTTCGGGTCAATTTCTATCTTTTTTTTTTTTTTTTCCTTTTTGAGGTACCAGCATTTTAATCTCTTATGAACAACTGATCAACAGATGATGGAAGAAAACAAAAAAAAAAGAAAAAAGAAAAGGCTTGATATTTATCACGGTCAAAGCAAATAGAGGAACAAGCTGTTGTTGTCTTTGGTTCAAATTAAAACAGATAAAATCAACACCAGAACATTAAGTTCATCTGATTTAACTACACACTGCACACTGTTTTTTTTAGTTTTTTCTTTTTTTCTTTTCTCTTAAAAGCAACAAAACTGTGAAGCGTTTCCAACGATTGTACATTTGAGCATGTTTATTGTTGCAAAAGAACATGGATGAATGTGTGAAAATAAAGGTTTACAACACAGAAATGCCACTGGCTTTGGTTTTCTCCACCATCACCTGAAACAACTTTTTTTTTTTTTGTCTTTTTTAATTTCCTCAGCCTTTTTTTTCTTGTATTGAATTCAAATAAAAATAAAAAGAAGAGTAGAACACTGTCACAGAGGCTCTGCCTCTGTTTTTTCGACTACACAGACTGTATACAGTAATAACATAGTGAACCTGCATGAAATATGCACATAGAAATATCATTAACACTTAAGTGACAGCAGATACAGGAGTTGGAGGCAGAGAGATATGTGGCTAGTTTCATTCTTCAACAGGAAAAAAAATAAAATAAAGAGAAGAAAAAAACAAAAAAAAAAACAGCTTGAAAGTCTAAAAAATAAACATTTGTGCTTCTCCCACACCAGCTTCAGCCTGTCTGATGTGCAAAAAAAAAAAAGTCTGGAGAACGAAGGAGGAGCAACTGCTTTAAACTCAAATATGTCTTTACACATTCAAAAAAAAGGGGGATCTGGGAGTTACAATATATGATTTTTTATTCTAGGAGGAGCCCGTTTAAACACGAAGGTAGGGATGTTTTGATACAACCCCGCTGACGACGAAAGAGTTCCTCATCATTATGATGTCGATAGAAATGCTTTTTTTTTTTTTAAAACTGGCCTCCATCACTTCCAGACGTTTTGCCACGACCGCTTCCCTCCGTCCCATCCCAGCTGGCTTTACTTCGGACTCGACGCTCCCCTGAAAAAACCGACGACGTGTGCCACCGCACACCCACTAAGAAAACACCCCCAACCCTCCTCCCACCCCCCTGAAACCAAAAAAAATATTATATATATTTATATATTAGAAAGCTATACACAAGCATGTTAATTTCACAGATTTTTTTTTTTTCTTCCGTTTGTTTAAAGATTCTTAATATTACCGTTATTATATATAATTAGAAATACACGTTTAATAACAAACCTCTACAAAGATAAAACAGTTCAGCAAAGCATCTCAGTCTGTGTGTCAATGGCTCAGGACCCCCCCGAGGGGCCCCGTCTTTTTTTTTTTTCTTTCTTTTTTTTTTAAACTCCCTGTCCCGCCTCTTATTAGCAAAGCTATCAAAAAACACATTCTGGCTGATAGAAACTACAAAAAGCCACAAAAATGCTTTGCATTGTATTCCTTCATATGAAAATATAAGCAAGTGTATCGTACAATTGTTTTTTTGATTTTTTTTTCGCTTTTATTCTTTACTGTATTGGTAATACTGAATAGTTAATACTAGATCCAGAGTTGTCCCGATTAGCTCTCAGATCAGAAGGTGGTCCTCGCTCACCCCCCCCCCAAAAAAAAAAAATATCAACCACCGCCTGTTCACCTGCACAATCCTACAAAAAATGTTGCATAATTGTGTTTCATTTACTGAGTTTTTGTCTGGCAACTTTTTGACCCCCCCCCCATTTTTCAACCTCTATGTACATAAATACGTTGAACCTGCAACATGACATCATCTAACGTTAACACATATTTTTCGCGAGGGAGGAAACTGCAGAGAAGGTATTTTAGCATTGAAACTGTACACAGCGCGTCCCACTCAAGTGCTCAGGTGTGTGACGCACCCTACTGTATTTTTTTGTTGTTTTTTTTTGTAATTTTTGATTTATCTTTGAAAACACCTACGATGGCGTACTAAGGTAGATTAAAAGCATCTTAAAAAAAAATAAGATGGATATTGACTTTAAATTTGATTAAAATTTAGTCAATCGAATTAATTGTCCTTTTTTTTTCGGTGACATTAGCATTTAGCGTTAGCATAATATATATATATTTAATTTAAGAATTTTGTTTTTAAAAGATCTTCAAAATCCCTAATACGCCATCACCACACAAGCGAACTATGGCAGTTGTGTTTAGTTGAACAGTAGTACCTGACTGTTTTTTATTTTTATTTGTTGATATGCATATATATACACAAAAACACGTGTGTAAAGATATATGCAACTGTGAGTCTATTTTTTTTGTCCACACATGATACAGTTTGTGCATAGTTCCCAACTAGAAACGCCCACGTCTGATTCCCACCCCTCGACCGGTGTATATAATGTCAATATGTATAAGCACACACACACACACACACACTCACACACACTCGCACACGGCTAAAATAAAAATGAAAAAATAAAACAGATTGTTGATGAGGGACGTCCTGATTCTTCAAATCAAAAGGAGAGCGGCAGAAGGGGTTCGGGTGGTTGGTGATCCGAGGAGGTCAAGGGGTGTCTGGACTCATGGCGATTTGAGGACTCCTTGGGGGTGTCGTCGAAGTGTCCCCCTCATGTGGCCCATCCCTCCGACAGCCGCACCCTCTTGATGGACGGACTCTCGCGCTCGTCCATCGGCGGCCGGGCCAGTCCCAGGGGCGAGTGGAACTCGTTCCGGTGCTCGTCGCGGTCGCTGCCCTCGTGGGAGCTGCTACAACTGCTCAGGCTGTCCACGGGGGAGCGGCCCGAGTCCTGGCGGGACGAGGGGTTCTGGACCTGCGGCAGCCCGCCGCCGTAGCAGCCGGGCGTGCTGCTGGTGCGGTCTCTGGGCGGGGAGACGGGCTCGGACTTGATGTGCAGGCTTTGGGCAGAGGGCAGGGAGAGGTTTGAACCCTGGCATAAGTGAGAGCTGGAGCAGTTTCTGGAGGAAGGGAAGGAAGGAAAGAAGGTGTTAAAGAGGCAGAAACGAAGCTCAGGTTCTAATCATGATCACGAAACAAAGTGTCATGAAGTTTCATGAAGCATCGTCCTCATTTTCCAATCCCCTTTTTCCTGCATATCTTCCATGATACATCCTATTATCTTAAAGCCGACAGCGTCGTCCACTCAATTCAGAAGACGATGCTTCATGAAGCTTCATCAGACGATCACTGGTCAATTTCTTGAGCTCCCCAAAATGTCTGAAAATATATATTTTAAAGGACCCAAAATGTTAATTGAATTGCCATTTTGATTGTATATTTTATAGATTTAACATTCTGTAAATCTCCAATTAAATAAAAACCTATAGTTTGTTTTATAAAAATGAATCTACTTTAACAAAAATGGCAGCTGGGTCACAATAATGAGACAATATTGATAGAAAGTCTCTTTTTTTTGTTATAATAATCTTTCATGATGTCAAAATAGTCTTCGTTGTAAGTTAGAAATGTCACATGACCCTTATTAATAATAAGATTGTTGATTATAATTCTGATTCTAATAAAAAAGTGGATCTTTATCTTTCTTTTTCAATGCATAAATGCGGTTTATTTCACCAACATAACAGGAAATTATTTGTTCTGGTCAAGGACGGGAAATATCTGCTATGAGACTAAGCTCACAGTAGGTGTCACTATCAACCTCTGCACATTGCAAATGAAAAACGAGGTAGTTTATTGCATTTTTATAAATGTTATACATTGACGAAGAACAATAAAATCACTTAAAAAAAAACATATTTCCGTCAAATAAGGCAATCAATTCTGTACATTTTTGGACATTCTAAATTGCATTATATTTTACATATCTATCTATTCATCTGTGTAATTAAATATAACTTTATTTGAGCTACATTCATTTTTGTGAACCAAAAACCTATAAAAGTAACATTGTAATTCTCCAAACATTTACATTTTGCTGCACTATGTAAAAGTTAAATCCTATATTTAAATGTTTCACAATCTTACTGAACATATGGCGTATATGTGTCATAACATAAGGGTTCTTAAGTGTTGAGAAACTGGGTCGGATCTGGAATACACAAGTTTTTGTGTCGATGGCAGTGACGCTCAAAACACGAGCGTTCGCCTTAATGTACTGACCCGAGTTGTCCGAGGGCTGAGTGCTGCATGTTCTGGAGGTGCTGCTGTTGCCAGCCACTCATTGAGCCGAGGTGAAGAGAGCTGCCACTGTTGAAGCCGGAGAGGGATGACAAGTCTGCACTGTTCAGAGAATACTCTGCGGAGAGAAACAACACGACACCTTTGAAATTTCGAAAAAAGTCTCTGTTGGTATAAGTGGTGCAATGGCTCCCTCTGGTGGTTAAACAGCAGTACATCCACCCTTAAATCTGTCCAACGTTAATCTGTTATCTGCTGTGTCGACTTGTCATGCATCTTTAACCCACTTTCACTTCCACACCTCCCCAAAATAACATCCAAAAATACTCAAATATTAATATACAAATGTTCATGGGTTACATGATAAATCAACACAGCCGTAATAATCCTGTTAAGATCAGTTCAAACCTTTCTGAATTTGTAATAAAAAGGTGAACAAACTCACCGTTGCCATAAGAGGTTGAGATGGCAGACGGGTATCCGCCCATACCCTGTCCTGGCAGAGTGGGAGTTGCTACTGAAACCACAGGTGTGGCCAATGACTGAGCAGACTGGGAGTTGTTTATTCTCTGGTTCTGCGACGGAGAAAATAAAGAAAAAGCAAAATAAAGTACGAGAAGACAAAGGCAAACAGAAAAAGCAATAAAAAACGGGGATTTTTTTTTAAACTTTCAACAGCTGCGGAGAAAATGAATGTGATAACTTCAGGGAAAATTAATCACTTGACATGCAGCGCGGCTGAACCCTGCAAACTCTATCATTTACCACCCTAACCGCCCCGCCGTCGCTATAGTAACAGCAGCCATCGCCACGGCAACGCAGGACAAGCCGTGACAAGTACAGGAGTTTTTTAGCGAGGCAAAGGTTTTCGACAGACTAACGGATCCACAACCGTTTAATGCACATTGTGTTTTCGTGTTGAAGTGAACCTTAAATTAGTGCAACACTAAACGATCCTGAAACAAAAAAAAAAGTTTCATGAAGAGAAGAAGCGATGGGGGGGCTCGGGATATATTCTTTCGCCACAAGATGGCAGTGTGAGTCCTAACAAAGCTCCATCCAAAGTATTACATTTCGTGCCTTTCTTGCCATTTTCGCAGGTTTTGTGTGAAAACGAGAAGACAGAAGTTTAATAAAAGTCAATTTTCATATTTTTTTTGCAACGTTTTTAAACGTTTGTTTGAAACAAATGCCATAAATCTGACAAGGCTTCTGAAGATGCAATTTACTTGAATTTGCATCACTTTAATTAAATGTAACAGTGTTTTAACATGTTATTGTATTTTATTTGTGACTGCTGAAGGTATTTTAATAAAAAAATCAATAAAAATGGCACCATTTCAAATTTTGCATTAGTGTTTTAAAGTTTATTTTGAGTAGAATAAATACTTTGTGTATGATAACATTTATGATAACTTGTGTTTTGCTTTTTCACTCATTGATGTTTGCAAAAGTATGTCGTTATTTATTCATTCATAGTTATATTTAATGGCTTCTGTATCCTCAAAATACGAAAGATGAATATATTTTACAGTGTAATAAACTAAAATAAGAATCGTATTGATGTTTCAGAGAAGATGCTTGTAATTTAAACATAATATAAAGGACATTTAAAGGCTAATTCAAGATTAAATTAACTGTTAAAATTAAAAAAGGTATTAAAAAGGTAAAGTATTTTCACTTTAGCTTAATTTCTACCTCTGAGAGTCTGACTTACCAATAGCAGATCAACATCCTCAGACTGGAGGCATAAAAAACGGTGACAAATTCAAGTGAGATAATTGAAGCGTGATAGCAACTAGAGGTTGTAGATAAGAAGCAACAGAGACGATTCTTAAACTAGTCAACAGAAAACAAGACTTTGGCAGGAGGAGGGCTTCAGCGCACACACACCAGACTGAGACGCAGCAAAGCTGGAAATCACAACTACAGCTAATCAAAAGCAAATCAAGTCTGAAATGAAAAGATAAATAGGACATGAAGATGAAGGAGCTAATAGGATTCGGGATGTTGGGGGGGGGTTGGGCAGGGAATGCGGAGAACGGCGGAGATTACTCACGATGGAGGGCATGTTGTTCTTGGAGCCGGGAGGGATGAGCACGCGGAGGTCAGGTTTGCGGTTGTTCATGCCCAGGTTCATGGGCGGGGGCGACTTCGTCTGCATGTTCTTGTTCATGCCGGCAGGGGAGACCAGCAGGCCGGGCGAGTTGCGGTGGTTCCCGTATCCGTTTCCTGAGAGGAGAGTCCAGTTGAAGAGTCACTCGAGTAAACACTCGTTTACGAGACACAAGTTCAGTCCGTGCACTCAAAGATGGATGACATCACAAAATATGTTCACGTGTGTGCCTAATATATACATTTATTCTTCATCCATATTAGGACCAAAATACAGAATCTTTTACTCTGATATGAAGGTATTCGGGAACAATTTATAAATTGGTTTGAACAGTGCGTTTCTACTTTTGTATTCTATTCTTGTTGCTGCGGTTTTTGTTTGTGTAGATTTCTTATTGGAACCAAGTGGAGGCCTTTTGCCTTGTCCACTGTCACGCTATTTCTAAACTGAAAAATAAATAAAATAAAGCCATTTTATCAAAATAATTAATTCATATGACAAAAAATTGTATATTGATTAAGAGCGCAATACAAAAATACAGGTGTTCCAAAAAAAATTGATGATTAAAATGCAGGGGTTTGAAAAAAATATCTATATTTTTTTAAATACTGTTTCAATATTTAATTAATCAATATACATACTTTTTCCTATGGCTTTCAAATCAAATTTTATTTGAATTATAGTTGATTTATAATTTATATTTCAGTTTGTATTAAATAAAATATTCATCTTTTATATATTTACAATTAACATGCAAATATTAAGTAAGTAAGTTAAGGTAAGGTAAAACTTTATTGATCCCTCAGTCTGTTATATTTGTTAAGTGCCATCGCAGACCACGGTCACAAAGCGCTTACAGCGTTTGTTCATTTTTGTGTTGCAAATAAAGTTCTGGCCGCTAGATGGCAGCAGACATTACGTCGTAGCCGGCTGAAGGAACAATTGAAATCCCACAAGATCCCGGCGACGACTGAGGACGAGAGGATACAGTCGACTCCAGCAAATGTAAAGGGGACATTTGGACATATTTTGACAAATTAAAACTTTGATGAGTACTACTTATATAACGTTGTTTGCACCGTATCGCAATATACCATATTGTCGCCCTTGTATCATGATGCGTATCATCAGATTTTGACCAATAACAGAACTTGAGCAGCAGGTGTTTTCAACGTTAAACAGAAACAAGTTAATCGTACTGATCTCAAATATTGGCAGACGTAGACGGGGTAAAACCAAAAAAACTAAAAACTTTTCTTCCACGCCTGCCAGTGTCAGTTAGAGCTCCATGTGGCCGGCAACAGGTTGTGAATCATATAAAAACATCTAATTATTGGTAGCGCGACCACAGACTGGATCGGGGAGCCATCATTTCACCATCAGAGCTAAACATGCAGTTTGTGGTTCCTCTAGACAAAGAGCCTGCCTCAGTGTCTACAAATACACGTCGGAACCCAACGAGGCGCGCACCCTCACCCCTCGAAAAAAAACCTGGCCGTGGCGAAGAAAACTCAAGCGATCTTAATAAAAAAAAAAGAAACTTAAGATTGAATCAGCGGTGCTCTTTGTGTCTAACCCAATCCCACAAAAGCTTCCCCACCCCCGTTACCTCTCCCTCTTTCTTCCGACGGCTAGAACACAAGCCGCTGTGTGGACGTTCCCACTTGAAAGACGGGCAGGAATTATATGTTAGACATAAATGAATTTCCTAATCATATACTCCGGGGGGAAAATGAGTTGCAGATGTCTTCCTGGGTAATTTCCCTTGCTGATCTTTGTTTAATTTGAGAGCAAGGTTTTTTTTTTTGTTGTTTTGAAAATGAAAAGTCTTCGAAAAAAAAAAAGCTCAATTTTCAACAATCTAAGGAGTAAATGACTGCGAGCGGTGTGAGGAAAATTAGGGCCCGTCTGACAGACGACAACGTGTTTGTGTGTCATTAAGTGTGCAGGAAGCTTTTGTACGGTGACAAAGTTTCAGGTCTTGCCAGTCCTGGTTCTCGGCGAGGATTCGACGGGATGCGACGCGCCGCGCCGGCGGCTCATATGGATGCACGTGTGTTTTGTATTAAAAAATCCTCTCCATCTCGCGTTAGCAAAGAGTGCAGCTGCCTCTTGAGTTTTTTTCCCGCTCTTTCATTCTCATGATCTTTTGTGAGCTGGAGTGGGTGCATGTGGAGATCGATGAATGGGACCTCACATACTCTTAGACGCACACTTTGGTAAATAACCCAGCAGGAAATACATCAGTGTTTTTGTACGCATGAATAAACCAGACAAAAAAGATCGGTCGGCGAGGAGCGAAAACGCTTCGGTCAAGACGACTCGGACGTCTCGGGCGGTTGCGGTTCAATCGGACAGCTGCGCCCGAGGCCCGTCATTTAGCCGCTCAAAGGGCTATAAAGTGTCGGACGAGTGCTTAAAAAGTTAAATTCTAGTCGATTTGGAGATGTGTGGGAGTCAAACGTCGGCTAATTCGTCTGGCAATGTGACAGGATTACCTCACTGTTGACGCTATCGAGTCTTGAACCGTACAAAGCTAGACCCAAAATTAGGCTTGTACCGTCCCAAAAATTCAACACCACACAGTAGATTAATTGGATAAATTCATGTCAGGTTTTGAAGAACAGTTTTTAAATAATCAAGACTATTAAAGTATGCATGTTTCAAAATAAGTCTTGCATTATTTGTCCATGTCTGGAAATTCCTACATAAAATTAGCATATATTCATAAAAATTCAACTTTTTTCAGGACATAATCATCATTTATTCAATCATTAAGTTTATGTTATTCATTCTACCCCATTTATCTTTTTAGAATCAACATTACATATGATATAAATAAGTCCTGCCACCCCAAAGTGTGAAAACAGTGCATCTGCAGTGTCGTGGAAACTCCGTTGCGCTTTTTGCCACATTCCGTATTTGCATTTGTTCATTAGACGACATAAAGTTTTCTTGTGTGTTCTACCTGTTAAGTTCAAAAGACCTTTTAAGGGACTTATGAGCTACATGAAAACCACCGTTTCAGAGCCACTGCTGTGAAGCAGTTTGATGGTCACATGACACTCATAGACTTCCCGGGGAGGTCGCACAAAAAAAAGTAGTTTAAAATAATAGCTAGAGAGTTTAAAAAGTCTTGACAGTTCAGAAATTGAATAAATGAGTATATCAAATATAAACCTTATAACCTTAAACTTCATAATGAATAATATATTTGAAACTGCTTTTTTTAATTTTTGCTGTAACGGGCGGACTTTAACTTAAAGGTATGCTAGCCAACTCAGCTAGACAATTCTAGCTAGCTATTTGTTTTGAGATTAACCCCTTGTAAACATAAACCTTTAATTATATGACCAATTCATCATTTCGACATTAAATTAAAGACGTTCATATGCATTATTTCTCATATGCATCGAGTTCATCGTGAAGATTAATTCATCAGCTCTTTGAGAAGATCATTTTTTGAAGGACTCCCAAGTGTCGATATTAGCAAAGCTAACCTGAGACAGAGTGTCTGCTGTTCCTCTTGCTCAAAGGCAGATGTGGTTAAACGTTTGTACTTTTCTGCGAGCGAAAATTTCTGATGTCCTGTTGTGGTCTAACTGGCGCGCCCTCGTCTTTTTTCCCCCCGTAGAAACGCATTCTTTCGTTCGCTCCAATGTGCGTCAAAAACCCCTAAATTATTTAATTGACGCGTTATGTTTGTAGCGGCGTACGGCGGCGGCGGCTGCTGGGCACAAAGGACCTAAATTGAATACAAGGAGTGATCAGAGGAGTCCTAAAGATGAACCACTATCTAACTCATTCTGGGGAGTAATTGATGTCGGAAGTGACAGGGGTTTCTTGTTAATTTGTCACAGGGCTGTGCTGATCGGAGCATATTTGACAGCTACATAATTGCATGAGCGGAGGTGGGAGGTTTTTCACTCGCTGGTCTGAGCTCTGCTTCATCAGCTCTCATTCCATCTGGTTTCTCTCCTCGGCTCTGCTTCCCCAGCGAAACCAGGAGAGATGACAGATTTAACACATACTGTACACGGACGAGTGAACGTAAACATGCAAGAAAAAGTTTATTTCTATTCAAGCCGAGCTGATGAATGGACCTTCAGTCTGGATAGAAAAAAAAAGCTCAACAGATTTAGGGTTTTATTGTACATTTGTGGATGTGTAGGTTTGAAAATAAAGATTTAAATGTGTTGCTTTTTGTTGGATGTTGTCACGAATTGTAGTGGATGGATGGTTTCATCTTCAGTGTGCAAAATACTAGTGGTGAAGCTTCATGAAGCCTCATTTTCAGAATCTATTGTTCTATTATCTTTGACTTTGTGCAACTATTTTAATGAAATGTTCCATTATATTTTAAGCCAGGATCATCAGCTTTAAAAGCTACTGAAGACGACTGCATCTTCTCATCCTCAGTCATTTCCTGTATCTCTCGGGATTTCAATATTCATTTAGCTGCGAGGTGGCCTGACGACTGCTGCCATCTAGTGGTTGGAAGTTAAATGCTAACTAAAAAAATTAACAAACTGCGTGAATATTAGCATGTTAATTGTAACATAAGTATTTTATTTAACACACTTTATTGAACTATAAACTGTAAATAACTATGGCAACACATTTGTGAGCCAAAAATGAAAAAATAAAATAAAAGTAGACTAAGAGTACTGTTGAATATCAATACAGTATCGTGAGAAAGAATATCGCAGTACATCACAAGTGGTTAAGCTTCATGAAACAATGTCACATTTTTTAAGAGTTTGATCGGTGTTGCCCTCAGTCTAAAGAAAATGCAGTTTTTAATAGAAAATAATTTAAAATCAATATAATATACCGCAGAGAGCGCCATCTAGTGGGCCCTGGAAAGAAGGATACTGTTTCATGAAGCTTCATCGACAATGAACTGCGTTAGTTAGGGTCCTACTTTCATTTCTACAATTATGATTTTAAACTGGTTCCTTTGCAGAGGTATGCCTCGTCTAAGTGCTTTCACAGTCCAAGGTCTTAGAAACCAGAAAAATATATTATCAGGTTAAAATAAAACATATCGGTGCTGGCTGCAGCGCAATGGTGGGGATTCATTTTTTACTAGATTGTTCACAAAAAGGATGTTATAAATATATATATATATATATATATATATATATATATATATATATATACATTTGTATTATGGACCACATTTGACCCGCTTTAACAATAAATAAAGAGCAGAACATGTGTTTGCAGTGAGGGATGAATTCAAAGAGTGGTGAAGACAAATCTTCTTGTTTATGGTAAAGGATGTTCGCGCACACGTGGAAGTCATTTACACAAGCTATTAACGGAGTCAGTGATACTCCATCAAAAGCTCCTTTTCAAGTGTCAAACCGTAGCTTGAAACGCAGAACAATACCTCACAATGGTCTTACATATACAAGTGTTTGTCTGAGAAACGGGAGGTAATTAGCGACGGAAACACGTTTTTTTTTCCAGACTGAGGCGGCTTTTAATGGGATTTAGACATAAATGACTTCAGAAACGGTGCCAGACTACAGGGGGACCCCAGGTAATACTAGTCCCATGTGGGAGCATCTCGGAAAAGCTGTCATTTTTTTGTCTCTTTGCCGACGGTTTGGAACTATGACATTTTGGAAACAAAGAAGGTTTTTTTTTTTTTTTTTTGTTCGCATGTGAGGGGAAAACACACTTTAATCATTCCGACAGAGCGAAGACACACACACACACGGGGGCCAGACGTTCTTAAAAAAAATAAAATCATTAAAACTTACAGTAGGCACTAGTTAAACACGCTTCTGTGGCTTGGCCAGCTCAGACTGAGTCACATCATTACAACTGTGGACCAAATTCACACAACACCATCTGTCTCACCCCGCTGTTTTTCCTTTTCCACATGCTTACACCACTACTGGATATTAATCACCCCCGCCCGCCGCCGCCGCCGCACCCCCCCCCCCACAAGGGCCAAAATTCTCTCGATGTGAGATTTAAGAGAGCATTGAATTAAATCTTTTAGTATGCATAAGTCTGTCCTTTCTTTTTTTTTTTTTCTCGCCGCTGCTGAGCGACACGCAGCACTCACAGAGCGCCTCTGTTCCCTCGCCGCCGTGACACAAAGAGGACATTTGATGCACGCTCAGCAGCACGCCGGTGAATGAACACACGCCACAACAAACGCCGCTGTTGTCCCGGCATGTGTTTGTGTGCGTGGACGATGAGTGACCAGACAGAGAAACCAGGCATTGACCCTGATGACGGAGCGCCCTCGTAAGGGGGCGGTAGGGGGGGTACAGCCGGAGGGTGTGTGGGGGGGTACAAGGCCAGCTGTGCCCCCGCTGATCGCCTTGTTCATTTTCACAGTGTGAAAGAAAATCCCATAAAACTTCACCCTTTCGAATCAAGAGTCGTAAACTAGAACTTGACGTTAACCCGAAGGGCTTAGAGACAAATAATTTGGCTTTTTAGAAGCGTTTTGAAAACACAATGGTCCCCCGTTTGTCGTCGCATTAAACGAAAAATAGATGTTGAGGCCCTACTCTTTAGAAAACTTTTTATATACGCGCAAAAACCTGCATTATTTTAGTAACATATGCAATTATTAAAACAAGTGATGGACAAAGTTATGCCCTTTTCTGTTAGTGCCATGAACAGCCACTGTAATGCTTTGCCGCCCAGCCACACATTACAGCTGGTGATCGCTTTTGACATTGCAATAGCCGTAAAATTTAAAAACAGTATTTAAGTGACCAATAAGCCGTCAATAAATGTATCAGTGTGTAAAAAGGCATCATGGGAGTTCAGTTTTGTTGAGACCTCAAGTAAGTTGGGTGCGGTAATTAGTACCGCCCAGAAAGTTTGGTTATTATCTTACATTTTATCTCGACTATTTGTTCAAATAAACCGTTTGTAGCAAAGTGAACAACGACGGTTTCTGATTTATTATTTAATTTATGTAATTAATTGAGATCCTTGTAGGAGGTTTGTATTTGTTATTTTTAGGTGATTATATTTTGAAAAGTACATTTTTTTTAGCAATAATAAAAATAAATGTAGCTTATTTAGCTTTATTTTTTTTATTTTGTTTAATCTTTTGTATTGGATTTATATATATGAAATATAAAATATTTTTCTTTAAATAAATTTAAACTTAATGAAAAAATATGCAATTAAATGACAGCTTAAGCTTTTCATAAAATGTCATTTTTATTGTTTAAAAAAAAGAAAAAGTTTTCCCATTATATTAAAGCTATTAATTTTTCCTATCGTTCCTTTAGATTGACGACCCCTTACAATCGTCACAGTATGAAATGCGACCCCTGAGGGGATCCAATTGCCTAACTCTGTTCTAATCGCTCGTTTATAAATAGTATTTTATAACGTTTTATTTTATTCTCCCCTGCATGAGACGACCAAAACTATTTCTTACTTCACTTTTTTTTTTTTTTGCCAGCAACGTGTCACAACCTCAGCACCGGACAAACATCCCCCGATGATCTCCTCAAACCACTAACATCAACAAATCATGGAAACGAAAAAAAAAAAAAGGGGTCTAGGTGACTCTTAGTCATGCATTTTATAAGCCGGAGTGGGTGAGTGGGCACAACATGTGTGTTTGATAGCAGACAACTCTGAGGCCGTTCTTACCAGCACTGGTGCCTGCGCCAGTGGTGAGGTCAGCGCCCATGAGGCCACCTGAACGATGAAAGAAGAGCAGAAGAGAGAAACCATTAGAGGATAGACACCCACATCCACTCCACCGCCTGTCTCTTGCTCTTCCAAAGTATAAAACAACATCTCCTGTGAGTGTTTTCTTTTTTGCACGTCACTCTTGTGTACTGATATAAGGGGAAAGAAAACCGCCTCCTACACAAGCCCAAACACACCGGACACTGTGAAGAAGCAGGTTTTTTTTTTCTGGCGTCCAAGAAAAATGACACATTATTATTTTAAAGCCAAATGAGGTGGAAGAGTGGGAGGGTCCAGAACATGTGTGGTTTGGTGAGGACAGTGCGAGCTCCAAAACTCATATTTAACTTCTCCTTGTATCCAGTGGTAATGACAGGGTGGGGGCGACAGTCTCAGACGAGAGGGACACAGTTAGGAATTTTGAAAAACAATAAAAAAAATGAAAAAAAAACTTGTGAGTCACTATATTAAAAATATAAACCAAAAGACCTGTGCCAAGCAGCTCCTTTTCAACCTTAATGTTTTTGTCAATAAAATATTTATTTTTAATTTGTAGAATTTGAAATATCAGTGATGACAACTCAGCTCAACTTGAAATGTTAAACACAAGAAAATCTTGATGTTTTTTACCAAAGTTGGAAATCCCAAAAAATGTGGAACCCGATCGTAGTTTAGAAAATAAGATGTTATCAAGGGGCCAGTTGGCAGCCCCTGCTTGGCCCTCGGGAGAACAGTGTAACCCCAAAATATATTTTAAATTGAGTGATTGACATTCTTTTTGTCAAGACTAGCTACACCCTTGTATCAAGATCTGATTTCTCATCATTGCTTAAAGCTTTAAGTCAGTTTTTAACCCGACACACACAACTTATTAAATGTACATTTTCGCTTTAAATACCTAACTTTCAAATCCGTTTGATTCTTTTGTTTTCTACATTGCAAGTTATTTCTTTGGCTTCTTATTTTTTGTTGCTTCACCTCATGACCAGACCTGAAAATAAGAACGTGGAAAATTTATTATTATTTTTTTTTTTAAAACAGACGTTTTACAGACGTCTCTTCAAACAATTGGTATTTGTTTTCAAAAGGATTTCCACCCCATCTCTTCCAGGGTTCACATCACAATGGTTTTAACTTTGATACATTTCAAATACTATCTTTTCCATTCTGATCGTTAATGTCTATTTTTCAGAGACTTTTATACATTTTCACCTAAATAAATCTGCTTCCACACTTGTCACCCCTAAAAACATCTCTGGTTTGTTCTGTTTGCTTCTCTATATTGCGTCTAGATAAGCTGCGAGGGCGTCACAGAGCAGCTGTATTTATACTGGCATCAGATTACACACAGGTGGAGCTCATCTTGGAATCATCCGACGACGTCTTCAGGCACTTAGAAGATTGAATACTTTCCAGCAAATTCATAATAAAAACAAAAAAACAATTTAGTGTCTCCGGCCTTCCCGCGAAAAGCCAGTCAAATACACTTATATAGAAGTTTGTGCGGAGAAGTTTACGGGGGTATAAATACGTATAAATAAATAAGGTAAAGTTAGTCTCATCAAGTTGAAGTCGTTTGCACAGCACCGTGCTCGCACCAACAACCTGATTTAAGCGTCTTTGCTCATTTACAGAACCATTTCCAGACACTAATAGTAGCTTTAGAAATAGAAGGCGTGCGAACGTTTGCGTCGGCGCAGCGGCGAGCAGCTGGCGGAGCAGCATGGCGAGCGGCGTCGCGACTCTTACCTGCACTCGGGGGTCTGTGCGTGACTCCGGGAGACATGCTGTTCCTCTGCAGACCGTGGTGCGCCAGCGGCAAGAGGTTGTGGTTTCCTAGGGAGGCCCCGGGGTGGCTGTAGATAAGATTGTTCTGGTTGCTCACGGGAATGGACACGGGCATGTCGTAGTTTGACGGAGGCATGGCCTGCTGACGAGAGAGAGAGAGACACAGGAGGCAGGCGGTCGGTTAGTTTGGACCATTATTTTTCGGTTATCCACCACCGGGGAAAGACGGGGAGGATGAGTTCAGGGGAAAAAAAAGGGATTGAAAGTCAAGCTAGACACAAACAAAAAAGTGAGGAAAAACACAGAGGGATCATGCATCGATGGTGCAGACGGAAGACAGAATGGGAACAAAGGGGGAACTAACTTGAAGAAATATTCTACTTTTTTAATCGCTAAATTTAAAGCGAAATTCACTCGTTTTATACTCACACTCATGTTGACTAAGATTTGGGAGTATTTCCAGAGTAATCCGTTCCTTTTTAAGAGTTTTAGACGAAAAATGCTAATGTAGCGGTTAGCACTGGTCGTCCAAAAAGACTCACTTTAAAACAATCCAAACCCCTCTATTCTGCTCGACTGTAACCTCCATCTTATATTGAAGCATCAACATGAACAATTGTTCCGAAAAAAGTCTATATTTTAAGCTTGTTTGTAGGAGAAACTCCCAGAATTTCCGCCGATGGCCTGGAATCTTCTGCTAAAAACAAGCTTAAAATATAGACTTATATACCTTTTTTCAGAACAATTTTTCATGCCGAGGCTTCAATACAAGATGGACGTAAAAGACGAGCACCATGGAGGTATTTGGATGTTTTTACAAGTACATCTTTTTAGCCAATAAAGACCATGACTACTAGTAGTCGCTACGTTAGCATGGACATACATTTTTGTCTATAACTCTCCAAAGAAACGGATTATTCTAAAAAATAATCCCAACCCTTAGTCGACATGAGGGTGAGTAGAAAATTAGTAAAAATTTAAATTTTGGGGTGAATAATCTTTCCTCATGCAATGAAACCGTTGCGTCTCTTCGCATTCTCTGGATGCTTTTGAGCGGTACACTCGCAGCAGTCAGCAGTCGGATCGGTAATACGAGAGGTGGTAGTCGGCCCCAGGCGTCCAGTTTGTCATGTTTATTGTGTCACTTGGCAGAAGAGCTTAACCTTGGGAGCGCCCTGGAAGTGGTTGATTTAGAATGTTAGCTTAAGGAAGTAGAAAATAGAACCCTAAATTACTGCCATGTGTCTTACAGCGAAACATGCTCATCCCGAAAGGATCTCGAGAGCGAGCTTGTGACAGAGCCACTTGAGAAGATCGGGGATATTGTTTTTTTCTTTTAATATAATTAATGTTCTAATGCGGTTCTTCCTTCAACCTGTTCAAAAGAATCAAAAGTCGCCCCCCCCTCCTTAAAACTGTTATCGCCAGCTGCTAGCCTTCCTGTCTTTACTCGTCTTCCTTCTCTGCCCAGAGTCCCCAGAGCAGACCACCAGAATCCAGAAAGCCCCAAGCTTGGCAGCCACCCCAACCACACATTGAACTGCCACTTGTTGTAGAACCCCACCCCTTTTTCCACCCACATCTGACCCATCCCGCCCCAGCCTCCCGAAAACCACAGCTCCCCTGCCTTATGTGGCTTTGTCAAGAAAGCTACTGTTCTCAGAATGGTTTGATTTTTAATTTATATTGTCGATTTTAAGACTCTTTTTTTTGTTGAACTTCCTTTTCGATCGATTCTCTAATAACTTTTTATCTTTAAGGTTTTAAAAAAAAGCAAATAGGCGAGTCGGATTTCTCTGAGGCATCATGGGTAACAGGTTCAAGGTGGGAACGCCACTGGGTCATAATTTGTCACCAGAGAAAGTCTGCAATTACGACGCAAAAAAATGTTTGCTCATTGTGGTCACGGCTCGACCAAATTACAGGACCTTTCCTCAAGCAGAAATCAGAGAAGCTGCTTTATACTTTCGACCGAGTATAAACAATGTTACTCGCTAGTGTCGTGCCGACGGCGGTTAGCTTGGGGTTAGCATTTAAAAAAAAAAAAAAGGGGCCAGTCAGCATTTTTTTTAGTTAGCTCGCTGAAGGATGCGGCACAGCTTTCCACCCAGTACTTACGGGTATTTTATGACTTTTAATCATGTGATCAAACTCCTCGTTTATCTGTTTGTATTTCTCCTCTGTGCGTGGGGTGAGGATGAGAGCAGATTCGAGCTCCGGGCTCTCGCTGCCTTTGTTCTCCTTCTTGTTCAACGCCTGCCAGGTCCCGCAACCACACAAAAAAAAAAAAAGAAGGATGGAGGGTAGACGCAGACGAGGAGACAGATAGATGGATGGTAGGAAGAGATGACGACAACATGGCGACGAAGACAAAAAAAAAAAAGGGTGGGGAGGGGAGAGAGAGGAAAGAGAGGTGAGAGGAAGGCAAGGGTTCAACGAAAGGTACTTACACACAGTCTCTGTCTGCTGATCATCAAATCAATGTCCTCGTTTATTTTCCTGTATTTGTCCTCAGACTCGGGGCTGTGGCCGACCGAGTCGTCTGCGTCGGGGTCTGGGCTGTCACAGCCATTTAGGCCCTTCTTTCTCAACGTCTGCGAACAGAGCAGTTGCACAAGACAGTTGAAGGGGGTGTGTTGGAGTTGAGGACAGACCCAGGACAACAGGTCGTGAGAGGACAACGAAGGTCAGGGACTGGTCTCGGTATTCAGTCGCGTGACTTTTTACTACTCCGTAGATTTCATTTCAGAAACTGGAATAGCATTATTCACAGTGTAAAACCAGAACCAGGTCTTTGAAAATGTGTCCAAAAAAAAAAGGAAAGGAAGTCACAAGAACACTTTCCATGTCCAGAAAGTCTCACATCAGATTAGAACCGAACAAATCCCTTCTAAATCCATAATTCTCGACGTCACTGAACTGTACATGATTCATCTTTAAGTGGAAATTACTTTTAAATCCCAGGGTAGGACAACAACATGAAGATCAATTATGTTCAATTACGAAATCATAACACAAAAATTACGAGACACTAAAACTGTAAAAACAACATAATAACAGGGTGAAAGAGAGAGTCTATAATGCAACAAGCGGTAATAAGATAGAATTATGGGTTGAGGGTTTGCTTATTGCAGGCATCGCTCAGAATTCATTTGTCAGTCAGAAACTACACCCTTAGTGTAAAACATGTAGTGGGTCATTCTACCAAACTAGTACCGTTCATCTCTGGTTCATTTCATGAATTCATTATAGTGTGTCACAACAATATCAAAAGAACAAAGGGCCAAGAACCCTACCAATGCATGTCCAGACAATCTCACATAAGATTAGCACCAAACTAATTAACTCTAATTCCGTTAAAACCGTAAGAAACACAACAACATAATTTCATAGAGTGAAAGGAAGAGTCAATAAGTAATAAGATAGAATTATGGGATGAGTTTTTGTTTATTTCAGTACTGATCAGACTTTATTTGTCAGTCAGAAACTAGATATTTGAGAATGTAAAAACATGTTGTTGGTCTATAAAACCAGTACCAGACATCTCTAGTCAATTTCATGAGCTCTTGAAAATGTGTCAAAAATATGTACTTCAAACGAACAAAGGGCAAAAGTGAACTGTAACTCACATTGGATTAGTGCCTAATAAATTGAACTGAAAAGTTCATGATCACTCACGTTTTACTCCAGGATAGGAAAACAAAATTAAAGTATGAATTACGAAATCAAAATCACACAAAAACGTAGTACAATGAGTAAATGTTAAGACCTTAAAACTTATCTTTATCAATCAACAAACGGATTTTCAACATCGATAAACTTTATAACGAGAAGACTTTATAATACGCCAACAAAATGAAGACACAGTCATGTAGTGTTATTGTGGTCAATGATTAAATCAAAAACACATAAAAAAGGGTGAAAAAAGGGACCTTAAAACTGTAAAAACAACAGTAAAAACAGAGTGAAAGAGAGCGAGTCATAAATGAGTTTGTGTTTATCGCAGCAGTTTCAGTTTCGGCCACCTGATGGCCACCTGCCCTCAGCAGACCGTCCTGCAAACAGCGGGGCAGGATGGCTACACTCTTTTAAAAAAAAAAAAAAAAAACTGGCTCACTGCTCCCTCTGAGCAGGAAGCGTGACTTAGACAAAGAGATAGTGTGGTCGAGGAGGGGAGGGGGGGGGGTATTAATTGTGTCCTTTTACAGTTATGGGTTGATGATGATAACAAACGGGGATGAGATTCAAGGTGTAAGCCGAGCCGATGCCTCGAGTACGAGACAAAGACGAGAGTGGGAGTGAAGAAGAAAAAAAAAAAAAGTACAGTAGCTGACAGTTAGAGATCTCATCAAAGGCACCCACCACCACCACCACCACCTCCCTTCACTCTCCTCCACTACCACCACCCCCCCACCACTTCCCTCTCTCCTCCTGGCTTTAATAAAGGGAGATTAGTCTACAGGAGGAATATCACGGGCCTGCTTCTGTCTGTGCAGCCGACGCTTCACACCGCGCTCCCACTTTCATCCGAGGCTCCATATCAGACAGACGTAATTAAATTTACTTTAGTACACCCTGTATTTGATGCTGATCAAGTGTGTGTGTCGTGTGGGAGGGGAACGGGGGGGGGGTCTGTGTTTATGTGTGTGGGTGTGTGGGAGTGGGTGTTAGCATCAAAAAAAAAAAGAAGGGAGCAAAAGAGTGAGGAAGGAGGAAGATAGACGCCGCGATAAGTTAATCTCGGCGAACTCCTTTCTGTCGTTTGTTTCCCTCCGTCAGCGCTCACTCACCGAGGAGACACTGCTACTCCATCACACACGGCGGCACAAGTGACAAGGAGTGATCCGCCTGCTTAGAAAACAAATAACAATCCACTCATCTCTCATGTCGGCACAACAAAGCCTTGTTTTCAATGTGGTTTTAGTGAACTTTGAGGGCTTCTTCTTCTTTTTTTTTTTTTTCGTGTGTGTGTGCGAGCGATAACTGTTTGATTCCTTGAGGCGTCTCGTGGCAAAATGCAGCTACCGTAAGCGTGTCAACTCTCCCCGGCGCTCCGAATCCCAGCTTGGCCCCTACGAGTCGAGAAATCTGGAAATTCTGAATTTTTTAAACAAAAAAAAGTGTCTCTCTCATCTTTTGACAAGTCTTCAGGAAATCACACTAAACAAATCAACCACGGGAAGCGGGAGATCTGACTTCAGAAAAGAAAAGACCTTCAGTGAATCAGGCTCTCTCTGAGGTGGATGAGTGGAAACAGAAAAGAACAAAGGGGTTACGGAGGTTTCGTGCCGCCGTCTTCTTTGGCAAAGGTGCGAGATGTAAAAAAAAAAAAAAAAAAAAACGTATTTCTTTTGTGTAGTTTCATGCCTGGTCCTGGTGATGCATGGTATTGAACTGACAGAAGACTGAACCGCTGGCCTTTTTTTCTTGAAGATACAAAAAATAACTTTTCTTCCTCCTTGCAAAGATTTCCACCTCCTACCTCAGCCAGCATCACAGATCCACTTCCATTCTGGGAGGAATCGACAGGCTAGTGCTGAGGGTCCATATACGGGGCAAGTGGTGGTCTGTTTAAAAGGGGGGTGGGTGGGAGGGGGAGAAGTTGTTGTTGATGCCGGGGGTCCAGGGGCGGGGGGGTGTTATATGACTTTGAGGCATGTGGTGACGGCTTAGCTTTCCAACAGGGCTCAGCACATCAAGGGTGCGATACAAGGGCACTATGCCACGCATCCCAGTTATTCCCACCTGTTAACGGCCGTTACACCTGTTGCCAAGGCCCTGACTCGACACCGGGCCGGCCAATGGGATCGCGCCGGGCTCCTCGTATAACCATAGAAGGCCCTCTCGGTTGCCGAGCCGCTCGCTCGCCATCAGGGCATCGGCTTACGTTTGTCTAAAACCTCTGCAGTATATCTATAGACGGCGCGATACATAGGATACGCTCGGAAGAAAATAATAAAAAAAAGAAAAAGTGCATATCGGGCTCCGGCTGGGTGTCTTTTTCTCTCCGTGGCCCCCTTGGAAGCTTGCTCCTAATTAAACTCCTTCTTCATGATGCTCCCTCATGACTCGACTTGTCACCGGGCCCCTGTGAGGCAGCGATGGCATAGACACAGCGTCCTACATATTTAGACGACCGTCTCATCAGTACCCTTCAGCTGCTCAGCTGTTGTGCTAAAGGCCAACTGCGTTATCTATAAGACCGGTACGTCATGTCTCGGATGTTGGGGCGGATGAGCTAATAAGCAGAATATATCCACACTATCAGTTAACCTAAATAGTATAATGTAACATCCACGGTAGTTATTTTTCAGGCGAACCTAACGGAGCTATATGTGAAACCGTACAGGGTGTCGGGTGTGAGTTCTACGTGGGTCTGGCGGGTCTTCCAGGGACGGGTGACGCCACCCCTAAACTCTTCTGCCGCCACCTCTGCGTCTCACACCATTTGTTCATGTTTTTTTTTTTGCTCACAGGTTTTCAATAACGTGGATGAAATGTTTATTTTTCAGAATGACTGCAGTTAGCACTGCTATGACTAGCTAAGCTAAACATTTTAACAATTCTGTTTAACTTCACATATTTTATAAACTGTTTTTTTTATGGGTTTTAAGGTTAAGATTACACAAATTAATCTCAGGTTTTATCTAAAAAATGTTTTGATTTGAAAAAAAATTAATATATCAAGATGTGTAATAATAATTACCTTACTACACTATCGGAATAAACAGTAGAACAAGAATGATTAAAGTACCATTTAAATGAAGGTCTTAACTTAATGGTCCCTAGTTTTTTAGCATTAATTGCAGCTCTAGTTGTTTACGTTAACAAAAGTGATAGTTCATCCCTCATTTTCTACTAACCTTCATGCTGACTAAGGGTGTATTTTCAGAGTAATCTTTTTGAAATTACAGTGAGAAAACCTCCCTTTTTCATCGTCCAAAAAGTCAAACTTAAAAACATCCAATTACCTCCAAACTGCTCGTCTGTCATGTCCCTTTTTGTATTGAAGCTTTGACACTAGAAATTGTTCAGAGAGTGTTTAAGTGAGTCATTGTTTTAAGCTTGTTTGTAGCAGAAGCCAAAATGCTAACATGCAACATGGACAAGAAAAAAAAACGTCTTTAGCATTTTAGCTTCTGCTACAAACAAGCTTAAAATATAGATTTTGTTTTTTTTTGTCGTGCATTTATCAGTCGAGCAGTGTATGTAGGTATTTGGAGATGTTTAAGTGTCTTTTTTGGACGAGGAGGACGAGCAATAAAAGTCCATGACCGCCATATGGAAATACATTTCTGCCTGTAACTCCAAATAGACAAGGGTTACTCCTATGATTAATCCCAACCCTAAATCGACATGAAGGTGAGTAGAAAATTAGTGAAATTTTAATTTTGGGAAAACTATCCCTTAAACACAAACACCATTTTTTTGGAGGATAATTTTGTTTTGTTACCGTTGGCAGGGTCTATCTTCTTAATTCCAAACACTTGAAGTATTCGTTTAAGAGCTAGGAAACTCAATTTCGACAAAGGAAATTGATATGGAGTGATGTAGCAATAGGGGTGAGGCTTTCGTACTCCCATCCCATCACAAAATGTCAGATCCTCCTGTGGATTCATGCCCTCTATCGCCAGAGCAAGGGTGGCCTTGCTAGAGGCAGGGGCAGACAGAACTCAAGACATGCTCTCATTTGTCTCAGTTCATTCTCTCGTTCTTGCTCTAGTTTTTTTTTTTTTTTTGTGCGTATGTGTCTCAACCCCTCTGTCTCTCACTCTTTCTTTCTGCTTTTCCGAGTGAAGGGAACATCAGAGGGATCAGGCTGGCTTAGCTCATTGGAAGCAGATGGCAGACCAAAGGCAAGAAGGCCGCAGTTTCATGAAGCGTGGTTGGAACATGCCAGGATCATGTCGAGGGGGCATACCCATGGACGACGGCGACACGGTGTGCATGTGCAAGTGGGCTTCTGGGACGGGAGATGGCTGATTTTAGTAGGTTAGCGATCAGAGGAATTGAACTCCTCCAAATCACAGACTGTCCCCTTCTGTTTTTTTTTTCCTCTCTCTCTCTCTCTCTCTCTCTCTCTCTCTCCATCATCATCTGTACATCCCTCTGCACCGAAGCTATCACATCAATTGCTTATCATTGATTTTGTCGCTTTGAAGCCACTTTCTCTTGATGCTCAGCTACACTAAAATCAGGAATCAAAGGATCGTCGCTGGAGTCTATCGTTTCCCGCTGGCGAAAAGCGTTTCTCGATAAAGTCGACACGAGGTCCTTCGCCAAAAAGAAAAGGGGTTATATCTGAAACATTCTTTTTACAAGCGTACCTAGCGAAACAAGTCTTCGTACAGAAGAGACTCGGCGCTCATAGACATATCGCACTCATTGCTGGAGAGTGCTGCACAATACCAGATGGTGGAGTGTTTCCCATATGGAAGCGACACACACTGAGCACATGTCGGAATCCAACACTGTTTGCTCCTGAAGCATCTCGGCGTCGGGGAACAAAGTGGTCATTCATGATGGACAGTACGATTACCCAGATAGACGTGATGAGACGCCCCGGCTCGGAGAGAGAGATAAAGGGGGCACTTGTGTGTTTACCCACAATTCGCTCGCTTCATAATTCGCCATCAAGTGCTTTGGATTCTACATACAAATGAATTCACTAAGGCCGGTGTCATATGAGTGAGTGACTGCGTCATTATTTTTTCGGATTATTTCGGCCTCTTCTTTAAGCCCCGCCCACACCATCGTCACTTATCGTCTTTTGTCTTTGCCTCTCTTATCGCCCGGTGCCACGGCAGGAAGAGGCAGCCCGAGGGAGGCCTTGAGTAACAATGACCAGCCGGTTGACCTCTGCCGTGTGACCTTGGATTTCCAAACCCAGCCCAAAGCTGTAATCGTGGCAAGGGACAGGGGCCAAAGGGGGGGTAGGGGGGGTGCTGCGCACTCGAGGCAGGGCAGGGAATGCCACGGTTAAAAATAGCCCTCCATTATTTAGAATTTTCCACAAATAGTTTCAAAAGAACAAGGGATCATTTCATCTTAATGGCCAGGGTGAATTGTTTTGGGTCGTATAATGGAAAAGTCTTTTGGCAACGTGGCTTCAGAAGTGGCTGCACACCACACCAACCACATATTAACATGCTTTAAACTTTTTTTTATTTTACTTCGTTTGTGTCTGCGTGGCTTCGATATCAACATGTGGACATTTAAAAAAAAAAAAACTGCCTCTGCCTGTTGGGTTAGAGTCTGATAAAAATCTAACTCTGTGGGCCATGTGTTGAGGACAGATGTTTCCAAAAGATTCTTACCTCTTTTTTTGTTGCTAAAATGATTACATTTTGAGTTGTTTTTTCTTTGCTTGTTTAAATATCAAATAATTAAAAGCTTCTCTACTGTAACCTTGGGGCCTTTCACTGATGCATCTGGTGGCTCACCGCAATTCTTCATGGTCGATTCCCAGAAGGAAGAAGAAATCCAGATGCTTAAGAAGACAATGACACTTGAATACTAAAAAAAAACAAAAAAAACACCCCCTCCCGGCGAGACAAAAGAGAGCGAGAGAAAGTAAGAGATTCCTGTTCTTCAATTCGCTCTAAGAGAAGACCGCCAGCTATGAAACTATTTTTAGCTTCCCCACAGACTATTTTTGGAACAAGAAGCATTTTATGATGACTTTATGAGACAAACTGAACAAAAAAGAATTGACGTGGGCAGTTATTATTGTAATGTGATCCAACACGCAATACTGCAATGAGCCGATTGTGAAAGAAAAAAAGTAGTTTTTCTACAAAACTGACTTTTCGTTGATATAAAAAAGTACATATTTTGTAAGAGGGAGCAGACGTTGAAGTAAAGACCCTTTTTTAAATTTATTTTACAGCAAAATGTTGCCTTATATTTAGACCGATCACTTGCATAAAGGCTCAGTCTGCACTACTAAGGGTGACAGATCTTCAAATGAAATGTGGATCCAGATGGTAATTCCATTTAAAAGTCAGCTTCATGACTTTCTAATTAACTACATTTTTTAAAACATTGCTTAAAACAATTTTCTTAAAAAATCTGTCTCAATTAAATGTATTTTATTCCAGTATCTATAGATCCATTGCACCAATGTGATGCGAAAAGTTGCTGTTAAAGTTTAAAGAAAATGTTTTCATGAAGCTTGTTTTTTCCTGTTAAGTATTACCGTTTCATAACTTAACCACATATTTGTCTATTTTTAAGACTCATAATTCAATTGAACAAGCAAAACAAATGTCTTCGGCAGCTGATTGACTTCAGTTACAGACACGCTCTCTTGCTCCGACACATGTCGTTGTTCTAATACATTTCCTCGGCTGTGAGCTTGCCAAAGTCAAAAGTCTAATTTACTTATGTCAAAGCCGCTTCAGATCCTAATCCCCCGGCTCACCAGCAAAAACAGTCCTGTCGCCTGTCTCTGCCGCTTGTAAACACTGACGCTCTGTGTCCGCGTGTCAAAGGCCCCGCCCCCTTTATCGCCGAAACCCATGTCACACCACATGCACTGGTCTGCATGAAAGAGAGGCGGCCACTCAAGACATTTGGCATGGACGCCTCGATTTAAGACTGCATCACACGAGAGCCTTGATTTGATGTAAATGGCCCGTGTTAAAAAAAAGAAATTAGCTTCTTGCATTCCTGTCATAGTCATAAAAAAAAGATTTAATCGGCCATCTTTACTGGAAACGCCTTGAGGACAATGTTCTGTTGAAAGCCTCGGAACAACCTCTCGGATGTGTGCAGAACAAACTATCACTTGAAAAAGAGAAAAACATCACATGATGAGTGAGACACAGAGACTTGCAGTCTCTCTTCTCGAGTTCAGAGCAAATTAACACCATTTGTGGAAGAAGAAAAAAAATCCATCGCCTGGTTTTAAGTAGATATACGGCTCCTGTACCCACTTTCCCATCACCCACCGCCGCTCCTCCTATGGATGGTCGCTGGACTGAATTCACACCTGTGCCTCTCACACATCCTGGCACACGGGTGAAACAAACGCAGGGTGAAACATGGCGAGGGAGCTTTGCTGAATCTCATTAGCCAAGTGGGTAGTCATTAACAGAATGACCTTTGGAAATAATTACCAGCCTCCATCTCTCTTTCTTTTTTCTCCTCCCTCATTCCCTTCTCACACATCGTTCTCTCTCGCCCTCTCCCTTGCGCTCTCATTGACAAGCTCCTTCCAGGTAAAGGGGGGAGAAAAGAAGAAGAAGAAAAAAAAACAAACAAGGCGGATAGTTCTCGCCGCTGCTTTTTAAGATTACCGGGTGAGCTGAACTCGCAGATTAGATTAATCTGCCGGAAATGGGATTGGCAAACTGCCTTTATTTTTTCTTCTGGCAAGTCTTGGGAGCAGGAGGGGAGGTCAGCTTAGAAGCAAGAGACATGTGCCGTGCCATGTGATACTTGAACCAATAGGGGAAGAATGTGTTGCACTCGCTGAGGTCATCACAATGCTTTCGATACCATGGGGTTCGAACCATTTGTCACGTTTCTTTAAGGTACAAACCTGAGCCGATACATCCACCAAATATACAGTATATACATTTATCTTCACGGTTTGAATTGAACCTGTATATTAGCAGCCATGGTTGTTTATTCGATTAAAAAGTAAACAAGTACAATAACTAAAAGATGGTTTGGATATATAGTTATTGCTTGTCTTGAGCATGATCCACCTATGTTGGGAGATAACATACCTTTTTTAATGAAATTGAAAAGAGGTAAATACTGTAGTTCCAGAGCATGCTCGCACAACTAGGGCCGGCTACTGAACTTTGGTTCTTTAGTAGCACCGACCAAAATGCTTGGTAGTATCGAAAGGTGTTCCATATTATGGTGTCAAGTTTGATACTTATGAAGAAAAACTGGTAGCTGACCGATTTGTACTATGTGTAATGTCATCTTGAAGAAAGGATTGTTATGGAACCGTTATCCGGTATCGGAGTGAAGGTATCAGTATCAGTATCAAAGATTTTCGTCGATACCCAAGACATTTTTATTTGTTCAGGCTTTTCCTTGATTTTCTGGAACTCCTGTTGTGTTATCAGTTTTATCTTGATCTTTAAAGTATATACTTTATTGAATATTGTTTTGATTGTTTAAGCGCTTTGTGACCCTGGTCTAGAAAAGCGCTATACAAATAAAAATTACTTACTTACTTACTTACTATGCACAACCCAGTAGAAACTGAGAAAACAAAAAAAAAGAGGAGGATAGCGCCATGGTGTGGGCAAAAGGTATTGTGGATTTGCAATAGCCATATCATGGACTACCATCTGGACTATAGTTTCTTGTCCTCTTGTCAACATTTAGTGTATAAATTGTCCTCGCAACAAAATGAAAACAACAAAAAACACAAACATATCCTCCTTAGAAAAAACTAAAAATAATACCTCTATCAAGGTCATTGTTTGACAACCAAAATATAAAATCAATAAAGGTACTTTCAACATTCAAGAATGGTGTTGGTACACACAGTAAAATGAAGTAGTTGACGAAACGTTCAAGATCTTGGATAGTCCCGAATCCCAAATACCTCCTTGGCAGAGGTAATACAAATGATTGTATTGCCGACACATACGTCATCATTCTAACTCACTAGCAAATCTTTAAGCTTGTTCGCTTACATCAAATCTTTTGTTTCCACACAGTGTAAAACTGTACTTAGCCACGGACCAACTGTTGTTGGTTTCGAGGTGGTAAGCGAATCCCGAGCGAGAGCCAGGCAGCGCTGCTCAGATTTGGGTTTGATCTGCGAGGAATAATGGACTCATTCATGTGCTGTTTACATTAATACTTGCGTGGTCAGCGGCCAACAGCAGCTTTAAAGCGATTATTCCGCAGGATGAATTGAAAAGAAGCGTAAGAGATATTCTGTCGTCATTTCCCTTCCAAGCTTTTTTTTTTCTTCGCTCCGTAAGCCCTTCACATGTCCAGGAAATCAACCTGGCAGAGGGAGAGTTTAGGAAATCTAGCTGCGTGTTCGACTGTTTTATCTGGAGCCACACTGAGAACGGGACTGTAGACCTGCCAGGACGACATACTTGGACCTCGCTTGGACGTCCAGTGACGAAGAGATCTGCTTGTGTTTGATCTAAACTGTCTCCCGAAGCCAGAGTAGCTTTATCTTGAACCAGGATTTGTTTGAACAGACCATGATAACAGTACAGAGGTATGATGCAGTTACTCAAGAGTATCAGGGATTTCAGTGGAACGTCTTGTTCTCTGAAACATGAAGTACTTCGAGTTTAACCGTCTTGACAAAAAGTGCTGAGGTTGTTTTTTCTTTCTTTCGTTACATCACCAATGCATGGAAGTCAGACTGGATTCTATCGTCAAAAAACAAAAAGTAAAATTCTTATGAATAAAAATCATTTTAAAATGTACTGCCTACTACAAAGACATTGTTTCTTTAAGTTAAAATGGCAACCGATACCATTGCTTTAAACCCTAGCAAGAGCCAAGGTCTTCAACTGGCAAGTTGAAACAAAAAAAGGTGATGAAATAGATTTATTTTCTCTTTTTTGTCTGGTTACTTAGTGTCTGTTAAGCTACACCTTACCACCTCATAATTCATAGACAAATAAATAGGGTGAGTTAGGGTAAAGGTGGTCCCCAACCTACAACTGCTGCTCAGAAAAAAATAAAATAATTTGTATAATTTCAATTTTATCGACCGTTACTGTCTGAAATGTGTTTTATTTTGTAAATAATAAATAGTATTTTCTCTGAAGTAACATTAGTCTACGACTCTTGACACGTCAAAACGCTTGTTTAAGTGAAGTATCCTCAAGAAATAAACCTGGAAACTAGTGTAAATGAATGAAGCACAAATTCTTTATGATACATTTTATGCTGTTTTACTGTCTCTGAAGATCAGTCCGTGAATATACTACCAACATACTGTAAATCCCATTCAAAACAGTTAGGGGACCTCTGCTCTAAGGCATACTTATATAGTATAGATATATGATTATTTAAGTAATATTTTAAAATAATTGCATGCATTAAGTCTCAAAAGAGGTGCATCTTGGGCTGTAAAGATGAATTCAAATGACACCTGGATCCCAATAAAACTGACAATAATCTGTCTTTAAAAGGTATTTTTCTTTCACCAACGACAAGTCCACTATGAGAATAGAAGCAGTAATTCCAAGTCAACATTTTAAAAAAAAAACAGCGTTGATTTGGACACACTTCTCCCGGGAACAACAATGAAGCCAGCGGGACGGTTTTTTAATCTTCACACTCCTCTTATCTATATACGTTATACACAATAAACATCATATATGAACGACATGAGGAGAAAAACAAAGAAGACAAAGCCCCCCCCCTCCCCGCATCCCCCCCCGGCTTCCTCAAACATGGCTCATGGAGGCAGTTCAACACCCTCCCTGCCACTCTCTCAACAACACTAATTATCAACCAAAGACATGCTAATTACACAGAGCTTTATTGCTAATGTAGCGGGGCCGGTACGCCAGCCGCCCACACTCTGCTCCCCTACCTCTGCTCCTCCTCCCACTACACCTTCAGGCAGAACACACATCTCAGCCATACTGCACATATTTGATCGGATTAGTCCCGGGCTGCTGAAGGCATATTTTAGGTGTACGGGCTACTCCTGTTTTTTTTTTGGACAAATGCATCTATTCATTTTCACGATTGACCGACTATTTATCATCTCAACAGGAAGTCCAACTCTCCGGCTCCCCGATTCTCAACACGCCCACGTTTTTTTCTCGCACCTGTGACGTAGCCTAGCAGCGGCACAACCATGCTCAGCGGGAGAGAGTCAACTCCTTCTTACCTTCTCTCTCCCACCACCACCACCGCCCCTCATCCCCTCCACCATCTCCTCCTCGCCCTCCTCCAGCCTCGGCTAAACGTGCTGGTGTCAGCCCTCTGGCCAATATGGTTGCCTCGCATCGGGCCAGAGATGAAGACCTATGAGCATCGATTTCTCCCACTGAGAGTCGCTCTGAGAGCCAAGAAAGAGCACGAGTCCTCCGGGGATTTAAGTGTAGGTAGTTTTTTTTTTTTTTTGCTCGCTGGTCTCCCCTGACTCGGCTCTTTAGCATCTTTTACCGACACATCTGTTTACACATTAGCCGCCCCCCCCCCTTCTGCTAATGGACACAGTGTTAAAGGGAAAAAAACACAGACTAAACATGTTGTTGATACATGTGATGGCTTTCTTCTTGGTTCAGCTCGGGGTAAAAGCAACACAAAAGAAAAGCTCCTACAGAACGCGATCCTTCTCTTGCTGAATTTCTCTTAAACCAGGGGAGAACTCAATCACACAAGGGGCCAAAATCCTTCAGCTCGCTACGTCTAAATTGACCAAATATGAGTTTAAATGAAATGTTGTTACTTCTTTCATTTTTAATAATTTTACTTACTATTCAGAATATTTTTGGACATATTAATCAGTTACTTATCTTATCTTAATGGACCACCATATCAACATGAACCATGACTGTTATAACCTCTCTTTGTCACAAATAATAAATAAATAAATGTACTAAATGTAATTCAGGGACTACAGACAGTAAATTAGCGTCGTTGCTATAACCCATCCTCCAATGTTGAAGATGTTTATCGATATGCATTGTCCTTATCAAATAAATGGATGAAATGAAATTGGAAATAAATGCTACTTAAACATTTAACTAACTGGGACTCTAATGTGTATGTGATAGCCAACTGTAAAAGATCAGTTGAAGTCGTAGAAGAAAATGAAAACAAAGGATTAAGCACTTAAAAAAAAGGAAAAAATGTATCTATATTTAAAAACATATGGCAGCCAGTTGTGCTTTTCAATGTAACTTGACTTGTATGTTTGTATATATTATCTGCCACATTTCTATTTTTCATTAATCATTATTTAAATGCGTGGGTTTTTTTTTAGGTATGTAATGTGATATAATGCTAAATCTTCAATAGAAAACTTTAATTAAAAATAAATATATATCCATCCTGTGTTGTTCTCAGTATTATCTTGACCTTTTAAAGTATATATTTTATTGAGTATTGTTTAGATTGTTTAAGCGCTTTGTGACCCTGGTCTGGAAAAGCGCTATATAAATACAAATTACTTACTTACTTACTTTGAATTAGAGGCAACAACACCATTTAAAATCGATTGGCCGACCAGATTTTAACAACTACATCCCTTATTAATATCCAACAAGTTGCCTGTATGAGGTAATATTGTAGGTTATCCATGTACAAGCTCAGGTATCCATGTATCGAAAGGTTTTGTTGTGGCGGGCAACGCTCCATCTGGGGCAGCAGGAAGATCCCAGTGGACGGGCAGCGAGCCCATTAACACCCAAAAACAAAAAAGATAAAGGAACACCTCGTGCTGGCAAATACTGTGTAACAGTTGCAGGGCCACATTAATACCTTTCATTTGTTTGGTAAATTAAACAAAATGTTTTTCAATCTCAAAGCTAACAATCAGATGCCAGAAGGTGTTTAATAAACACAAACGTATGAAGAATGCGACACGACGGACCATATGGGAACGTTTGAGCGAATTCCAATCACGATGAGAGATGTTAAAAATCATTTAAAGTCGATGCATTTGAAGAGAAATGTTTTCCACCAGACAGGTGCGATGAGTGTGTTTTTCACACAACAGCAAGAGAAGAAGGGATGAGTTCCTGCCCACCAGGTTTTGTCAGCTCTCCAGTGTAAATGTTGCGTAAGAGGTCCAACACTGCAAAAAAAAAAGCTTAAGGATCCTGCAGGCGTCACTCGCCTCTTTTATCTACCTGCCCACCGCCGGGAAGCTTGTTTGCCCCCGGCCTCGGGCCACGCTAGTGACATGTGTCCGGCGCATGTCAGATAAGCATCCCGCTGGTGAAGCCACATCACGCCGCGGCGACAGCACACGGAAGACACGCTCAGAGGCGACCACGCTCCGGTGGACTCCTCGTGGAGCATCATGACCGCATGATGTGTCCATTTTATTTTGTCCGGTTTATGCAACTAAAAGGGTCGAGATAAATTGTTTCATTTAATTTTTACATCACTATGTTTTATCTGATATTTAAAGTAACTTTTTCAAATGCTTTTTGAACTTCTTGGGAAAATATATAAACGTGATAAAATCAAAGGACAAAAGTCCTAAAAATATAAACCTAATTTCATAATTAGAGACTAGTAATTAATAATAAAAAATAAATAAACTGGTTCATATGATCTTTGACCTTAATGTGGTATTTAAGACATAGTAGTACATACAAATATACATCCATTTTATTTCACTCAGACATGTCTTTATCGCTGTTTAAACTTTAAATAACTGTCCTTTTTCTACCATTTATAAAGCTTAGTAATTACATTTCCTCAGGGGCCACATTTTGTAGAGTGGCTGTTGTGAGAGGCCTTCAAGCTCAAATATCAAAAAATCAATTAATTAAATAAAGCTAAATATGCTTAAAGAATTATAATTTCATCTTATTTAACTATTTAAATCATTATTCCAAAATTTTGTTTTATTAATGTAAATCTTTTCGATATAGAAAACAGCATTTTTAGGAGAAAAGTCCTACAAACAAAACCCCTAATTTTATATAAATAGAAAATAAAGTTATATGAATTAAATGGTTAAGTTCTACATGATCTTTGACCCTAACAAGGGCCATATAAATACAGTCCTAGGGCCACATTTCTGGTCTGATTTAGACCATTGGTTTTTGAGCAATTACTGCCAATTTTCTTTCTGAAAATAATTAAATTAAATACATTTTTAGTTATTTATATTTGATTTAATATCAACGTAAACAAGAGAAGTCAGTGTTATTTATTTCTCTTTAGTTAATTATCTTTCTTTTTGAATTATTTTAATTAACATCAAACTATGGTCAATAATTACTGTATGGACAATATCTCGACACCATTATTCTCATTGTTTCTTTGCGTTTGCTTCTGAATCGAGAGAAAAAAAAAAAGAAAATCCTGCCTCCCCTTCCCAGAACTTACCTCCACGATGTCGGAGTTGGTCCTGCTCTCATGGGGCTCGTTGTACTCGGTGTACTTGAGCAGGACCTTGTCCATGTCTGTGCTGGCGTACTGGAACAGCTTGTTGGTGCTGTTGAAGATGATCAGGGCGATCTCGCAGTCGCACAGCACGCTCAGCTCGTACGCCTTCTTCATCAGGCCAAACTTTCGCTTTGTAAATGTCACCTGGAGCGAGACAAGAGAAGAGGGAGGAAACCATGAGCGTGAGATGTCAATTTATATTTTAATTTATTTTTCCTCATAGAAAAGCAAGTTCTTAAAATAAACTTCCAGGGTCAATTCCACTGAATAGTGAACTGATCTTCAGTTTTCTAAATAATAACCTTCTCTTCTTTGCAGCCATGATACCAGGAACGGATGCGAACAAAAAAAAAAGAAAAACAAGAGAATTTAAGGAACTGAAAACACTGTTGTCTCAGAAAAATAACGGTTAAAGATTTCAAACTTCAAATCAGAGCGTCCTCGAGAGAAAACATGTGCAGGAATGTTCTTTTGGCTTTAGGTTTGCTCTATGACTTTTTATTTAAAGCAGACATGGGTAGGGGGCGGCGGGCCACATGTGGCCCTTTAACTGTATTTTTGCGGCCCTAATGATGTCAGATCGATAGATTGACCTTATTAATCCCTCTGTAGATCTTGTTCGGGAAATTGGGTTTCCAGTTTGGTACGGCAAGTTTCATAAAAACAAGAACAAAGTGCAAACAAAAGAACAAAGCGCAAGGGATGACAAAGTGCAGAGTCGAACTGTGACGAACACAATTTACGTCTGACTATGTTGCATTTATAATGGTACCAACTCAAAATACATTTTGTTATTTTCTTAAGCCTTTTTGGTGATTTTTTTTCTTCCCCTTTAAAATAATTGGACTATTAGAGATCATGTTTCTATCCGTTTATTTTTAATCAACATTTTTATGAAAGGTCTATCATCGTTTTATTGGAATCATTTAGTATATTTTGGGGTATTTTTATGTGTTTTTAATGCATTTCTTTGGACATTATTCCACCATATTTTGGCTCTTGTCTTCTCACAATGGTCTCAGTCTATAATGTGGCCCCAGAGAAAATCTAATAGCCCAGCCCTTGCTTTAAAGTGTGAACTCTTTTCACCGCAGAAAGCGACTGATCCATCTTCTTTCTCTCCGGTTGATAAGCAGCTAAACTTCTGCCCACATCGTCTAAAAGTAAATCTACACATGGTTCCTTTTTCAAACCATGTGTCTTCGCCCTTTGGCTGTCGGAGTAAACGCATAACAAAACAGAAAGAAGGAGAAAAAAAAAAAAGAAGCTTTCTCTTCCCTAAAGTGTAGCTGTTTGTGTAAATGTGTTTGATTTGCCGTTGTGTGCATTATTTACAGAGGAGTTGTGCGCTGACATAACTTCACACAGATGCAGCGGCGGAGCTGCGGAAGCTCGGAATTACATCTGTTTCTTCTTAAGTGGCAGTAAGTCAGAACGACGGGGCTGTTAAAGCAGATGTAGATCCGACTATAGGTTTGATTTCTATGCGTAAAAATAAGAGACATTTTGAGAACTTCGGGGCCTGGACGGTCGTAATAGATGATCGGCTGCCCTTCACGTTTTTTTTTTTCTCTTCACAACTTCCAGACTTGAAAGCAGAGATCGGGTTGAGAGGATATTGATAGTTTTGGATTTCCATGAAACCATATCTCCCAGGATGCACCGGAGAAACGGAATATCAAACTATCTGTCAACCCCCGACGCTCTGCTCCGTCTCACTCGCGGCAAGACAACCTGGGATGAACTGGACTAGCTTTTTTATCCCCGGCGCGTTTATCACGCCCGGCAGGGCGATCCGTCACTGAAACCGGAGACTTCCTAACAAACCGTCGTGACACGATGTGGAGTTATGTTGCTCCTGACACACTCTCGTCTCATCACGACGTATGGAGGGAAAGTCCTCGGGGTATCAGGGCTATAGGCCTATGATCCTCTGGTGTTGGACGTGGAATCTCATTTAAGTCACTCGCAAAGAAAATTGAAACATTTATTTTATTAGCAAACTTGAATAAAAGTTTTAAAAAAAAGCCTTAAAACATGTTCAATCAGGTATAAAAATTAAAATGTTGATCTTTGGAATTCTAAGTATACTCTGATATCATCTTGAAGTACTACTGATAAATATGAGCTTTACCGCCAAATGAGTTTGGTCCATAGATTATTTTTAATGATGATCTTTTCTATTAATTGTAGAAAAATCGACTGATTCTTTATTCCAAAAAAAAGAAAAAAGAATAGAATATATTTTTCCTCCTTTGGTATTGTTCGTTTAAATAATGGTTGTCGAAAAAATTAAAGATATCTTTAAATATATTGCTTAAAATCCCCCGAAACTTTGTATTTAAATGGTTTGAAACAAACATTAAACATAGATAAGTTGTAGCCATTGTTTCTTTATTATTGTTTTGGCTCGTAAATAAATAAAAGTTATTTTATGTTGTTCATTATGAAGTAAAATATAACATTTGTCACATCACTGAATAACTTTATAAATTCGAAATATTTGATATATAATATCAATTTAATTACTTGATCACATTTTCAATGGAATACTTTAAATTAAATATGTTAAATAATTCTAATTATCGCAAAAGAAACACTTTTCTTTCGAGACCAAAAAAAAAGTGAATGCTGATATTTACTAAAAATATTCAATATAATAAAGTTGACGTAATTGCATTAATATTGAATCTGAAGATGATTTAATGAGAAGAAAAACAAGTTTAATTGGAAGTTTTTTTTAAAGTATGTTGTGAGTAACTTTTCGACGATAATTCCGGGGGCGACACACAACGATAAAACGGTCGCAGGTCGCGCTTTTACGCTTTATTTTGGTGACTGGCGGTGGTGAGTCTCAGGGATGACTGGAGGGACAACAGGGAGTGAAAGAGACACATGAGTAAGACAACAGAGGGGAGGAGAGTGTGGGGGTGGACGCACAGGAAGCACATTTGTATGCATTTCCTCTCATAACAGGAAGAGGCCAGTGGCTTCCCCTTCACAATGGCTTCGCTTCTGCTTCCCACCTCCTGCATGCTTCCCTGGGGGAGTACGAGGAGGTGGTGGTGGTGGTGGTGGTGGTGGTGAAGAAAAAAAAAAACTTCTGTCCAAAAAAAACACACGTCACACACACACACACCTAGATGCACTTACGCTTGTCACTCACTTTGGTCTTCGAGACAAACACTTATCCCATTGTCGGAGGGCAACAGGAAGAACAAGAGCTTACGCAAGAACGAAAGGGCCTCGAGTCTGAACCCCTCGCAGCCAAGAGGAGGAATTACCGACAAAGAAGTCTTTGTCGCCGCCTCTTAATATATGCTGTACCTCTCCATCGACAGAATAAAAAAACAACCTACTCCTCATCCTTTTCAGGGGCGCCCTCATTATCCGGTGCATCCTCGACACGTCGTCGGGGAAAAAAAAAAGTTGAAGTAGTTCAAAGCTAATGTTGCGGAACTGATTGAATGGTGTCTTAATTATGCCAAGTTTACTTATAGCTTAAAATACACACCGGTTTTAAATTGTCCTTTTTTTTTTTTTTCTCCTACCGAGCAGCCCTGCAATTACACCTCAGTGCAGCTTTAATGGCTTGGCTGCGCTCCTCCCATGCATGTTGTTCCTGTTTGTTTCCAAAAAAAAAAAAAAAGCCACAACTAGAAAAGGATATGGCTGAAGCAAAAGTAGGATGTTACGTCGACGCTGCCCAATTTAGTGGCCGGAACGACCGAAATAACCCTGTGCACGTTTGTTTGTGAAAATTGCTGACTGTTGAAAAAAAAATCCAAAATAATCTTAATTTAACTTTTTTTTTCCTCATACCATTATAACTCCGATGTCAAAGCCTCGACCTCATATATTTCCTATCGTCTTACCTATGATGTGAGGTGAGATCTTTGCCTGGCCGTGCACAGGTGCCACTCCGCAAAATAAAAGGGTTTCGGTGGAAAGGTGGGAAACAGGGGATTAGAGGAGGGAGCAGAGGTGAGGTATAACCCTGTGGGCCTCATTATTTTCCTGCTGTTAATTTCACTCGCAACGTTTTCTCACCCCAGTGCTGTTGATTGCGGGAGCAACGCTTTCTCGCCGAGACACAATTCCGAGCCGGGAATTTGATCACAGTCGGGGGAAAAGGAAAAACGGAGGAGAATGATACCGAGGGGTGTCACTTAGAGTAGTTAAGGGTCAAAGATGGAAGCTTTTTTTTTTTTTTAAATGTTGAGTAAAATAAAGTTTTTTTGGGTTGTTTTTAATAAAAGACATCAAAGGTGTGATATGATTTTAAGTATATATGTGTATAGATAAGTCAAAGGTCATTTTACGTCACTAAATAGTAAAATTAATCAATAATAATAGGTTTTATAAAGACATTTAAATTATCCGAATTAGTTTTCTTAAAAAAATACCAGCCAATATTGATATTTTCTACTTAAAAGTTTAATTTATAATTGGAATCTTGAATTTAATATCAAGATGTCACCTTTTTTCAAAGAGTATAGTATCAAAATAATTATTTTATCAATGGTATTCCTGGAGTATGTAATATAATTATGAGTGTTAATGGGCTCAATGGCCATTTTAACCAAAATGTAGCTTTATCTTTACACAAACATCTAGTATGTATTTTTTAATTAAAAAAAAATCTTGTTGTTTTCGGGCCTCCGGGTCACCTAGACCCTGAGATAACACAAGGGTTAATACATTTAGTCAATTTATTTTATTCAAAAACAAAAAGGTTTTGTCTAATTTACTAATTTAACATTGAAACTGCCTCAACCTTAAGACTCACCCGGGCCTTAAGACTCACCCTGTTTATTAATCTGTTTTCACATTTTTGTATTTCTGTGTGTGTACTAATGCTTATTAATGTCCATATATTTATAATTATTTTTGCTTTACCACTTTTATTTGAGTGTTTTTCTATCATAACTTTTTTTTTTAATTTTTACAATTGCTTTTGTTATTTTTTTCCCTGTTTCACTATTTAATTTCAGAAATGTGGGATGAATAGTTCAATGCAACTCGAGGTCATAGAGTATTTGTGGGGGGCGGAGGGGGGGGTTAGGGAAGTAGCTTCTTGTCGCTGATGACCTGATCTGTGTTTAACCTTTGGCCCCGGGTCCCTTCCCCCTCCGGAGCCCACATGTCATCCTCTAAACGCGGGCGCGTAAACAAGTCACCCTAAATTAATCCCGGCTAGTTCCCTGGCAGGAGCAGCAACACTCATTAAGAGTCATTTGCAGAGAGTGGGTTCGTCCCCCCCAAGACCCTCCAGAGCGACGTGTCTTCAAGGAACAAGAAATTGTCTCGTCTCGGTCAAAAAAAACAAAAAACGGAGCTCGTCCAAACACACCTTGTTGTTTGCTGTTCGCTCATGTCCGTGAGTTGATGGCACAGGGGGCTCTTTCATGCCCCCCCCAACCCACCCACCTAAGGCCGGGAGAGGGTCTGAGTGGTCAGGGGGCTCGGAGCCAGGGCTCGCACACTGGTGCCCACTGTCCGGAGCTCTGGGCATCCAGTCAACACCAGGGGAGGCCCCGGTCCTTCTGGTTTTTTCGCCCCGGGGAAGTGTTTCAGAGCCTGGGGTGGCGATTCCAAAGTGGTCGCCCTTGAGAGAGGCCAGGACCGGTGCCCAGTATCACGCTGGCATCGGGGCTTCAGGTTGTGGGGGGTCCTCGTAGGTGGCGAGGCGGGCGCTGACAGCCACACGGTCGTTTGAATTAAAGAGGAAACTTCAAGTCTTTGAAAGCGTGAGACGACTTCGTGCTTCGGGATTTACTTCTCTTGACATACGGGTTTCAACAATATTTGAGATGTTTATGACTTATATTTGTCACTATTTTCAATATTTATGAGTAGAGTACAGAAACAAATTTACAAATGTGTTTGTGGTATCCCTTGTGTCATTTCAGGGTCAAGGTGACCCAAAGGTCCGAAAAGAAATGTGTCTTTGGTATCCCTTGCGCTATCTCAGTCTCAAGGTGACCTAAAGGTCCGAAAAGAAATGTGTCTGTGGTATCCCTTGTGTTATCTCAGGGTCAAGGTGACCCAAAGGCCCAAGAACAAATGTGTTTGCGGTATCCCTTGTGTTATCTCAGGGTCAAGGTGACCCAAAGGCCCATAAAGAATGTGTTTGTGGTATCCCTTGTGTTGTCTCAGGGTCAAGTGACCCAAAGGCCCGAAAACAAATGTGTCTGTGGTATACCTTGTGTTATCTCAGGGTCAAGGTGACCCAAAGGCCCGTAAACAAATGTGTCTGTGGTAACCCTTGTGTTATCTCAGGGTCAAGGTGACCCAAAGGTCCGGAAAACAAATGTGTTTGTGGTATCCCTTGTGTCATCTCTGGGTCAAGGTGACCCAAAGGCCCGAAATCAAATGTGTTTGTGGTAGCCCTTGTGTTGTCTCAGGGTCCAGGTCTTCGGGTCACCTTGACCCGGAGATAACACAAGCGGTGAAGATATTTTACCCATTTCAAAGTTGAATCATTAACAAGTTCAAAACGTCGAGTTTGTAATGGCCGCAGTAAAGGTTGTCAAACAAACAAAAAAGGAAGTGAGAATATGTAAAAAAAAAAAAGCTTCCTTTTTTTCTCTGTTTCTTTTTTCTTTTCTTTCGCCCGTCACCATCTTGTGATATCTGCCACAACCAACTATGGCGGTGATGTAAGTTTTTTTTGAAGAGGCCGAGAGATGAATTACACTCTTTTTTTTCCCCTCCCTCATGTGATCCGCTGCCACATGACTTCATGACATCACGGCCGAGCCGTCGCTCGACCGCGACTGATCTATTGTTTTACAGATCAAAACGAGAAAATCCAGTTGTATACGATATTGATTCTGCTTTCCCTGAACTCTCTCTCCCTCTCCCTCTCTCCCTCTCTCTTTCTCTCGCAGTAAGTAAAGCCCGGATATCTCAGGCATCGATTCCCCTCAGGTGTCCTTCCTGTCTCCCTCTTTCCCTCCTTATCCTGAGGAGCCAGAGAGCCGGGTGCACTTGGCGGTTCTGTTCTGAGGTGGAACGAGAGAACAGAGCCGCGATAACAATGAGGACATGTGGGTGCTCTTCAACAACACAGTGGAAACTCTGTGACCTCATCCACACTTCAGCTTTTTTTTTTTTTCCATGCTTTTTTTGTTTATGTGACCTTCTTTTGTAAATCTATCGAGCTTTTGGACAATAGAATTTTGGTGCCCTTCTTATGAATAGGGTTTTAAACTGTAAAGTTTAATATATATAAATGCATGAGGATGTATTGAATTTTAAAGTGTGTACTTCTTTGATTACGGTTGATAATTGTTTGATAACAATAAAAAAATGTTTCAATAAAGTTGATTTTTTTTTATTTACTACAGTCAAAACGTTTTAAATTATTAGATTTTATTCAGGAAATGTTGAATAAAGATGAAAACAGTTAAATAATCTCGAAAATTGTTTGATTTTAGTTTAAAAGAATGGTCATTAAAGTTTAAAATTGATTGATTTAATATTGTTAATGGTTAAAATTGATTTCATTTTGTTTTAAAGTTTGTATCAGTTAAATAAAATGTTGTTTGAAACGAAAATGAATTGTTTTCAGTTAAATAAAATGTTGGTTGAATTGAAAATGTATTGATTTCATTGAAAAAAAAAGTTGATTAAAGTTGAAAATTGTTTGATGATTTTAGTTTAAATAAAGTGTTTATAAAGTTGAAAACATTATGATTACAGTCGAAGAAAATAGAATTACAGCAGAAAATAGTTTGGTTCCATCTGCAAATAACTCTTTAATTGTTTTTTTACATTTATAAAAAATGTAAGTAAACCATCTACTGTCATAAAACAATAATAATTAGAAAAAGAATAATACTTTTAAACTTAAATTTGAAAGAAAGAAAGACAATGATAAATATAAGTTTCATAGTTAATTACGATAGAAAAACTACATAAAGACAGTTTTTAATATTTTTTTATCTAGATTCTTAACCAGAAAACATGTTTGTGTGTCTTAACTTGCTAAATATATTCTGTTTTTATTGTAGATAAATATATTTTCCATTTCAAATTCAAAGCCTGGAAAAACCCTACTTCTCCTCATAAACATGTTGTTTTAAGCGTCTTAATGCAACGATTTCAAGCGTCTTAATGCGGCGATAAGTGATAGTTAACACTTGGCTCGGGCTCACGCTCACGGCCGTGCATATGTGTGCGTTTGACCTCCGACTCCGGGGCCACGTTTCGCAGCGTATGGATCCAATTGGGCTGCCAGGAAGCGGACAAAGTGTCAGTGGTCAGTACTGCCATGAGACGTGATCGATTCAGGAGCCTGGAGGGCAGTGAGAGCGCTTTAGTCTTCATCTATTTCCTGCCACAAACCTTCATGCTACAAAACAACTATTTATTATGTCTCTGCCAGACGCTCGCTGTCGACGCATTGTCTTAGTGTTTTTCCTGTGGTTTGAATATCGGACGACGGAGCAGAGTTTTGGTCCTGGACCGACTCCAACGCTACCATATTTAGCATTTAAAGATATTAAAAGTCATCAGGACGACTTTTTTCCAGTCATTTTTTCACTCGTACATGGAGAGAACTGATTGAAATTAAGGCATCACTACAGTCAAAGAAGGCCAAGATACCTGAGGAACTGCTTGAGTTCTTGTCTTTACAAGAAATTAATTTGAACTGGTAGAAAAATCGTACTTAAACCCACTTTTATTCCCTGGCTTTTAACTCAGCATGAGACTCTGTGGCTGTTGTTAGTGCCTTTGGTTTTATTTGCTTTTATTGTATTGCCTTTATTGTATAATAATTATAATAATAATACATTTTATTTATATAGCACTTTTCGTCATACATGACCTCTAAGTGCTTTCTTGGTGTTTTTATTTAGTGCAATATTTGATGTTCTAGTACAGCACTTTGTTTCAACTTCTTTAGTTTTAAAGTGCTGTATAAATAAAGTTTGAATAAAAATGTAATGACATAAAGTGTTTTTTTCATGTTTCATTTTTTGAGTTTCAAAATAAAACGCATTACGTTTTGTTTAGAAAGTGACAAAGTTATCTCTAATTGGAGAAATTGTATTTATTTTTACTAGTCTTGTTCATTGAACTATTACTTGTGATTATTCTTTATCATGATTGTTTTTTAAATAACTAATTTATAACTATTATTTACTTTTTTATTTAAATATATGCACAGTATGTTTAACATGTGGAAGGGTTTATCTTATTTTATTACTTCATTAAATGTTTTTTTCATTTAAAACGTTTTTTTCATTATAAATGGCTTTGAATCTGGCGAGACTTGTTGTTATTGTTAAATATGGAAGTGAGTTTGTCGCCATTGTTTCTCATGGTCATGTGACTCGGTTCGATAGCTCGTAATTGCGGATCAACTTTTGATTCACTTGGTATATTTTGGCTTAAAAAAAAGCCTTGAACATTTCTCCTTACTTTTTGACTTATCTTGGACTAATCAGAGCCCAGCTTGGTGACTTGTTTAGTTTGTTTTTTTTTCCCACCATGCCTCTGTGGTGCCGCCACCTTCTGTCGGCGAGCAAAAAACAGGCCGACTTGGTGTGAGCGTTCCGGCGCGTGTGAAGGGCGCTAAAGTTTGCCACGGGAAAAACAGAATGTGCAAATGAACGAGGAGGTTTTTCTCGAGTGCTTGGCTCCGTGGTTCGAGTCCCCGGGTTCATCTCGCCCAGACTCCCAGCAGACGTTCGTCGTGGAGAGCCGTTGTTGGGGGGGTGCAGGGTGTTCCTTCCCCCCCTTCTACCCCGGCTCACTTCCACGCTCACACTCATCCATCCTGCCTCCCCCCGGGAGACTTACCTGTCTGTTGCGTTCATCCATAATCCGCGTGATCTGAATCTTTTTTCTCCCCATCGTCCCCGTCTCTTTCTTTCTCTCCTCTTTCTAAAGAACTTTATGCCTTCTTCTTCTTCTTCTTCTCTCTCTTCGTCGCCTTTTTCCTCTTCCTTCTTCCGCTCTTTCTTTAGCTTTTAATTCCCCGCTTTTCTATTTGTTCCAATCAACTCAAAGATTCCAGCATCTGAACCTGCGAAGAGAAAAAAAAAAAAAGGGAAGTAGGGGAGGGAAGGAGAAGAGCATTAAATGAAATGGAATATGGCAAATCGCTCAGAGAAAGGGAGAGAGAGAAAAAAAAAACGATAAAAGTGGCATCGCGGAAGTCACAAGGGAGGTTGAAGAAAGACAAAGAATCTGTCAACAATGTTGTGAGAACTGCTCTGTTTTCCGCTGTCGATATCATGCAAATCAGTTTTTTGCTTCTTTTTTTTTTTCTTCTTCTTCTTCCTCTCCCGAGCAGCGACTATAAGAGGAGACAGCACTGTCAGGATCTCGCCTCGTTCACAGAGACTTTGACAGTGTTTTGGAAGTGCCGCTAACTTAAATGCTCTAATCACCCAACACTGTAACATTACCTCCAGACTTGAGTGGAAGTGCGTTTTGTTCCCTTTTTTTTTTCCCCCTGCGAAGCGGCGGCTGTATTGACAGTGGAAGTTGCTAGACTTCTTCTCCTGCTCGATCTGGGGGGTTCATCTCCCGATGAATGTTAAGTCGGAGCTACAGCAGTGAGTGCAGGTGTGCCTCAAAACATTCCGCCGGTGGAAGAAACGAGGGGAGATAAAGTGAGACGACAGAAGCTGCTGTAGCGATTGGATTCTATAGGAGATTTTACACTGAACTGAGACTATTTAACATAAATTGTTTCTTTTTTTATTTATTCATTGGGATGTTTCCTTTGTAATCATGGATGGACAAGGGAGTTTCTCATGGGGCCACATGATATACTGTGACTGACAATGGAAAGACTGAATGATGGGAAAAAAAGTAAAGAAAAATGTTCTACATGATCAGTGTAATACTTTTATTACTTCACGAGGCCAGGGATCTGCACTTTGCCTCATTCTGCTTTCAATGGTTCCACTTTTATACTTTCACATATGATTTGTAAAAAAGTAGAATGTTGAAATATTTTTATTGCTAAAACTTCAAACGTATTGACCTATTTATTGATTGCTTGGTGACGGTTTGTTTATCAATTTATTTATCTTTGCTATTATCAACATATATCAAACTTTGTGAACTTTTTGGATTAATTTCTTTGGGTTTCATCTGGATCCTTGTGGTCATCAATTTCGTACGGCTTTTAATTTCCTAATTCATCCTGAATACCAAAATACTTTTTTTGAAATAAACCCCTTGGGTATGCTTTTGCAGTGTATTTTTTTTTCAATTTGGTGGAGTTCCATCTGGATCCATGTGGTTTTTGAGGAATTTGTTCACTTCATCCTTTTTTTTCAGGAATACCAAAATACTTTTTTAAAAAAAACTCCTTGGGTATGGTTTTGCAGTGATATTTTTTATCTTATTCGTCCCAACAAGATTTCTTCTTCTATCATTTTGGGCAACAAAAAAAACAAACAACTCAGCTCATCCATTTAAAAAAATACTAAAATAATTCCGATTTGGTGGAGTTCCATCTGGATCCATGAGATTTTTTGAAGAATGTATCATAATTTGTTTTAATGTCTTAAAACTTTTTAACTTCGTCCTGCTTTTTTCAGATCCAACCAAAATACTTTTTTGTTTCAAATAAAAATCTCCTTTGCAGATGTTTATACTTTTGCACAACGGGAACACAAAACAACTAAGCTCACCCATTTAAAACAAAAAATACGTTGGAGTTCCATCTGGATCCATGCCATTTTTGAGGAATGTGTCATCGACTTTGTATGGCTTTAAACTTACTCAATTCATCCTGCTTCGTTCAGACCGACCAAAATACTTTTTTTTTTAAATAATCTCCTAGGCAGCTTGTAGTGTTTTCTTCTTCTACTATCACTTTGAACCCAAACAACTCTCATGCGTCGGACAAAAGCCGAACTCTCCAAAAGTTTACGGTAAGAAAAAAAAAAAAAAGCTAGCGAGCGTGTGCGCTCACGTGTGTGCATGTGTTCCTGTGTGAGCTCGGCTAAGCCAGAGCTCCGGTGCATCTCTCTGGAGTGCTAAAGTAGGCCAACCCAATCTATCTCAGGGAGGAGCAGAAGAACTGTTGTTGTGTTTTCTTTTGACAGTAGAGGTGATAACGTCCCTCGTTATGCAAATGAGCATCCCATTATTTAAGCTCAGTGCAATGCAGGGAAGCTGTCACCGCCGTCACATTCAAAAAAAAAAAAAAAAAAAAGATCCTCCGTCTACCCTGCCTTTTTTCCTCCGCTCTCTCTTTCTTCTCACTTCTCTCCTTTCTGAACCAGATTTCCGGCACCTGGCAGCACGAGCGTCAGACATTGATGTGGAAGACGACATCACCAAAAAGATGCCTCCCTGTCTACTCCCGTGCACCCCTTGCTCTTCTTCCCTCTTATAGTCCTTTTTTTTTTTTTTTTTTTCTGATTCCACGTTGCCTCACATAAACATGCATATTGTGCTGCACTTCCTTCCCCGTCTATTTCATCTCCCGCTAACCTGAATCCATGTATTTATTGAGTAACATGCATGAGGAAGCACAAGAAAGCTCCAAACCCCCGAGGTGAGCGCAGCACATTGCTATGCACTTGACCTCTTTCTTTCTGGAGAGTAGGACGTTGATAATGAAAGAGGGTAATAGGGACATCCAGGCTCTTAGTGACAGAGTGAGTTACAACGAAACAACTTTTTTCCTTTTTTTGGAAAACGTGAGGATCATCCGTGTGCACGGTAAACATGATCCTACTTTTTTTAATTTTTGGAAAATTCACCCATTTTCTACTCACCCCATGTCGACTAATGGTTGGGATTATTTTCATTCACATTATGTTCATTTAAATGAAGGGACTGAAGCTCATCTTTGGCCAAAAAACATCCAAAATGCCTCCGTACTGCTTGACTTCATCATGAGGAATTGTCCCAAAAAACTAAAATAAGTCTGGTTATTTTCAGTTTGTTTGTAGTAGATGTTAGCATTAGCATTGTTACCGCTGCCAAGAAGAGCTACTGTATGTTTTTGTCTTGCTTTTCGCAAAATAACTCAAATACGGATGAAGATATTTCAATTTTAATATCAGGACGAGGGACAGATGACTTCAATTCGGTGGTTTTCCGAATAACCATCTGGTTTCGTGAGTTATTTTAGGAATCGTCACTCTCCGTTGCACAGAACGAGAAGCTACGTATTAAGACAAACTACATTTTTGGGGCAATAATAATGGATTCTTAAATCACAATATGGGTTTAAATGCATAAGAAAAAGCTCCTCCTCAATTACAACGTCCACTTTTTAGAAAGTATGACCTTCAAGTTACCCCTTTCACTTTTTACTCCAAATATGACAATCTGATTTCTTGGGTATTCTCACTTTTTATTTATTTATGACTTTATGTATTCTATTATAAATGTCTAAGTGTATTTCCCCCCCAAAAGAATGGATGTTTAAACCTATTTCCTTTCTAATTTGTTCAGAGAAACATCCACTTTACACATTTAAAACTCTTTCCTTTGGCAGTCAAAAGTGTTGCCGGCGCAACACCAGCGATATATTAATGGGATTTTAAGTACAAGTGTGAGCTTTTGAAGATGCTCCCTTCCAAACACTGCTACGGGTAAACACACTCATCCTTAGACAGGAAAACAAAGAGATGCCCCGTGGACGAAAAAACAAAAGAGGGATGTTGTCAGACAAAAGCGGATTACAATCCAACACTAAGACGCTTTGGCACGAGACGCCCAGACGAGGATATCAATCAAGTCGCCCGCACTTCAATCATTCGTCTGACAGTATCTGCGAGCTCCTGAAGAGGGCGACGACGACAGCGGGGGGGGCGGGGTGGTGGTGGATGGAGGGGGGGTCTTTACTTCAGCCCGTGGTTGCCTCCTCCTCGATCCTCCCACAGCCGAAAAAAAAACAAAAAAAAACCCCTCTCAATGTCAACACCCGCCGGGGCAACACCTTAGGACTTACGTAACATTAACGCTAAGACTTAAGCCCGTGTCCTGAACATTTAATCCCTGCTCTTGGCTCCCAGCGCTCGCCAACACTCCCCGAGGTGAGGATCTGCTGCCGTTTAGCCTTCGCGTCCCATGCTCAGCCACCTTCTTTCTCATCTCCTCGCACTTTCGCCTCCTACACACCCATGGAAGTTTCCACCTATCCTCCCCCCTTTTTTTCCCTTCTCCTCGCACCCGCCTCCGTTCCAAATGGGTGCCAAGCAGCTCCTGGATATGAGCTAAGTGCCCACCTCCTCGTTGGGCTCCGTTCCCTTTTTCTTCTCCCTGGTGGTGGATTGAGCTTTAGCTAACTTCCCAGATTACCACTGAATCACTCAATCCAATTTAGACGGCAAAACCAGTTCATAAAAGGGGGGGAAACACGAGTGGAACGGAATCTTTTCACTAGAGAAAAGCTGACATTTGGCCTTCAGAGGGTAAACGAGGTGAGAAAGTAACAAAAAAAAAAAAAAGAAAAAAGGGTGGAACGCACAGGGAGAGAGTAACAAGCTTGTGCACATTAAGCCAATTTTGCTAATCCCAATGTGGGGCAAGAAGGAGAGGGAAGCACACGGGAGTCGCTCTCCGTCAGAAGCTGACATATGGTGGGCTTTTTTGCGTTCACACCGGCCCGGCTAACCTGGAGGGGTCCTATCTGGAGGTCAAAGAGCACGCTGACACACAGTAGCTAGAAGCAACGTCGCTCTTCTAGTTTCTGATCAGAAAAACCAGGAACTTCATCAGGTGAAAGATAATAGTTAAAGTTATTATTAAAATGATAGTTTAATCGACTTATCCATGTTATCTATCCCATGTGGAATCCAGCGATTTGGCTCCTGGTAAGAAACAAATTTAACAGGGACATTTTCTTTTCTAGGATTTGAAGGATCTTTCCTTCACCTGAGTTTAGGCCAATAGAGATAATTTGGTTTGATTGTTTACTTCAATTTTCTAAAATGAAAGGTTTATCCGACAGTTTTCTTGCTCTTCAACGAAAAATTTAACAGGTAAATGTGTTTTTTGTTGTTGTTTTTTTTTATACAATAGTTGTTGGTGAAACAAAATACAACATACAATAGATAAAGGACCAATCAGGTGAAAGGCCTTTGAAAGAAATGGGTGAGGATTTAAAATAGGTATTTAATAGAGGAATTTCTCCAGTTCTCTCTCTTGCTTAAATAAGAACTTAAATAAATGTGTTTATTATTTTATTTTAGCAGTTGCAATAGTCAGGACGTACAGATTCTATTATTTAATTAAATAAAATAAAAAAAGAATAGTTGAAAGTTTGTCTAGATGGCGGCTTTTTGCACTTCAGGGAAATAATTCTAGAAAGTTTTTTTGTGTCATTTGCTTTCTCTAAATTATTTTTGACAATTTCACCAGGAAAGAAAGTTTTATTTTAACCTGCTCTACACACAACACTGATTTATCCATTAAATGTATTTTTTTTGTCTAATATCTCCCTTCAAATCACGACCAACAAGACAGTAAACACCCCAATCATCCTATGATAACATCATTCTATCAACGCTCTCGCTCTGACACTCGCTTTAATGTCGTCTCTTTTCATTCCCGAACCCGTACATGATATTAAACCGTACGAAGGGACGGATATGGAAGGAAATGGAGTGAAGCTAAAGAGAGATCTCATGAACAGGCACCAGGCATCTCCAGGGGGAGGGGAAGAGCTCTACCCACGACCCTCCCATCTGTTAAGCAGACGGACAGAACGAGAGAGTGAGAGAGAGGGATGAAGGTTGGGGGGAGGATAGGAGAAATGGAGAGGGCGCTGCGATTCAGCACATAGATCCTAATGAGCGTTTTCTCTCTCTTTCTCCGAGTCTGGGAAGTGGAGCCGAGAGGACGACGAGAACATATAGACTCGGAAGCACCACCAGGCAGGATTCTAGGTCGCCTCCCTCCCAAGTGTTTAGTCACTAAAAACTAATATACGGCGCGAGGTGCTTCTTCACATTCTAATAGACGGTCTGCAGGGGGCTTGTTAATGCAGCTCGACTGCCTAGGACAGACTTAGAAAATGACTCTTCTGAATCGCACGGGCGACAAAAAAAAAAGAAAAAAAAGGAGGAAGTCTACTTTGAGTAATCCTCTAAAATTGTTTCTTACTGCGAAACAAACAAAAAAAAAAATCGGCGAACATGCAAATTCATTCTTAGAAGACGAGTTCTGTCGTTGACTGGTCGCTTCTGCTTTTGAGGAAACGGTCAAAACTCCAACGCACGACTTCGTGCCACGATAGAAGACGTCAGATTCTGGCCAAAAAATGCAAGTCGATATCTATAAAGGTTATTTGAGTCGCCGTGGTTACGGGTGTTACGAGGGTGCTACATGGGGGTTCAAAATGGCCGCCGTAAACTGCTCTAAGCCAATGTTTTTGGTTTTTGGCTTCATTCGTTCATGATAAAAAACTGTTGTTTGCTAACTATTGTGCTGTTCTTAATGCATAATATAATGTAATGTTTTGTTGAAACTAAATAAGTTCTCTGTAGCTCAGATATTATATAAAGTTAGCCGTTAGCGGTTAGCCATTAGCGGCTTTCGCGTCATTTTTCAAAATCTGTCTCGATCATCCATTTAAGCCTATGCAAGTATGTCAAATTAACAATAAAATATTTAAAACTAAACTATGTGGCCTTTGTAATTTTTTATTAAAGAGTTATTTATGCGATTGTGTATCTTATCCTACAAGCTCGTATAACTACAACGATAATAATCAATATAACGGAATATGTGGTTGACAAAGTGAATACATTTTTACAAAAAAACTTTAAATTCATGAAATAAACCACCCTTTTTTATAATACTCCATAATTTCTTTAACATATCGAGAAAAAAAACATCCTTACTCATTTGTAGCATTTTGTCAAGGCAATGCTTGAAAAAAAAGATATATTTTAAATAAATACAACACTAGTATTTTCTATCCTCCCAGGAAATGTGGTTACAAGGATTTAGAATTACGCAGCAGTAAGTAAACCTTGCAGGAGTCGTATGGTACATTAAATAAACGCTCACTCTTTTTAAAATAAACTCTCATTTCCTGGCAGAGGATGGCAAAAAAAAAAAAACAACCTGGATGACGCTCGCTAACTTTAATTTCTATACATGTTTGCCTAGTTGGACGCTAACATGTCGGTGAAATTCGCTTCCAAAATATGTGTTATTTTATGAAAATAGCAGCTTTGAAGGAAGCGTGGAACAAACATTAGTGTAGGAATCTGTCTATGGCGAGGATGGAAGAAAGTGGAAGAAAAAAAAAAAGAAAAAGATGGGGTTTCTTTGTGCCTCTAATGTCATTAGAGGCAGTGACTCCTCAACGTGGCACACCACACACCCCATCTGTCAGGGCGAGATAGGCAGGGTGACGAATGGCTATCACCGCTCCTTTCCCTCAGCCCCTTCTTACCACCCACCAACCCCGCAACGTCTGTATCCTCAAACAAGACTGACCCAAACCTGGGTGGTAGCCCACGCGTAGGTGGGCCTCCTGGATCCCGGCAGATATTAGAGCTAATTTAACATGTTAGCGGCTCAGGAGATTAGCAACAGGAGGATTAGAGTGATCATCTTGTAATGTCTCCTCATCTTCTTCTTCTTTTTTTTTTTTTTTTGAGGCTAAACTTGAATTTTTAAGAGGCTGCCGGTGTTTGTTCTCAGGAAGACACGTCTTCCTTCTGTCGCTCTCCATTAGCTCGAGGTTCAGGCGGATCATTAGCAAGACAGTCGGTTTAGCATGGAGAGTCTATTTTCAATCTCAATGCATCTTAGAAGTGAGACACCTGTCTGTAGATGAGGAGGCACGACAGCCAGTGTGCGTTCAACAAGCCGCGCACTGTCAGGCGCGCTTATGCGTGATTGACACCCACGATGAGACTCTTATACGACGTGGTCAGATTTATCGTATATACGACTAAAAATACTTGAAATTTATTTAAGCAGGACTCTCCTGCCGCCACTTTTTTTTTTTTTTTTTTTGTTCAACTGTTATCTTTCCATCCATCCGCCCTGCCGTCTTAAAGGACAGAAAGACAGGAAACGCACACACAGACAGGCCAGTGGAAGGATGTGACATCAACTGGAGACACAATCAAAGGTGCTAAAGGTGCTTCCTTGACTGAACGACTCTGCTTACAAAGGAGGAGAAGGAGTAAGAACGAAAGCAAACTCTCATGGGTTTTGTTAAGGCAGTGTCTTTAACTTTAATGCTCACTGGAGCGACATTCAGAGAATAAAGTGTTACTTTTCAGAGGGCGAACAAACATTTTTATTTATCATTGCAATTAATTCAGTTTAATAACACTTACTTACCCACTTACCTACAATTGAATATACTTTAATTGTGTTTAAATTCTGTTATTGTTTAATGATGCTCACTTAGACCTTTAAATGTTACTTTTAATGGGCAGAACGAGATTTGTTCAGTTTAAAGATTAATAAAGCGACTAATGTAGATTAATCACGATTAAATATCAGACAATTGTAATCTATTTTAATTGTGTTTAAATGTTCTTAAACATTAAATGTTACTTTGTATGGGCAGAGCTTGACATATTTATGTATTGCTATCAAAGTATAAATAAAAAAACGATTCAGTTAGAATAATTTGAGTGAAATAAAATGTCATGTTCGTAATCATGTTTAAACCTTTTTGTTTATTGATGCCTAATTGAGTGAAATTCACACATGAAACGTCACTTTTAATGACCTGAACTAGATATATTTTTGAAATGCTGTCAAACAAATAAAAACGAGATAAATCAGTATCAATCAATTTAGATTCATTATGATTAAATACAATTTAATTTAATCTATTTTAATTTATTTTATCGCATTTCTTTTTTCCTAAATAGAAAGTTCAGGGTCATTAATAACAAGCGCTGATCTTTTTTTATCATTATTATTATTATTATTATTGTCTATATATACTTAAAAAAATGAATTGGGACTTTCAAACTCAAATAGTCTAAAAGCCCCAAACTTGAAGTTATTTAGTTGTTTGAACCCACTTTTAAAGTTGCCTAAAGATAAAGTAATGATGAAAAAGTTGCCAAAAATAGGGTTGTGGTCGGTCTTACTCTTTCGTGGAAAACTAAATGCTTAAAAGTAGTCATCGACAAAACGTTTGCTTTAAGCCCTAACCAAACATGAACGTTAATACGCAGTAACGAATCCTAAAAACGACATCAGAGGAACTGTTTTTTAAGGAAACCATGGCAGTGGACGGCATCGGTTACATCACTATTGTGTGGTTTGGACGGTGGGTTTGGGCAGCTGCTCTCCTCACTCAGCACCAGCGAAGAGCAGCTCTGGGACGTCAGGCCCTCGGCCGTGGAGACAGGTAGCCATTCGTCAGAGCCCGGCGTGGAGACAGGTGAGAGCCATCTTTCCATAGCTCACTGCTGACTTCCCCAAGGACAAAAATGACTTGACACAATGCGTCAACCCCCTTTTTTTTTTCTTTTTTTTTTATTTTGAAAGGAGGCCAAGGGCTCTAAAGCCACAGCTGCCGGGCCAAAGGCACACGAGCCAGAGGACACACGAGCTAAACAACTTTAGCTTGTTAGCGCCTTTTTTGTCCGCGTCAGTATCTCCTAACGGCGAGTGATGAACATTTGCCACACGCGTGTGCACTCGAGGGGGAAGAAAAAAAAAAAAAAAAAAAAAAAAGCAGAAGCTTTTGCAAAAAGCCCCGAAAGAGCCGGAATGAATCACCGTTTAGTGCATTCAGTCTGTTTTTCCGTGGCGAAGAGGAGGATGCAGTCATGTATGAAGGGAAAGAAAATAATAACAGAGGTAGCAAAAGAGAAGACAATATAATGGAAGGTATTTTAATATTTAAAAAAAAAGTGGCGACACCAGCCGACATAAGAGCACGATTTCTTTCACTTCTCTCTCTCAGAGTCGAAAGTCCAGGTCATGCTCTCTCTCTCGCGGCCGACACTAAAACAGAGATGCTATCGCGTCTGAAACACAATATAATGAACGACAACGTGGAATTACAGTAGCGCAGCCCCCCCCCCCCCGACCCACCCCACACAGGAACAGCCGCGAGTCATGTCACTAAGAACACAAAGCGCTGACATATTCACCCAATTATGTTCCCCGTCGACTATGACAATGTCTGAGGATGTTAGCAATGTTCTCGAGCGGGAAGAGGCGGGGCGTTGTGTGTGTGTGTGGGGGGGTGAGGTAGTGTGTCAGGGGTTGAAAACCCGAGGTTACACATTGGTGCACACACACACACAAACTTTTCAAAAATACACACAAACCTCTTCACAAACACCAACCATCACGGTTGAGTTGATCCACTGATGATTCCATCACACACACACACACACACACACCACACACACACTTCCTCGTCTAATCACGCTAATTAAAAGCTTTGTTCACTTGGAAATCTCTGATGACAATTTGTTTCGGTCTACCCTACAGCGGCGGTGGCGGCGAAGAATTAAATTTGATCTTCTGACAGCAATTATTAAAGCGCTCCCTCCTGGCCGCCGCCGCCAAAAACCCCCTGCAGGCTAATGCTAACATGCTAACCTTGAGGTGCCACCGCGCTTCCTTTTATAGTCAACGTTTTTTTTTTTTTTTTTCCCAATCGCTCTCTCTCGCACAACATCGAGGCCCTTCGTCTATTTCTGTGACCCGACCGTTTCCCTTTTTAGGTGAACTCGGGGAGTTTGTTATGAACAACACGTCGGCCCCCCGATTCATGTGTGTATTTCTTTATGTAGTTATGACGATACCAAAATAAACAAAAAAAACAATGCTGACCTCGACACAATATACAGTTGTACTTCCTTATGTGTTGTCATTTGAAACGGTGACATCATTTATTTTCATAGAAATAAAACTAGAAATATCCGACAAGACGTTTTCTCGCTGAAGAAAAAAAACAAAACAATCTGTGACAAACTGTCTCCGTCCCGGCCCGAACCCTTAGAAGCACCCTTAGAGAACTATAAGGTTTGCACACTTCAGCAATGATGTCCTTCATAGATGTGACCTTTTTCTTTTCTTTTTTTTTTTTTACCCCTCACTTGTCCCTGCGCTGCGCATGGAAACCGAGTAACCTAGTTTTGAAATGTGAAGTGGCAGATGAAGAGAGGACTGTAAGCTGAGTAAGAGGCCGTACGGTACAAAACCTCACCATGAAATCATCCATCTATCCACTCATCCATCCATCCATCCATCCATCCATCCATCCATCCATCCATCCATCTAAGCATTGTTGCTCTCATCAACAAGCTAATACATCATTTCAGTTTTACATTTTCTTCACTTTTAAATCTGATTTTGTTAACTTTAATATCATTTATTACATGTCTATTACATGTTTTTTTCTCTGGTGGTAAAGCTAAATTGTATTGTAATATAAGATGGGAACTTGCCCGTTTGAGACCTTGGCTCCTCGGTTTGAATGATGTAATATTCTGTCTGTAAAGTTTCTTTTAAGGATTTGTTGTAATCGCAAGAACGTGTTAGCTTCACGGGGTTGTATGTTAAACTTCTAGAATGATCATAAATTACAAAAATGTATTAGAAATATAAGTTTTATTCAAGAAAATACCAATCAAAAAGGCACATTTTTAAAAAATAAATCTGAATTTTTAAATGATAATATTGCTAATTCTGTCCAGACATGGATATTGACCATCGTTTAGATTATTTTAAAAATACTTTAAAAATACATTTTTTGACATTTTCAAAGGCTGATAATAATGTACAGACCTATCGTAAGCACCCATAGATGGATCGCCACCTGTTGGAGCGGGCGTGACGCAAAGCATCATGGGAAAACATTTTTTCCTTCGTTCTCACATCAAAAGCGTCGTCTTGTCCAGGAAGTGTTTGTCAGTGGCTTGTATAAAGTTGGTACGACGCTGAAATGTGTCTCGGCGTTTCTTTTATGGCTTCGGCCTGATGGTTCCCAAGAGAGCGTGGGGGTGGGGGGGTGATGGGGGGGTGGTGAGGCGAAAAAGGTTACGTGGAGTGTGAAAGGCGTGCGGCTGCATACGCTACCTACAGATCAACCTCTGTTTTTCGGGGAGTGGCCCCACCGAGGCCAAACGCTAGATCCAGTCCAAGTCTGTCATTAGTCATCGGTCTGGGTGCCTCTGCGCTCCCCTCTTTTTGGAGTGGTTAAATGAAGGGGGGAGGAAGAGGAGGAGGAGAAGGAGGAGGAGGAGACCAGCGAGGGACTGGCAGTTCCACTGTACTCCACTCCCAGCGCCATCACAACCCGACCTCATCAAAGCATGCGCTCGTAATTTGTCACAGAAAGCAGCCAATTAACATATGTTAAGGAGGAGGGATGGAGGGAGAGAAGGGAAGGAGGGGGGGAGTGAAAAAAAAAAAAAAGAAAAAAAAAGATAGCTTATGATTAAAGAGTCTGCACAGCTGCACAAAATCAAGACGGCGAGGAGAGGGTTCTTTTTTTTTGTCGAGAGAGAGAGAGAGAGAGACCTCGGACCCGGTAATGTGATAAAGCTCACTGTTACTTAACCTCCATCAGCGGGAGCGAGCGAGTCCAACGACGGAGGCAAACAAATATTCAATTATTGGCGCTGAGCGGGAGTGAAGATGACCCTTCTTGTCAGAGCTGCCTTCTGACCACGCTCTATTTATAGCCGCCGCCAGATAAAGCGAAAACCCTGGTTTCACTTTGTCTCGACCGAATCTTTTGACACCCCTCATTTAGTCGCCCCCCTACCCCCCCCACCCCACACCCCTCGAAACTCGTCGGAGTTGTTTACACGACGACTTGTTTGTTTGCCGTCACGTTCTCCTTCTGGTAGTTTTTTTTTTCTTTTTTCCGCAACATGCTGCGTGTTTGTGCGTGCGTTTTTTCGAGCCGAGGCTGCGTCGACATCATGTCTGTTATTGTTGATGTCGTCGTAGCAACATCTTGTGAGATGATTTATGTGATTGTTGCGTCTTGTAGTTGGATGCGGTGGCAGGTTGAAATGCATTTCGGAGACAGCTTTTTTTTTTTTGTTGTTGTTTCTCAGCCGCCGCTCTATCGCTGATCAGAGGCGCTGACAAGCGAGTTCAGGTCCAAGTCTTCGCCACCTCCAACTTTATCGATAAGGAGGAGGAAAACAAATTGACGGTTATTGATATAAGAGCTACGGATAAACTAATTCTATGCTTTTAAATAATTTGAAATTCAATTTATTTCACTAACTTTAAATACTCATTATTGATTAATTGCTTTAATGTATGTTATTTAATTAATTCATAATACATTTATAACACATACTCTAATGCAATGTCTTATTTTATCGTATTTTCTTAATCTAATTGATCTCATTAACTTCATTTATTTTATTCCATACTATCATCACCTAAAGTAATTTCAGTGTTATTATCTGTCAATCAAAGGGACACTTTACAAACTAAAATATCCCTGAGCTCAAGACGTGTTTTAATGCGAGTATCACTCAAGATTTCACATGAAAAAAACACATTTATTTTCTAAATGTTGTGGTTTATTTAGTGCAAATTGATCTCCTGGAACAAAAGTTCAGAGTCAATTGTGTTACATTTTCTACAGGGAAAGGAAATGCAAACACATATTACAGTGAATAAACGACTTATTTATAAGTGAATTGGGAGGAAATTACATTTAACATAGAAGTATGTATTGTCTTCTTGTTCTGCATGACTTCATTGTTTCATGTATTTTGAATAAATAACTTTTTATTCTGTGTCAATAAGTGTTTTTCTGATCGGAAGTTTTTAAAGCAAACATAAAAACACTCCCCTTATATAACTATTCAGGAGAATGAAAAAAAATGTTGTCATAAACTTTGTTTTTTAATTGAGTTTCCCCACTTTAATCGATTATTGATTCATTTTCTAATCATCTGTTGCTTATATAATATTGGTTAAAACTTTTCTGCTTCTTTTCCAGCATTGATGTCACCAGTGGAAGCGTATCTTCAACTAAAAGGGCCCTCATTTTTATTAACTTTTAAATAGTGATTCCGAAAAGAGCCCCAAACAGTGGGCAAGAGGGTCCATCCTTCACTCCATGTATAAATCATGAATGTTGCTCTTTCTCTCTCTCCTCTCACACTCTTATCTTTTGCCATCGAGCATCAATCGTTACTTATTTATTTTTTCCCTATTTGGGAAGTGAAGGAGTGCAGGAAGAGGAGGGTGGGGGGGTGGGGGGGGGCTGGGTGATGGTGGTGGTGGTGACAGAGAGTTGTGTTCGGTGGCCCGGTTGAATTCCTTCTCGTCTGCTACAAGCTGGTGGACCTGGCTCCTTCGGAGTTTCCCCGACTCTCAAATCCCTCTGCTGCGAGCACAGCTGCACCGTTCACATAACCTCGACTGCCCCCTCCCCTCGCCCCCCCCCCCACTCTCTCACCCACCCCCAGCTAATGATAGCAAGCAACAGCTTTTTCCACTTCACGTACATAGACACTACCACTCGCATTACACACACACACGCTCAAAAACACACACTGGTCTGGTGGGCACGACTCTTTTTCTCATATCATTCAAATTTCTCCTCTTTACGCCGGGGAAAGAAACAACAAGAAAAAAACAAAAAAAACAGCCTTATGACCCCGAGGAGGCCTGAGAACGCTGGTCACACACACTCATTTTTCTGTGTACAAGCATGAACAGTGAGTGACCTGCATCACAGCTGTGTGTGGGAACTTGCATGAGGCGGGGAGGGGGGTGTTTGCCGGGGGTCCAGTTGGTATTTGCACATACCTGCACATGTCAAAGCTCCACATATGTTGTTTGTGCAGTGGATTGCAATATATATATATATATATAAAATATATTTTTATATAAATACAGTATATATATCAGTGGTCTATAGGGGGGCACATGTTGCCCTTTTAATGTGTTTAAATGTGTCCCTCGTGAGGGAAAAACTACAAAATTGATTTGATAGAAACCACTTTAAGCTCAATATTTAGTCTACTTAAAGTAGCATTTCTTTACTGAATAAAAAAACAGTTTAAATTTTCTTAAATAATCTATTTTACAGGTTTTCACCACAGCTTTTTGATGATTTTGATGAAAATATAACATATTTTATTAATTTTTTTAACTGCATTTTGTCATAAATTCATGGGATTGTTTCACTTTTCATTTATTTTCTTTTATGTCTCTTCAATATGTCCCTATATAAAAAGTCTAATTATTAAATGGAAATAATAATAACACTAATAATAATGTCTATATCTGGATTGACGGTTATGTTCAATTGACCATCGCTTATATAAAAATTCTATAAAATAATATGAGATGATTTGCACATTATGTGGATGTTGATCAAATGGATTGGACAAAAAGAATGGATTGGACAAAAAAATATATTGAAAAAAAACTAGTTTCTATGAAATAATTTAAATTTTAAATATTTCAAGATGAACTGTCTTTACATTGTTTTTTGGTAAAAAACATTTTTTTTGTTAATTTAATTATAACAACGTCAAAACAGAAAAACAAATATTTAAAAAAAGTTTGAAAGATTTCTAACTTTTCCCAACATATCCAAGACTTCTTCTTTGTCCCTTTCTTCCATCTAGTTCAGGGGGGGGCCCTGCACAGAATGTGGCCCCCCGCTTTATACCATTGGAATTAAGTTGTAAGACGAAAAGGAGGAGAAGTCGAGCGAGACTTCTGCGCCTACTGTGCATTACCCTGAATAAACAACTCATTACACGTGTACTTAACCACGAGGTGGTGAACACTGGAAGCTAATCCTTGTTATCGTTCCCGGAGCTTCTCTTCCTTAAGCGGAAGAGAAGCTCCGGGACCAGGTAGGCTTTGCTCGGAGCAAGAAGGAGGAGGTAGAGAGGAGAGGAGGAGGAAGATGGATAAATAAATAAATAAATAAAAAGCATTGCTGTTAACTTCCCACAAGTGCCTTTTATACTCACAGTCTCCCTTCTCACTCTGTCACTCCCACCACCCTCTTGCCTCCTCTTCCTCCTTCTCCCTGTGGATTTCTCACTGCTCTTCCTTGTTTTTTTTTCTTCTTCGACCATCTCTCAGAACTGGGTCATCGACAGACTGCGCGGCAGATTTCCTTTCTTTTTTTTTTTTTTAAGAACATGGGAGAAAAAAGGAATGGAACAAAACTACATGTTTTTTTTCTGTGGGAACAATCCAAGGCTTCCTTAACTAGTCGGCCATTTATCAAATTAAGCCGTCAAACAGGCAGCACTAGAGGAGGGACTCTTGGAAGGGAAATAAAGGATTTAGAATGTTTTATTTCTGATTAAAGCAATCAGATTATGATGAGACGCCAGAGAAACAGGTCGTCGTGATACAAGGACGGACAAAAAAAGAGATGATGGGAGGTTTTAACACCGAATATATTGAAGGGATTTGGAAATAAAGTGTCAAAGAGTCAAAGTTACAATAATATAATTTAATTTTTTAATTTTTATATTGTAGGTATAAGCTATGGGAATATTTAAAAAGGACATTTAAAACTTTTTTTCATCTTTTATTATTTGAAACACATTTGAAAATGCTACATTTTATTATTTGTTAATATAAACTCCTGAACTAAATTTGTGGAAAACAAAACGTGTTTAAAAAAAATATATTCATTTTTTAATTGATAAATTAAAGTTAAAAACATTATGTAAAAGTTATATAAAGCTACACTATATACAAGTTAACATATTTGACTATAAACTGTATGAATTCTTCTTTATATACATAAAAAAACAACTATAATTGACAGTTATTTTACAGATCATCAGGTCTGTGAACAATAAGGTCAACACAACATTTAACCTACAAATGACTCAAAAAATTATGCCGTCAATAATGATCACATTTAAAACCAAAATAAAGTCTTTATATTTTCACAAAGAATTGGAACTCCCTAGAAAGGGAGGGCCACATCATATTGTAAGAAACCGAGAGCAGGATGTGAGGAAAAAAAAAACACAGCCACCAAGGAAAAGAGAGAAAGTTAACACCCGCTTGTGTTCACGTGGCATATGCCTGAGATACACAAATTAAATTAACAAGACACCTCGGCGTACAGATGGCAGCGAGGAGACAAACCCACCCTATGACCTTACACTCTCAGACTAAGTGTCGGGGAAAGAAAAAAAAAAGAAAAAGAAACAAGCTTCTCTCAAACTTCTTTGTCTTCGCGTCAGGAAATTAACATCGCTTGAATACATATTTTAGCGACTTTCACAGAGTCAGCAAAAAAAAGCTGCTCCCACTTCACTGAGAGGCCTCTTTTCTTTCCTTTTTTTTTCTTTCTTCTCCTTCTCTCTCTCTCTACGTCACTGCAGAGACAAGTTTTTCTCACACCCTAAATTTCAGTCCCATCCTGTTTGGTTCCGCCCCGGGGGATTTGCCATTGAGTGGGCCGGCGCTGGATGGATGTGACATGGAGGGAGGCTGGAGCCACGGCAGGTATCCCCCGCACTTCCTCTTGCTATTTTTAAAAGCATGAGTCCAGCACGAGGCCAAAAATAAGACTGAGGCCATTTTTATCCCTGATAATAAAAGGCTGCTCTCTCTCTCTTCTGCACACAAACATATGTGAGGTGGAGACAAACGTCCTGAGAACAGGAACCGTTCGCTCGTATTACTACTCGAAATAGATATTTTAAAAGTGAGTACTTTCAAGCACTGCTGATATTCTGAAATTTTAAATACATTTTTGAAGAAAAAAAACATCAAAAGGAGATACAATATTTGGTCGACAGCACTGTATCAATTTTTGTTGAATAGTATGTGTGAGCTCGTATTACTACTCAGTTTTCTGACAGAATAATTAAAAAAAAATTGTGTTGGAAGTTCAAATTTAAGGACCTCTGTTATCAGGAAATTCTAATCCAGTTTGAAAAAAAAGTATATGAAGGAGAAAGCATTTCAAATTCATTTTATTTTTGTGGAATATACTTTAGGTGTGTGAGAAAACATCTACGAAACGATACATCGCGATATTTTGTTGATAGTTTCGTAGTATTTTGGCTTTCAAATAGCTATTATGGTTAATAAAATAATAATAATAATACGATTTTTTTTTATTGACGACCTAGAGGTTTGATTTTTGTGTCGCAATCAAACCTCTAGGTGGCAGCAGTCACTACGTCCTCCACCACAACAATTAAATCTCGCGAGATCCTGGCGATGACTGAGGACGAGAGGATACAGTCGACTCCCGCAACCAGATTTTTTTGAGAATATTATAGTTTCAAAACAAATGAAAACAGTCACGACTTCATCGAGAGTCATGTGGTGTGTAAATACTGCGACGCCGGAGTCAAGTACTCGGACAATACTTGTTCCTACAGTATTAGTGCACTATTGATAGTATCTCCAATACAAACGCCACTAATGTCCGAGCAGTTCTCCGAGAACGAGGGTCAACACACACGTGCACAGACGCACAAAAAGTCAATATCAGGGGCCGAGCTATTTCTGTACACTATTTAGGAAGGGTGGGCTCGGTGCCAGTATTCTCCTAAGTACCGTCTGGGCGTCATTGCACTGCCGCTGTTTGACAAACTCACCTCTTTCCTCTCTCACCCGCCCCTCTCTCTCCTCCTCCTCACCCCTTTCCACCCCTACCCTCGTCCCATTGTCATCTCCCTCTCTCCGCACACACATAAACACACAAGGTTATTTGTTTTTCCAGCGGGTCGAAGCGCAGGTGAAAGCATCCATTGGCAGGATAAAGAGCATGGCCGCCCTGAGATCACAAGGCCCCACTCTGCCCAGCAAACCTTGAAGTGAAGCGCGGGGCTGGAGTTTCAAACAAAGTGCCCCCTCATTCATTATACATGCGACTGCTTCCTCACACACACACACACACACACCATCATCTCCTCTATCTCTGACTCACTCTGCATCTCCAGATCTTCCTCTTTTTTTTTCTTTTTTTTTTTGCGCCATGTTCCTCACATCGGTGCTCTCCTCCGATTCGCTCCCGTTTCTTCCCAGACAGAGCATCCATTAAAAGAATGAGTAAAATTAATGACATCACAGGCTGCACTTCTGGACGCAGGAGGAGTCATAGATCACGCCGGAGACGACGCCAAGCCATAGGAATGTATGAGATATGCGGGGTTTTTTTTTTTTTTTTAGGGGGGGGGGGTTATCAAGGAAAAAGTCTTTTCAATGTTCTAGTGTGGGAACGACGCAGATGACAGTGGAGCGCTGGTGTGAACTTTGGCAGGACGCTAGCTCGGTTTAGCCGCGGAAGGGGGGGAAAAAAATCCTTTTTTTTTTTTTTTTTCTCTTGGTGTTTCTCTTTCAATCTCAGATGGTGTTAACAACCTTTTCAACAGGGCAGTCCCGTCGGAGGCCAACTTAAGACTTTGTTATGCTATGTATATTTTAGCGGAGTGTGTTTTTAAAAGCTGCTCGGTGACAAACCTCTTCGGGGAGGCTCGGCGCTGACAATGAGAGGTGCCTCTAAAATAAGCGTCAGTGACTTCAGAGGTCATGTGACTCGGGCTATCCAGCGTGCTTTATCTATAGGGGCCAAGTTTAAGTACACACTCGGGATCAAAACTGTGGATTTTTCTAATGAAATTGACATATTTAACAATCATTAGCATCTCAATCTGAATATTTGTGTTAGAATTTATCTTACAAAATTGGGATTGAAAATAAAAGTTTAGGATTCAGTTTCAAAGTAAAAGGTATCAACATCAGTACCCGTATTTATCGATACCCTACAATTGGCTAAAGATTAAGATCACCTGACCTTAGATTAGTGACTGGACATTTAGAAGATTCATTAATATTAAGGATCATTATCAGATTCAGACTCTTTTTATTGCCAGTGTTGTCAAAACAACACAGGAATTTGTTGCGGTAACGTTACAGAAAATATAAAAAATGAAATAAAACGAATGAAATAAAAGGAGATTCATAAAATAAAACACAATATATTAAAATCAAATAAGAGGCAATACCATAAAAGGGCATATAAATAACTTATTATTAAAATAAAATACATTCAATTTAATGAAACAATATTCATGATCCAAAAAAAAATGGTGGCGGCAACTTGAATTCTTAACTTTAACATTATATTTGAGCCGTTTTATCATTGGGAAAACATCTTTTTATTACGTTTTTTTTTTTAATTTCCTCAACGTGTGTCCCTCTAAAAGTTTTCACGGAAGCAGTGGCGTGTCACGGCCCAATCCCGTGGATTGAGTCGGGCTTGTTCGGATGGACATGAGTCTGTGCGCACAGAGCCACCTCTATGTGTCTCTCTAGACTCGGTGGCAGAATGACTCGGCTATGTTGCAGTCATGACAAAGATAAATCACCACCACTGGAGGAGCTTTTTTTTTTTTTTTCTCTCTTCCTTCTCTCCCTCTCTCTCTCTCTCTCTCTCTCTCTCTCTCTCTCTCTCTCTCTCTCTCTCTCTCTCTCTCTCTCCCCTCCACTGGGTGGAGTCCAAATCTGTGCCACACCAAAGAGAGAGGGCTTCTCTCTGAAAATATATTAGAGGGTAAAGAAGGTGCCGCTCACCGTTCACAGGTCAGGCACTGTGCTTTATCAACGGAACCTGGAGCCCTCGGTGCCAGATTTATACACACGGGCGGCAAACACGTTTACCACAGAATAACTCCGGCCGAGCCACTAAAAAGGATCTCTAGTTAATTCTGGATTTATTGCTCGACATGCTAAGATCATAGAGAGAGACACTGTCTTTTCATTCGCCGAAGAAACTGGTGGAAATGTGTAGCTTAAAAAAGGGAAAATAGATGATTGTCAGGTACAATTTGTAAGAATTTATAATCATATTTTGGACAACCAACTATAAATTTACCCAATTTTGAAACAATAAAGGTATATTAAATAATTTAATAGTTGGCTAAAGACATAATTCCAATGATCATAAACAAAAACAAGGATAATCTGATGATACGTAGCAGTAAACACACATTCTTTTCTATTTTGTTACAACTTTACTGACTATTTCTAACCTAAAAAGTAATTTAAACTCTCCAGTTCTGCTTTTTCTAACTCACAAAAAAAAAACATATTGAAAAATATTCCTGATACCTATAATCTGCACTGTCAAGACGAAGAAATACAACCTGTACTCTAAATATTTCTCTCTGTCTTATCGTCGTGCTCTGCCAGAAATCGCTCCCTTGTCCAAATACTTCCCCGAAACAGACGTCGATTACAGTGAGGTGTTTTTTTTTTTGTTTTTTTTCGGGGTGTCTCTTTAGGTGGGCCACAGCTGACGACATGATTGTGTGGCCGGCGCAGCCGAGCAGACCACCCAGCAGGCAGCTGCTGCCGTAATGGCCAACAGGCCGAAACAGGAAACAGGAAACAGGAAAAGAGAAGGCAGGACGTCCTGCTCATCCACTTGACTGGCTTAATCATGACAATAGGAGCAACAGAATTGAGATGCTAACTCAAAAAAAAAAAAATCCATCTTGTGCGCATCAGTCTTCTCAGCCCTGGCACTGTTTTCTCAGACTCCTCCATCACCCCAGACATCAAATCCCGCTTCTTCCCCGGCAAGAATAAAAAAAATAAAAAAAAAGGAAGGAAGGAAGGAACGCGTTTTCCTGCGACGTTACGACACAGCAACAACCTCAGAAAACCCAGGACAGAAAACAAAAGCATAAACATACCGGCGCGTAAACAAGACACACACACACACTCCACGCAGACAGACAGACGCACAAAAGAAACACAAAGCCCAACACAGCACAGAAGTCGACTTTATGGAGAAATATTCTAAAGTGTGTTTTACAATACAATTAAACATCAAAGGCGGATATATTCCTCTGTGATCTTTAACACCCCAGTGAACAACCACACACACACACACACACACACACACCCCCATCCACTTACACAGAAAGTTGCAGAACGTCACTGCTAATTACTCGATAGAGACCGCGCATCATTATGCAGAAACCAGGACATATTCAAATATATGCATTCGATCCTCCGACATTAACCGTTCAAGGACCGTTGATATTTACTTAGCTCCGTCCTCTGACAACTTCGGGATGAGATTTTGGAGACTCTTCTCAAATTCAAAACAAGTTGAAAGTAAAAAGACATTTTTTTGGTACAAATATATACGTAGGAGAGCAACTTAATTAGGTGAAAATATATTTAAAAGTTGGTATTTCAAGTACCATGAGCTCCCCTTCTCACTAGTGAGTTTAGAAATCAAATAAAGGACTTATGTGTTAAAAGCTTCCCTTTTCACTCAAATCTATAGGCACAACTTTTCCTTAATTTTTAAAGATCTTTTTCTCCTCCAACGAGTCCTGATCGTGGCACACAATGTGTCCCTTCCCCTTTTCCTCTTAACTAAAGCTTTCTGAGCCCCTGGTGTACAGCAAAGTGCCCTGACAATCGGCTCAATGCCCCGGCCAATCACAGCGACACGTGACCCCCTAATCCTCCTCTGTGAGAAGGGTAGGAGTGTGTTGTCACTGTTGGATTTGTGAATCAGCGGCGAAAATCCCAAATGATTTGTCCACAGGGAGAGAGAATAATAGAAGCATGAGCAGCGCACAAGCTGGACAGTGTGGGTGTTACTGACTGTGTGTGTGTGTGTGTGTGTGTGGACGCCACACGAGGATACAAAGAGACATCCTTAATAAGTGTGTGATGGCCTGCGACAGCTTACGTGCATGTGTGTGTTTGCACAGGGTCTCTGAGATTACAGTGACAGAGAGTCCTCTGTGTGTAATCGTGGGTCCACATGCGAGCGCTCACCTTCCCCTGAGCGGATTAAACACTAAATCCCAAGAGAGCAACAGGCCAGACAGGACAACTTCATTGATGATGGCCAAGAAAAGAGAGAGAAAGATGTTTTAGAAGCTTTAAAGAAGAAAAAAACAACAACTCTTTAAAGTAACGTGACTAATGTTTTTCTGATACTCTCCATGGAGTTTTTCTGATCTTCTGTGTTGATTTTCTTTAATCGTTTTTTTATTTAATGTTTGTCAATTGTTGCTCCAAAAAAACAAACAAACAAACTCAATATCATACGCTGCAAAGACGGGTCTTGCAGGGTTTGAATTTTAGGACCTAACGCCTTTGCTAAACATCTATCACTTTGCTTTGACTGTTCTTTGACACTTGCATGTTGCTGTCAGTCAAAAAAATCAATAAACAAAAACACATCATTTAAATTGGAAATAAAAGTTCATAACACTGGAAATTAATGATACACGTATTTAAATATATATTCCTGAATAACAATATTTGGCTAAACTTAAAAATAAAGATACATACACACTTATCAATGTAATATACACTTTCATTTTTGCTGACACATAACAGGTTTATATACTTTTTTGAAAACAAAATACTGCAAAGGGATTCAAACCTAACTCTTTTTTTTAATTTAAAATAAGATATCAATAGGAATATATATTTTTGATTTCATAGGAGTTCCACCTCTAGTCTTTATAAAAACCTCTATTATTTATTACAATTATAACAAATATTTGAATGGAACAGTATTTCACTTGCTACTGTTTGTGGAAGGAACATTATAAATAAATAATAATGATGGGAATAATATATATGTTTCTGTATTTATATTGACAAACTTAAACTTGTGAAAGTTTACCACAGGTTGATAACTGCCTTATTTAAAAAAACAAAAAGAAATCTTAAATCTTTGTGAAATGCATGTAAAAGTTTTGCACTTGAACTACTTCCTAACTGAATAATAGAATAAGTGTAACCAGAATCCATCACTTTGCTAGTTAAAAAATAAAAGTACCTGAACGTGATCGACCCTTAAAAGTGTCAAATTAAATCAGAAACATTATTTATTTGGTTTGAATTAAGTTAAGTTTTTTAAGGGTGATACAGTTTCTTTGCGTGTCTTCCCTCCGAGCTCGCTCGTTTCAGTTGAACAGTCTCGCATACGCGCACATGTAACGCGAGGGAAAGAAATAAAAGCGACATAAAGTAAGACCCCCTTAAAAACCTGCTCCACGAGCCGAAACCAAATGATCCCCTTAAACGGGTCTTTAAATCCCCGTTAACTTGTCATGAGGTGACCCCTCCATCCGTTAACAAATCAATGGAGAAGCGCGTCAAATGAACGCGTCTTTTTTTTTCTTTTTTACGCGCAGAGATTAAGAAAAAATTTAAAATAAATAGGGGGTACCGGGTGATAAAGTGAAACACTTACTCTGGTTCTGATTCGGGTAGGAGAAGTGGGGGGGGGGACGCGTCTCCCAGCCGGGTGTTTGGATGTAGAAGCGGCTGGCGGAGGAAGAAGGGACTCTTCGCCAGGACGCGCTTTAAAATCCAGGAGCGCAACTTCGAAGCGTCGATGGCAAAGCGAAAAAAAAAAAGTGGAAACCTTACGGTGTCAGAAGTCTCTAGACTGTCATGTGTGGAAAGTATACTGTTTTTATCTCTCTCTCTCTATCTGTGTGTGTCTCTCTTCGCTGTGCTCGGTCAGTTGTGTTGCTGAGTCTCACTCTCTGCCGGTGAGCGCCGGTGCTGGAGGTGGAGCTGCTGGACGTCTGGAGCTTTGACGGTGATGTTTCTGTTCCTTCCCACAAATCCTGACCGACTCTTTCCCCTTAACGCTCTCTCTTACCCTCTTAGTGTTAAAGGAGGGGGGGAATCTTTTTCTTTTTTTTTTCTTTTCCTCTCATTCTTTTTCGCGACACACAAAAAAAAGGGGGCGGGTCCTGGTTTTCCCAAGTGAACTTTAATAAAAAAGATGCACGGATATTATGACAGGGAGAGATAAAGTGGACGTTCTTTTGGGGGGGGGTTCAAAAGAAAGATATGGCAGACGTGTGTCTTTCGATTTTTCTTGAAAAGTTTTGTGTCACTTTGAGAAACACGTGGGGATCAATTAGGTGTTGATGAAAAACATCTGCCTGCTGTCATGTTTCATAACCACGTGGTGAGTCCACCCCCCTTCATTTTTAAATGGTCTTTTCAGGTTTTTGGAAAACTTTAATGTAAGAGTTTATGCATCTCTTATCTATTATATATTATATATATCAAAGGAAACCTATTGTGCACGTGTAGAAAACATGTTTGGGTCCTTATTTATAAATGGTCTTTTCAGGTTTTTGGAAACGTTAATTTAAGAGTTTATGCATCACTTATCTCTCATATAATATATAAATATATATATATATATATATATATATATATATATATATATATATATCAAAGGAAACCTATTGTGCACTTGTAGAAAATATGTTTGTACTTGTGTACAATATGTGCACTTTTAGAAAATATATGGTCCAATTTGTGATGTCAATATAAATTTAAATTCTTTTAGATACAATTTAAAAACTGTTTGTCATTTATTGAAAGTCCCACTCATAACTATACCAACTGTACATTATATATATATTCAAAACAATTATGCATTCATTTTATTATTCTTTCATTTAGACACTATCGTTTAAAACAGTTAATCTAAATTATATTACAAATATACAGTTTTTCTGATTGACACCACAGAAAGCGGATTACTTCACTCAAAGAAAATGAGCAAATGTATAAATCGGACAAGTGATTTATATGCTCTTTTAGGTAGTTATGATTTGTTAAACTGTAAGGAACACGTGACAGGTGAGACAGGGGTCATCGACCACAACGCCTTTGATGTCCTACTTGAAAAAAACTTCTTTAATGTAAGACTGACTAATGTAGAAGTTCTCATTCTTAAATCACAAGACTATTTTCATTCAGAATGGGAGGAGACTTTCAAAGACAAGGGAATGAGATGCCAAGAAATTCTTCTAGCAAAAGACGGAATCCGGAGCGCCACCATAACACAAAAATGTCGCAAAAGTTCACATCAAAGTCGACATTCAATCGTCAATGCTCAGGGTTTAGCGATGTGTTCCATAGTTGAACTCACAGATCACGACCAGACAGCATCTATGTGACCAGCTATTGGTGAGACAATCAATAAATATTAACTCAGTCTTTGTGAAAAGAAACATTATGGGAATGTTATAAAAGTTTATCCACAAAAAAAAAATGTAATCGCAAAGTAAAATATTAAATAAACATTGAAAAAAAGTTCAAAAGTTTTTATTGATTAGCTACCAATATCAGCGTCCAAATGACTCCAAATTTACTTTTAGTTGTTTTGTAATTGGATATATTATCTATTATTAATAATAATGAATAAAAAGAATAAAAAAAAATGTTAAGGTATGCAGGTTTAAATGATGAAATATTTACACGTACATTGTGCTTTCTATTCACTACACTTAGTTTTTAAAGTTGACTAGTTTTATTTACTTTATTTTGTATCCTTTTTATGAGGTCGACAACAAGGTGAAAATCCCAGCTACTCAGGGCAAGAGGTGGGAGACACTCTGGATACGTTATCTAACCATGACACATTCAAATGAATACTCAGGCACCACAATTCAACTCAATTGGTTGACTTCATGCACAGATGATGACTACAGTTGTTTACTTTATACGCTGATCATAAATGAGGTCTCAAGTCTAATGAAAAAGGTCAGAGGTGAGCAAGTACTTCTCAAAGGGACAACAAGATCACAAACCATTTGAATTCCTGTTTACTCATCTGACAAAATATTGTTTTTTTTGTTAGAAAAGTTCATGTTGAGTTCAAGTTCATGCAATCTCAAGCCACATTAGTACTACCTTGTAAATATCTTCTTCATTGGACCCCAGAATCCACCACAACGTACTCATATTTGAAACTCTTTGTTCTCCAGTGACGTACTGGCCTTTACACAACATAATTGCTGAGCTATGTTTACTCATTTCCTCCAGTCTGAGCAGCAGCGCGAATACTTCCTCATCTCTTCATACAAAGTTTCCACCTCTTGCTCGCTGCCAATCATTCTCTAAGACCGCCGCTATCTCTGGTCTGATAAGCACTGACAGAGACAGTAAGCATGGGGAATTACCAGGTCTTTATCCATCCCTCCGAATGTTTTCCAAACATCCACTCTATTAGCGAGAAGATAACAATTAAAACAGCAAGTTCGCTACTTCAGATAAGAGCCACCGCACTCATTTTACGTACGCTGATGAATCCCAGATAGGATCTGTATTAGTGCCAATCTATTATACCAGCGCTATGAGGGTGTTTTGTATCAATTTAGATATGAGGATTGTCTGCCTTTAATGAGGATTTAAAATGCCATTAAGCCAATCCAACTAGAGATGCTGATCGAACGTCAATTTTAGATGCTTTTTTTTAAAAATCACAAACCACCCACAAATTATTCTGAAACTGTTGTTTCCTGGAGAGTCGATGAGGCCATTGACTTTTTTTTTTATTGACAACTTACAGTTGTCACAAAAGAGGAAGAGTAAAGATGAAAAAACTTCAACTGTACATTTCTATACCGTCCTGTCTTTCACAGTTGACTGCGACATCCGTTTCATCTTCACAAGTCGCCGTTGTCCTTAAATAAACTCAGCTTGTGACTCTTGAAACACTATTTGACATGAAATGTAATTTAGTTGTCGTGAAATTCGACCTGTTGAATTCGTTATACAAGATTGCGTCTCGATCTCCACGGGTGGACTTTTTTTAGTGTACCGAGTTCATCCCAAATATCTCCTTTTACCCTCAATAATTGATTTAATTTCTTTTATAAATAGCTGGATTCCAGTTGTAGAAGGGTGCTGATGGAGTATTGTTACGTGTCTTCCATTTCAGCCAATAGCGACGTTAACATTATACATACAAGTAATGAGTAAGTAATAAGTACACAGATATCTATATAAGATCTAAGACTGTAGTAACGTCTCTTGTATGTCACTGCACAGTTACGGTTTTGAGACCAATCTGTGGTTCGCTGCCATTTTGGAAAAGCAGTTTAGGTTAGGCCGGACTCAGGTGAGAGGGGGGAGTTAGGCTGGGCTAAATTATGATTGGCCGATGAAACCGAGCTTGTTTTATTAAGGCTACGGTAGATAATATCGTGTCACTTGTTAGTCGACCAATAGCCCCCGATATTTAGAGTCAAGCTATTTTTTAAACCAGACTGAAAATATATTTATTAATGGCGTAAAAGTCGGGATGTTTGGGGATGTTTCTTCAGCCAGCCTCTAGTGGACACTCAATGAACTGCAGCTTTTTGCATTAGTTTCACTTTTTTTTTTTTAAATTGTATCGATAACGCTCAATCAGAATAACCTACTTTAGATGCAAATACATTAAAGGAACATTTATGGAGTACATTTAAAAAACTGGATACAAAATAAATAATGTGTTACAAAACCTTTTTAATTACCTCCTATTGTAGAACCGTGTGACATTTATTCATCTTTTCATTTGCAGATCACTTTCTTTCTGTTTTTTGAAAGACAACATACACTTGAGTCGGGCCTCATTTTAATCCTCTGTGTTGCACAAGTTGAAATTTAAAGTCTTAAAGTTCTTTTTCTTCCACTGAAGTTAGTGAGGACGCAGCCCTGGCGTCCATCATAGTAGATCGTGGTTTATTAAATCAGTTGATAAATAAATTAGGCGGACTAATCTGCCCGACGGGTGGACATTACAATCTGCAACCGGACCCCGCGGTGTCTGATGACCCCAGGACACCACCTTCACATCACCTGACCCTTTAATCTTTAATGGCGTTTCCTTTCTGCCCGCGCCACGGTGATCGATGCAGCGCAGTCTGTTAGACACAGCCGGGGTTCATGAACGCAACACGACAGATATCAAATGAAAACATTGACGATATCAGTTTGTCGCCGGCAGGCGTGTCAAGTCTATCCAATACGGACACCTCCGGGTGTCGAACGCGATCACAACGTACCACATTCGGTGTTTCCTTCACTCCTTCTTTTGATTCCCGTTCCCGTCAGTGATCACAGGGCTCGAAGGTTCTCTGGCACCTGAGTGAAGAGGAGAAGAGGTAAGAAGCCTATCCCATGATTCTCTGTGCAAGATATGGATTGACGGTTGAACAACAGGAAAATAGTGGGAAATGGGGGGGTGGATTGAAAAAAATCATTACAAGCGTCCATGCATATTCATAAACGATGTCCACAAGGAAAACCTACATACGGCGTCTCCAGTCTGGTTATGTTAAGCAGGAGAGACCTTCGCTACGTTTGAGAAACGAAATGTAAATTTTATCTGCACTTTATTGTTTCTTAGTATTCTGCTTAAGTTATATGGAAAAATATATTTGAATCTGAAGCTAATGTATAAAAGACAATAGTTGTTTATCCCTTTATAGTAAACAGTAATTCCTATATTTTAGATTATCACTGACATGATCCATGTATATTTATATATATATGTACATGTATGTTTGTTTTCATGTATAAACAAGTAGGAGCTCTCTCGCCTGCAGTTGATACAAAACTCTGCAGTGAGAATGCTCTAGTAGAAGAACTCACATTTCTACAGACCTTAAAACTCTTCACAGTTTCTTTCAGGATCAAATTAAAAATGACTTACTTACTTTCAGAACTATTCAAGGTCAGGCTCATTTAAACCGTAATTTCGCAACTGTTTTTTAAATGCTGTATCTATTGCAGTGCATTATGGGAAATATCCCAGTGAACTACATATCATATAATTCCCTCGTTTTGCTTGTCAATATCTCAATAATGTTGACATAGAGAAACATGACTCTGAATAAATGAATAATCTACCTTTTGACCCTTTTGTTTTTACCGACCCAAGACGTCGCTTAACGTTTCAGAGGCATCGACACAACTCTCCAGTCATGTCAACCCACCGCCTAACTTAGCAAGAATGTGTTCAGCCTCTTCAAGAACGCACCATTAGTCCAAATAATTGTGCAATTTTTAAATCAGACGCAGAGTTCAGTCCAACTTTCGATCTGACGCAAGTGTCGGGCGATTTGACAAGAGCAGCAGGAAGTCTTACTGATCTTTTCTGGTGAACTGAGGCCCTTTTTCCTTCACTTTCACTTCACTGTATCACACTTAAAGCGGTCGTGTGCTCGAGTGTAGCCGAAGCAAAAAAAAAAAACACCAACACGTCGACAGGACAAACAAGAGCAGCCGGGGCTCCTCTTGCAATCTGTTGTCGATCATGCGCACGTGAAAAAATCCCAAATCTGCCTGTCAGGGCGGATGAAGTTGTCACGCTCTGCTCCTGAGAATTAGCCAGCGATTACACGAGTGCGACGAGACACATAAAATATTTGTTCAATGTCAGATTCAGTATGTCAGCGGCAGCTTAGAGCCGTGTGATGCATTCACAGCCTCCTGTCGTTCTGTCTTTGTTTTCTTCACACCGACTATGAAAGACATGCTGGTCTTTGACGGGACTAAAGCACGGGATTGAAACAGACTCTTCACTGTGACACAAATAACTTCCATGTTCATTACATGCATAGTCTGAAGGGTCGGTGGACGTGTGACGCCGCCAGACGCTATTTCAGTGAACTTTCACTTTTAAACAGTAAACAAATGACATTTTAAATGATCTAGAGTTTCATTTTAAGAGAGAAATGTTGCGCAAATTATGGTTTAAAGCAGGGGTGGGCAATTAAATTTCTTCAAGGGCCACATTAAATTCTGTGAATGTTGTTAGGGGCCGTCGAGAAAAAGAAAGACGAGAAAATCCCTAAAAAAAGGACAAGCGTCATTAGGCCGTGACATTTATTAAGCTAAATAAGCTGCAATGTTATTCTTGTATGAGTTTTTTTCAAAACATTTATTATATTATATATTAATATAAACTCAAAAAAGTATACACAAAAAGGAGGGAAAAGGTAAATAAGTGTTGTAAATTAATAATAAATACAAAATACACTTTTTAATGCATTAGAACCATTTATACATGATCATACTTTGACATTACAAGGGCCGCATAAATACAGTCAAAGGGCCGCATGTGGCCCCCGGGCCGCACTTTGCCCAGGTCTGGTTTAAAGGGATATCTGAACTTGAACGTAATCATTTTATTAGAGCTGTCTAGAGATTTTTTTTTATTGTAATTGTCCCGTATACACCTCAGTACTACATCATGCAGAGGTAGAGAAGATTTTTTTTTTTCACTGAAGAGAAAAATTGCTTCTTTGGTTACACTTGACTATTAATAAGTTACCAGTAGTTCAAGTCATGGCAGGTTTCGTACAAGGGTTTTTTTATCGTCCATTTCTCTAAACTCTAATACTTTTACTTTCTAATCTAGTAGTTTTATAAAAACTAATTATGGATAATTTTCTACTTGAATTTGGCTGCGTTCAATTGGTAAAAAGTCCTCAGTTTCCCGCTAACATGACCCCGCACACTCGACATCAACTGCCCTCAGAGGTGTCGTATCACACACACACACACACACACACACACACACACGTTAATGCGATTTAAAATGAAAGTGAGTGCAAAAGCAGCATAATTATATTTTTAACTCTATCACACGGCATAATTAGGTAAGCAAAGGTCAGAAAAATCACTTTAATTACCTGCAATGCTGCACTTGAATATTGGAAATAAAGAAATGTATCATTATTATGTTTTTTTTGTGTGTGTTTCATGTTGTTTTTACAAAAATGTAAAGTCAAGAAAAAAACATTTTGGTTGAAATGTTAAACAAGTAGGAATAATTCTGTTCAACTTTGAAAATCTTAAAGGACAAATAATGTGTTGATCTGAGTGTCTCTTAACCCATGTGTTATCTCAGGGTCAAGGTGACCCGGTAGCCCGAAAACCAATATGTTTGAAGCATCCCTTGTGTTATCTCAGTGTCACGGTGAACGACCTCCCTGACTTCCAGAAATACATAAGCAGTGCTGGAAAGAATATGTCTGATTGTACAAAACTCTCTTTTAATTGAAACATTTGTTTTCCTGGAGATTAAATCTTGTTCACCATAACCAAACCCACTCTGCTATGATTGGTCAAGCATCAAGGTTTGTCACCACCTGTCACCAATCCCAAAAATCTCCACCTCCAAGGGTTGTTCGTTCTATAAATAAAGCGGGGCGAGATTAGAGCTGGCTGGAGGAGGTGTGCAGCTATTATTATGTCATAATGAACTCTGCTCTCGTAACCTCTAGTTCGCCGAGATTTCAAACATAGGAGAACTTTATAAAGTAATAACAGCAAAATATCATCATGATGAGGGACTGACTGCATCTTGGAGAGGAAGACTTTAACAGGAGTGAGTCCCGAGAGTTTGACATTAGTTGCCTTTTAACAAAACCCTGCTTTCCTCCCACAGTAGACCCAGGTTCATCAACTTGGGGGCCAAATGTACCCCCCAACTATATCACTATGTCCCTCATGAGTATAAATATGAAGCTGATCAAGTCTGTCTCCTCCTCCCCTCCTTTATTTGTCCCTTCTTAGAAAATGTGTTATCTCTCAATGTCAATTACAATAAAGGGGCTTATATATAATTCATGGGCAATAATAAAAAATGTACCAAAAATACAGAAACAAATACAATTCTATTATTAACTAAATTATTAGTAGAATCATTATTAGAATTGTACTTTGTAATACAGTTGATCTTCTGTCATGTACTTCAGTACATCTTTGGCATTTATGCCATTTTTCTCCTTGTATTCTTTCTTTTTGCTCGATGGTGCCTTAAAATAAATTTTGGTAAAACAGCCAAATTAATTTCCCAGAATTGGTGTGGTATTGATCTTTACTTTTGGAAAAGTTGCGACAAACTGACCACTTATTTCTTGAAAATGTCCATTTAAAACGATGAAATATCGATATAATATTATAATAATAATGATTATAATAATAATAATAATTCATTGTATTTATAAGGCGCCTTTCAGGACACACAAGGACACCATACAAACCGATTATAAAACAACAGCTAAGAAAACAACAGTAAAACGGATGTTTTAGAGATAAGAACGACAAAAAAGTTTCTTAAAGGGAACAATAAACAAGGAAATTGTAAAACAAACAAACAAATGATTACAGTAAAAAAGCAATGTTAAAGTTTTCTAATGATGTTATACGTTATTCTCCTACACATCGTTTCAAATTCTTTAGCCATGCTTTGGTTCAATCGAGTCATATCTTAGACCTCATCTCACTCGTAAAGTGAAACTCCTTGTAGATCAATTTATCGCAAGCACAATCTATGAGATCCTGGTTACAAATTAACTCAAGGAGTCATTTACCGGCATCATAAAAAAAAAAGAAAACCCCACATGACGACCCCTCGCTGAGCTGTGTCAAACATGAGACAGAACTGGTGATTTGCATGTGTCGTGTTTAACCAACAGTATTCACTCTGTACACCTTTGATGCATTATGGATGAGGCACAAGCTGAACAACAAGCTCTTGCTTTGTTGTGCCTGATGCTCCAGTTACATCATAGGAAAAGCACCACGGTCCTGTGACCGGGCTGACTGAGGCGTGGCGCCACGGGCTAGGCTGTTGATCCGACCTGTTGCCTCTTTGAAAAATGCATTTTCAGTGGTGGTGCATTGATGTTAAGTTGGTTTGTCATCAGCCGTGATGACCGAAACTAAAAGGGGAGCTTGATACCCTTGAGCCCCTAAAATGCAGAGTTCAAGATCGCGTAAGTGTTACAGGTGCACGTCCGTGCTTTAGATACGGACTGCAGTTGAAAATGCGCGCAGAACGAATGGTTTTCCAAACATGTGATTTTATCGGCCTCATGCAAGCGACATTCCGAACACACTGTGCCCCCATCTGGAACATGCTGGAGGCGCCCAAGATTGCGGTTAGAATTTGTGGTCCAGGGATGAATGAATCATTTAGAGGCTGCAGCCAACAAGTGCTCACATAACTACTTTAAACTTTGCTTTATTTTACCGGGTGTCACTGAAATCGCCCGCAAAACACACCCGTTTTTTTAATTAAGTTTCATTTCGATTGAAAAGTTAGAAGCGACAAAAAACGTTGTAACACATTTCTCTTCATTTTGATTTGTTAAAATGCGTCAATTCCATTGGTTAACGATAAGGATTCATAGTTGATATAACTGGTGCTGCTTTTCCCTGGTCCAGGTGACTATGAGGTCCTCCCTCAATTCATCCTTGGACCTCATTGGTTATCTCCCTCTTTTCCTTTCTTATAATACCTCCTTTTCCGAAATTCTTTATCCTGAGGTTCCTCTAGACCAGATATTGCTGAGCCTTATTGGGTCCTCATCCTGAATCCATCCCTGCAAGACCGTTTTACTCTGACAGAATGAGATCCGTGACAAACATTTCGGAAAAAAAGGGCCAAAATTAAAGTTCCTTTGAACCAGATTAAAGCCCGAAGATGATGTTTCATTCTTATGGAATGGTCAGAACTTGGTGAGTGAACCCAACAAGAACCCAACAAGCACTTCACGAGAATATTACAAGAGGAAGTAACATTACAGCCAAGTTCGGAGCATCCCAGTCAGTATCTATAATGGAGATATCTTCTCGGTCAGAAGAAGAATTAAAAAATAGAGATAAATACTTGGATAAAGTGGAAACACAACGGCACACAAGGTTTTCTGTGTTTATATCGACAGGTTGTTGGAAGGAAAAAAAGTACTTGAGTTGAGCATGGAATTCCTAGGTTCTGAGTGCGATCCATGGGTATTCCGAACTCATGACACCATAAAAGGAACTTGTTTCCAACATTCCACCATCACCTTAGTAGACATCATTCCGGTCTTACTTCATGAGGATCAATCCTGCATGTTTATGGCCCTAATGCATTGATATTTCCTTTCAATAATATTGCATCTTAACATTGACCAACTGTTGCCCAAGACATTGACCTCAACTATCTTGAGAGGGTTTGATGAGGCCTCACAATTATGATGGTATTTCTCACCATTTGATTTGCTCTTTTTACTTATTTTTTTTTAATTCCCTTCCTTTACGCTGACTGGACAAAGCCATCTGCACCTCTCACGAGTTGAATCAATCCGAAGGGAAGCACCACTGAGGGGCATTTCTGGTGCTGTTAACTGTGTAATCTAAAGTGCCGCCTGCAGGGGAGCTCTGCACTCGTCTCCTCCGAGAACAAAAGGGAATTTCTCTTTTATGAACCACAAACTATTTATGCATGTGCATCGCTATTCACACTGGAACTCATAGTACAACCGTTAATAATACAAGGATTAACATTTGGAATTAATCATTTGACGAATAATGTGTGTTTTTGTTTGTTAATCACAGCATCTGCACTTTTCCTCTTACTGTACTCCACTGGAACTACTGGTGTCTTTATATTTGCAGTTTAGAATCTCTTTTTGTCAAGAAAAGAAAAATCTATTAATATAAATATCCTCAACACAATATTACATTTTCTTTTTATCTTATTAAACAATTAAAAGGAAGATACCCGACGTTTAAAAATATATATTTCTTTGAGAATTAGTTGAATTTAATTCTGAGACTGATTGAATAGAAGATTTATAAAGTTATCGCTGCAATCACTTGTGCTTTTAAACAAGGAAAAGTGGTTAAAAATGTAATATATTCATAGAAAAAAAAGTACAGAAAAAGTACAATCACAAGTAGAGATAGACGAGTATTCACTATGTGTATTTCTAGCTGTGTGACTTTTATTGACAGATATTTTACAGTTTTCTTTAAAGTAAAAGTGTGAAAGATAATTAAAATTTCCCTTTGGATAATGAACAAACAACAAAACATGTGTTGAGTCAATCCGGGGCTCACTATGAAATAATCCTTAATAATTAGGCAATATTTATGTAAAGCTAAAGGCTTTAAAAGTTCCTCTTAAACATTTGTATTATTAAGTTTGTTGGAAATATAAAACCATGCTGGGTGTAAGTTGTAGGAAAACAATATGTTCAGTTAGTCTTATTCACAGAACTCTGAGGGTTGAGGTTAATAATCTAATCTATATCAGAAGAAAAAGTCAATTATCTTTAAATCAAAATATTTATATGATAGAATGTTATAACGCTTTACTCCATTTCAAATGAGGTCAAATAGCGATATTACAAAGTTGCGCCGTTTTGAAAAAGTATTGTTCTGAAAGTTCACAAAACACCAGCGCGACCTTATCTGCAGCTTTATTCACTCGTAATTGATTGATAATTGTTTCCAGTTGCCATGAAAATCGTTTCTCAGCGGCGCTCCTTCACGCAGCTGCTGACCTCACTCTATTCTTTGTCAATTAAAAAATCACTCAGCACAACCCTGTAACTTCTTCCACTCTCCTAACAGCCCACTGATGGCATCTGACTGTGAGAAAAAAAAAAATCAGAATATGATGCACCTATATGAGGCAGTGATGTGAGAAAGCGATGCCTAGCGACCATCGGCACGGGCCTGGTGCAACACAGAGGATCTCGACAGAAGAGCGGCGGCGGCGGCGGCGGCGTCTAAAGCTCTTTGTGCCTCCAGGATCACCCTGACTCATTCTTATTCAGACATGATCAGAGGGGAGGCAGGCAACTGAGATTAGCTGCAGATCAAAAGAGCTGCCTCGCGCCAGCACTCGTGTTTTGTAGATTTAGGCGGCCCCGGCGCACAGGCGTTGTTGCACGGTGGCTCCGGAAAAACCTCACTCTGTTTTCTGGCCTTTGTGGCGCTCAAGGGGGGTTGATTTTTTTTTCAATCTAGGAGGATGGGCTGCTGCTTCAAACATTCAAAAATTAAATGATAAAATAATAAAAGTCAGCGGAGAGGAAGAAAAAATAATTCGACCGAAATGACTCCGCTGTTACTGTAAGTCATTATGGTAAAACAAAGATACTTGGAGTTTCCATGTCACTGCGAGTCAAACTGCTTCCATATGTGGAGACCGTCTTGGTTCAATGATAATTTGTTTAAAAAATGAAATGAGCTTTTATGGGGCGACACACAAGGAATAATACCTCTAACTATTGCCAGGCTATCTGCCGGCAGCCGTGGCAAAATAAACAGGCAGCAAATTGCTTCAGTGCAGCATAAATAAAATACTAAAATCAAACCTCTAAGGCAAAGCGACATCAATGTGCATGAGATAGAAACTCAATTTTAATTTATTATCATATACTCATGTAGTTATGGATACACTCCTTATATAAGTGGATTGAACAAAATGTATTTTCCAGAAACTTAAAAAATATCTATTATGGTGAATTCAAATGTAAACGATTTAGAAAGTATTGAAAATACTCTATGAAATATGAAAAAGAAATCGACTGAAACAGCACCTAATATATTGTAACTGCCTTACAAACAATTATGATTTTGTCAGTTAAAATGTGAGTTTAAAAAAAAGTTTGCTGATGAGACCCACACTATTTCAAACTACTATATCTATAAAACAAACTGTTAATGACAGCTTTGGTTGTTTCTGTGACAAATATAATTTATATAATTGTTACTTTTTCTGTATATATATTTATGATAAAGTTGCATAGGTTATTTACCTCAAATAAACAGTTTTTAATCCTATTCATTCAGGTCTTTGTACCGTCTCTGTAACCAGTTCTCACTTGTAAAACTCTGTAACCTAATGTTATAAGAGTATGACTAAGGTAGGCTACCTTGGGGAAATGAGTTGTTCTTAAAGCAAATAGCACACTGCAGCTGTGTTCGTTTCTCCCACCGGTGACTCCAGACGCTGCAATAAGATGTTCTAAGCAATTACCCCTAAGAGCACCGACATCCTTAACTGACTGTGAAAAATTAGAGGCTGGGAAACAACGTGATATTTCGCTTCAACGTAAGCACCTCGGACCATTGCTCTTCAAACCTTTAAAAAAAAAAGAAGGATTCCGATATGGCAACAGCAGGGAGCGAGACTCCTCCTTCAGCTTCAAACTTCTTTCATTTCTTCCTACTTTTTTAAAGGCAAAGTTGGCGGAAACTACAATCGTAAATTAAAAATGTTGCTTTTTACTGACAAGTTGGTTAATTTAAAATGGTTTTATTTTAAAAACGAGAAGTAGATTTTTAATAAAACATTTAGAATAATCAATCTATTGAAAGTACTCTTGTTTAATTAAAATCTTGACGATACAGAAAAGAGGATTTTAAAAAAGAAAGCAGGGAAAGAGTTGACCATGAAAACTCACCCGTGCCGTTTCTCTGCTTCGCCAGGAAGCGAACGCCCCGCAGCAGCACCAGGCTCGGCAGGATCAGTCGAAATAAAACAAATAAAGCTTATTAAGAAGAGGGAAGAAACAAAAAAAAGCGGTAATTTACAAACACATTTAAAGTCTTGTTAACTTCAAATAAATGTCCTGCATGTAATGAAGCCAGACCAGCTGGCTCTGAATAGAAACGCTCGATTTGGGTCGTGCGCTCTAATGTCTATCTTCAGTGGGACCAGGTATAGTTCTCGGCTATCATTCCACCCCCCAACAGTGTACGCCTGCCCTATCCATGTCCCAACTTACTTCACCTGTTGCTGTCAGTCGTGGGTAAAATTAGCCTTCAGAGGGCTCAGTGACGACCTCATACCCCCGCCACCCCCCCCCCCGCCCCTCTTCTCGCTACATTCAAATAAGCACACATACACAGCGTGGACCTTTATCAGTCCTGGCAGACAAGTCCTGGATTACTGCCACGTCGAGAACGCTGCCATCTTCAGAGTGTTAGAAAAACACCTCCATCATTCAGTCACCACTTTCACATGTCCCGAGTGCACAAGACACCACTTTTCGTTTCTGTTAAATCCCTCATTTTTAAAAAAAAAAATCCTTATCTGTTGACCACCTGTTACAATCCAGGAGATAATTTGTTTAAAAGGAGGTTCATGTTCGGAGGGTACTGTAGTTGAGCAAGGCACGTCCGTTATGTTCTTCCAGCGAACACAACAGGATGTTACTGACTGACTGAATTTCTGCTTTTCCAACACACACAATCAATTATAAAACTTGATTTCTCTTGTCAAGGAAATACAAATTTTACTCCAAATTTGATTTTGCCAAATAAGTGGAAGATCAATGGGAGACCCATACTAATATTTCCAAAAAGTGTGCAAATTAAATCAAATTCCAGGCCTGAATACTTTTATGTTCCTGGAACAAAAAGAAAATGGCATTGAACTGAACGAAACTGCATAAGATCAAAAAAAGAACAACTTCCATCTATCCATTTTATACCACTTATTCCCTTATGATGGTTGCTGGGGGCTGTTGCCTATCCCAGTTTCTTTGCGCAATAGACAGGGGACACCCTGGATAGGACGCCAGGGTACAGGGCACAAAAAACGTTCACACACACATTCATACCTAAGGGCAATTTTCCCCAAGTTCCCAATCCACCTCTGTATGTTTTTGGAATGTAGGAGGAAACCGGCGTGCCTGGAGTAAACCCATGCAACACAGGAAGAACCTACAAACTCCACACAGTACGGTCACAAACTGCTTCTCCCTGACCTGGAAGCGAACCGGCAACTTTCTTGCTGTGAGGCGATCTCGAAAACACTGCGCCACTTGATGTGTTGCACCTGAAAACAATTCAACAAAAACATAACCATGATGGTTGAAGAACTAAGGGCTTTTTTTCCTGGATACAAGTTTAGAAAAGCTGGGCTAAGAGAACGTAATTTTCAAAGAGCTGTGTTTCATCAAACAACCAAAAGTGGAGTTTTTAGATCCGTCCACTCTATGACCACATATCAAGAAGTTCCAGTTTCCATGAGTGAGAAGAGTGTTGAAGGGCCTTTGGGTACTTGCACGCCACAGATGAAATAATTCTTATGTAACCAATTTAAAATAGTGTTTACGGGAAACAAAAGCATTTTCGAGCCCTCCTCATCAAACTCAGAGAGCAGGGGGTTACATATCTGTACAAAGCAAACCCCAAATGACAAGACTACAATCTTAAATAGCTCATAACACACTAGTGACTAGTAAGTAAGTTAAAAAGTTAGTAAGTAAGTAATATCTGTAGAGCCTGACCATGAATAGCTCTGAAAGTAAGAACCAGAATTTTAAAGTTTATCCTGTAAGAAACTGGCAGCCAGTGAAGAGTTTTAAGGAAGATAATGTAAGTTATTCTACTAGAGCACGAAGATACTCTTGTTTTTAGTGATACCGGTGATAGATGTCGGAACAAGCACGACAAACATTAACTTATTGTCCAAATTAACAAATGGAAACTTTATTTTTCTAAACCAAACTTTGAAGAGTTTCCAAAGAAGTCTCAAATCCATTGGAGTCAGGATAGAAAACTCCCGTTGAGTGACAGCTGACCCGTTCAACAGCCTGACGTAAAGTACTGACCAACAGGTTTTGGAAAGGAATTCTCTGTCTCCTGCCACTGGTTTCTGCAAAGTTGAGTGATGTTATCACAAGCTGGAAAAAATGTGTTCCTGCAAACCAAAGTCAACATGAATCATGAATAAATGATCTGAAGAAAAATAATAAGCAGACATCGATAACATCTGAGTTCAAAATACCAAGTACACAGGCATACACCTGTAATTTGGTAATTACAAAACCATTTGACTAAATACATCTGGTACAGAAATCCGCCCACAGACGTTATTTTTTTAAACGGCAACACTGCTGAGGAAATGTGTTTTCATTATGAATTCTGATAAATATCACACATCTCCATCCAAAGTTGCTCTAAGCTGCTGGCATCCTGACTGAGAGCCATTTCTTTTTCTAAACGCCACATTCAGCAGGGCGCTCGTATCAACAAGCTTAACAAGCATAATATTCTCTGTGACTGTGCTCACCCCAGCGCACTTCTGTGGGGGTGGTGCAGGAGTAATTTTTATTTTTATCAAGTATTTTCCAGTCAGCGTCTCGTACCTGCTGCCAAAATCCAGTGTGGATAATGGCCCCGGATGATGCACACAAATTAGCCTTATAAATATCTCTCTTAATTCCGCCAATTTGCTAATATGGAGATGGATGATATGAAGGATAGACAAGGAGACTATAGATTTTTTAAATATTTTCTTCCCAGAATGCTTTTGAAAAAAAAAAGGACAGAAAACACTGGCGGCCATGACGGGCAATCCCTCGATGATGGATATTCAGTCTCTTCTGACACATGGAAATATACTTTGTATTGATTTGCTTGTATTGTTTACATGTTTCTGGGCACAGGTAATTAAGTAATCAGTTTATTTTGGGAAATTTCGGTCAGTGGTCCTCCCTGAACCCCGGCAGATCGGTATCTGAAATTTTGTCCTAAACGTCACAGACAGGAATCAGTCGGTTAATGGCATGTGAAGGATGCATTTGTTTAATATCATTATGGAAGGTTAGATTAGGATTTCCCGTTTTGACTCTTAAATATGTCTGGCATCAAACAGGTTAGTATGTACTGGAGTTTTTTTTGCACTCACTTTTTCCATGTTCCACAATTTAACCATTAGGTTGGTAGGTACATGGATGTTAATATTGTGCAGCATTCTTCTTAAAATGTGCTGCTTTAATGGTGTTTTTTGATACTTTAACATGAGTTTATGCCATTTTTTAGAATACAATTTTTATTATGATATTTGTATTGTTTGGTAAGTTTTAAATGTTGTTTATTTTGTAGCACTGTTGCAAAACACCTCATGTGTATTTGTTTAAAAAAATCAGGTTAAGTCTCTTGTTGGCTCAGTTTATCTGGACACTCACACACTACAGTTAAAGTATCGGTTAAAAAAAAAAGTTAAACTAAACTAAATAAAGATCCAAACACTTCCTTTAACCAATTATGTTTTTTCCAAAATTGCAACAGCAACATTCTGATTCTAAGAGGTAACTATTTTTGAAAATGTTAATTTTCCACAAGGGACCGTATCTTGAATTTTTTAGTGAACAAGTTTTAATGTTTCTGTATATATGTTATATGTGTTATGCTGGTGTTTATATATAACCTATTCATAGGAATGTCTATGTAGTATTATATTTCTAACTAAGTGCAAAGTTTCGTGGTGTTTTTCTTTATCTTTATTATATTTATCTGTAATTTAAACTAGTAACATATTTTTATAATGAAATGACAATAACTATTAAAGTCGAAATGTTACAAAATCCTGCTCCAATTAAAGTCAAATACTTGTTAGCAAAGACTAGAAGTCTATAAAAGTAAAAATGTCATTGTCAAGTTAAAAGTATTTTAGAATAAGAAAAACAAAGCTAAGCACAGAAATTCCATTAACACACTTAATTACTATAGGAAGTAAAATTTGAAGCTTTTTCCTTCTGATCAAGAATTCATTGCAATTGTTAAACTGTTGGCAATTAAAGAAGAGGGAAGCAAATTCTAATCTCGGAGAAAAAAAAAAAGCTTCAAAAAAGTTAGCCTACAAGGAAAAACAAAAGGTTATGGAAGAAAACTAAACAAACTGATCTATCGCTGCATGTTGTTTAATTCTTTTTTGTCTTCTTTAAATCAAGTGATTTAGATTCTACCGTTATAAAAGGTAAGATCTTCTTCATTTTAATACATTTTCCATTGTGTGGCTTGCTACTGTCAACTCTAACCGTCAAAAATAAAAGTGATTTTATTTATTAAATAAATAATGATATTTAAAAACACAGTTGTAGAATTATACTGACATTTTATTGAGCATTATTGTTGTATTGATCTGGTTTTATTATAAAACAACTATAGATTTATCCACATTGTTCTGGTAGAAAATACGCTTTTTTTGTGTTTTCTTTTAGGCCCAAAAACCTCAACTTGCCTTTTCCAGTAGAGACTCGCCATCTTTGCTCTGTCTACCTTTTTAATGGGACTTTGGAGAAATAAAGTGGTGGGACTCGAGCTTGGCCGCCTTTTAATATGTGACAGGGGAAAACACAGGGCAGCATCCCAGCCTGTGGCTCCGTCTACAGACCAGTTTCACACTCAGTTAACTTCAGATCCTGTTGGAATTTTTTTTTTTTTCCTTTTGATGCAGCATATTAACATGTTTATTTACATGCACACGTGTTATCACTCGCTTGTCACGGATGTGCATTGTAAATAATCCACGATGTGTGTGTTATTGAGGCCATGTCCGCGCATGACATGAAGCGGGCGTGTTAGCGTGTCCGTGCGATGCCCCATTACATGGCGGGGCTATGCCAGTGGTAAAACACAACGTTTCCTGTCAGCCAGGAGGTGACAAGCTCCCCGAAGGGGGAAAAAAAGGCGGAATGGCGTCTCCTGTGAAAACACCTTTCAGCGTGTTTTATTTTCTCCCCTTTTCTTTACCGTGAAATCATCAACAGAAAGTCCAGGTAATTATTGTAATGAACCCACTGACAGGTTTATGTAACTCTAGGTGGATTTACGCCTGCGTTTATAGCAAACCCTGGAGTCTGACTCAAAGCTGATGAGTGCAGGAATCAACTTTAAGATTGCGAGCCCGGGTTGTCCCCAAACTCTCTTTTGCGAATAATGGGTCTAATATTTGCGTGAGACCCGGGAAGGATCTTTGCGTATTTTGCCGACGGTGCAACTACGTCTGGAGCTGACTTCAGCGTGTCTGCCCGGGCTCTCTGCTTCCACACAAGGTCTCTCTGTGTGTGTTCAGCTTTCAGAGAATGAGTGAAGGCCGTGGTGCACAATCACCACTAAGCACATACCTTTCTGCCCCACAGGCCCGCCAGTCCAGACACAAACTTGGGCTCTGTATGTTTATCAAGCGCCTCAGAGTGAGGCTTGCTGATTTAGGACCCCTTGCTTTGGGTCCCATTAACCCTTCCATCCCGACTAGTTTCTAATGAAGGAGAGTTTCATCGACGACTCCGGGTTCTGATCCGTTCGATAAATGTCGACCCCGGGGCTCGACCCGACACAAGGGTTGACCGACCCGGCATGTCTAGAGTTCTATTCCCCCCCCCCCTCACGCCCCCCCGTGACAGGATCTGATAAAGCTCAGCAGGAAAGCCGGTGGAAGGCGAGCCGGAGAGTAGCGGAGAGAACGATTGAAAGACAAGGACATAAAGAAAGTGAAAGAGCGAGTACACACCTCAATCCAAGAACAATATTGTGACTGTAACCCTACCTGCTCCATCTGGCTCTTTTGAAGGGCGGATTATGACTGGTGCCGACTCTAGATCCCACACTGGCCCTTCTCTGAGTGCACTTCTTTTTTTTTTTGTGGCTTGAAGGACAGTAGAATATATAATGTGTGTCACCACTATTGGACTTATATTGGCCGGTGAAAAAATTGACGAATCAATGCTGACATAGCACAACTAGAATCAGTTTTTAATATTAAATCCTGACCTATTTATATGAAGCTTTTGTGTATGTTGGATGGGCTCACGTTCAACATGTCTAACCCTTATTTTCAATAGGTCTGAAGGAAAAGAAGTTGGAGATGTAAAGTCAATAATTGTCATTTTCTTTTCTCATCTCATATATTCCTAAGAAGAAAATAATAAGTTGACCCATCTTGTTTCACATAACTTTTTAGGTTGCGAAGCCTTATTGTTAGTAACAGAACCCGCTTTAATACATTAGTTTTAGGGCCACTGTGTGGCCTTGACCCAGAAGTAACAGAACAGAAACTGTAAAGTCTGTAAGAAGTCACACGCTAATGTTACTTCAGAGAAAACTTTATTTTATGAATACAAAAAACCTTTAAGAAAGTAAAGGTTATTTGAAAAGCGCCTTTCTAGACCAGGGTCACGCTAAAATACATGCTTTAAAAGGTCAAGAAACATACGACAAACACAGGAGTCCCAGAAAGTCAGGGAAAAGTCTGCACAAATTAAAATGTCTTAAGATGTTTCTTGAAGGAGTCAGTAGATAATCAAACACAGAAGGAGAGGAAGATCGTTCCAAAGTTTAGGAGCAACAGCCTGGAAGGATTTCTCTCCTCTGGTCCGGAACCGTGCGGAGTAACCATCAGTAGATTCTGATCCACAGACCTCAGAGCCCGAGCTGGGGTGTAAGGCTGGACCGAATCACTGATAAAAGGAGGAGTCTGACCATGAATAGATCTGAAAGTAAGAACCAGAATTTTGATCCTGAAAGAAACCATTGTATCGGGGAAATGTGAGTTCTCCTACTAGAGCAGGTCAGAATTCTCGCTGCAGAGTTTTGTATTAACTGCAGGCGAGACAGATCCTTCTTGTTAATGCATGGAAATAAACTACAATAGTCTTAGTTTAAGACATTTATAATCAATAGAATGGAAATTATATCTTTGTGTGTGGCCTGGTAAAACATTATTTATTTGTTCTATTTATAATATATTGCACTATTTGTTTTACTTTTTTATATTAACTCTACTTTTATATACATTCATTCTACGCAATATTTAAAACATTTATTTATTCTGTTTATATTATATTGCACTATTTTATACGTATTAGTATTTAATTGTATACAATCACCCTATTCTTTGTTTTTTTAAACGGTTGCCAAGCAATGAAATTTTGTTGCCAGTTTTCACTGCTTTGTTCTTCTGTGCAATGACAATAAAGAACGTCTAAAGTAAAATAGATACCCTGCGGTATATAAAATGGGAGGCATTTTCTTATAACCAATGCTAACGTGCAGGTAATTTATACAAGCGAGAGACAACTATTTAATAATAATCTATATCTTAGACTAGTGGTCCTCGACACCCGGTCCAAAAGGCATTTGATGTCGGCCCCTAGAGAAAGAAATAATTCTGTTATATTATCATATGACTCTTTAAGATACTATTTGGGACAAGTTTACTCAAAAGTAATGTAACACAAACCCTGTATCTTGTTGTAGAGAAACCTTCCCCGGAGCTCTTGCCGACGCAGCGTTATGATGAGAAGTATTTTAATGCACTAAAAGGTTTTTGAGGGTCGTGCCATTGAAAAGCTCATGTTCTGGAAGATTTGGGAAAAAAAGAAATTGTAATAAATCAACCAAAATAACCGTAATTAATCTGTTTAGAGGAGACAAATATGTTTGTATTTCATGTAATCAGAAAGATGTTTAAGAGAAAATAACAAAATAATTTCCCCTCATTTCTCTTTATTACTTTCCATCCTCTCATGCTGAAGAACAGCACAAAGCATCTCAGGTGACCATGGCAACCAAGCAAAGCACTTACTCTTGCACTCATTACTCTTTGTTCCCGGTAACTTCCTCCTGGATCTGCCATTGAATGTTTTTTTAACTAAATTTTGATTTAAACTTTTTCCTCGTTGATTACTTTGTGAACTGAACTAGTGTAGTATAAACTCTAAAGATAATGTTTGTCTCGAGCATATAAGACATTATGTCTTTCTCAAAGCACTTGAATCATATTCACCTTTTTTTTTTTCTTCTTATAAGCCGCTGTGTTGGTTATACCACAACCACACAATCTCATTTCTACCAGTTTCCGACCCACACTTCACAGCCTCGACAAGAGAGCTTGTCATTTCATATAAACCCCACTTTACTGCACATTTTCCTCTTATGTTACTATATTGAGCAGCGACCAATGAGTTCTTGCTTTAAATTTATGGATTATGATTTATAATTATAATGGTTTATTTTCTGATTTCGATATGTATTATGGGTTTGCATTGATTATCTTGGCATCGTTAATGGGTAAATGCACTTTCAGGCTTTTATTGTGTTATTATAAGAAACTAACTCAACTAAAAACTCTGATGAGAGAAGCCGGGGACAGAGGAGATAAAATTCAGGTGGATTATGGGTCTTTTCAAACTAAAGGAACCTTATTTCATTTGTATTGAATATTGTATAAATTAAATTTGATCTTTTTAAATTAAATTTGATTTTACAGGATCTTCTGCCCCCTTTCTACCCTCTGAATCATTAACAATAGGATCGGAAATCCAGGAATTCAATGCCAACTAACAGGTTGTTAAAGTTAAAGTTAAAGTTAAAGTTCTCCCAAAATCCAATTGTCTAATTTTAATCCGATTTTGCTCGGTTATCATTGTCCAAAATGACACTTACATTAAAACAGCCTGTTAGCCTTTTAGCTTCTGCTTAAAAAACAAACAAACAAAAAAAAGAAGATCTTAATATAAAGGCTTGTTAAAGTTTCTCCTGAACAATTCCTAATTTTAAATCTCGTCTTAAAACACATTTTTATTCCCTGGCTTTTAACAAAGCATGAGACTCTGAGCTGTTAGCTTTAGTGCTTTTTACTTGGTTTATTTGATATTGTTTTTACCTTTGTGTGTTTTAACTTTCTTTTATGTCCCTGTACAGCACTTTCTAATGACTGTTGTTGTTTTTAAAGCGCTTTATAAATAAAGTTGAGTTGAGTTGAGTGATGTCAACATGTCAATGTCAAAATTTCAGACGAGCGCCAGAGAGGTATTTGGATGTTTAAAGTGTGTTTTTTAGGACAAAGACATCTGAGCTCCAATCGCAACGTTAAAGTGAACATACATTTTTGTGTATAAATCTAAAAAGAAACGGATTACTCTGAAAATAATCCCAACGCTTAGTCTACATGAGGGCCATTTTCATTAAAATTGGTCGTATTTGAATTTTCATTCAATTTTCCGTTGCGCTCCTTTTTCCCTTGACTTGACTGAGTTGACCTTTCCCCTAAAATGCTCATTTAGAGGTCAGTAGTCTACATGATACATTAGTATTTTGCAACTTTGTTGAGTGGTTTGAGGCTATTAGACGTTAAGATAAGATGGAAAGACAAACGCCTACTATTTCAGTACAGAGATATCATTGTAGATGAATAAACTTGTTAAGTTTCAAGTGTTTTATCAATATGCACACAATCATATCTTATTTAATTGTGTAAAACATGGTTCGAAACATATTTCTCTTTGAAATGACAAGCTTTATCTAAAGATTGTCATTAAATTTTCAGTATACTTTTTGCATCATCGCAGAAATTGGCAAACGTCTGAAAGTGATCGGAACGTTACGCCGGGTTTTCGAGAAACAAAGAAACTCCTCCAATAACACAAAAAGTACCACTTGTGGTAGCTGACGGGCCAGAAGTTGAGGGAGCACAGTACTTTGCTGCCTCGGGGAAAACAAAGTCCCAGGCCAGAGGTTTAGGGTGTTGCCTCGCCGCTCTGTCAACTGTGTTTAAGATGACAGAACACAATTCTGCCTCAGACCACATAGATAGAAAACGTCGGTGTCAGCAGAATGTGTCCGATACGTGTTTTATTGTGGCGTGCAGTTTAACAACTGCCACGCACACCAGCAACTTTGATGCTGGGAGTGATTTTTCAATGAAAGTTTCTTCAAAAAGTGAAGTTGACAGGTTCAAATTAGGCTTGTGTGCCGGGGCTGGACTTGACAAAACCCAACCCAGTGAACACTGTAACTGGGTGTAAGAAATAAAGACAGTATGGATGTCGGCGTTCAGAAAGATGATGGTGTGATGAAGCATTTATTTACGCAAGAAGTTAATCAGTAGCTACAGGAGACATCCCTCAGTAAATCCAACAAAACCTCTCGACGTGTTGCAGCTGAAGAGTTTCAGGCTGAATCGGGGTGATTAGTTCAGTTCACCTATGATTAGTTTGCTCATCAAAATGAAATGATCTAATCAGAGACGGCTGCCGAGATGGGATAATCGGTCATGACCTACACATAAAGAGTCCAAAATCATTTGAACTTGAAACTACCTTCACTTGAAAAATTGTCTCTTATAATTGTGTCGAAATAATGACCATTCTTTTGATTTAATTACGCCAGATTGATTCGTCCAACAGATCACGGACGATGTATTGACGAAAGAGGGACTCTATAATGTGTATTATGAAATCCAGAATTTGGACAAACTTCATACTTCGAGATCAGGGGCTGCAAACTAGAGGTGATATTTTAGGGCCCTCCATTTGAAGTATGTTTTTAGCAACGTACTCCATCTTTGTGCAATGTCAAGAATAAGGACAAAAGATCATCACATTATCATAGTTTCGACTTTAAGATGGAACAGATAAAAAAAAAAAAAGTAAAGTTGGACAAAATGTCTACACAATTCAGAGTAAAAACACACAAACATCCACAAAACATTAAACAAAATCAAAACTGCTAAGAGACTCCTTAACGTTTGGCCCAGTGTCACCAAGAAAGTGGCTTTCTGGTCAATTCAGTTTAAGACAATACATTCAAAGTCAGCTGTGTTTGGTGATCATTATTCTTACTCTGCCTGGCTAGTGGTTAACACAAGCAAATAAGAGTCTGAATAAATGTAAGTTTCTTTTTGTAAAATAAAGGTTTAAAAAAAAAAAAATGCAACTCAACTTTCACATCAATATTGGAGGAGTAAGAAATCATAATGTGTAGCTCAATTAACATTCTTTTCTTTCATCATTTTCATCTTTACTTCATCCCTTTGATTTCAAATGAATTGTCACACTTGCCACGATAATTTATAGTTAATGAAATTATACATTTTTTCTTAAAACGAATACAAGCAACTAATATTGGTTATTGACATGCAAAACATGAGTTTATTTATTTGTTGGCCCAAATTTGTTTTGTTATTTTATGTTTTTTGTTGATATTCTGTTTATTAGCAAATAATTTCCATATTGTTGATGATTTATTTCATTTTGTTGATTTATTTTTTATTTATTTTTAATGTTATTTCCTTGTCTACTTCATGTTTTGCTTCGTGGCTCTGAGAGAACAACAATTTAATCTATTCTGTATGTCTTGATACATGTATATTTGACAAATAAAAGAACTTGAATTGTCTTCTGTCCGCATCTCACTTAATTAAATTTAATGTATTTTATTTGTGTATTTATATGCCATTTAACAGTTAAGTCTGTCATTTTATTTTACACTATTTTATTTATCTCTTTATTGCATTCCTATTATCCTCAAGATACGTGTGTTGTGTGGCTATAAAAGTTCCTGATTCTGATTTTAAATAAATAAAAGTGCATTAGTAACTGTCTGTAAGCGTGTCCGTGCTTTGCTGGATTTATCTCCTTAAGGCCTGTTGCATCCTCTTCTGAACTGTGTTCCATTTCCAGGCTTCCATTTCCCTTCTCAGTGTGGTATTTCCTAATTTAGCATCTTCATTAGAAGGTGTCTTGTTTCTTCCATTAGATGCTGTCATGCCGGTGATGTAAATCCTCTCTGCTATTGTTGGTGACTATTACTAAGAAACTCCTCGGGCTGTTTAAGTATCCCCAGTAGCAAACATCCCACACAGACGCCCGTCCTGGAAAATTCATGCGCGCACTTAAAAGAAATAATTTGTACGGAACACATCCAGCTCCGTGCGGATGATGCTTCGCCGAAAAACGCCGCGCGAGTATAGAGCAGTTCCAGAGGGGAAGAGGACTTGTCATCCACCTGTCAGGAGCGCTAATCATTTCAACATGTTTTTCCGAAGTGGGGGCCCTCAACCCAACGCCCGCCCCCCGTTGAACGGAGAAGAATAATCATTTAAACGTCTACCAATCAGCCCCTTTGCCATCTTCAATTACACCTTTCCACTCGTACATTTGTGTAATTTTATAATCGACAAGGCGTACCGCTGTCAGTGGCGGAATGCGTCTGAGTCGGAGCCAAGATTGACAGTTGGATCCACCGAGAGAGAGTTGTCCACCCTTCAACCCGTCATCATCACCAGGCATTGTTGGCTCTTCGCGAAACCTTCACAACCCGGGTTCCGTACCTTAATGAGTTGTTGGTTCTATTCCTGGAACCGCTTGAAAATGTCTTGGTAAATCAGAACGTTATTAATTAACTAATCATAAACTGTATATATGATGATTGTTTTTTCTTCTTTTATGAAATACCATTAGTAGTAACTTTTTTTTAATCAAAAGGGCAAAAAGTGAATGTCTAATATTAACTTTTTAAAAGCACAAGAGATTGGCAAAGACATCATACATGTATATTTTTTTTAATATTTACACTTGAGTGAGGCTCCGATGACGTGTTTTTCCGAGGTACCGATTTCCTGTCGGCTCCCGCTTCCTTTTGTTTAAAGTCACTATACAGTAAAAGCATTTTTAAAGGGCAGACCTACATCGAGCTTATTTTCTGGCAGGGCTGTTCCAGGTAGATGGATTTGAAGTGCCAATACGACCCTCAATCATCAGCCATTACATTGTTTGAGGTGAAAGCCCAACTGCCGACCACTTCTAAAAACCACAGGAAAGTACAGACACAGGTTTTTTTTTGAGCAGTCGCTCTTTTTTTTTGCCACATGGACACATATATATATGAAAAAGGTCATATACCATCTCCACTTTGGAAATGTAGGGAAGTAATTACGTTTTCACGTGATTATATCATGTTATGTTGCAGATTTTTCTAGGACGTCAAGCATACTAATATCCTCCTTCAATGGGGAAGTAGTTTGCATGGTAGATGGAAGGAATTTTGCTTTCCATTCTCAAAACTCAAACTTTTTTTTTAGCTAAGGGAGTGTTATATTGTTTTCTTTTTTCTTGCAACCTAAAATATCAACATGGAACAAGTCATAGCTTCTCTGTCGTCAAGTTGCCACATTCAGCATGTTCATTTGTTTACTAAAATTGAAAAAGGCTCTTGTTGTGTACGTTTTTCAATTTTATTTTCACAACCCGCTTTGTTTATACAATGAGTACCTTGGAGGTGGAGACTTCTGGGATTGAGTACGCTGTGCGACAAACTGTGACGCTTGACCAATCACAGCAGAGTGGGTGTGGTTTTGATAAACAAGATTTAATCAAGGAAAAGTTTCTTTAGTGGGTGGGGCTTAAGCACATTTGTAAAGTAAATATTTCAATGTGTTCAAACAGACACATACTGATGAGTACAATAGAGGTCCAACATCAATTTAAGACACACTTAAATCAACACATAAGTTGAACTTTGTTACGACCCCAGCTCGCTAGGGTAAGGGAAAAAACAAACCAAAAAATAACCAGATGTCGTTGGTTTTGAAGAAAATGTAATAATGAAGATAAGTTTACAGTTGGATTAAACATACAAGAAACAACTCAGTGAGAAGAAATAAAAGGCCCAATACAAAAATGGGAATAACACCTCTTAGTTCCAAAAACTTAAATACTGGCTCTCAGCCATCAAAAAGCCCCCCCCCCCCCAAAAAAAGCTAGTAAAAAAGCCTTAATTCAAAGCAAAATGTTAACCATCTGGCACCAAATAAGTTAATGTTCAAAAAAATACAAAAAAGAACCAAAGTTATTTCGCAAACATTCATAGTAAACCAAAGCAGGACTGCTCACAAAGAATAGCTGCGCCCCTGATTACAATTAGCCACTCGTTTCTATAGATGTGAGGCAGGTGAGATGACCCGGGACTGGTGCAGGTGAGGATCAACAAGATCCCCCAATCACAATGCAAGCAGGTGGATCGGTGGTGGGAGAAGGCAGGAGCCACAGGAGCCAATCAAAACCGAGCACTGGCACACACCTATTTGCATTCAAACACTGTAAACAGGGTGACACCCTTCTCCTTAAAACACAAACCAGCAACTTTGTAAAAAATAACGAATATAAAAATGAACAAAGAGTACTTATGCTCTAGACAGGGAAACCCGTTTTCGGACACTTTCTTAAGTGTCTTCTTGGAGCAGCACAGCACCAGCCCTTTTGGACCCCCAACTTTTGGACTGTGTAGATAAGTAAGAAGATAAAGAACAGTGGATAAATTAAAATGTCTAATAACCTGCCATTCCTTAAAATCTACGCAGCTCCCAACAGTTTTGTGGGTGCCGTGTCCCGAGTGATAGCTTCTTCCTTGGCATTTACCATTCGTACTTGGGCCTGACCCCCTTTATGTCCCAAGTTATTTACTGTGGCAGTCCCAAACTCACACTTTGCTAGGTTGAGGGTAAGGGAAGTCTGGGCTAGATGTGTAAATACTTGTCTCAAAACTTTCATGTGCTCACCCCAAGTAGTAGTGTGCACAACCAGATCGTCCAAATATGCACTACACTTCGGGATGTTACCAGGACCTGGCTTACTCGGTGCTGGAAAGTGGAAGGGGAATTACATAAACCAAATGCTATAACATTGTACCGTAAAAACAGATCAGGCGTCACAAAAGCAGATATTTCAGATGCAAGTTTTGTCTAATCTAGTTTATTTACATATTTTTCTTTAGTAAGGGATGTGAATCAGAGACCGCCATAGCGTTAACTTAACGAAAAGCAGTCACAAACCAAGAGGACCCATCAGATTTAGCTTCTAATAGGCAAAGTGAGCGCTATGCATTGCAACTGGGTCTTGCAACACAATGCTCTATTAGATACCTTCACCTTCAACACACATTCTGGAACAACTCATAGGAAACGGAAAGAATTGGGCATACGATACTACCAAACTACTCCGAACCCACAACCATAACAATATAAACATAGAAAAAAAACAACAACTGGAAATGCTATAAAAGTCTCCGATTGGAATGAGGCATTTCTAGCGATTTCTTGAGAGTTTAACCCTAAAAATAAATGTGGATTTGTTTAGACTTAAATAAGGACGCCCAAAAGGTGTCTAAGGCAGTGTTTCTTTCTTTGAGACCCATCATTACCCCTAAAAGACAAGCAGTAGACTAAATCAAGAAAAATAATACATTAAATAAAATATATTTCATAACAAATGCAATCTCACGTGTAAAAAACTATTTTATTATTGTAAAATAAATTCAAACTGCTTTTCTACCCATGAGAAAGCCTGCTCGACCCACTTTTTGGTCCCGACCCGCCAGTTGAGAATCACTGAGAATCCACTACAACACTTAACCGACAGAACGCGCACATTTAATCTCACTTGTACAAATGTAATGCCTCAGCTCTCTTGGCATATCAAACAGATTTGGCGAGTGGCTTCAGACTCATTAGGAAAGATCTAAAGGATCTGTTAAAATGGAACATGTGTTCTTGGGTCCGACTCAAATACCTGATCCAATCTATCAGCTCCCAGATTGAGTCTTCAGCCAAAGAATACACATCAAGACACATAATCTGTTTCGAAGAGGATGCCGGGGGAATGACAAATGGTTCAGCAGAGAGACAGAAGAAATCAGGCAATTATAAGATGCAGAGAGTAAAGGATATTGACAAAGTATATTACTTAAAATATGAGTTCTTAATATGAAGCTAATAATGCTTTGTTAGTATTTCACTTCTTAGTTTGCTCGATTGGTTCTGTGGGACACTATACCAAAGCTTATTTAGAAAACAATCTATTTATCTCTCTTGTCCTTGAGGTACACTTCAGGTTTGTAGTTTCATACCGTCAGTAATAACTGATGACTTTTGAAATGAAGATGAAAATTACATCTAGAAATTGTTATGCTTCTCTGCTAGCGGAAGACAACCAGTGAGGTTCAAGGGTAGGTAGGTGTTAACAGACACGATGTGCAAGAATTGGAAGGAGGCCGACTTGCTGTTATAACATCTGATGAAAAGGAGTAATGTTGTTGGAAAATTTTCATGTTGCCATTTATGCCATTTTTATATTTAAGTAATGTTCGCTCTAAATAAAAACTTGTGGCCTGATTTACTGTGTCAATAAAAGTTCAAAGGTCAACTGATGTGTCTGTTTGTACAAAACTCTCTTTTCATTGAAATATTTACATTAGAAAATGTGCTTAAGCTCCGCCCACTGAAAACACTTAGTTTATAACCACACTCACTCGGCTGTAATTTGTCCAGCATTAAGGTTTGTCACTGTGCGTCTCCACCTTTAAGGGACTTCTTGTATAAACAAAGTGGGCGTGATTACTGCTGGCTGGAAGGAGGAGTGAAAAACGTTCTTACGTCATAATGGACTCTAATGGATCTTGTAACCTCTCATTCGCTGAAACTTCAGACATTGGAAAATTTGATAAAGTTTTAACTTTGTATTCATGATGGGGAAATCCGGGGGCACAAAATAGTTTTTTTGCACTCACAAACTAATTTGAATCTTTTTATTCACCTCAAGATTCCGTGTTAGAGACCTTTTTAGTCATTTTTACGTGATTGTTTTTAAAATCTTATTTTGATGTCGAAAATTCAATATTCAATAAAATAAATTGTTTTGAGGAATAACTAAACAAACTAAAAACTGATATAACTCTTTGTTTTGTTTTTTTGGTTTAAACATTATTTATATTCTCACAATATTGACACCAGAGAGTATATTCTAAAGAATGTACTATCCTAATATAACTACCATTTGTCAGAATAGTAGAGTTAGTTTACCATTGTATAGCTACTAAACTTTGAAACAGGGACTTTGGTTGTTGTTTCCAGTGAAGGTGGTTACTTTGTCGCCTCTATTCTGTAAATGTATTTTTGATAGAAATTCCTGATCACGTACGCTATTATAAAGTACTGTTGCTTCATGGTGAAGTATTTTTTTTTCTATTTTTTTAAGTTGAATAAATTTCAACCCTCATGTCCATGCAGGAAAAGTAACTTCGGAATAAATAAATCTTTGGTTCAGTGCATAAAAAAGGGAGAAAACAATTTTATGGACGAAGATGCGGAGGAGATATATTTTAGTGGGTTAGTTTATATAAAGAATTGCACGTTTTTAAAATGTAGGAATTTGAGAGAGAATAAACTGTGTGAGAATGTGGAACGTGCAAAAGACAGTTTGGCAAATGTTTATAAAGAGTGTAAGGAGGGACTAACATGGATTTGAAAAGCGAACAATTAAACAGTCACTATTTGTTTGTTGTCGGGGGTTTTCAGAACAATACCATCCCCCAATAAATGAGGAACCACTGTGTTCTCATTCATCAGTTGTTTTGAATTTGAATAACAAGCATGATGTCAGCTGGCGTCTCTGTGCAGTCTGTCTTTATGTGAACTTCAATGTACTAGCAACATATCGAGTGTCACAAGCCCTGTCAAGCTGGGATAACCTAACCTTCCCTTTCGCACCCGTCTTCAGCGAATAAAAAGCAGAAATTGAGTAAATCAATACCATTATATTAATTAGTTAATTATTAAGTATCTAAACACTAATTTAAATAATAGAAAATCATAATATTATTGATAATATATATAATTAATAATTGAAATGAACTTAATTGTGCCACAAAAATAACCAAAATGCAATATTTTCTTCTGATTGGACTGTTAAAACTTCCATTTAATGTTCATATGTTACACAAAAATGCCTTTTTTTTAAATATTTTCCCATGTAATAATGCTGTATTAATTGGTTCACATGAATATTTACCATCGTTACCCCCCGTCTAGGCAACTTTTTCCAGCTTTGACTTGGCGCTAATGTATTTTCCTGATTGTGAAATGCCACCGAGGCAAACAAAAGGAAGACAAAGAGTGGGGGAAACGCCGCCTCGGGCCAGTTTGTGTTGTGATCTCTCGCTGTCAAAACTTTCCTCAGATCTTGTTTACACGCAGGACTTGCTAAATAAAATGTTGCTGTCATTAGCTTTTTTCATGTCGCTGCTCAAACCTTCCTAACCGGACTTGTGACAGCGGCGTTCAGAAGCCTAAATGCAACACCTCTGCATCAGATTCCTCACCATGGCTTAAAGGAGGAGTGAAAAAAAAAAGAAAGAGGGAGTGTGTGTCTGACAGCTAGACAGCGTGTAACATTATGTTGTTGCCAGTCTATTGAGAACATACACAGAAAAAAAACAAGTTGTTTTCACTCAAACACTTGGACATGAATGTCTCTTTTTTCTCCCCCCTCTCATGTATTTCAGACTCTTTAAACCCAGTCCTGAAAGTTGACGCACATCCCACAATATAATCTTTATGTTCAAAGACAGCTATATTAAATCCTTAATTGAAAGTTGGAATCAAATGTACCGTGACTTATCTGCTTTGCAAGTTTAAGGGAGGCAAACAGGAACGAGGAAGTAAATCCACTGGAGCTGTTTTACGGCGTCAGAATCCACTTTTATGCTTTTTTTTTTTTTTTTGCGGTAATGTAAAGTGACACTGAAACAGCAAAACCAGTGTTCGCCGCTGACATGTGGAGGCTGGATATTGTTGTATGAATTTGACATTGCGACATTGTAGGAGTGACTCATCGAGCAACTCAGTCTCTGTTTCACATAGAAGTGATGAGTCTTTAATCCTTATATTCTGCAGTTAAAGTCACATTTCTTTACATTATTTAAATCATAAAACATAGATGTGCACATTTTTTTTAAACACAATGACATGTTTTTTTCTATATATATAAACTAGTCTGATTGTTTTTTGTTTTTGTGTGTTGTATGACTCCCAAACTTCTGTATTTAAAAAATGATCAATGTCTACTGAAGGTTTTAGCGGTTCAAGGAAAATGGGGGAACAATGAAGACCCTGAAATTCATATTTATCTAATTTTTATGAAAATTAAACCATATACATTATATACATTATATATAAAGTCAAGAAGATTTCTGGAATTTCCGCTCCTTTTGTCAATATTAGGGGGGATAAATGAAAATTCAGATAAGTCAAATTTTTATGAAACATATACCAGATTTATAACAGATTTATTTTTGTATTTAATTCCATGATTTCAGATCATATTGGTCTATTGTAAATTCCATAATCCGCCTGGAGTTCTGAGTTATTTGGCTTTTTTCATTTATTCTTTACATCATCCTTTTGTCATATATGTATTTTTACCACCTCTATTTCAGTATTATTTATTTACTAAAGAAAACCAAAATACCTGACTTACCTTCAATGAATGAATTAATGGAATTTATTTCTAGCATTTATCAACTATGTAACTATTTTTAAATCACAAGCAACAAAATAAATACATAAAATAAAGCATCAAATGCACAACTTTGAAAAAGGATTAGGATGAAGTAAGTATAATTTCTAACCCCTTGTAAATATTGTTCAGTTTGCAAAATAATGAGCAAATATTGATCTACAAGAATATCCATAAATAAATATACTGTATATATATTTAATAAATCATCCTACATATATATACTTTTAAAAATAAATACAATATAACTGGCAACTACAGGTATTTAACCTTTGTGTTATCTATGGGTCAAGGTGACCAAAAGACCACAAAAGGGATACCTCAAACATATTTGT